>NC_080420.1:2100833-2780000 GCF_029873635.1 Malania oleifera
CTAGACCACACTGAGCTTACATATTGAATCATATTGTGGTGTATGTTATTGAGCTACATTTTGGGTACATATATGCTTTACACGAAAGCACAATCACTGTACCATTCGATTATATACACATTTTTTGTATATCTAGGCACGGGCCTGAAGAGGGAGACTAGCCTTGGAATAGTCCTGGATTGGCTTATACCCGGTTAGGAAAGTTAGGTGCGTCGTCCTGTTAAGGCGTGTAGGTTGAGGTCAGCCCCGCTAATTGACCTGGTTAAAGTTGAGGTCAGCCATGTGTTAATTTGACTTGGTTGTAAACGGTGCCGCTCCACCCTTAAGTGAGCTTTTAGTGGAATCCTCGAGCTTGCGAGCTTGAGACGGGGACGTAGGCACAGTTGGCCAAACCCCGATAACATATCGTGTGCCTTGTTTATATTTCTGTGCTTTATATTTACCGCACATGTATGTTATGGTGTGAATGATGCGTTTGATTTAATTTCCACATCATTTTTATCTACGCATTTGGAAATTGCATAGACAGATCCTAGGTCGTGCATATATCGCCATTGGATAAATTCACCTAGGAGAAAAAGTTTAAAATTTCCAATTCACCCCCTCTCTTGGGAATACACCAATTCTAACAAATGGAAATTACTTATTAGTGATATTGTTGTAGAAATTAATGGAAATATACTTTACTACTTTTCCATTTAGGAGAAATTACTTTTTAATTAGGAGAAATTTCCATTAATGGAAAAGGAGCAAATAAATAAATTGGGAATGAAGGAGCTGATGAGATACAAGTTTTTTTTTTACTAAAAAGGGGCGGCACCTACATTTATTTATTAATATACCCTCACTTTTGGTAGAGGAAAACAGTGGTTACAAGATAAAAACAAAAAGGAGAGTATAGAAAGACCCTCCCAACAAAAACCACAACCAGCAACCAACCAAATTAGGACAACAAAACTAAACATAACTAACAAAGAAAATAAAAATATAAACACAACCAAAATCAAAACAAAATACTCTAAACGAAACTCTAGAGTTGAACTAACGACGAACGGAAATGAAACACCACATATCCATCCAAAGAATACCTTTCAGATAACATGGTAGAAGGTGTTGTTCTTCGTAGATTACATTGTTTCCCATTTCTCCTTCTTTAACAAGAAAATCAGCCGTACTATTGCCTTCCCTATATTGATGCATCACCATGATGTTCACTCCTTCTAACTCCACCACGAGCTCCTCCTAAAATTCCCAAAGATACCATAAAGTACATCTACCTTTCCGAAGTCAATCAACTACAATTTGCGAGTCACTTTCAATAATTACATTAAAATAATGCAAACGTTTGCACAAACGAATTCCTTCGCTGATTGCTTTTAATTTTACACTATTATTCGTATCATTGCCAAAATAACTTGAAAAAATCGCTTTTACCATGCTATGAGAATCCCGAATAATTCTTCCTCCTCCTGAAGTACCCGGATTACCGACTTTTCGATAAATCATTGGTATAGGGAAGTGAACAAAGTGGCAGATGCTTTGGCCCGACAAGGTGCTATGGGGAGGAATAATTTGTTTACAAATAGCAGTCAACTTCCTAGAATTATCAATGGTTTGTATAAACTGGAGAAGATGGGTACGACTTATATGAGGTATGTTTAGCTGATTTTCCGTTGGTATTGGTTTATGCTTATATGAGGTTTTTTTTTTTTTTTAAACTCCCATCATAATTAAGTTTTATCCACCTTACAAGAGGTTTAACCCATGAAATAATTTTTCTGGGCCTGTCGCAAACTCTCTGATGCTTAATTTGAAACTCATTCCGAATCTTAATGTCCGATTTCTTCAATTTTTGAAAAGAATTGGTGCTTTCAGCAATAAAACTAACCCATAATCGAACATTTCTCCATATCTGATATGCACTTTGATAAACTTCTTCCATTCTCTCTTTACATCTTAGATTCCAGAGGCACCACATAATCAAACATGGAATCAGTCCGATTAAAATACCTTTATTAGATGATTTTTGAGCATAGTAGAAGCAATTTGCCATTTTATTCTTCCAAGGAAGGGATCGTTGGAAGGGAATCCCCAACGCCACACTAGCCTGATGCCAAACGTCTAAAGCTAGCTTACCTAAAGAAATAATATGATCAATGTTTTCCTGACTTCTCTAAACGCAGTAATCACAAGCTGAAGCCATAGATATTCCATTGGCCTGAATTCTATCATCTACAGCCAAACATCTAAATCAGGATCTCCATAAACACATTGAGATTCTTCTAGGCAATAAAGAATGCCAAAACCAATCATTCCACACAAAATTATCACTTCTGCACCTCACTGCCTCCCAAGCCGTTTTTGTAAAGAAATTACTGCTAGGGACAAGCTTCCGGACAAAAATATCCTGCCCACTTTTACCCGCCAGCACGTGGTGCAAAATTTCCCTTGTTTTATCGGCACCAACCAATTCAAGTACTAAATAAGAGTTCCAATTATTATTTAGTCAGCAATCCTTAATACACTGTTTCTTATTCAAAATATCCTCAGTGCTCATAGATAACATGCTTGATGACAGCCAACTTTCGAATCAAAAAGAAGAGTTCCCACCTCTCACCAATTTATCCGAGCGTATCCAAATCCCATCAATTTAATAATATGAATTAGACAGTTCTAGTTTACATGATCAAAAGCCTTCTCTAGGTCTAGCTTGCATAAATAGCCATTCTTCTTCTTTTTCTTCCAAAAATCAATACACTAATGTTGACCCATAGCTTGCATAACTTAAAGAACATGCCCAAAGAGAGATCAACACAGGACAAAGAAAAAGAGGAGAATCACTAGGGGCACAATGCAATGGAAAAATTGAAGAATAGCAATGGAATACGAAAATTTGCAATTGCTTTCTATCTATTACTATTTCATAAATATGCTATTCATTCTTGGCTCCAAATTAATGATTGTATTATCATATTGAGTTAAACGTAAGGCCCAAGGAAGGCTTCAAATATTACTGATATTTTTTTATAAATTAATGGAAATCTAATTTACTCATTTTCCATTTAAGAGAAATTACTTTTTAAATAGGAGAAATTCCATTTAGGCTTCAAATTAATGGAAATTACTTATTAATGATATTGTTTTATAAATTAATAGAAATCTAATTTACTCCTTTTCCATGTAGGAGAAATTACCTTTTAAATAGGCGAAATTTCCATTAATGGAAAAGGTGTAAATAAATAAATTGGGAATGAAGGAGCTGATGAGATACAAGTATATATCCAATTTACCCGAGTGTATCCAAATCCCATCAATTTCATAATATGAATTAGACAGTTCCAGTTTACATGATCAAAAGCCTTCTCTAAGTCTAGCTTGCATAAATAACCATTCTTCTTCTTTTACTTCCAAAAATCAATACACTAATGTTGACCCATAACTTGTTGACCCATATCCCATAGCTTGCATAACTTGAGGAACATGCCCAAAGAGAGATCAACACTGGACAAAGAAAAAGAGGAGAATCACAAGGGGCACAATGCAATGGAATAGTTGAAGAATAGCAACCGAATAGGAAATTTGCATTTGCTTTCCATCTATAACTATTTCATAAATATGCTATTCATTCTTGGCTCCAAAGTAATGATTGTATTATTATATTGAGTTAAACTTAAGGCCCAATGAAGGCTTCAAATATTAGGATAAATTCCATTTAGACTTCAAATTAATGGAAATTACTAAGTAATTTCTCCTAATTAAAAGAAATTTATAAGTAATTTCCAGTAATAAGATTTTCATTAATTTCCATTAATAAGTAATTTCTCCTAATTAAAAGAAATTAATAAGTAATTTTCATTAATAAAATTTCTATTAATTTCCACTAATATTTCCATTAATAAGTAATTTCTCCTAATTAAAAGAAATTAATATTTTTCATTAATAAGTAATTTCTTGTAAGTGAAATTGACAATAGATGTAGTTCTTTATTATATGTAATTAGTTCCTTATTAGCAGCAACTAATTATTGTCATATTCCTTAAAAGACCAATATAAAGATGTAATTTGATAATCACATAGGATAAAAAAAAACCGTTCGACACGTTTCATGTGCATCTCCTATTCCTATAAATTGATACCTCTTCTCCACTTTTTTTTCATCCTAAGAATTTTCTTTCCTTCGAAAACTCTCTCTCTCTCTCTCTCTCTCTCTCTCTCTCTCTCTCTCTCTCTCTCTCTCTCTCTCTCTCTCTCTCTCTCTCTCCATGCACACACATGCATATGGAAGCAAATCTCATAGTAAAAGTAAACCTAATTTCAACATTAGGAGAAATTCCATTTAGGCTTCAAATTAATGGAAATTGCTTATTAATGATATTGTTTTAGAAATTAAGGGAAATCTAATTTACTCCTTGTCCATTTAGGAGAAATTCCATTTAGGTTTCAAATTAATGGAAATTGCTTATTAATGATATTGTTCTAGAAATTAATTGAAATCTAATTTACTCCTTTTTAGGTGAAATTACTTTTTAATTAGGAGAAATTCCATTTAGGCTTCAAATTTAATTTACTCTTTTTCCATTAATTTGAAGCCTAAATGGAATTTCTCCTAATTAAAAAATAATTTCTCCTAAATGGAAAAGGAGCAAATTAGATTTCCATTAATTTGTAAAACAATATCAGTAATATTTGAAACCTTCCTTCGGCCTTATGTTTAACTCAATATAATAATACAATCATTAATTTGGAGCCAAGAATGAATAACATATTTATGAAATAGTAATAGATAGAAAGCAAATGCAAATTTTCCTATTCCGTTGCTATTCTTCTACTGTTCCATTGCATTGTGCCCCGAGTGATTCTCCTCTTTTTCTTTGTCCTGTGTTGATCTCTCTTTGGGCATGTTCCTCAAGTTATGCAAGCTATGGGATATGGGTCAACAAGTTATGGGTCAACATTAGTGTATTGATTTTTGGAAGAAAAGAAGAAGAATGGCTATTTATGCCAGCTAGACTTAGAGAAGGCCTTTGATCATGTAAACTAGAAATGTCTAATTCATATTATGAAATTGATGGGATTTGGATACGCTCGAATAAATTGGATGTATACTTGTATCTCATCAGCTCCTTCATTCCCAATTTATTTATTTACTCCTTTTCCATTAATGGAAATTTCTCCTAATTAAAAAGTAATTTCTCCTAAATGGAAAAAGAGTAAGTTAGATTTCCATTAATTTCTAAAACAATATCATTAATAAGTAATTTCCATTAATTTGAAGCTTAAATGGAATTTCTCCTAATTAAAAAGTAATTTCTCCAAAATGGAAAATGAGTAAATTAGATTTCCATAAATTTCTAAAACAATATCAGTAATATTTGAAACCTTCCTTGGGCCTTACATTTAACTCAATATAATAATACAATCATTAATTTGGAGCTAAGAATGAATAGCATATTTGTGAAATAGTAATAGATAGAAAGTAAATGCAAATTTTCCTATTCCGTTGCTCTTTTTCAACTGTTCCATTGCATTGTTCCCCTAGTGATTCTCCTCTTTTTCTTTGTCCTGTGTTGACCTCTCTTTGGGCATGCTCCTCAAGTTATGTAAGTTATGGGATATGGGTCAACAAGTTATGGGTCAACATTAGTGTATTGATTTTTGGAAGAAAAAGAAGAAGAATGGCTATAAATCCGTTTGCCTCCCTCTTGACATATTCGCCAATTTTTGTGGCTTCAAATCTTTTCCATCATTTCCCCATACATCCACATGTATGATGTCATGGTTTACTATGCCCATACTCTAGAAGAATGAGATTTGCTTCCATATGCATGTGTGTGTAAAGTGAGAGAGAGAGAGAGAGGGAGAGAGAGAGAAACCTACAAGGCTGTGTATACTATAACAACCTTTCCTCTATCCTTGTAAAGCGTGAAGTCTTGTGAATCAGGAATGCTCCTATATTACAACTTGAAAGAAGAAGAAGAAGAAGAAGAAGGAGAAGAAAGAAAAGGAAAAGCTATTAGCTAGGTTCAACACATTTAGAGTTATATTCTATTTGATTTTTTGAATTTCAAAATTTTCATTCTTCATAAGGTAGTAATTTTGTATTTAAGAAAATATTTATGAAAATGTTTTGTAAATTTTATATTTAACTTAAAAATTTTGAATTTTTATTTTATTGATTAACATAATATTGTGTGATTCACATAGTAAGGGGCATGAAAAACAATGTTGTTGGTCACGTTATATATATGAGCTAAAGTTGGTATAAGTAATGTCTTTAATTAGTTAACAAAACCATTAAAAAAAAACATAAATGCTAATTATGTAAACAATAATTCGTGTGTAAGCCTTTAATTGAGTCTCAGAATTCTTTTTATGGAGGTTGAGTCTTTTTAAGCCTTATTTTGGTGATTTTAAAAAAAATATATACATATAATAATAATAAAAAAGGAAAAGAAAAGGAGGTTTTAGGGGTTTTTTTTTTTTTTTTTTCTATTAATGCAAGAAAGAGGGTGGGGGCGGAGACATAGACAAAAAAATAAAAATAAAAGGCTAGCTTCACATCTCTCCCTGTGCACAAGAATTGCCGCAGCCTTATCCTCAAGATGTGGTTCAGGTGGTAGTGTGGATTGCGGGAATGCCTTTCACGAGGTCAGGTGTCCAAATATTTCCGGATTCGTTTCCGCCCCTGAATTTCTGAATTTACTCTTCCTTTGGAGTTGTGGGATCAACTTCAAAGGGCGCAAGATTAGTCACGTGGTCCATAAAACGAACACGTGGATACCCGGTGCGTAATCCAAAAAAAAAAAAAAAACTGCCGCAGCTTTCTCCGGATCTCTCACATACCTCTCTCTTCCCCCTCTCTTCAACTCTCCATCTCACCCAAGAACGGCTGCTAGGAGCCTCCGCAGAAGCCACAACTCCTCTCTCTCGCTCTCTCGCAGCTGCTCTTTCACGGCAGTTTTCCTTCCCGAAATTCCTCACGCACCAGCCCCTACTGATCCCCCCGGCTTCCCTCTCTCGTAGCCCACAGCCAGCCCCTCTCCAAACCACTCACCTAGCCTCCCTCATCCCTCTCCACCCTCCTGCAGCCACAAGCACGGCCAGCACACCCAGCCCCCTCACACACAGCAAGAAGCGTATCACAGCAGAGCGGGGGAGGCCTCTTCTTGGTTTTCTTCGTCAGCTAGTGAGACCAAACGCAGCATTGGTCTTCGTCTCCAGCAGCTAGCTGGTCCGTAATCTCCCGTAGGGGTAAGCAGCAGTAGCAGAATCAAACGGAGCAGGAGCAGGTGTTTCGGCCTGGAGTAGCAGCAGCAGCAGCGTCGGAGTGGAGCAGAGGTCTTCGCCGGCGAAGTAGTGCAGGCAGCGTTTTTTTTGGGGTAACTTTATAGATTATTATTGTCATTATTTTATTATAGTGTTTATTTTTATTTTGTATATTGATGTTAAAAGGTTTTATTGTTAGGTATAATTTGTGCTTATTATAGGGAGTTTTCTTTTATAGTATATTATTAGAATTTTCCTTTTATTATTATTAGTATGTGCTTATGATATAATTGTTAATATAGTTATACATATTTATTGTATATAATTAATATTGTTATCTATTCATCATATATAATTTTAATTATTATTAGTTATCTTGTTGTCATATTTAATGCTTATAGTGCGGTTATATTTAATTTAATATGTGTTGCTAGGGTTGTGTTGTTAGTTGTTCTAACTGTTTTGAGAATTTTAATATGGTTGTATTTATCAAAACATTAATATTTACATTGTGGGGTTTATGTTGTTAGACATATGTAATTCGATGTTTAATACATCTTTAGGGCGTGGTTGCTATTTCTTATGTATGTAATATTCATATTATAAGATTTTATCATGGTGGTATTTATTAAAATGTTAACATTCATATTGTAAAGTTTATATTGGATTTAATTTTTAAAATGTATTTCTAAGATTTTCATTTCGTTGTGTTTATTATGTGTTTGATATTTATATTATAAGGTTTTTATTGTTGTGGTCTCGATTCAAATGTGTGATTTTCGTATTAGGGTTTCCTTTGTATACATATTGTTGTTGCATTTAACAAATGGTATGTTCATATTTAGGGTTTTGTCCTTCTTCTCTTTTTTGTACTATTTGTTTTATAATTTGATATTCAAATTTAAATATTTGTTGTATCTATTGAATGATGTATTATCAAGGTAGGGTTTTTATTGTCATCATATCATGTGTAAGGTTATTATCATGTTTTATCACTATATTTAACAATATCAAATGTTTAGGATAGTATATTGATTTCTAGTTTGATTTATTACCATAATTTAGTATTTGATGGGTATATTGATCGTTTAACGTATTAGTAATAATTTGAATTTATTTCTATAATTTCACTACTCTCTTATCCTTGTATAATTACCCACTAAATTTAGAGTTAATTGGTTTCTATGTTTTGGTCATAAGTTTGAATTGTTTCCTTAACCTAGGTAATTGCTTCCATGTGTGTATTGTGTATATCCTTAACTGTGTGCTAATATTAAGGTAAGTATTATTAAAATATGTATATTATATTTATTACTATTGATAATAATATGATTATTATTACTATTAATATTATTATTATCACTTTTATTTTTTATTATTATTATTATTATTATTATTATTATTATTATTATTGTATTATTTATTATTACTATTATTATTATTATCATCATTATTGTGTTTACTATTATTGATATTATTATTACTATTGTTACAACTATTATTATTTATTATCATTATTATATTTATTATTATTATTACTATTATCATTATTACTATGATCTCTATTATTATTACCATTATTACTCATTATTATTACTATTATTATTATTATTATTATTATTATTATTATTATTATTCTATTTTGAAGTATACGTATTTTCAATTGTGGTATTTTTAGTATTTATATTATTTTATTATTATGATTATCTTCGATTTTCATTATATGATTTCAAAAAAGGAGTATGAGCTTTCGAGCTTCACCTACCCCGATTTTGAGGGAATATATATTATATATATTTTTGTGTGTATTTCAAAAATTCACTAAAATGGAGTAATTTTAAAGATCTATTAAATTAAATTTGGGATAACTTTTAATTAATTAGGTACTATTCGTAAGAATGAGCGCGTAGAGGGTGCTTATACCTTCCCTTCGCGTAACCGAACTCCCGATCCTGATTTTGGTAATACAGATCGATTCTACCCTTAATTGGGTAGTAATCATATGCTCTAACCACACTAAAAGGTTAATGGTGACTCAATTCCTATTTTTTTTCAAAAATATTAAACCACATTTTTTATTTTACCGACGTCGGGGCACCCGCGCTCTAGGATGTCGCAACACCAATAACACCCTAGCTCCAACACCCCACGATGTTCAAAACCCAAAAGCTTGAAGTTTCACATTTCTCAAATTAATCAACTCAACTCCCAGAACAATTTTCATTTAGAATTCCCTAGGCTCAAAATACTCCAAATTAACAATAATACCCTAAAATATCCTACTTGCCCCGGTTTTGGGATGATACCCTAGAACTCCAAATTGAAAAATCTGCTCCGGTTAAGTTACAAAGAATCTTACCACAAACCCCGTGGTATCTTTTGATCGTTGATTCGAGCTATAAGAAAGCCGTATTCATAGAGAGAAGGGAGAGGGAACCTTAGGTTTTAGAGAGAGAGAGAGAGGAATTTTATTTAATTAAAACAAATGACTCTTGAGTTCCCCTTTAATATTTTCACTGCAGAGAAAATCGTCGACGGTTTGATCTACACCAAACCAAAATCCTTCTTTTCTTTTTATTTTTTTATTAATTATATTTTCTGGTCTTTACACCCACCCCCCCGGGGCCGGGCGGCGGGAGGGGAGACAAGATCTTGAGGGGTTAGGATCCGTTTGGGCTAGCAAGAGGGACAAGGTAGTGGCATAGGAGGTGGGGGACATGGTAGTGGAGCAGGGCTTGTGCTAGGGGAACGGGGGAACATGTAGTCCTTGGTTAAATTGGGTCATGGGTTAAAAACAGGCGCCTAGTGGGCCTAAATTTTCACTTGAGCCCAACTGGGCTTTAAAACCAGCACAGACCCACCGAGGACCTTAAATTCTAAAATGAGCCCAGCTCGGGCCTTCACTAACAATTGTTTTTGTGTGTGCAGGTGTTGGAAATTGGAGAAGCTAGGCTAAGAAGTTGTTGTTTTTTTCTTTTTCTTTTTTCTTTTTAAAAGAAGGGCGGTACCTCCATTTATTTATTGATAACCCCTCACTTTTGGCGGAGGAATATCGTGGTTATAAGACAATCAATGAGAGATAACAAAAGACAAACGTTAAAAATCTCCCAAAGAACAACACCAACATCCAGCCAAAACTAGGTTACAAGTCCAAACAAAACAAAATAAATTAGGACCTACAAAACAAAATTCACACAACATAACAAACAAAAGAAAAATAGCAAAAAGCATGAGCAAAAACCAAAAGAATATTAGCTAAACATACCTCATATAAGTCATACCCATCTTCTCCAATTTATACAAACCATTGCTAACTTTAGGGAGTTGACTACTATTTGTAAACAAACTATTCCTCCCCATAGCACCTTGTCGAGCCAAGGCATCTGCTACTTTGTTCCCTTCTCTATACGAATGATTTATCGAAAAATCCACTCCCTCCAATAAACCAATAAGCTGCTCCCAAAAATCCCACAAATACCACAATGAGCACTTCTTGACTCTAATCCAATTAACTAGAATATTCGAATCACATTCAATATCGATACAGGTATGACCCAACTGTTTGCAAATCTTTATTCCTTCCAACACAACTCTCAATTCAGCTTCATTATTTGAACAAGAACCAAAATATTTTGAAAAACCAAATACAAAAGAACCTGTATGGTCTCTAAGAATGCCACCACCACTTGCCGGCCCTGGGTTCCCCAGGCTGCTCCCATCCAAGTTTAGTTTCAATCTCCCTTGCCTCGGTTTTAGCCATCTTACACTTTGTATAGTTTTAATTCTTTTATTCACAATTTGCACTTCCAGATTCTGCAAAACCCGAAAATCAGTATCCTTTAACTGAACCATTTCTGTCATATTCCTACTCAAAACCCCCACCCAATACTTAATGGAGAGCCACACATCAGTACTACTCTCTAATTTTCTTCCCATTCTAGCCACACATCTCCTTCTCCACAGCCTCCAAACTACTAAACAAGGAATCAAAGCCATCAATGAACCCAATTGAGAGAACCTAGAAGCCCTATTAAACCACATTTGGACTCTTTCTTTCCAACTTTGTTGCCTAAGGAAAGGAACACCTACCTCCACCGAAACCTTCCTCCAAACCTCAGAAGCAAGGTCCCCCTTATTTAACACATGCTCCAAATCTTCTGATTGCCTCATCTCACAACAATTACATGCCGAAACCAGAGAAACCCCCACCCTTCTCACCTTTTCATCAACACTTAGGCACTCAAAAGCAGCCTTCCACATACAAATAGAAATTTTCTTCGGTAACCATTTGTTCCAAACCCACTTAGCCCAATCAAATTTTGGAGCTCTTACTCTGATAACATCCCATGCGGATGTTGTTATTATTTTTTTTTAAAGCATTTGTGGTTGTTTTGAGGAGAACAAGAATTATTGTAACAAAAAACTCTATCGCATACAACTTAAAAGGGATGGTGAGAGTGAGTAGAATGAGGGACTGCACTTAGGGAAAAACCTTAGATGACAGCTACATTTAAAAAAAAAAAAAATACCACCTAAATAAGCCTAAAATTGAAATCAAAATAATGTAAAAAAAAAAAAAGGCCAAAATTTTGCTATATAACGACTAAGCAAAATAGAGTGTCTACAGTCCTTATTTGGGATAACTTGTCAAGGGTATTCAAGTTTGATTTTTATGAAGAAAGGCTTAGGAAAAGGAGAGAGAAACTCCAATTAAACTATCTTACACTCCAACTAATGTCAATTAGGATCAAATTAGATGTTTACAATGACAATGTTATAGGATTGCCTCACCTTGATTCATGCACTGTCTCGAAGAAAACACACAACACAATCACTTGAACTTTTGCACCTTCATCTATTTGGTCCAATGCAAACCTAAGTATGGGTGAAAAAAATATTTACTTTGGTACTAATAGATTATTTTTATAGATTCCTATGGACTATATTGAAGTCTAAAGATTAAACTTTTCATAAAATCTTTGTTTTTTTTTTTTTTTAAAGATTTAAAATAAACTACCTAAAAGGTTGTGTATACTATAACAACCTTTCCTCTATCCTTGTAAAGCGGGAAGTCTTGTGAATCATGATGCTCCTATGTTACAACTTGAAAAAAGAAGAAGAAGAAGAAGAAAGAAAGAAAGAAAGAAAGAAAGAAAAGGAAAAGCTATTAGCTAGGATCAACACATTTAGAGTTATATTCTATTTGATTTTTTTGAATTTCAAAATTTTCATTCTTCATATGGTGGTAATTTTGTATTTAAGAAAATATTTACAAATATGTTTTGTAAATTTTATATTTAACTTAAAATTTTTGAATTTTTATTTTATTGATTAACATAATATTGTATGATTCACATAGTAAGGGGCATGAAAGACAATGTTGTTGGTCATGTTATATATATGAGCTAAAGTTGGTATAAGTAGCGTCTTTAATTAGTTAGAAAAACCATTAAGAAAAACATAAATGCATGCAACATTCTGAAAAAAGATTAGCATCTAACTAATTATGTAAACAACAATTCGAGTGTAAGCGCTTGCTCATCTACTTGGTCAATCACCATATACACATAAAATCTTCTGCATAGCTAGATTGACAACACATGTAGTTCCTTATTATCCGTAATTAGTTCCTTATTAGCAGCAACTAATTATAGTCATATTCCTTAAAAGACCAATATGAAGATGTAATTTGCTAATCACAAAGGATAAAAAAACCGTTCGACACGTTTCATGCGCATCTCCTATTCCTATAAATTGATACCTCTTCTTCACTTTTTTTCATCCTAAGAATTTTCTTTCTTTCGTGATTACACACGAATTGTTGTTTACATAATTAGTTAGATGCTAATCTTTTTTTAGAATGTTGCATGCATTTATGTTTTTCTTAATGGTTTCTCTAACTAATTAAAGACACTACTTATACCAACTTTAGCTCATATATATAACATGACCAATAATATTGTCTTTCATTTCCATTACCATCCACGGTCTCCGCTTGTTTACAGAGAACTCTCACCATTTATGCTCTCCACTGGTTCACAGAACGAAATCTTACCATCCATGGTCTCTGCTGCCTCACAGACTGGCTCACAGAGTAAACTCTCACCATCCACAGGTACCGTTGGCTCCGTGACTGTGTTTACTTGGAATTGAACCCCTGATACTCATTCTTACTTGCTGATGCCTTTCCACCGTGCCATGCCCTTGGGGGCGATCAAACTTAATTGTTGATCAAATAAATGTTTGATCTAAGCCTAAATTATTAAATTAATGAGATACTTAAACATGCTCATATCACAAATTTCAAAATAAAAAGAAAGGACAAAAAACAGTATTAATCTCTTTTAAGATTTGATAAAATTAAATACACTAACTTTTCTTGAGGTTTCAAAATTTGTAGGAGTCTTTCCTCATATTTCAAGAATTCCAGAAACTTTTACTAATATTTGCCAAAAAGATACAAACTTTCTTTTACATTTTACAAAAATATAAGTCTTTTAAGAGGAGATTTGTATTTTTCTTTTTAACAAATCTTAGGAAAAGTTTGTGACATTTTTGAAATCTTAGGAGTGGTCAATGAAATTTTAAAGACTGGGAATGTTCTTGTCTTTTAACAAACCTCAAGGGAGGTGAGTGTCATATATCCTAAACAAAAAAAAAAAAAAAGCACATATGAACACCCAAAAATTCACAATTCATTTTACAGACTACACATAAAATAGATAAATAATAATATAACAATTGATATTTGGGTTAATAAATTTCCATTTAACAATTTAATTATTTTAAGATCAAATTTTGACTAGTTATTTTTGATATTTTTACTTTCTTTTGTACAAATGGGAGCAAAGTCTTCGAAACTTAATTTTAATCACAAAAGACATTGACCTCCCTTAAGGTTTGGTAAAAAAAATATGACCTACTTTGAAATTTCAGAAATTTCAAGGATCTCTCCTAAGGTTTACCAAAAGACGCAAACCTGCGCTTATATCTTACAAGAACACGAGTATTTTTAGAGAATATTTGTATCTTTTTGCCTAACCTCGAGGTTTGTGGTATTTTGAACAATTAAAAAAGTAATGTAAGCATTTTTGAAACTTTAGAAATTGTCTTCACCTTTTTGCCAAATCTTACGCACGTGAATATCTTTTACCCAAATTTTAGTTAAATTATATAAAATCTTGTATGGAAATTGTGAATCATCTTTACATATATGTAAAATAAATTAAAAAGGTATGCCTAATTAGAATTGATCAGGTAGATTATCTTTGTCAAAGTTGCCGGAAAAAAATATTAAACAAAACTTAAAACCAATGATAGTTCAATAATTAACAAAGCAATCATAATGGAAAGATAATTTCAAATATTATGATACAAATATTAATTCCATTTCGATATGAGCATATAAAATAATTTTAAAAATAAGTACTTATTTAAGAACAAATCAATAGCACTTATTGATACAAATATGTAATTTAAATATTTTTATAATATATATTTATTTTTCAAGATGGAGATTAATATTTTGTGCATTTTTATTCTTATTTTCAATAAATAAGTAATAATAATGATAATAAATAATTTAATTATAAGAGTGAAGTAATACGTTGGTTTTATACTAGTAATCGAAATTTATTTTATATTTTAGCTAAAAATAAATATATATTTTTTAAAACGTTTTAAATGGAGACTAATTCCTTGTGTAGTCTTATTTTTATTTTTAATAAATAAATAAATAGTAATGATAATTAGTCATTTTTCAATAAAAAATAAAATTTTCCTTTCTTATCTAATTTTAAGATCTCAAAATATCACCTTAAAAATCTAAAACTATTTTTAAAAAATATTTCTACAAGGCTATAATTAGCATAAATATTCTAAAAATATCCTCATAACTATGAATAAATATTTTAAAAATTACTTATAATTTTTATAAAATAATATTTTTTTAGAGTTAGTAATTTTTAAAAATAATATATTTTAAAAATCTTATTTATTCATTTATTTATTTTGTCACATTGTATTTATAAGTAATATATAATTATTAGTCAAATTTCGCGGGGCACATTAGTAATAAAAAACAATACATGATGCCAAACTTGTCTTTTCACAACCTGTTCAACCCGTCTATCTAAATAGTGTACACTCGGATATTCCCCGAGTTTACACGGCACTAGCGTTGTCTCGTCTTTACCGGAAGGAAAAATCGACGATCAACCATGGCTGGAGTTTCTCAATTCAATCCCTCTAGCTGCATGGTCTTCTCTGCAACCTCACCGCAGCTTCAGTTCGGCTCCAAGCCCTCAATTTTTCCAATCAATTCGATCGGAATTGGGGAGAAAGTGACGAAGAGGGGTAGGGTTTCCTCCGTTAGGGTAAGGTAAATTTTTCGGGTCCGAGCGGCGGACGAGGACGAGGGGGGCCCGATTTGGGGGAGCCGGCCGAGGAGGGGGCGGGATCGGCGGTGGCGGTGGCGGAGGAGGAGAAACCTAAGGAGCCGAAGGAGATTAGCAGTTTGAAGAAAGCCTTGGTGGATTCGTTTTGCGGGACCGATCGTGGGCTGAGAGCCTCAAGCGAGACGAGGGCGGAGATTGTTGAGCTAATTACGCAGCTTGAGGCGAAGAATCCGACTCCGGCACCGACCGAGGCGTTGACTCTTCTTAACGGCAAATGGATTCTGGCGTAAGTTTGCAAAGAGATTTAAGATTTTTAATTAATTCAGGGAGTTCGATTGTGTTAATTGGTGCTTGTTTGTGATTATTAGTGGACTAAGAGTTACTCTTTCTTGGAATTCTATGGAGTTGAAATCCTGTGACTACGTAAGTGGTACACTTATTTTTCTTATAAGAAATACAGGTGTGATGTGATTCTATCGGAAGTATTGAAAAATAAATATGTTACATGTAACAATTCCTGTTAGAGAACACGAATTTATTGAAATTCAAATCCAAATTCATGCTCCAAACGCTGCGGAAGAGAAGATTCAATCTATTTTAGACGACGAAAGTTCCATCGTGAACGGGATGGGGATTGTTGGGAAAAGCTAATGTCACTATCAAGCGTATTCCATCCCTACTCAAATGGAAAGCTCGACTTAAATGATATTCAACTCGTCATGCCAATGAGTTAGCTCGTTTAACTGCCCGCAGAACGGGATGGGGATTGTTGGGGGAAAGCTCATGTCACTAAGTATTCCATCCCTACTCTTATTTCTCTTTAATTACACACCCTAATTTGCTTATATTTTATCTCTCAGCTCTAACTTCTCCCCTGCTTCCTGTGCTTCTTCCTCCCCTGCTTTTTTTCCTCTGCTCAACGTCTCTGATTTGCTGCTCTGTTCTGCGGCCATGGGAACCCAAGTCCCAGCTGATGACTACAAAAACAATGTAACTCTCTCTCTCTCTCTCTCTCAAATTTAATTGATAGGAAGAAAGAAAATTTAAGAAATTTGCACCCCACTTTTGCATTTATATATATCTTTATGTGTGTGTGTGTGTGTGTGTTTTAATAAAAATTAAACATATTTTCTTTTTAACAAACAACCCAATAAAAATATATATAAATTAATGTAGGCTATTATAATAAATACATTATTTATTATATTGTCCAAATTTAGATATAATCCTCATAAAGTTTATATAATTTTAAATTTCAAGTCTTGAAATTTATATTTTTAAATTTTAATATAAGGAAAGATACAATGTTGCAGATGTGGCTCATTTAAAAAATTTAATTTGAAGGCAATTTATTTTTACATGAATTTTAATATTTTCATTTATGCAATGAGATATCTAACACTCTTAATTAGTTATAAAATGTATTATATATTGATGAAATTCTAGTAAGTTACACTAATGTGTTAGCTGCCATGGCGCAGTGGCCGAGCAAGGACGACGACGCCGAACAGAGAAACGCGACAGAAAGCAAGCTGTACAAAGCTCTGATGGTGGGAGAAGAAGACAAGGTGGTGATTGAGCTGTGCAACCGCATGCCGGAGGGCCCATTCCACAGCATCACTGTCCACAGCGATAGCGTCCTCCACGTCGCCACCTACTTCAAGCGTAGCATCCTCGTCATCCGTCTGCTCCAGGAGTTCGTTGACCTCGCCAACGCCACCCGGCTTACCCGCCAGAACGACGTCGGAAACACCGTGCTTCACGAAGTGGCCACCACCAAGGCCGTCGCCGCCGCAGCGATTATGCTCGCGAACTCTCCGGAGTTACTGAGCGTGCCCAACCGCCTGGGGGAGACCGCGCTCTTTCGGGCTGCCCGGTATGGAAAGAAGGAGATGTTTGAGTTTTTAGCGGCGAGGGTGGCCGAGGCCGCCGAAGAGAATGAGGAATTTGACCTCAGACGCCATCTTCAGAGGGCCGACGGGACCACTGTTCTTCACATGGCTATTCTTGCCGAATACTTGTGTGAGTTCAACTTTTCCTGCAGTTTATGTTAATTTTACCGCGCTACCTTTAAACTAGAGGAAGCCATACGTCTGCAAGTAGTGATTTCTCAGTGCAAATACTTAAAGTTTCGCAAGGTTGGGTCAACACAAACAACACCTGTAAAAAAAATTTATATTTCATTTTCCTATTATTTTTTTATTTTAAAATAAAATCCAACTATAGGTGATAATCAAATTTTGATTCCACTATATTTTCCTTTACTTTCCCTAATATTTTCTAAATGATAAAAGGGCCTCTAGAAATTTTGTATTTCAAATTTTAGCCAAAACATATTGCTAAAAATGAGATTGATGTCTTTTGGGGTAGTGCAAGTATACATCAGCTGCAGGTTTGTCAAGGGGAACATTGTCATTGGTGAAAGTCGAGGAGATGTCACAGACCATTGATTCTAAGACTTTCAGAGTCCATAAATTTTGCTTAGTTTTCTGGATCACTCACTACTACTATTGTCAACGCTAATGCTAAATTTTGAAGCAACCACTCAAATTTTGTTTATTTGAAGTTAGCTCCCATGTAGCAGCAATTGAAGTGGGCGTAATCAGAAAAAAAAAAAATATATAAAAAATAAAAATTTAGCTGACTTGCATATTCAACATTAGTTTTTTTCTTCACTTGAGTGGGGGCTATAGCCACTTGGGCATGTGTGCATCGGCCCATGGTTCATACATGTTGTAAGTTGAAAGGACAAAGAACTAATAATCAAAGGTCATGTTTGAGAATTGGAGAACATTTCATACAAAGGTTTTTCATATTTTATGGTTTCTAGTGATTCCATGGAATTTGTTATATTCATCGCTGATGGTTCCTATTGTGATCCCCAAGAATGAATAATTTCTTGTGAAGAACTTTGGATGGGAGCAGCGTATTTGTTCTCGTCAAGGAAAGTAGCCCCTTATATAGCTATACTGCAAGAAGTAGATGGACCTGGTTTACGTAATTTTTTTTATTGTTGAAAATAATAGATGTGTATTGTCAAAATTAAATGTCATATTGATGTGTGAACTGAAGATTGGGTCCGTTAGTTCACACTATATTTCTTAATTTACTATGCATATTTATTTTTGATGATCTCGTTCGCACATTCCTTCTAATGTTTTAAATTTTTCTTTACATGCATAAAACTGCAAGGTTCATTAGACTATTCCTCCTTACCTTAGTTCTCGTTACAAGAAAACGCAATCTAAGCAGCACACCCAACAAAGAAATGGGGATGGACTAGCAGATAGAGACAAGCAAACAAGAAAGAAGATAAAACAAAACAGGAAAGCATTACAAGAAGAATCAAACCCAATTCAGTGAAGGTTGGCTACTTGCTTAGATGGTTTAGAACATTTCGACTTGGTTATAAAATATCGAGGCCCATACAAGAAAACAACTACATCAACAAACAGTAACATAAATACTCATGTTCCCCTTTGATGCTGAAGAAAAATGGTGTTTTCGGTAAAGTATTGTGCAAGTGTGGTATTAATATGGTATTTCACTTGGGTTTTTTTTCTCAAACGAGACTGGTTTGAGATGATGAAAGTTTTGTGGAGTCGATTTCAGCATGATGAGCTTTGGAGGATATTGCAAGAGATTGGGGTTCTCGACATTTGAACAAGTTGGAGATCAAATCTAGAATAGGTATGTGATCGAATCGAGGACAAGCGTCCACAATCTTCTTGACCATGTACATGAAAATTTTCGTCAGGGACAAGTAGAGTGGAAGATAGGACAGCACAAAGATGGTGGAAGATAGGACAGCACAAAGATGGTCACGGGAAGTAATGCCACTAAATACAGTGCAATTTTAGTCCATCTTTCTTCCTTATTGATCATGAGGGTGATAGTAGCTGCAAATGGCACCATCATCATGGACAATGAGAGGATTAGAAACGTGAATCCCAACATTAGCTTATGGGGGAGGGATTGCTCGAAATCTTGCAGTCGAAATGGAGAGGTGAGGATGGAGAGAAAGGTGATGATTGAGCTCATGGAGAATGTGAGGGAGAGGACATCAGTGAGGGTGAAGACCATAAAGAATGGCTGGTAAAGGAGAACGGGTAGGGCAGTGCTCTGGTTTGTGCCACCAGGATTGGTATAGGCAGCCGCAAAGGCCACAGTGGCAATGAGAACCACCACAATAATGCAGTTTTTAGAGGTTCTCTTCAACCATTCTCTAGCTTCCTTATGGAGCTCCTCATTGTTGGTAATGAATAGCTCTCCTGCAGTTTGCCATTTACAGTTGTAGTGTTTGATGAAATGCACATTTGAAATTTCCTTCACACGCTGCACAAAATACATGTAGTTAGAAATCACCTAGAAAAGAGGTTAACTTCCCTTCGCATATAAGTAGCTAAAATGTTTAATATTTTAAATTTTAATAACAAATTTGACTTCTACATGCTAGCATGCGAAGAATCGTATAAAACTTACAAAAAGTATTTCAATGCAATTGTTCATTGGGTTTCAATGAAAAATGAGTTCTTTAGTGCAAAGATGCCATATTAAAAAATATTCATGTAAGAAGAAGATGCATACACATAGTCGCATCATGTATTTTCTATTTGCAATTTTACTACCAGTTCCAAAGAATGAGAATATATTCACTCATTTTTCTTTTCCTTTTTAATACAAATAGTTAATAGTATAGATAGAAGACAACTATCATTATGTTAAAATGTAACAATAGATGGTGCCATTTTCAAACTTCGGGCAAAGTTTATTCATTTACGAACCTCAACAGTGGTCAAAGACTAGATTGTGGTAGGGAGCATGGATTTGAAGCTTAAAATTGAATTTGTGTTGATTTTTATGATGTTCAAATGAAATTTCTATTGTATTTTTCTAAAATCCATAAAAATTTGAATTTAAATTTTGGAATCCTAAGCTCTCAAAACTTTGTGTTAATGTTCAAGTTATTTATGTGTGTTTTGCCTTCATTGAATTGAATTCTCTTTATGATATGGTTTCAGCAATAATGAGTATTTGGTTATTAGAAATGCGTGCCTCACCTCGAACAGGTGCAACTCTTGTTGCAATTGGATTGCAGGGCTTCGGGTCTTCTCCTTCATATGTTTTTTCGTTTTCATACCAACCATATGTAGAATAGAGTTCCCTTGATTGTCAATCTTCCTTATAAGCCTCCTCATCGGTGTTTCCATCCTCTCCAAATGGTCTAAAACCTTCATTTGCCTGTGCCTAATGGCTACATGCAACACATTCCTTCCCTTGGCGTTAATATGCTCCACAGCCTGAGGGTACATTTTTAGTATTTCTTCCACAATCTCCACGCAACCTGACTTTGTTGCCAAAACCAACGCAGAGTTATCATTCCACACAATACTACTTCTTTGGTCTGGGTTTTCTTCTTCTTTTTCTTGTTTTTCCACCCATTGAGTTGGGGAATGATGCATTGAGTTTGAGGACCCTTCTCCTTTTGCCTGTGATGCATTTACACTGGACTTTGTTTTAGCTACTGGCATTGGGCTTTCTCGTGGATCTCTACAAAATTTGTGTATCTTGGGCTTGCTCCAACCTATTAAAGGGTATGTTTTTTTCCATGACATGTCTTTTGCTATTAGGAGCTTGGCTAGTCTGAAAGCTGAATCATGCCTTTGTTTCTCCTTTCTGATGACTTCAAGCATGGGCAATCTGCAACATGATTTTACTACATGCACAGAAAACTAAAGTTAGTAATTAGCACACATCAACCACACACACCTCTTTAATTAGGCACCACCGATTTTGAACTCCAACAACCTAAAAGAGAATGCGTCACATGTATGTTGACACACCCTTTCTTAGGCCATGAGTAATTTGTTGGACACAATCTGTGACGCATCAATACCATAATTTGTACGTAGAATGTATGAAGTATGGTGAATCAAAATATATCATGCAACATACCAGATTTCCACTTGTTAACTTGCGTACTTGGCCCCTTGTCATTTTGTTGGGTTGGATCATTGGTTGAGACTCCTTAAAAAAGTGAAAGCATAAGAAAAAACAAAAGAAAACAAAGTTTGGGTAGAAGCGTTTGCATTTGAGCTAGTTTGGTAAATGTAATGTTGGTGAAAAGCATGAAGAGTGAGGGTAATAAAAAATTAACTTTTTTGTAATTCTAAAAAACATTATACATAAAAAATAAAATCGGTTTTCACTAGTGAATTGGAGGTTCTCAAGGAAAAAATTATTGAAAAAAGAAAAGTGGCTTAATATACGTACTAGTGTAGATGAGCTGCTTTATGAAACCTTGCTTCATGGAGCTTTTGAATGTTGTAGCATTACGTGCGAGGAGTTGAAGACCTGTCATATGATCTCCATCTTGTTGCCCAACTAGATACTCATATTTGCTTGCTATCAAATAGGCCAAGTCTGTTTCATAGTTTCCATAAAAGTATTGCCATCAGTAGAAGTATTAAAAAATAAAATATTTGTTGTCACGGGTTGATCGACTTGATGAGCAAGTAGGGCGGGGCACATAATTCCTACATTGACCTGTCTGCTCACTACGTCAATTCGCGACCATTACAGTTAGACAATTATAAATAAAATGTCGCATACAAGTAAGATAAAGGAACGCAAGTTATGCAAAATTAATTGAGAAAGTAGTTAATTAATACATCCCCATACGTAATTGTATTTTCTCTAATTTTGAAAAAAATAAAAGGTTACTCAAGCATTCTAAAAAATACATTTGAATTTTTTTTATTAATTTCATTAGAAAGTTTACTCATAAAAACAATACCTATTTAAATTGGTTTCAATAACATGATTTCATTTCACTCAACTAGAACCATTTTTCTAAATTCTCAAATATTTATAAATATGTCAAATTATTTTCTAATTTTTCATGCATTGCTCCCCGTGAGACCCATTTATCTTTAACTTGTATTGTAATTAAGGAATAATTCATGCACGTAAGATGTGAAATTATGTATGCGTGTGTGTGCGTGCACGCTACCAAATTCTTATTATATTTTGCATTATTTAATAATTAATCTTTCCTTTCCAAAATAAAAAAATAACATAAACTGCAGGAAAAGTTGCACTCACCCAAGGAGTTTTTTTCTGTTTTATCCCTTTTTTTAAAAAATATATTAAAGAATATTTTTTCTAGGAAAATATTTTTCGGAATAACTTTGACGTAATCTCGCTACTTGGAGTAACGAGATTTAAGCAAATCTCGCTACTTGAAATAGCGAGATTTGTCACGTGTCATTTCCATAAAAAAATATTATTTAATATATATTTTTCAAAAATGATAAATCGGGAAATAAATTATTCTGCGTAATAAATTAGGAAATAAATTCTTTTAATATATATTTTTTAAAAAATGATAAATCGGGAAATAAATTCTTATACGTAATAAATCGATTTATTATTATAATAATAATAAATGATAAATTTATTTCCTGATTTCTTTTTTTTTAAATATATTAAAAAAATTTATTGCATAATAAATTTGAAATTTGAACTTTATGTAAATTACCAATTTTAATTGTAGCTGAAATTAATATATATATATATATATATATATATATATATTGACACAACAAAAAAAATACTTTAATATTTATTTTAAGAAAACATTTGCGTCTCTCCCCATTTTATATTTATTAATTTAAGAAATAATAATAAAAAGTTATGAAGATTTATTCAAATTTTAAAATACAAAATCATTTATAAAACTATTATGTACTATATATATATATATATATATATATATTACACTATTTTAAAATTTTCTAAAATATTCATATAATTATTTTTAATTCTTACCTTGTATGCATTGCTTTGGTTCTTTAATTTTTTTTAAAAAAAAAATTCCAAAAACTGATAATTTAATTGAATTAAAATATCCCCTAATTTTTTTTATTTTTTATTACGCATAATTTTAATATGTATGGATCTTTTGGAATATCTCAAGTGACGCCAAACCACCTAATTAATCTCAATAATTAAAATTTAAAGTATGGTATCATTTTTATTTTTTTATATTCATTTTTGTATAATGAAGAAGCAGTTTATCACAAAAAAATCTGGTATTGAAGTAAATATTAAAGTAATTTTTTTTGTTGTGTCAATATATATACATATATATATATATATTAATTTAGTGTACAATTAAAATTGGTAATTTAAATAAAATTCAAATTTTCAATTTATTATGCAATAAATTCTTTTAATATATATTTTTTAAAAATGATAAATCAGGGAATTTTAACAAAATAAGAGTTAGAAATTTTAAAAACAATAAGAGAAAGAATTATATTTTGTATTATTTCTCGATTTATTACGCAGGAAATTTATTTCTTGATTTATCATTTTAAAAATATATATATTAAAAGAATTTATTTTCCTATTTATTATGCAGGAGATTTTTATTTCCTGATTTTATCATTTTTTAAAAAAATATATATATTAAATAATATTTTTTTGGAAAAAAAATTTTCAAAATGACACGTGGTTAAATCTCGCTACATATATATTTTTTTAAAAAGGACAAATGGGGAAAAAACTCCTCACCCAAGTGTTCAGCAAGAATAGCCATGTGAAGAACAGTGGTCCCGTCGGCCCTCTGAATATGGCGTCTGAGGTCAAATTCCTCATTCTCTTCGGCGGCCACGGCCACCCTCGCCTCTAAAAACTCAAACATCTCCTTCTTTCCATACCGGGCAGCCCGAAAGAGCGCGGTCTCCCCCAGGCGGTTGGGCACGCTCAGCAACTCCGGAGAGTTCGCGAGCATAATCGCTGCGGCGGCGACGGCCTTGGTGGTGGCCACTTCGTGAAGCACGGTGTTTCCGACGTCGTTCTGGCGGGTAAGCCGGGTGGCGTTGGCGAGGTCAACGAACTCCTGGAGCAGACGGATGACGAGGATGCTACGCTTGAAGTAGGTGGCGACGTGGAGGACGCTATCGCTGTGGACAGTGATGCTGTGGAATGGGCCCTCCGGCATGCGGTTGCAGAGCTCAATCACCACCTCGTCTTCTTCTCCCACCATCAGAGCTTTGTATAGCTTGCTTTCTGTCTCGTTTCTCTGTTCGGCGTCGTCGTCCTTGCTCGGCCACTGCGCCATGGCAGCTAACACATTAGTGTAACTTACTAGAATTTCATCAATATATAATACATTTTATAACTAATTAAGAGTGTTAGATATCTCATTGCATAAATGAAAATATTAAAATTCATGTAAAAATAAATTGCCTTCAAATTAAATTTTTTAAATGAGCCACATCTGCAACATTGTATCTTTCCTTATATAAATATTTAAAAATATAAATTTCAAGACTTGAAATTTAAAATTATATAAACTTTATGAGGATTATATCTAAATTTGGACAATATAATAAATAATGTATTTATTATAATAGCCTACATTAATTTATATATATTTTTATTGGATTGTTTGTTAAAAAGAAAATATATTTAATTTTTATTAAAACACACACACACACACATAAAGATATATATAAATGCAAAAGTGGGGTGCAAATTTCTAAAATTTTCTTTCTTCCTATCAATTAAATTTGAGAGAGAGAGAGAGAGAGAGAGAGAGAGAGAGAGAGAGAGAGAGAGAGAGAGAGGAGTTAAATTGTTTTTGTAGTCATCAGCTGGGACTTGGGTTCCCATGGCCGCAGAACAGAGCAGCAAATCAGAGACGTTGAGCAGAGGAAAAAAAGCAGGGGAGGAAGAAGAATAGGAAGCAGGCAGGGGAGAAGTTAGAGCTGAGAGATAAAATATAAGCAAATTAGGGTGTGCATTTAAAGAGAAATAAGAGTAGGGATGGAATACTGGTGCTCGATAGTTACGTTTTTTGCGGATGCACTCTTTAGTCAGATGTCCACACGACATCTATTATAGACGACGAAAGTTCCATCGTGAACGGGATGTGGATTGTTGGGAAAAGCTAATGTCACTATCAAGCGTATTCCATCCCTGCTCAAATGGAAAGCTAATGTCACTATCAAGTCGTATTCGATCCTGCTCAAATGGGAAAGCATTTGATCTCATGTCTTCAGAGGGCCGACGGGACGACTGTTCTTCCCAGTGCAAATCCTTGAAGTTTCGCAAGGTTGGGTCAACACAAACAACACCTGTAAAAAAAATTTATATTTCATTTTCCTATTATTTTTTATTTTAAAATAAAATCCAACTATAGGTGATAATCATATTGGGGGATAAAAATGGTAACAAAAATACATAAAAAACTAATAGTATTTGTTTGTGCCTATGATTGAGCTTTGTCATCACTAATTTTTATTGAATATAATTATTCCTTCTAATTAATTTTTTTATTTTGAAAAGAAAAGATTACTTATTAAATAATATCAAATGTAATAAGAATTTGGCAGTGTGCACACACACACATATGTAATTTCACATCTTACGTGCATGAATTATTCCTTAATTACAATACAAGTTAAAGATAAATGTGTCTCACGGGGAGTTGGACAATGCACGAAAAATTAGAAAATAATTTGATATATTTATAAATATTTGAGAATTTAGAAAAAATGGTTCTAGTTGAGCGAAGTGAAATCATGTTGCTGAAACCAATTTAAATAGGTATTGCTTTTATGAGTAAACTTTCTAATGAAATTAATAAAAAAAAAAAAAATTCAAATGTATTTTTTAGAGTGCTTGAGTTACCTTTTTTTTAAAAAAAAAAATTTAGAGAAAATACAATTACGTATGGGGATGTATTAATTAACTACTTTCCCAATTAATTTTGCATTACTTGAGTTCATTTATTTTTAGTTGTATGCGACATTTTATTTATAATAGTCTAACTGTAATGGTCACGGATTGACGTAGTGAGCAGACAAGTCAATGTAAGAATTATGTGCCCCGCCCTGCTTGCTCATCAAGTCGATCAACCCGTGACAACAAACATTTTATTTTTTAATACTTCTATTGATGACAATACTTTTATGGAAAATATGAAACATACTTGGCTTATCTGATAGCAAGCAAATATGAGCATCTAGTTGAACACAAGATGGAGATCATATGACAGGTCTTCAACTCCTCGCATGTAATGCTACAACATTCAAAAGCTCCATGAAGCAAGGTTTCCTAAAGCAGCTCATCTACACTAGTACGTGTATTAAGCCACTTTTCTTTTTTCAATAATTTTTTTGATTGAGAACCTACCGAGTTTATTTTTTATGTATAATGTTTCATAGAATTACAAAAAAGTTAATTGTTTATTATCCTCACTCTTCATACTTTTCACCAACATTACATTTACCAAACTAGCTCAAATGCAAACGCTTCCACGCCAACTTTGTTTTTTTTTTTTTTGTTTTTTCTTATGCTTTCACTTTTTTAAGGAGTCTCAACCAATGACTCAACTCAACAAAATGACAAAGGGCCAAGTACGCAAGTTAACAAGTGGAAATCTGGTATGTTGCATGATACATTTTGATTCACCATACTTCATACATTCTACGTACAAATTATGGTATTGATGTGTTGCAGATGGCCTAAGAAAGGGTGTGTCGACATACATGTGACGCATGCTCTTTTAGGCTGTTGGAGTTCAAAATCGGTGGTGCCTAATTAAAGAAGTGTGTGTGGTCGATGTGTGCTAATTACTAACTTTTGTTTTGTGTGCATGTAGTAAAATCATGTTGCAGATTGCCCATGCTTGAAGTCATTAGAAAGGAGAAGCAAAGGCATGATTCGACTTTGAGACTAGCCAAGATACTAATAACTAAAGATATGTTATGGTAAAAAAACATACCCTTTAATAGGTTGGAGCAAGCCCAAGATACACAAATTTTGTAGAGATCCATGAGAAAGCCCAATGAGACTAGCAGTAACGACTCGAAAAATAATAGTATTTAAATAATAAAGAGGGAGGAAAGATCGCACTTTGGAGATAGTTATATTTTCGAGGAATTTACGAGGGCCTCGTCGATGAATACAGGGGATTCGTCGACGAGGGTACAATAGGACCTCGTCGATAAGGGCGAGCTTCGTCGATGAGAAAATACCGAGAGAAGAATTTGGGCTACTATGAATTTTGTCAACAAAGGATAAGGTTCGTCGACGAATTCCCTTAAGGACTCGTCGACGAGATGACGTGGCTCGTCGACGAATTTCGCAGTATAAATAACCCTAAAATCATTTTAATCACAGAAAATCAGCCGCAAACCCTCTCCTCTCTCTCTCTCTCTCTCTCTCTCTTCTACGACCTCTCCCTCTTCTCTCTTCGATTTTGGCCTCGTCATTCACCAGATCGACGATCTGAGGACACCACGACGCTCCTGGAGGAGTTCTCTTCAAGTCTGCCGGAACGGATCGTTGGTGAAACGAAGTTAGAATTTATCCTAAATCTAGGGTAAGGTCTTTTATTTAGTTTTTGGCCTTCTGACAGTTGTAGGAAATGATGTAGGCCAAGAAATATGGATGTTTTGTTCTGGAATTTATGGTTTTCAGGGTGTTGAGTGGAGAACCTTGCGGGTGTTGGACCCATTATAGTAGGGGATTTTTAGCAGGAAACAGGTAAGGGAAATATGTTATGTTAGGTTATTTGAGAATGTTTTTAGTATAAAATTATAAATGTTCCACCATAGTGTTGTTTACAATAGAGATTTATACAGTTTATCAAATATGATTAATATGTTTTAAAATTACTGTGTGGCTTGAGAATATAGATACAGTATAGAAACATGTTTTACAGTATTTTTCAGAGATGTATTTTACAGAACATACAGAGAATGTATTTTACAGCAATTACAGAAATACCATAATTATACAGTTTTACAGTACCATGACATACAAGATTTATAGTTAGTTACAGAAATACAGTTGATATAGATACAGTTTTCCACGGCGTTATGATTTATACAGTTATTACAGAATCATGGTAAAACAGATAGTTGTATAGAGAAATGTATTATATAGTATCAGACCCTATTGGACCATACAGTTTACAAGGCATGGTACCGTAGTTACATACAGTTTATAGAGTGCAACCACCTATGTAGATAATACGTGATATAAATGTCGATCACATAGGGCCCACGAGTGGACACGCTCCCCATCAGATATGGGTTGAGGAAGGCTGATCAGACTATGGAGTATAGTGATTTATTCCTGGTTGGCCAGCTAGGGTAAATCCCGCCTACGGACCGCACAACCCTGTCATGAGGGGTTAAATCATGACATACAGTTATCCACAGGGAAGTTTACAGTTATTATTATATTTATACAGTTTTACAGAAACAAAAAATATATATACATATATTATCAGTATTTTGATTAGAAACCTAAAGTACAGAAATGTTAAGCAACAAGTAAAAGATGAAGATTATATTAATGGCATTGTGCTTTACAGATTCAGTGATACATGACTACATAGTAATAGATTTTCACAGTATTGTAACTCATTTGTCACACACTAGTAATAGCATATTTCGTCTTACTGAATTTTGGGTCAACCCAGTGTTGAATTATTTTTCAGGTGAGCCAATTGGGCGAGCGGATCAGGCTCGCAGATAGAGGGGCCACCATACTATCCTATGAGTGAGTGATATATTTTTGGGTGTAATTTTGTATATCCCTCACGAGTTGAGGGTATTTGGGGAACAGTACTATATGTATGTTTCGGGAAACCTGTTAACATTCTGGTATTGTATATAATTATATATGGATATGTTTATTTGATTTTCGCTTCTCGCTGCTTAGGTTGATGATTGGGTTCAATCCAGTGTGGTATCAGAGCATGTTAAATTTCATAATAAAATATAAAAAAAACCATATAAATAGCAGGTCGTTACAGTAGCTAAAATAAAGTTTAGTGTAAATGCATCACCGGCCAAAGGAGAGGTCCTCAAACTCAATGCATCATTCCCCAACTCAATGGGAGGAAGGAGAAGAAGAAGAAGAAAACCCGGACCAAAGAAGTAGTATTGTGCAGAATGATAACTCTGCGTTGGTTTTGGCAACAAGGTCAGGTTACGTGGAGATTGTGGAAGAAATACTAACAATGTACCCTCAGGTTGTGGAGCATATTAACGCCAAGGGAAGGAATGTGTTGCATGTAGCCATTAGGCACAGGAAAATGAAGGTGTTAGACCATTTTGAGAGGATGGAAACAAGGATGAGGAGGCTTCTAAGGAAGATTGACAATCAAGGGAACTCTATTCTACATAGGGTTGGTATGAAAATGAAAAAACATATGGAGGAGAAGACCCCAAGCCTTGCAATCCAATTGCAACAAGAGTTGCACCTGTTCGAGGTGAGACACGCATTTCTAATAACCAAATACTCATTATTGCTGAAACCAAATCATAAAGAGAATTCATTTCAATGAAGGCAAAATGGACATAATTAACTTGAACATTAACACAAAGTTTTGGGAGCTTAGTATTCAAAACTTGAATTCAAATTTTTTATGGATTTTAGAAAAATACAATTCAAATTTCATTTGAACATCATAAAAATAAGCACAAATTCAATTTTAAGCTTCAAATCTATGCTCCTTACCACTATCTGAGTCTTTGACCTCTGTTGAGGTTCATAAATGAATAAACTTTGGTCGAAGTTTGAAAATGACACCATCTATTACATTTTAACTAATGATAATTGTCTTCTATCTATACTGTTAACTAATTGTATTAAAAAGGAAAAGAAAAATGAGTGAATATTCTCATTCTTTGGAATTGGTAGAAAAATTGCAAATAAAAAATACATGATGCGTCTATGTGTATGCATCTTCTTCTTACATGAATATTTTTTAATATGACATCTCTGCACTAAAGACTCATTTCTCATTAAAACCCAGTGAACAATTGCATTGAAATACATTTTGTAAGTCCTATACGATTCTTCGCATGCTAGCATGTAGAAGTCAAATTTGTTATAAAAATCTAAAAAATCAAACATTTGAGCCACTTATACGCGAAGGGAAGTTAACCTCTTTTCTGGGTGATTTATAACTACATGTATTTTGTGCAGCGTGTGAAGTAAATTTCAACTATGCATTTCATCAAACACTACAACTGCAAATGGCAAATTGCAAAAGAGCTATTCATTACCAACAATGAGGAGCTCCATAAGGAAGCTAGAGAATGGTTGAAGAGAACCTTTGAAAACTGCATCATCGTGGCGGTTCTTATTGCCATTGTGGCCTTTGTTGCTACCCATACCAATCCTAGTGGCCCAAACCAGAGCAGCAGCGTACTCGTTCTCCTTTACCAACCATTCTTTATGGTCTTCACCCTCACTGATGTCCTCTCCCTCACCTTCTCCATGAGCTTAGTCATCACCTTCATGTTTTTGTATTAACCTAGCTTCATGACCTATCTACTGTGGTAGGTCGACCCAAGTAATAATGGGGCAATAGTGGACTCTGAATTGGGTTTGGTCCAAATAAGTTCAAGTGTAGCATTTGAAGTGTCCTAGTAGTGGAGATCTCTTTCTTCTTCTTAAAACTTGTTCTTGCTTGTTTTCCTTGTTGGCATGTATCACAGATTTTATCTTTCACAAATTTAGTCTTAGGTAGTCCCTTAACTAATTCTTTCTTAGCTAGCTTTGAGATTAAATCCATGTTTGCGTGTCCTAGTCTCCTTTGTCAAATCCAATTTATTTCATTCATAACAGATAAGCACATCACACTCTGTGAAGTTAAGTTATCAAAACTTGTGGTGTATATGTTTTCATGACGCTTAGCAATTAACATTATCTTATTATCAGTTTTGTTTTCAACTATGCACTTGTCATGTTCAAATGATACTTTGTAGCATTTATCACATAGTTGACTTATGCTCAATAAATTGTGCTTTAAACCTTCAACTAATAAAACATCATCAATAATGAGTGAGGAATCATTACCAACTTTACCGACACCTGTGATCCTTCTCTTAGCATTATCTCCAAAAGTAACAAACCCTTCATCCTTAAGTATGATGGATGTGAATTTTTCTTTATCTCCGGTCATGTAGCGTAAGCATCCGCTATCCATATACTATCTATCTTTTGAGGATGCGGATTTTAAGCAAATCTGCAAGACACAATTAAACAACTAGCTTTGGTACCAAGATTGTCTTGGATCCAGGAGGGTTAGTGCTAGATTGACCTTTGACCTTCCATACTTTCGTAATTTTTACATCTTTATTTTTGAAAGGACAGTCGAATTGTATGTGACCCAACCTTCTACATTTAAAGCATGTAGTATATCTATAATGATTCTTAGTTGGAACAAATGACTTTGATTCTTTTGTAAAATACCCCATGTAAAGATGTCTTTTCTTTATATTTTCTTTACTAGTAAAATCGAGCCCTTCTTTTTTTAGAGAATTTCTTTGAGATCCTAAGAACTTTTCAAAATTCTTTTGTCCTTCAGTAAATTTACAGATAATTTCATATTTATCTTTCAAGTCCTTTTCTAACTCCTCAATTTTCAAATCTTTATGTTTTATAAAGAGATGCATGGGATTCATTTTGGTGTTCAACTAGATTTGAAAGTTCTTTGACTTTGCTTCTTAACTTAGAAATTTTCTTTGTTTTCTTCTCAAGCATTTTAATAGTGTACAGGTATTCTTGTTTCAGTTCATCATATGAAATCATATCATTTTCATTTTCATATTCACTAGAATAGTATGAAGATGATGAAAAAGATGATTGTACATCAAGTTCATCATGTGCCATTAGACACAAATTGGCAACTTCGTCGTCACTGGATTCAGATTCTGAACTGCTAGTGTTGTGTGTATCTCAGCCGACCTTCAGCGCCTTCTTCTTTTTCTTTGAAGCTTTTATGAGCTTGGGGCACTTAGGCTTGATGTGTCCAACTTCTCGGCAATTGTAGCATGTTGGTGGATCCTCCTTCTTTTTCTTCATGCTTTGATCTCCTCTTTTCGATTTAGAGTTCTGGAATTTTCTATTGAACTTTTTGTTCTTCTTCAAGAACTTCCCAAACTTCTTTGTTAGCAAGGCCATGTCATCATCTGTTTCGGAATTGCTTCCTTCACTTGAATAGCTTGATGATACCTTAAGTGCAGTGACCTTCTTAGCTTTGCTTTGCTCATTTTTCCTCTCGTTAATTGCCAGCTCATAGGTGATGAGTGATCCAATGAGTTCGTCCACTGGCATGTCCTTGATATTTCTCCCTTCTGCTATTGCCGTAGCTTTTGCTTCCCACACTAGAGGCAATCCCTTGAGTATTTTCCTAATCAACTCATAAGTAGGGTAAGTTTTTCTAAGAGCATTTAAAAAGTTAATGATGTGTGTGAATCTGGTGTACATGGATTGTATAGATTCATCAGTTGTCATTTTAAATGCTTCATATTCACTAGTGAGCATGTCTATCCTACTATCCTTGACTTCCTTAGTGCCTTCATATGTAACTTCTAATTTTTCCCAAATTTCTTTAGCTGAGTTACATGCCATTACCCTATTAAATTCATTGACATCTAATGCACAGAAAAGTATATTCATGGCAGTGGCATTAATTTGAACTGACTTCCAATCCTCTTCAGTATATTCATCTTCAGTTTTAGGTACATTAATCTTATCAATTACTTTCATGGGAATGTGATTTCCCTTAGTCACAATTTTCCAAACCTTCCAATAGGTTTCTAATATGTGTAATTTACACCACAGAAAATGGGTGGTTTAATGGATGAGTGTTCCTCACCGAATGGAGTTACACCAATGTGTGTCATGTGAACGTTTTACAAATTAACTATCAAGTCTATGTAAACCCGTTCTGACACCAAATGTTGAATTAGGTGTAATCCCAAGAGGGGGGGGGGGTGAATTGGGTGTTTAAAAAATTCTAAGACACTTAGTTACCTTTTAAACCCTTCTTATAAATTTACCAACAACTTCTTGTTACTCAATTATGTATGTGTATGTTTATTCAACCTATACATGCAATATACCCAAATTTAAATACAATGCTGAAAATAAACAGTAAAAGGAAGAGAGAAGACAAACACAGTTTTATGAGGTTCAGCCGACTTGGCCTACGTCCTCGTCTTGAGCAACCACTTAAGGATTCACTAAAACCCTGCTCCTTAAAGTGGGATGGAGCTTCTCTTACAATCCGTTGCTTACAAGAGGCACAACTTCCTCCTACTCTGCTGCTTACAAGAGATACAACTCTCTCCTTACACACCGGTTCACACACCGAACCGTGTATATAATAAAATCTGGAAAACAACACTCAAAAACAATACTTCTAACAAAAGCTTGTGAGTACAATTCAATTTCCTAGCACATTAACATATGATATAACTTGAAACTCATGAATGTATGAAAAACGATACAATCGTTTTTTGTATGATATGTTTCAACACACAAATCCCTATTTAACCACAACTCCCAAGTAAAGAGATATTTGAAATGCCTTGGAGTCAACTAAGGTTCTTGATTCACTTTGTAAAGATGCACAAGTATGTTTGATGTGAGCTAGTTAACAAAAACTTTGTCTTAAATACAAACTCAATCAAAATCACAAAGTTTTAATTGATGTATTCAATCACAATTTGAGTATATTAATTTTCAGAAAATATCCTTCAATTAATTGTATGGTTCTAAGTACCAAGGATATTTAATCAAGCTTTAATATATCTAAAATATAAATCTTTTAGAAAACACACACCTAAATCAAACCTTTCAAACAATCACACACCATAAATCAAATAATGATCTTGTTTAAAATAGCTATGTATATGTATAGATACTTTCAAGATCACCTTTTTAATCAAACTAGGTTTTTCAATGATAAGCTCTTTGAAAAATATATGTATATTTATATGCTCTTAAATCAAAATTCAATCAACCAAGTTAAATAACCTTTCTCAAGTAATGATCTCTTCAAAAATTAATTTTTATACGAATAAGCACACTCAAGATCAAAACTTTTCCAATGCTAGTCAAGAACAAGCAATGAGATGAGATGAAAAGTTCGTAAGACTAATAACTTGAAAAACAAAATCTCAATACTAGATTGAAGTACAGTAGAGTAAACAAGTTCCCTTTGAGAATCTGAGTTGATTTGCCCAAGCTTGAAGAATAGAGATTGAAGTGTAGGCAATTCTATAGCATTAAAAGTAGATTTTCAACGTTCTTGCAACAAGGTGTGTTCTTCTCTTTCTTGTGTGTCTAACCTCTTGTTCTAGGGTTTAGATATTCAGAATATATAGTATATTACCCTTAGGATTGATTTCAGTCATTGGATCAATAAAATAGCTCGCAAGTCTTTTTAATAAAAATCTGAATTTTAAGTTTCCCGCAGGTTTAGGCAATCGAAGTAGGGGTCAGGCTCCTGAAGTGGCAACTTCAGGCACCTAAGGTTCTAGGGTCATGTGACCGAAGTACCTCTGTCAAGTTCTGTCTTTCCCATTTAATTCTTTAGGCTACCGAACTTAATCTTCAGGCTACCAAAGAAATTTTTCAGGCGCTTGAGGTTGAGTTCAGGCTACCGAAGTCCCCTTTTTCTCACCTATTCATTTCCAGTTTTAAATTTTGCCTTGATTTTTTGCTTGGGTCATTTATAAAACAAGTTTTCCATAATTTTAAAAAAATTTTCTAAGCTCATGTAAGTTCTCTAATGATGTACATGAAATGCATGAATTCTAAAATCATTTTAAGTTATGTTGAACCTCAAATCAAATCATACAAAAATGTAAGTACATGAGTTCTAAATACCCATTCTCAAGATATTCTTGAACTTTGCCACTTGTGTTGACCTTATAGGTCACACCCTGGTTTTGATAATGACAAATACTCTTGTATTTAATAAATATCTAGTTCATGTGCAAGTTCATATTAGCATATCATTAATGGCACGTGAAAGCTCAAAGCTTGAAGACAATCTCATGCTCTTAATTGTAATAATTTTTAGTGAAATCTGTCTGTAATAGTAATTAGGGTATTCGGTTTGTAATAAAGCACACACATCACATGAATGGTTTATTTTGTAAGCTCAAACCAGATACAAACCAAAAATAACCATAGAAAGACCTTAGGGTTTTCCTTTCGGTCGACCGACACTGGACTTTTTCAGTGTCTCTATTTTGGACCCAAGTGACCCTAAGACACACACATGTTCACATATATTTTCTAGGTACTTGAATAGGGCTTGTTTGCTTCAATACGGGACCGAAATGCACACACGATGCACTTTCGGTCGACCAGCCAAGCTAGTTCATTTTGGCCTGGTCGACCGAAACTCCTTGGAGTCAAAGTTTGACCACCCGGTCGACTAGAAAAGGTAGTTCAAAAGGCCCTGGTCGACCGAAACTCCCTTGGGTCAATGATTGACCACTCGGTCGATCGAAACTGGTAGTTCAAAAGGCTCTGGTCGATCGAAACCCTCCTGGGTCAACAGTTGACCATCTGGTCGACCGAGAACATTTGTTCTCCAACTACCTGGTCGACCGGAGGGTCCTCAGAAGAATTCCCAGCGGTCTGGTCGACCGAACCAGGCAGTTCAAAATGCCCTGGTCAATCGAAACTCGAAAAATTGGGAAATCACCCTCTCCGGTCGACCGAGCCTTTCAGTTCAAAAGTCCCCTGGTCGACCAAACCATTTAAGTCCTAGTCGACCGAAACACTTCTGGTCGACCGGATCTCTCGGGTTGCTCCTATTTTTTTACCACGGTTAATAATTTTAAATAGGGTTAAATTGTTTTAAGTGTCATTAAACTTTTCCAATAGTCCCTAATAGGTCTCCAACGGTCAAAATTTTCAGTATGTCTATATATACTCTTTCATTTGGTGGATTAATCATCAATTAGCAAAAAGGATTAAGAAAATCTCTTTCAAGCAAAAATACTTTCTTTTGATTCCCATTTGCTCATACCTTTCTTACAAACACTCTAGCTTACTTCTTCAAGTTTGAAATCATTTGTAAGTGCTTTGAGTGTATATTCTAAAAGGTTTTGCTCTCATTGTTTGAAGTGGTTGAATCGATTTTTCTCTCTAGAGCATAACCTAAGTTTTCTTAGGAGGCTTTGCTAATAAGCCTACCCTAAGAAGACTTGTGGTAAACTTCCGAGTGTTGCATTATCATTGCAATATCTTTGGAAGTTTATATTTATTTTTGGTTTGCAAAAACATATTTCAAGCTTACTCAAATATCTTGTGGAATTTATTGAACTATTTGTGAAAAGATATTTGTGCTTGTTACACTAATCTTTGTGGTAATATTTATACAAGTATATATATCATTTGCCGAAAACAAAGATTATTTATTTTGCAATCCAAGCATGTACACATTTGTGTGATTGAGATATTCTCCGATTGATATTCTTGAGGCTTGCTTGGTGGTTTGTGTAAACATGTTTGATTGAATATTTTGAGATACACAGATTATTATTAATACTCTCACGTACTCACTACATTGATAGAAAACATCTTTGAGAGTTAAACTACTTAGACCACATTGAACTTACATTTTAAATCATCTGTGGTGTTTGTGTTTATGCGAATTTGTGGTGAAAATTTGCTTTACGTGAAAGCATCCATATATTGTACCGTTTGATTGTATATCTGAGAGATTCCAAGCGTGGCCTGAGGGGGCGGTAATCCAGCCCGATAAGGATTGATGTAAAGGTTGAGGTCTGCCCTGTGATAATTTGACCTAGTTTGTAAAGGTGCCGCTCCACCCGTTCAAGTGAGTAAGTTAGTGTGATAATCCTTGTACTAGTTAGCCAAGGCGGGGACGTAGGCAGTTGGCCGAACCTCGATAACATATCTGCGTGTCATCCTTTATTTCCTGCTTTCTGGTGCTTGTGCGATTAATTAAATTGTTTCATTTAATTTCTGATACATTTACATTATTCGCATTAGATTGACCATAGGGTTGTGAACATGCTGCTGTTAGGAGGAACACCTAGGGGTTAAATTTTAAAAATACCAATTCACCCCCCCTCTTGGGATCACGGTAAAGCTAATAACTTGCATCTTGATTCTCTTACTCTTTGAGTTCCATGATGCTTTCTAAAATGTATTAGCTTTACTTTATAGTTTCCATGACTCGTTATCTTTCCGAGCATGCTTAGTGTAAGTCATGTTCACAAACTCAATGCACAGATCAAATATCAAGTGATTTGTCATTATCAAAACAGGATTAGACTCGTAGAGTCAACAAAGGAGATCTAGCCAAAATGTTTTTTTTTTTTTTGGAAAGAGATTTCTTTTTTAATTAATATTTTCTTCTCTTTTTTTTCGATTTTTTTTTTCAACATGGTTCTTACTATTAATAACACAATTATAACTATAGAACTATAAGAATCAGCGTGGTACAAAATAATAAAATCCCAATTTCCTAATATATAAAATTTACTACGCAAAATTTTATTTCACTCAAAATCTAATACAAGCTAATTCATTTTTCAATTGTCCGCTAACTAAACATCACACACACATTTCAAAAGGCTTTTAATTTAGAAAAACTCAAAGAAACTAATTTCAAACAATATGAATTTACTCATAAAATATTAAATTGATATAACAAGAAATAATAATGTAGGTCACTTTAAATTAGAGCCTTTAAAAGAAATCAAAGAAATATAATTTTAAAAAAACCTACCCACAAAAACATTAAATTAGTATGGCCAAAGATAACAACGTAGGGTCCATGCTAGATAGGAATTTTATAAAATCTAAAAACACAATTTCGAAAGAAGAATTTACCCATAAAAAAAAAATCTAATTAATATGATGAAGAACAATAGATTAACAATGTAGCCATATAATATTCAACTCAAATTTGGATGAACATAACAGAAACAACTCACTATTCAGGAATTCCAAATTTTGATAAATAACATTACTTAGGTAGCATTTGGGAGCATGAATTTCGGACTTTGGATTTGGATTTAGATGGGTTTGGACAAATTTTAATACAATTTTATATTACATTTTATTCGAATATAATACAACTCCAAATCTATGATCCATCCAAATATAGAGTTAAAATTTTTATAAATAATATTGACTAGGGCTAGAAGTGGCCAAAAAACTTATTAGGAACCTGTGAGCAATCAGAAAGATGTGACACCAGAAATTTAACATGTTTCGGTCAATATCGACCTACGTCCACAAAGCACACACCACAAATTCGCTATTCGCCATAAAATTACAATTCTCACTCTCTCTCCCTCTCTCTCTTCCTCCTCTCTTTCTCCTCTCTGCTCTCTGAGCTTCGTAGTTGTACTTTCTTGTACCCTCAGCACATATTACATTCCTCAGCTCTCTATTTATAGGGATAAGAATTAAAATCAATATTTAATCACAATTAAATATAATCAATCACAAATAGGAGGTTTAGAATCATGGGATAAATGTGATTAATTGCGAACCGCGTTCCAACTCATCACGCGTCTCCAGCTTCTGGCTCTCCTATCTCTAGCTACAACAATCTCCCATTTGGAGACAAAGACGCCTCCTCAATCAGTATCATGAATAAGTGATGTGCTAAAAAAAATATATCTTCAGGCATGAAGACCAACTAAAGTTGAACACAACTTCAGTTTCTCTATAGTCACCACCTTCCTGTCTGCTCGATTCCTGCGGACTAATCTGATGGATATCAGCTTCACAACTGATGCAAAGATGCCGGTGTAGTCAATTCCTTCCTTCTGTTCGAAGCCTTTGACTACCAACCGAGGCTTGTACCTTTTGGAGCCGTCATGCTCCTCTTTGATTCTTTACACCCACTTGTTGTAAAGAACCTTTTTACCTATGGGTAACTTAGCTAGTTCCCACGTTCTGTTGGAGGTAAAGGACTTTATCTCGCCCTTCATCACAAGCTCCCACTTGCTCGTATCTACCACCTGACATGCTACATCATAGCATTCGGGCTCTCCTCCATCTGTAAGAAGTAAGTAATCTATATACCTTCTGTTTGGTATATAAGGCTGAGTAGATCTCCTAAGCTCTAGAGTTAGAGTAGGAGATGGTGGTGCGACGATTTGCTCCACTGGTTCCTCCACTTGAGGATTCTTGGCATTCTGTTGTTGTGTCCCGACATATTCTGAGTGGACTAGTTCTAGTCTCTTCTTCTTTAGGGCACGAGTGTTTATCTGGAAACTGACCCTCTTCTGTTTCCCAACTATACAATCCTCACATATGTAAATTTCTACTGAAATAGATATTGAGGCATTGGAGGATAGAAAAAGTGTTTCGATTTTCTTACCTCGCGCAATCGTTAGTACACCTTTTGAAACTTTCCATTCATCGACAATGAATTTCGTCCTATATCCCTCATCTGCCAGCTGACCAACTGAGATCAAATTCTTCCTCAGGTCTGGAATATATCTAACATCCTTTAGCTTCCATACTGACCCGTTTATATTGATCTTCACAACTCCCTTGCCGGTTATGTCGCAAGGTTGATCGTTACCAAGGTACACTTCACCGTAATTACCTGGTGTGTACTCCTTTAGGAAATCTCTGTAGCAAGTGGCATGAAATGAGGCTTCGTAGTTTAAGACCCAAGACTCCTGCTTGCTCTTCAAAGAGCATATCAACATCTCATCATTTTCAAAAGCAATATTTGCTTCTGTCTTTGCCCTCGTCTCATATTATTTCTTCTGACTCTTGCACTGGTTCTTGTAATGACCAGTTTTTCCACAATTCCAACACTCAATAACTTTTGTCCTTTGGGAACCTATGTCCTGAGCACCTCAGGGATTTCTAGATTTAGACCGTATGGGCCTAGATCTGTCGCGGTTGTTTAATCGTCTATGCTTGTTTCCTCTACCTCGACTCTCCATAATCAAGGCTGAACTCGAAGTGGAGCCATGGTTCGACTACATTCTTATTTCCTCCGTCAAAATCATGCTGAAGACCTCATCGTATACCAGCTTCAATTTTCCTACGAAGCTACTAATGGCAGTAACAACACCATTCCAAATTTCAGGCAACTGACTAAGAATTAGTAGGATCTGAATCTCATTATCAAACGTTATCTTAACTGAGGTGAGTTGATCCAACAACTCGTTGAAATTATTCAAGCACTTGCTGAAACTTTCACCTGTAGACATGCTCATCATAAACAGTCTTTTCATGAGATGTACCTTGTTTATGGCTGAAGGATGCTCGTACATATTAGAGAGCGCATCCATTAGAGACTTGGTGGATGTTATATGCTTGATATTGAACGCCACAAATTTTGACAACGTCATTCTGATGGCTGCGAGGGCTTTTCGATCAAGCAACTCCCACTCATCCTCATTCATGAATGCTGGCTTACCCTTCAACGGTAAGTGCAATTTCTTCCCAAACAAATAATCTTCTATTTGCATCTTCTAGAAACCAAAATTGTTGTCATTGAACATTTCGATTTTTGAGCTCTTTTCATTCGACATCTTGATTCACTAATCTAGAGATGGAATTAGCTTAAATGGATAAAATGGTTGGATCCGGAACGATCGAAAACCCTAGAAATGGTTCAAGTCGCTCGAAAAAACGGACCTAAAACGGCTCCAAAAAGCTCAGTCAAAGTTTTAGGTTAAACTTGGTCAACTCTGCTAATGTGGCACCTACTGACGTGTCAACCTAACGTGGAAGTGGGGCCCACTTACTGATGTAGCAATGGGCCCACCTACTGATGTGGCAGTGGGTCTGTCCCGATGGCGTGTTTGTGGGGTCCACCTTCTGACATGGCACCCCCGGCTTACGTGGCGCTTCGTTGTCATGGCAGTGGCATGGCACCCTGGTGTGGGTCGGATATGCTGGGTCACATGTTGATCTGATCTGAGTGAGGAGCCAGGTCTGGTGGATTCTGAATCGGGTTGAGGCCGTATGGGCGAGAAGACGCATGCAACGCGTGAGAAGCTGGTCACCGGCACGTTGTCGGCGCGTGGTAAAGCGTCTTGCTCTGGCAAGGCGCGTGAGCCTTCGTATGCTCTCTGTTGGAGCTCCAGCTTGCACTATTCTCTTCATCTCAGTGAGGTGAATATAACGGTGGCCTAAAAACTTAGTTTCAATCCACTGGACAGAGCTCTGATTTCGAGATCACTTCCAATCTGGCTTTCCTACTCCAATAGGACTTTAATACCACTTGTTAGGACCTTGTGAGAAACCAGAAAGATGTGACACCAGAAATTTAACGTGGTTCGATCAATATCGATCTACATCCATGGATCACACACCACAAATTCACTATTCGCCGAAAAATTACAATTCTCACTCTCTCTCCCTCTCTCTTTTCGTCCTCTCTTTCTCCTCTCTACTCTCTGAGCTTCGCAGTTGTACTCTCTTGTACCCTCAGCACATATTACATTCCTCAGCTCTCTATTTATAGGGCTGAGAATTAAAATCAATATTTAATCACAATTAAACATAATCAATCACAAATGGGAGGTTTACAATCATGGGATAAATGGGATTAATTGCAAACCGCGTTCCAACTCATCACGCATCTCCGGCTTCTAGCTCTCCTATCTCCAACTACAACAAAATTTTGATTAGCAATTAAGCATTAAGGCGACAAGCTTGCATTGGCCGCAATGAGGGAGTTAGGGTGTGGCTCTGAGGGAGTCTGCATAGTGCTGAAGGAGATCTGTTTTTCTTTCTTTAAAATTTGAAATAACCCCTAAAATTTTCTTTATTTTTGCCTAAGCTCCATGCATAATTAGGGGTGTTCATCAACCCGACTAACCTGCTCAACCTGACTAATTCAAATCGAATTGATCCAAGAATTGGTTTTAAATGATTTGTGTTGGTCGACAGTCTCCTATTTTGAATAACCCGGTTGTATGTGTTTGTTTATGGGTTTAGCATCTAATCCACGAAATCCAACCCGAACCGTCTCCTCATATATATATGCCTACAATTACTCAAAACTTATGAAAGAATACATAAGATGGACTATGGGATCACATATGCATTTTGGAATGTTTTGATTTTTTTTTTTCAATTTTATTGTAAATTGAGAAACTTATAAATTTTTCTATCTTCTTAAAAATGGATTTTAAAATTTTGGGCATTTTTTCATGCACAAATAAATTATTTTTAATAAAAAACAAAAACAAAATTAATAATAAAAGTTGTTCCTATGTTTATCTACTAACAAAAATTGGAGTTGATAGAGTTGACATTGAACAATTTACAAAGGCAAGGATCGGAAATATAAACCTATAATTTTCACCGATTCAAAATTAATTTAATCCATAAATATAGAATAATTGTTGAAAATTCTTTATGTTTGAGTTTTTTAGTTCATCCATTGTTTATTGTAAATGTTTATCGTTGTAGAAAATTTGGGGGGGGGGGGGGGTGGAGGAATAAAAAGAAAAGAAATTTAATCCTTTCATTTGAACAATCGTTTGTTTAATTCCATAAACTTAAGAATTAAGATTTATGGAACATTTTTTTCTTTTATACTAACCAATCAAAGTCACTTCATCAATCTCAACATAATTTAAGCAACTGCATCAATATACAAGGCTAATTTACCAATGAGAGCTTGAAATCCATTTGCTGTCCTCTTGACATATTCACCAATTTTTGTTGCTTCAAATCTTTTCCATCATTTTCCCATACATCCACATCTATGATGTCGTGGTTTACTATGCTCACACTCTAGAAGAAGGAGATTTTCCTTTCCTTCGGATTTGTCACGCTTCCATATGCATGTGTGTGTAGAGAGAGAGAGAGAGAGAGAGAGAGAGAGAGAGAATTTTCAATGGATAGAAAATTCTTAGACACTTTCCATTCTTTGATAAAGATATATGCTCGGGGACACTTTTCTCTGTATAACTTTGTGTGAGGTAACAATGGTTGCTGGCTTGTAAAAAATAAAAATAAAAAATAAAAAATATAAAAAATTGCCTTATAAATTTCACTAATTATAGGTTCAAAGGGTAAGAACCCCATTAATCTTGATTGACCAATCAAAATTTGATTGATCGATCAAATTTAAATTGATTTAAATGTTTTTTATCTTTTAATTTTGATTTTGCAATTATCTACATATCTAGTTGAAATCTCCTTTATGTGTGCAAGTGCAAACATGAAAAAGCTGGCTCACTAAACTTTATTTTTTTCTATCTTTTATTTTTTTTCCATGCATTCAAAAAAAAATTGTATTTCATGTATTCAGTTATTTTTCTTGTATTTTTCAATTTTCACTGTATTAATGAATTTTTACACACCCATGTACAAATTCAAAATTATACTAGGAAAATATCCAAATGGACATTAAAATTAAACCTAAGAATCCAAATTATATTATATAAGCCTGAATAAAATGGGGTGTCTACAAAAAGAAAAGGAAATATCAATGAATTCATATTTTCATATTCTTGTTGTCAAGAAAGGTAAGAAGTGAAATAGAAAATATACCAAATTTATGAACAACATTTTGATTTTATACATCATTAATATTTGATTTTTCTTATTATTTAATTATATTAAAATAATATTTATTTTTAATAGTGTTTAACATAGAAGGAAAATATAATGGAAAATGAGTTTCCTCCTTATTTTCCTTTCTTTTTCTTTTTATAAGTAAAAGTCTTGATCCGAATAGACCATAAAGATATTGGGAAAAAGAAAAAAAAATACAATCCCCAATGGACGAGTGACATAGATGCGCATCCATTGACATCATTTGATGTCACTTATTTAATTCATGTAATAATAATAATAATATAAGAGATATGTTACCTTCCATTGCAAAGACTAGGTATATTTTTTTTTTTCTTGATAACTAAATATGAAAATATTGATTCCTTCATATTTTCCTTTACTTTTCCTAATATTTTCTAAATGCTAAATAGGCCTCTAGAAATTTTGTATTTCAAATTTTAGCCAAAACACATTGCTAAAAATGAGGCTAATGTTTTTAGTTAAATAGATCAGAACAAGTACGTTAACTTTACCATGATCTTAAAAGGGGGAGTGAATTGGTATTTTTAAAATCTATCACCTAGATATTCCTTCTAACAGTAATATGTTCACAATTCTATGGTCAATCTAGTGCAAAGTAATATCATAAATTAAATAAATCATTTTAATAAATTACATAAGCATCAGAAAGCAGTAAAGAGAAGGATGACACACAGATATGTTATCGAGGTTCGGTCAACTGCCTACGTCCCCACCTTAGCTAACCAGCATAAGAATTATCACAATAACTTGCTCACTTAAACGGTTGGAGCGGCACCTATACAAACCAGGTCAAATTAACATAGGGCTGACCTCAACCTTAATCAATCCTTATCGGGTTGGATTACCGCCCCCTCAGGACATACCTGGAATCTCTCAGATATATAATCAAAAGGTACAATATTGGGGTGCTTTCACGTAAAGCAAATTTGTACCTCAAATGCGCACAATCACAAACGCCACAGATGATTTAAGATGTAAGCTCAATGTGGTCTAAATATTTAAACTCTCAAATATGTTTTCTATCAGTGTAATGCGTACGTGAGAGTATCAATAACATTCTGTGTATTTCAAAATATTTCAATCAAATGTATTCACACAGAATACCAAGCAAGCCTCAAGAATATCAATCAGTAGAATATCTCAATCACATGAATATGTATATGCTTGGATTGCAAAATAGATAATCTTTGTATTCAGCAAATGATATATATACTTGAATAAATATTGCCATAAAGATTAATGTAACAAATACAAATATCTTTTCACAAATAGTTCAATAAAGGTTCCACAAGATATTTAAGTAAGTTTGAAACTATTTTTGCAAGCCAAAAACCAATACAAACTTCCTAGGATGTTGCAATGAGAATGCAACACTCGGAAGTTCAACACAAGTCTTCTTAGGATAGGCTTATCAGAAAAGCCTTATAAGAATACTTAGGTTATGCTCTCATGAAAAATCGAATCACACACTCACAAAATAAGAGAGCAAACCTCTAAATAATAACACTCAAATACACTTACTAATAATACTGAGATGAAGTAGGTAAGTTTGAGTGGATTTTGAAATAGTATGAGCAATAGGAAGTATTTAGCTTGAGAGAGAAATTTGATTTTTGTTTTTGCTAATCGATGCTTAATTCTCCCAAATGAAAGGGTATATATAGACATACCAAAATATTTGACCGTTGGGGACCTATTAGGGATTGTTAGAAAAGATTAATGACATTTAAAGCATTTTAACCCTGTTTAAAAATTTTAACTACGGTAAAAAATTAAGTGCAACCCGAGAGATCCGGTCGACAAGATTAGTTTCGGTCAACTAGGACTCATATGATTCGGTTGACCAAAGGACTTTTGAACTGAGGGCTTGATCGACCAGGAGAGGGTGATTTCTTAATTTTCTGAGGTTCGATCGATCAGGCCATTTTGAACTGGCTGGTTCGGTCGACTAGACTGCTGGGATTTCTCCCGAGGACCCTCGGTTGACCAGGTAGTTAGAGAACAAAACTGGCTCGGTCGATCAGATGGTCAAATATTTGACCCAAGGAGGTTTCGGTTGACCAGGAGTTTTTGAACTACCTGGTTTGGTCGACCAGGGCCTTGGTCAACTGTTGACCCAGGCCTGGTTCGATCGACTAGGGCAAAATGAACTGCCTGTGCTGGTCGACCAAAAGTGTACCATGTGTGCATTTCAGTCCAATCTTAAAGCATACAAAACATAATGAAGTGTCTAACAAACATATGTGTAAATGTGTGTGTCTTAAGGTCACTTGAGGTCCAATTTGAAGACACCAGAAAAGTTTGGTGTCGGTCGACAAAACCCTAAGGTCACTCTAAGGTTATTTTGCATTATGATTGGTTTAAACTCACAAAATAAACCATACATGTGATATGTGTGCTTATTTCAAACCGAATACCCTAATTACTATTACAGACAAATTTCACTACAAAAATACTACAATCAAGAGTATGAATTTGTCTTCAAGCTTTGAGTTTTCACGTGCCATTAATGATTTGCTAATATGGACTTGCACATGAACTAAATATTCATTAAATACAGGAGCATTTGTCAATATTAAAATCGGGGCGTGACCAATAAGGTCAACAAAGTATCATGTACATTTAAAAGCAACTAGAGTTTGTTCTTTGTAATTTAATGGCCATGTAATATGTGACTTTGAAATTTTTTGGGGTACTCCAAGTATACATCAGCTGCAGGTTTGTCAAGGGGAACACTGCCATTGTTGAAAGTCGAGAAGATATCATAAACCATTGATTCTTAGACTTTTACAGTCCAAAAATTCTGCTTAGTTTTCTGGATCACTCACTACTACTACTACTACTACTGTCAAAGCTAATGCTAAATTTTGAAGCAACCACTCAAATTTTATTTATTTGAAGTTAGCTCCCATGTAGCAGCAACTGAAGTGGGCGTAATCGAAAATAAAATAAAATAAAATAAAAATTAAGTCGACTTGCATATTCAACATTAGTTTTTTTTCTTCACTTGAGTGGGGGCTATAGCCACTTGGGCATGTGTGCATCGGCCCATGCTTCATACATGTTGTAAGTTGAACGAACAAAGAACTAATAATCAAAGGTCATGTTTGAGAGTTGGAGAACATTTCATAGGGAGGTTTTTCATATTTTATGGTTTCTAGTGATTCCATGGAATTTGTAATATTCATCGCTTATGGTTCCTACTGTGATCCCGAAGAATGAATAATTTCTTGTGAAGAACTTTGGATGGGAGCAGCATATTTGTGTTTGTCAAGGAAGGTAGCCCCTTATATAGCTACTGCATGAAGTAGATAGACCTCGTTTTTACATAATTTCCTTTATTGCTGAAAATAACAAATGTGTACTTGTCAAAATTAAATGTCATATTGATGTGTGAACTCAAGATTGGGTCCATTAGTGCATACTGTGTTTCTTAATTTATTATGCATATTAATTCTTGATGATCTCGTTCCCACTTTCCTTCTAATGTTTTAAATTTTTCTTTACATGCATAAAACTGCAAGGTTCATTAGACTATTCCTCCTTACCTTATTTCTCGTTACAAGAAAAAGCAATCTAAGCAGCACACCCAAAAAAGAAAAGGGAATGGACTAGCATATAGAGACAAGCAAACAAGAAAGAAGATAAAACAAAACGTGAAAGCATTACAAGAAGAATCAAACCCAATTTAGTGAAGTTTGGCTACTTGCTTAGATGGTTTAGAACATTTCGACTTGGTTATAAAATATCGAAACCCATACAAGAATATAACTACATCAACAAACAGTAACATAAATACTCATGTTCCCCTTTGATGCTGAAGAAAAATGGTGTTTTTGGTAGAGTATTGTGCTAGTATGGTATTAATATGGTATTTCACTTGGGTTTTTTCTCAAACGGGACTGGTTTGAGATGATGAAAGTTTTGTGGAATCGTTTTAGCATGATGAGTTTCAGAGGATATTGCAGGAAATTGGGGTTCTCGGCATTTGAAAAAGTTGGAGATCAAATCTAGAATAGGTATGTGATCGAATCGAGGACAAGCGTCCACAATCTTCTTGACCATGTACATGAAAATTTTCGTCAGGGACAAGTAGAGTGGAAGATAGGACAGCACAAAGATGGTCACGGGAAGTAATGCCACTAAATATAGTGCAATTTTAGTCCATCTTTCTTCCTTATGGATCATGAGGGTGATAGTAGCAGCAAACTCCACCATCATCACGGACACTAAAATGATTAGAAACGTGAATCCCAACATTAGCTTATGGGGGAGGGATTGCTTGAAATCTGGCAGTTGAAATGGAGAGGTGAGGATGGAGAGAAAGGTGATGACTGAGTTTATGGAGAAGGTGAGGGAGAGGACATCAGTGAGGGAAAGGACCATAAAGAATGGCTAGTAAAGGAGAACGGGTAGGCCGGTGCTCTAGTTTGGGCCACTAGGATTGGTATAGGCAGCAGCAAAGGCCACAGTGGCAATGAGAACCACCACAGTGATACTGTTTTCAAAGGTTCTCTTCAACCATTCTCTAGCTTCCTTAAGGAGCTCCTCATTGTTGGTATTGAACAGCTTTTCTGCATTTTGCCTTGTGTTTGATGAAATGCATAGGTAAAATTTGCTTCACACGCTGCACAAAATACATGTAGTTAAAAATCACCCAGAAAAGAGGTTAACTTCCCTTCGCGTATAAGTAGGTAAAATGTTTGATATTTTAGATTTTAATAACAAATTTGAATTCTACATGCTAGCATGTGAAGAATCGTATAGGACTTACAAAAAGTATTTCGATGCAATTGTTCACTAGGTTTCAATGAGAAATGAGTTCTTTAGTGCAAAAATGTCATATTAAAAAATATTCATGTAAGAAGAAGATGCATACACATAGACGCATCATGTATTTGTTATTTTCAATTTTACTACTAGTTCCAAAGAATGAGAATATATTCACTCATTTTTCTTTTCCTTTTTAATACAAATAGTTAACACTATAGATAGAAGACAACTATCATTATGTTAAAATGTAAAAATAGATGGTGCCATTTTCAAACTTCGGGCAAAGTTTATTCATTTACGAACCTCAACAGAGGTCAAAGACTAGATTTTGGTAGGGAGCATAGATTTGAAGCTTAAAATTGAATTTGTCTTGATTTTTATGATGTTCAAATGAAATTTGTATTGTATTTTTCTAAAGTCCATAAAAATTTCAATTCAAGTTTTGAATCCTAAGCTCCCAAAACTTTGTGTTAATGTTCAAGTAAATTATGTCTATTTTGCCTTCATTGAAATGAATTCTCTTTATGATTTGGTTTCAGATTTTTTAATTGTTTTTTAATGAGTATTGGTTATTAGAAAGGAGTGGCGTCACCTCGAATATGTGCAACTTTTGTTGCAATTGGAGTGCAGGCTTCAGGTCGTTCTCATATGTTTGTTCGTTTCATACCAACCCTATGTAGAATTAGAGTTCCCTTGATTGTCAATCTTCGTTATCAGCTCCTCATCCGCTGTTTCCATCCTTCTCCAAATGTCTAACACCTTCAGTTCTGTGCCTAATGGCTACATGCAACACATCATTCCCTTGGCGTTAATATGCTCACAACCTGAGGGACATTGCTAGTATTCTTCCACAATCTCCAAGCCCACAACCTGACCTTGTTTGAAAACACGCAGGGTTATCTTTGGCACATACTACTTCTTTGTAGGGTTTTCTTCTCCTGCTTCTCCTTCATCCAATTGAGTTGGGGAAGATGCCATTTGAGTTTGAGGACCTCTCCTTTGGCGGTGATGCATTTACACTAAACTTTATTGTTAGCTAATGTAACGACCTGCCTATTATTGAGTTTTTTTTATATTTTATCTAGAAATTTAACATGCTCTGATACCACCCTGGATGAACGACGCAAATCATCAACCTAAAGAGCGAGAAGCGAAATCAAATAAAAATATCCATATATAATTATATACAATACAAGAATGTTAACAGGTTTTCCCGAAACGATAAATATAGTATGTTCCCCAAAATACCCTCAACTCGTGAGGCGATATACAAAATTACACCAAAAATAACACTCACTCATAGGATAGTATGGTGGCACTCTATCTGCGAGCCTGATCCGCTCGCCAATTGGCTTCACCTGAAAAAATAATTCAACACTGGAATTGACCAAAGCTAGTAAGACCGAAATCTGCTATTACTAGGGTGTGACCAAATGAGTTCCAATACTGTGAAAATCTAGTAAATGTAGTCATGATCACTGAATCTGTAAAGCCCCCCCCCCCCCCCAAAGCCATAATATAATATTCATCTTTTACTTGTTGATTAAATTCTGTACTTTAGGTTTCTAATCAAAAATACTGATAATATATGTATATATATTTTTTGTTTCTTGTAAAACTGTATAAATTAATAAAACTGTAAAACTCCCTGTGGATAACTGTATGTCATGATTTAACCCCTCAGAAGGGTTGTGCGGTCCGTAGGCGGGATTTACCTAGCTGCCAACCAGGAATAAATTCCACTTACTCCATAGTTGATCAGCTTCCTCAACCCATATCGATGGGGAGCGTGTCCACTCGTGGGCCCTTGTGATCGACATTTATATCAGAGTATTATATAAATAGTTGGTGCCTCTATAAACTGCTATGTAAACTACGTACCATGCCTGGTAAAACTGTATGGTCCAATAGGGTCTGATACTATATAATACACTTCTTATACAAACTATCTGTTTTACCAGATTCTGTAATAACTGTATAAATCATAACGCCGGGGAAAACGTATCTTAGATCAAATGTATTTCTGTAAACTAATATAAATCTTGTATGTCATGGTACTGTAAAACTGTATAATTATGGTATTCTGTAATTGCTTGAACACCAATTCTCTGTATGTTCTGTAAATACATCTCTGAAAAAATACTGTTAAACATGTTCGTACTGTATCTATATTCTAGAAGCCACACAGTAATTTTTAAAACATATTAATCATATTTGATAAAACTGTATAAATCTATATTGTAAACAACAATATGGTGGAACATTTAGAATTTTTATACTAAACACATTCTCAAATAACCTAAGAACATATTTCCCTTACTGATTTCTGCCTAAAATCCCCTACTATAATGGGTCCCAACACCCGCCAAGGTCTCCACTCAAACACCGATGAAACCAAAATTCCAGAAACAAAACATCCATATTTCTTGGCCTAAATTCATTCCTAAACTGTCAGAAGGCCAAAAACAAATGTAAAAGACCTACCCTAGATGTAGATAAATAGAAAATCGTTTCAACACATCCGTTCCGGCAGACTTGAAGAGAACTCCTCCAGGAGCGTCGTGGTTCCTCAGATCGTCGATCTGGGTGAATGACGAGGCCAAATCGAAGAGAGAAGAGGGAGAGGTCGTAGAGGAGAGAGCAGGAGAGAGAAGAGAGGAGAGGGGTTTGCGGCTGATTTTCTGTGATTTAAAATGATTTTAGGGGTTATTATATCTGAGAAATTGCGTCGACGAGCCAAGTCATCTCGTCGACGAAGTCCTTAGGGAATTCGTCGACGAACCCTTATCCTTTGTTGGAAAAATTCATAGTCGCACAATTCTTCTCTCGGTATTTCTCATCGACGAGCTCGCCCTTAGCGACGAGGTCCTATTGTACCCTCGTCGACGAATCCCCTGTATTCATCGCCGAGGCCTAGTAAATTCCGCGAAAAGTTAACTATCTCCAAAGTGCCGATCTTTACCCCTCTTTTTATTTAAATACTATTCTTTTTGAGTGTTACTGCTAGTCTCATTGGGCTTCTCATGGATCTCTACAAAATTTGTGTATCTTGGGCTTGCTCAATATAAAGGGTATGTTTTTTACCATAAATACCTTTAGTTATTAATATCTGGTAGTCTAGTCGAATCAGCTTTGCTTCCTTTCTAATGACTTCAAGGCATGGGCAATCTGCAACATGATTTTACTACATGCACACAAACAAAAGTGTTAATTAGCAACCACAATCGACCACAGACACAGCTTCTTTAATTAGGCACCACCATTTGAACTCCCACAGCTAAAAGAGCACGCGTCACTGTATGATAGGCACCCACCGTTCTTAGGGCCATCTGCCACCACCCAGACACCGCAATACCATACTTTGTACGTAGAATGTATGAAGTATGTGAATCAAAATGTATCATGCAACATACCAGATTTCCACTTGTTAACTTGCGTACTTGGCCCTTTGTCATTTTGTTGAGTTGAGTCATTGGTTGAGACTCCTTAAAAAAGTGAAAGCATAAGAAAAAACAAAAAAAAAAAAAACAAAGTTGGCGTGGAAGCGTTTGCATTTGAGCTAGTTTGGTAAATGTAATGTTGGTGAAAAGTATGAAGAGTGAGGATAATAAACAATTAACTTTTTTGTAATTCTATGAAACATTATACATAAAAAATAAACTCGGTAGGTTCTCAATCAAAAAATTATTGAAAAAAGAAAAGTGGCTTAATACACGTACTAGTGTAGATGAGCTGCTTTAGGAAACCTTGCTTCATGGAGCTTTTGAATGTTGTAGCATTACATGCGAGGAGTTGAAGACCTGTCATATGATCTCCATCTTGTGTTCAACTAGATGCTCATATTTGCTTGCTATCAGATAAGCCAAGTATGTTTCATATTTTCCATAAAAGTATTGTCATCAATAGAAGTATTAAAAAATAAAATGTTTGTTGTCACGGGTTGATCGACTTGATGAGCAAGCAGGGCGGGGCACATAATTCTTACATTGACTTGTCTGCTCACTACGTCAATCCGTGACCATTACAGTTAGACTATTATAAATAAAATGTCGCATACAACTAAAAATAAATGAACTCAAGTAATGCAAAATTAATTGGGAAAGTAGTTAATTAATACATCCCCATACGTAATTGTATTTTCTCTAAATTTTTTTTTTTAAAAAAAAAGGTAACTCAAGCACTCTAAAAAATACATTTGAATTTTTTTTTTTTTTTATTAATTTCATTAGAAAGTTTACTCATAAAAGCAATACCTATTTAAATTGGTTTCAGCAACATGATTTCACTTCGCTCAACTAGAACCATTTTTTTCTAAATTCTCAAATATTTATAAATATATCAAATTATTTTCTAATTTTTCGTGCATTGTCCAACTCCCAACTTGTATTGTAATTAAGGAATAATTCATGCACGTAAGATGTGAAATTACATATGTGTGTGTGTGCACACTGCCAAATTCTTATTACATTTGATATTATTTAATAAGTAATCTTTTCTTTTCAAAATAAAAAAATTAATTAGAAGGAATAATTATATTCAATAAAAATTAGTGATGACAAAGCTCAATCATAGGCACAAACAAATACTATTAGTTTTTTATGTATTTTTGTTACCATTTTTATCCCCCAATATGATTATCACCTATAGTTGGATTTTATTTTAAAATAAAAAATAATAGGAAAATGAAATATAAATTTTTTTTACAGGTGTTGTTTGTGTTGACCCAACCTTGCGAAACTTCAAGGATTTGCACTGGGAAGAACAGTCGTCCCGTCGGCCCTCTGAAGACATGAGATCAAATGCTTTCCCATTTGAGCAGGATCGAATACGACTTGATAGTGACATTAGCTTTCCATTTGAGCAGGGATGGAATACGCTTGATAGTGACATTAGCTTTTCCCAACAATCCACATCCCGTTCACGATGGAACTTTCGTCGTCTATAATAGATGTCAAAAGCCTGCTTGCATCCAAAGCAACCTGTGTTGTTTAGGGTTTGGAAAACATGAATGGAGAGAAATGCAAAAGAATTTACATTCCTGGTTTGGTTATTGAAAAAGAAGTGAGCAATGAAACAGTAATGTGGTCAGAAATATTTGGTTTTGCATGGCAGTAACCTTTATAAATTTTTTCATTCCCCACTAAGCTATGCGTTTGTTTGGAAATACCTTTTTGGTTTTGCTCTAGTTTTTGCGTCTCAATATGTTTATTCTAAGAAGAGTTAATACTTGGTTTAACGTTACAAACCAAAGCAGAAATCACTACATTTGAAGCCAAAGTTCCCAATGCCCGCCACACGGTAAGGTCTTTACCCCTAAGAGGAAAAAGCAGAAAAGAAATATAATCCTTTCTAAACAAGGCGTACTTGAGCCAAACACGCTGCCAGTGAACTTTTCACGGAATGAAGATCACTCCAAGTGTACGACCCAAATGCATGCCGTTCATTACTGTGGCTTTCCTTTTTAAGACAATTTGCTTTCGCAGTGATGGTGAAGCTCGCTGTCATGCTCCTTCGCTGTAAATCCTGATGGAGGTGTATACGCTCTTGGCACTGCCACCGTCCTATTCACGGTCACTGTGCCATTAAGTTTGGTAATTGCAAGGGAAGGACACGATGCAAGGGTCGTTCCTTTTGGGCATTTGAAGGAAGGATCGACATTCTTTAGTCCAATGCCGCAGAGGTAGAGAAGGTAGTCGGCAGTACGAGGGTGTCATACACCAGACGGGGATCGGCTGCTTTTTGTGGGCTGTAAGAGTCTTGTGCCGCATAGGAAGGGATCTGCCGGATTCCCAAATGCATTGCATCCATAAGTGGAAATCCTGCTCTACTGGAGTCTGGTGGTGTTGGCTGCACTCCAAACGCATGTATAGAGAACATGAGAAAACTGCATACAGCATTGTTAAAATTCAAATGCAAAATTAACGATTATTACATGTTGTAACTACATGCAATTTGAACTTTAAATTTGGATAGTAAATTAAAGTATAAGTTTAGAGAAATCATGAAATAAACTTTAATTAAGGATATACATACTCTCAAAATTAATATATCACTTAATCAATAATATTTTTTTATTAAAATTAATATACGTAATTAATTAATATACTTTAAGACAAATTTGCTAGGAGTTTAATGGAGAGAACATATATTAAGTGCTCCCTAAGATTTTCGGTGCATGTAGTATATGGCGGTGAGGGCAGGTTAACGTGTAAATATTTAGAGCGCTGAAACACGTTTGGATCTGACGACGCACGTAAATGCATGCAGACAAACAAATTTTAGCAATACGAATTTTGCAGTAAAAGACAATTCAATTTAAGGAATTAACTTAACTAAACATGCAAATTTAGAAGATACGAATTATGTGTCATTTTTTAGATTTGGCAGTATTGAATTCTTTAGAGATACGAATTATTAAATGATATATACAAAACAATAAAAAAAATAATCAATTATATACAAATGAAATAAAAACAATCAATGATATACATACAAATAAAATGCAATTAAAATAATGCTAAACTACTCCGTGCCGCAGCGAGGTCGTCTCCGGGGTCGTGGTGGCTGTCATCTGCGTCTACCCTCTCCCTGCTCGTCAGCATCATCAAGTGTCCTGTCCCGTCGTGCTGGATGTGGATCCTCTCCCCCAAGAGGTGTTGCATCATCATCATCAACCATGCGGAGCGCACGCGGTGAGAAATGATACGATATCTCGGGACGAGAACGAGGTGGCATAGGGGGTGCATTGACCTCCACCCCATCGAAAAGATCGTCCAATAAAAATGACATGGATGGGGTAGCAGTAGAGTCGAATTGGGCATCAGTCGGTCTGCTCGACGGTCCGGCAATATCAGCTGCAGTGGAAGGCGCATAAGGCGCTGACGGGCTGAACAAGTACTCGGCCTGTACGACTGGTGGGGAGGACATGGGAGTCCCTGGACGACTAAAGGAGGCATGTCGTCCTCCTCGTACTGGAGCTGGTCGACCTCCTCGTGCTGGTACATCAGGTCGATCTCCTCGTTCTGGGATCCGTCGACCGTCCTCGTGGACGAGGTCCAGTGCCGCACTCATCAATCGGTGGATCGCAGGATCCGACGAGATCTAGTCTGCCTCAATGACTATGTCAGCCTGCAGGATATGAACATATATTATTAACGCATTTAAATCGGAACATATATATAATAAAATGAGTTGTGGCATTAATTTTTTTACGAGGCTCAAATATACATCTGCGGTCCTGTCGACGAAGCGACGTGTGATAGACCTATACCAAGTGAAGTATGGGTCATCTAAACGCATCGGACTGTGCTCCCCCACTCCTCGTACGATGTAGTCTCGCCAATGCTCCCACGCAGTGACGAATATCGCATGCGTAGTGGACCAGTCTGTGACCCCTCGACCGCGCCCATCCATGCCGTGAAGATCGTCCCCAACAATATCTACCCCCGAAGTCATAAATGGGGCGGGAATGACCTGTCGAAACCCGAACTGTCGCATGACTCGATCGGGGAGATACCACTCAATAATATGAAAGCATATAAGTGGCACTCACGCTACCCACAGGTCCCTCCCGTCTGCATAGACAGGCGGCATGTCGGCTAAAATCTCTTCCGTGTAAGGCATCCATAAAAACTGCATTTAGACAAAACAAAAAGTTAAGCGGACTATACACAATTGAAAGAAAGAAAGAAATAATATCATGTGTTATACCTTAACTGATTTATACCTCATGCTCTCGGTGCATGTCCAACTCGAACCTGTACCAGGGCAATGTGTGAAGCGCAACCATCGATGCCCTCAAGTCGTCCCTCCATTTGTATAAGATGAAACGTAAGTTCCCAAATGCAAGACTACTACGTATTACGAATTAGTATTCGTAATAGTTATTAAGTGAACAAGAAGGGATAGATAAAATTTGTACTAATCGGTATGCGAGTGGGAGAGGATCAACCGGACGACCGTCCTGACCCCTCTCAATCTGCAGGAAACCTCGCCTCGTAGGCGCGAATGAAGGAAATATCTCCCAAGCCCAAACCTAGAGTAAGTGAACGGGGCCCGCAATCTGTGTCTTCAAGTGGTGCGCGGCGCGACACATCTCCCTTTACAACCATGCCAAAGTGGCGGACCCCCAACTGTACGAGTGACACGCTCCGAAGTCCTCAAGGAGTGGAAGGAACATTAGATGCGCATAACTATCGGAAACATCCGAGAAGATCACCCCACAAATCAAACGCAACAAGTGGGCTCGTGTGTGGCATGCTATCGTCTAAAAATCTGCATGTGCCGGGAGCTCCCGAAATGCATCCCCCTCGAGGAACCGCATACGGATGCATGCACCAACCAACTTGCTGTCAGGCGGAACGATGCCTAACAAACGCTCACACATAGTACGCAGGGCAAGTCAACCCTAACGGTTTGTAGGTCCCTCCATAGTCCGGCAGTGCGACCAGTGACGGCTCGCCCATCAATCGGCAACCCGAACAAAACAGCTACGTCCTGTAATGTGACGGTGGCCTCGCCATGAGGTCGGTGGAACGTGTGCTCCTCGGGTCTCCATCGCTCCACCAATGATGTGACAAGATGCCAATCAAGCTGGATATGAGCAATCCGATAAATACCATAAAACCCCGCATCGCGTATCAGCTGGACAATGCGGGGGTCTACCTCTAACCAACGCTCCGCAAACTGCGTGCCCCCTCGGCAGCACAGGGGCTCCGCATGCCCCTCAGCCCACCCTCGTCTGACCCTGTGATGATTGCCTATCGTCAAGACGCTCGGATCGGACGGCCCTGGATTAATCCTGGAAATGCATCATTGCACCAGAATAGGTATATACAAAAAAAAACGGTCTGAAATAGTCTAAAACTGCATACGACATCAACGTGACCAGCTGCATCGCCCGAGTGGGTCCTTCTCGGACACCTTGTGCGATTATGCCCTTCTTGATAACATATACTGCACGTGCTCCTTTTCCTACCTTCCCTAGCGTCTATCTCATTGTGTAAATGGGAGCTCCTTGGACGACCTTTATGTCGAGCATACGCTGGATTTGCCTCTATAGTCGGCAACAACGATGCTGGCCAATACGCCTCGTGCATAATCGGCTGAAAATCCGCCGCATATGTCGCATAATGTTCGACGGTGCTCCAACAAGGCTCAACATACTGCATGGCGTTCAGTCGTGTCTCCGCACATGCAGTGAGAAGGTGGGAGCATGGAAAGTGCAAGGCTTCCCACTTCCCACACGAGCAGACGTGCAAATCCTGAATGCGCAGCGTTTGCACGTTGTTTTCCTTTATGAGGTCCCAACTGCGCAGTCGTGATGCTAAAAGTACCTCTAGACCAGTTGAACGTCGTCATGCGATGTCCGGTCGCCTTCAACTTCCTTCTTTCCATCGCAAGCAATATATGAGGAGTTAATGCATTTCCTCTTGATATTGCATCACGAGCAACCTCCCGTCGGCTGTTGAAATAATGTGCAACGCGATAAAATATCAGTTGCACAAGGGCAGTGATTGGGAGGTAACGAGCGCCCTTAAGGATGGCGTTGAAACATTCGACGAGGTTTGTCGTCATGGTCCCATACCTTCTGCCCCCGTCGTGGCATTGAGTCCACATATGAGGAGCGATTTGATCAAAGAACGTCTTCGCGGGTTCCCCACCCTCATCGAAGATCTTCTCCATCCACATATTAAACTTTCTGACCTGATGTTCCCTTCCCACGCGCTCAGCCATTTGCTTCAGATTGACATTGTGCACTTTCGTGCTGAAGTTGCTTACAACGTGTCGAAGGCAGAATCGGTGGTGCACATGCGGTGGCTGCCAATTGGGATTGTGAGACACTGCAGCAATGATCCCTGGATGCCTATTTGATATAAGGCAAATGTCATCCCTATCGGTAATGGAACGAAGACAACACAGAAACCAATTCCATGTGTCCAAACTTTCCTCTTACACAATAGCGAATGCAAGGGGAAATATTTGCCTATTTGCATCCGGTTACGTCGCAATAAGGAGTTTTCCCTTGTACTTACCGTACAAGTGTGTCCCATCTATACATATCACAGGAGGACAGTGGGGAAAACCTTGAATAGATGCTGCGAATGCCCAAAAGACTGATACAAATGTTACGGTCTGATCGCTGCCTAGTATAGGGTTGCACCTCCACTTGACGACAGTACTAGGATTATAAGTGCACATTGCTTCCATCCACCTAGGCAACGTCTGATAAGACTTCTCCTAATCGCCGAATACTTGGGCAATTTCCTTCTGTTTTCCTAACCAAATTTTCTTATATGAGATGGAATAGCCGAAACGATGATCTATGAATTCTTTCAATGTAGCGATTGAGGTCGACGCATCACGCCTTATCATATTCATACTCTCCTTAGCAATAAGGGACGACGTGATTTGGCTATGGTCTTGCGAGAGGAGTTCATTCAAGCATGTGTGCGGACCACCATATTGAGTGATTTCAAAGAATCGATGTTTCTGACGATACATCGCACGCAGTCTCCAACTGCATTCAGAGTTCTTACACCTAACAACCCATAATAGTGGGGTCGACTGCAGGACGTGGAAGTCATGGTGCGTTCGAGCGTGGTATATTCGCACAGCAGCTATCAATTGATCTTTCAACCCGAATAGCATCCCTTTACTCAGTTTTGATGATTCATCCCAACGAGTTACCCGTATAGGAAGCTCGTCACCATGGGACAAATCTGCAGCATCTACGTCAATTACACCACACATAGGATGTTCGTCCATGAAATCTGTCGTATACGTGCCATCGTTCGATTGACCGGGGGGGTGGGTCGACATCATCGGGGAACTCGTTCGTCCCTTCACCAATTTCCTCCTCGTACGTGTCATCTTGTAAATGAACATCGTTCGTGATGTTCATCCCCATGTCCAGCGCGTTGTTCGTTATTGCGAACAACGATCCTGACTGTTTTGCTGAAACATCTTCACAAACACCATGATAATTCGTATGAATAGTAGTTCCTTCGTACGTCTGCGCCTCGAATGACGATCGTGGACATTCGTTCATATCCACAATAGGCATCCCACCAACATCTGCATCTTCTTCCTCCGCTTCAACCACGTGCTCAATAGACGTTCCCGGCTGCCCATGTGCGGCGACACCCATCTGAGGAATGAGTTTGACATATAGTTGCACAGTCAAATATGTCGTCCCTACGCAGTGTGCATCCAACACCATGCGCAAACCGTAATCACTAGTTATGGGAAAAACCTTATAGAAGATTGTATCATGATGCCCCTTAATCAGGTATCTTGCGGTTAGCCGCAATGCATATTGATTTGGATCAATATGCAAATACTTGTATATCTTCGTATGCAATTTAGTTAATTTACACCTATGACCAATTCTAATAGGTTGAACTGGCGGAATACTATAACTAACACCGGTTTGTCCGGTTATAATGTTACCCCCCATGTATAACAATACCGGAACCGGAATACTGCTTGAACTTCCTGCCATCTAGATTGTTGCCCGAGAAATATAAAAGACCTACGCAAAACAATAATTTTATGTATAAGTCATATGCTAAGTGAATAGTGAACAAAAATTATTTTCAATACGTTCATGTGCATGTAATATTCTCTAAATATTTCACTTGTCACTTTGAAAATATTCTTGCATGCAATTCTGACTTCTCTACGAAAAGTCGTATCGAAATTTCGGCAGCATGTCAAGTGTAATTTGAACATTTACCCATTTTTACAATGACCACCTTAAACGTTTGCAGACAATATAATAATATAGTTTAAGCATGCGAGAACCTATGATATCTACCAGCATGCAATTCACATCACTGCATCAGCCATGCAGGAGGCATTTAAATTCGCGCTTAGAAAAAAAATACTTTTAGATCTAACATATAATATCTTTGAAACTTTTTTGTAAGCAAGCCTTCAATTAATGCGTGTGTCACAAATATTTATTTAATATTTCATAAAAATTAATTAACATTTTATATTTATATTATATAGTAAAATTAATTTTATATATATATATATATATATATATATATATATGTATGTATATACATATCTCAAATATAGATTCAAAAGCTCCAAAACATCATATGCATGCCACTATCATATTCACATTGCTGCCAAACATTAATAAAAAATTATTTTTAATATATCATTTATCTCCAATGAACTCATCTTGTCACTAAATTAAAAAGTTATTTTTTATACATAAGAAAGAAAATGAGATTCATTTTTCTATTTTTTCTTAAACAAAATTTGGGAGGAGTGAGAATCCACACATCAGTTATGATTCAAGTTAAGGTTATGTTGAATTTTATCTAAATTTTAACAAATTTATATATAAAGTTTCAAATTTGTGTCATCAAATACAATATAATTTAAAAATTTTGATAAGTCAATATAGAGAAGTCATGCGAAAAGCTTGATGAAGATGACATACAATGATACATCTAAATAATTATCTCACAAAGGGAAAACCACATACCTTTTGTCATTTATATAGTTTGTATTATCAAATTCCTCCTATCTTATTACTCACAATCTCTCTCTACTTTATTTTATTTTGTTTAGCTTCCTTCAAAAATTCGATTGTTTCAAATATGTATTTGTATTTATCATGTTTATTTACTTACTAGCTAATTAAGATATTAAGGACAAACATTTTAAAAGTAATTAATTACTCGAGATAAATAAGGGATGTTATGTACACATCTCGTGTTTTCATTGATTAATTTGGTGAAATATTTTTTTCTCTATGTAATTTTTAGTGTTTGATATTATGAGCTCGTGGTGCCGTATTGATTTTTAAAATTTAAGTAACTTCATTTAAGCAAATTGTCTTATTTAATGTAACCAATCCTTTTATATTTCAACATAATGTATGATAATCTTGAAATATATAGCCCTTTTATTTGCATATATGCATGTCAAAAGAATAAATTTCTTTTTCGATTTGAAAAATTGTAAGAAGAGTTTTCAAAAAATTAACAATTAAGTGTAAAAAACAGCTTATGTAGTACTTTTATGTATGGATTGTTTAATTCTAATTGGTTTAATGCATATACCTTATGAGGTAGAAGTCTACCTACTAATTTATCTTTTTTAGGTAGCTACCGCTGTCACTCCTCATGTAAGAAGTCTAAAAATAACAACAATTTTTTTTTTTTTTCATTTTCTTTCATGTGACTCTAATAAATAATAAATATTGGTAAAAGATTAACTTTTTCTACGTCCACAATTTTATAATAATTAAGTTGGTGCGACAGCCAAAAGTATCTCAATTAAGTCATTTTGATAATGTAAATATCTATTACATGTTAAACTATCTTAAGTCTTTGTCTCAATTTATACTTGATGATCAAGGAGACACGCATAACTAGTACACCCAAATAATAGATAATGTAAATTATGGATCAATTCATCTAATAATGGTTTTGTAATTAAAGAACCTTATCAAAGTGAGTTAAGACCCACAAACAACACAAAAAATACAAAACAAACAAAAGTCCTAAACAGTATTTCTTCTTTGATATTAATAAATATGTAAATTTAAAATATTGAAGATAAAATTTGAAGCATAAATATTAGATCAATATACTTTTTTTTTATTTAAAATATTTAGATTAAATTATTAAAAATTTACATGATATTTTACATAATATGCATTATATATATATATATATATATATATATATATTTATAGTATATTGGTTTGGTTTCGTTAATTGTGATTATTGAATGGGCCAAATAAAAATCAAACTAATAAATGAAAAAAATTAAAATTTTGTGACCAAAATTGAACCAAAGAAATGGTTAACCAATTTTTCGATTTGGTTTGATTTGATGTTGCGGTTCAATTTTTTATTATGAAACATAGATTCTTAAGTAATATCAATTAAACAAATAATAAATAAATTTTCTAAACTGAAATATTCAAAACTATTCAAGTGATACAATTGAAATTAAACATTCAATTTCTAAAGATTAATAATAAACTGAAAATGAAAAAAAAAAATTATTTTCAAGAACTAAACAGGCCCTAAGTGTACAACAATACCAAATTCTACAAATCATTATGCGGAGTATATACACATACTAATAGAGACATAAACGTTAATGAAATTATTAATTAAAAAAACTAACCTTCCTCTAGATGCAGCAACGAACCCAAATAGTCGGAACGCAAATATGATATCAAACCAACTCAAAACATAAAATAAATCTCAGTAAGTTAAATAATATATTCACGTTTTTTTCTAAATAACAAATAACATACCCCATCTTCGGCCCTTAAATAGCCTCGCCTCGCCTTTGCCCGAACGGTCACCTGCAACCTCGAACGGTAACCTGCCAACGCAACGGTCCTCTGCAAGCTCGAAGGTCTGCAACTTTTCTCCTCTGCAATATTGTGTTCTGAGAGGGCTCGAGAAGGATTTAAGCAAACGAAGCAAATCTCGTAGGACAATCCTGCGAGATTTACCACATGTCACCACGTGGATGGATTTCAGGCACAAATCTCGCAGCTTGGAGCTGCGAGATTTCTTCAAGCGTCGCCACGCGTCGCCTGCCCTCTGTTTCTCTCTTTGCCACGCGTCAAAGGCAGAGTGGCCATCAGTTTAAATCTTGCATCATGAAACTGCGAGATTACGTGAGCATTATTTTGGGAAAAAATTTCCCAATCATAGTGTTATTTTATATTTTATTTTTTTTAAATTATAAAACAGGAAAAAACTCCTCGGTAAGCCACTGAACCTAAACCATCATTTAACTGCCGCCACTTTCGCACGCTTGGCCGGGAGCACAGAATCGCATGCGGCACACCCCTTGCATTACTTGCCTACGTGCCTTCCTTGTCGCCGTCCATATGCCACGTCATCTGCACTAATCTACATCTCCCACCACGTTATCAATCTGCTCCTCAAATGGGCCGGGCCACGGGTCTATTTCAGTTCTGGAATCGGGCCGACCCATCACTCGGGCCCATCAGAAGTTTTCAAAATTCTCAACGCACACGCACGCTGCTGAGTTGGTTATATTTTAAATTTATCTACATCTGAATTCGTCAAATTATTTTTGTCGTTTGTACAAATTTCCACCATATTTTCTATCCGTTACTTTTCCCTCCCAAATCTATAAATATATATTTCTTCGATTTGATTTTTGATTATGCTCTTTTCGATTTGGTCAAACTTCTCATGAGGAGAAGTTAAATTATTCATACCACGGGCAGCATGCAGATTTAGACAAAGGCAATGGAGAAACTATGACAAAGAATTTCGAAGGAGAATATAAAGAAAATAGTTTGTGTTTTAAATGGGAATGTAGATTCTACATAAAAAACGAAGAGTGTTTGTTTGTGCCTATGAAATTAATAAAAAATAATTCAAATGTATTTTTTTAGAATGCTTGAGTTACCTTTTATTTATTTTTTTCAAAATTAGAGAAAATACAATTATGTATGGGGATGTATTAATTAACTACTTTCTCAATTAATTTTGCATAACTTGCGTTCATTTATCTTATTTGTATGCGACATTTTGTTTATAATAGTCTAACTGTAATGGTTACGGATTGACTTAGTGAGTAGACAGGTCAATGTAGGAATTATGTGTCCCGCCCTGCTTGCTCATCAAGTCGGTCGACCCGTGACGACAAACATTTTATTTTTTAATACTTCTACTAATGACAATACTTTTATAGAAAATATGAAACAGACTTGGTTTATTTGATGGAGATCATATGATAGGTCTTCAACTCCTCGCATGTAATGCTACAACATTCAAAAGCTCTATGAAGCAAGGTTTCCTAAAGCAGCTCATCTACACTAGTACCTGTATTAAGCCACTTTTCTTTTTTCAATAATTTTTTTGCTTGAGAACCTCCTGTTCACTTGTGAAAACCGATTTTATTTTTTATGTATAATGTTTCATAGAATTAAAAAAAAGTTAATTGTTTATTATCCTCACTCTTCATACTTTTCACCAACATTATATTTATCAAACTAGCTCAGATGCAAACGCTTCCACCCCAACTTTGTTTTCTTTTGTTTTTTCTTATGCTTTAACTTTTTTTAAGGAGTCTCAACCAATGATCCAACTCAACAAAATGACCACAAGTTAACAAGTGGAAATCTAGTATGTTACATGATACATTTTGATTCACCATACTTCATACATTCTATGTACAAATTATGGTCTTGTTGTGTCGCAGATTGTGTCCAACAAATGATTCATGGCCTAAGAAAGGGTGCGTCGACATACATGTGACGCATGCTCTTTTAGGCTGTTGGAGTTCAAAATCGGCGGTGCCTAATTAAAGAAGTGTGAGTGGTCGATGTGTGCTAATTACTAACTTTTGTTTTGTATGCACATAGTAAAATCATGTTGCAGATTGCCCATGCTTGAAGTCATTAGAGAGGAGAAGCAAAGGCATGATTCAGCTTTGAGACTAGCCAAGCTCCTAATAGCAAAAGACATGTCATAAAAAAAAACATACCCTTTAATAGGTTGGAGCAAGCCCAAGATACACAAATTTTGTAGAGATCCATGAGAAAGCCCAATGAGAGTAGCTAAAACAAAGTCCAGTGTAAATGCATCACCGCCCAAGGAGAAGGGTCCTCAAACTCAATGCATCATTCCCTAACTCAATGGGAGGAAGGAGAAGAAGAAGAAGAAAACACGGACCAAAGAAGTAGTATTGTGTAGAATGATAACTCTGCGTTGGTTTTGGCACGAAGGTCAAGTTGCATGGAGATTGTGGAAGAAATACTAACAATGTACCCTCAGGCTATGGAGCATATTAATGCCAAGGGAAGGAATGTGTTGCATGTAGCCATTAGGGACAGGCAAATGAAGGTGTTAGACCATTTGGAAAGGATGGAAACACAGATGAGGAGACTTATAAGGAAGATTGACAATCAAAGGAACTCTATTCTACATATGGTTGGTATGAAAATGAAAAAACATATGGAGGAGAAGACCCAAAGCCCTGCAATCCAATTGCAACAAGAGTTGCACTTGTTCGAGGTGAGGCACACATTTTGAATAACCAAATACTCATTATTGTTGAAACCAAATCATAAAGAGAATTCATTTCAATGAAGGCAAAATGGACATAATTAACTTGAACATTAACACAAAGTTTTGGGAGCTTAGGATTCAAAACTTGAATTCAAATTTTTGTGGATTTTAGAAAAATACAATACAAATTTCATTTGAACATTATAAAAATCAACACAAATTCAATTGTAAGTTTCAAATCTATGCTTCCTACCAGCATGTAAGTCTTTGACCTTTGTTGAGGTTCACAAATGAGTAAACTTTGGCCGAAGTTTGAAAATGGCACCATTTGTTGTTACATTTTAACATAATGATAGTTGTCTTCTATCTTTACTATTAACTATTTGTATTAAAAAGGAAAAGAAAAATGAGTGAATATACTCTCATTCTTTGGAACTGGTAGTAAAATTGCAAATAACAAATACATGATGCATCTATGTGTATGCATCTTCTTCTTACATGAATATTTTTTAATATGGCATCTCTGTACTAAAGAACTCTTTTCTCATTGAAACCCAGTGAACAATTGCATCGAAATACTATTTGTAAGTCCTATACGATTCTTCGCATGCTAGCATGTAGAAGTCAAATTTGTTATTGAAATCTAAAATATCAAATATTTTAACTACTTATACGTGAAGGGAAGTTAACCTCTTTTCTGGGTGATTTCTAACTACATGTATTTTGTGCAACGTATGAAGCAAATTTCAACTATGTATTTCATTAAACACTACAACTACAAATGGCAAACTGGCGAAGAGCTATTCATTACCAACAATGAGGAGCTCCATAAGGAAGCTAGAGAATGGTTGAAGAGAACCTCTGAAAACTGCATCATTGTGGCGGTTCTCATTGCCACCGTGACCTTTGCTGCTGCCTATACCATTCCTAGTGGCCCAAACCATAGCACCGGCCTACCCGTTCTCCTTTACCAGCCATTCTTTATGGTCTTCACCCTCACTGATGTCCTCTCCCTCACCTTCTCCATGAGCTCAGTCATCACCTTTCTCTCCATCCTCACCTTTTCCATGAGCTCAATCATCACCTTTATATTTTTGTATTAACCTAACTTCATGACTAGGGGTGAGCATAATTCGGTGAAAACCGAATTAACCGGCCGAAATTGGTCAATTCGTTTAGGGTAAAGAACTTGGTTCAGTCGGTTCGGTTGGGATTTTACAAAAATTCTGTTAATCGGTTTCGGTTCGGTTAACAACCAAAAATAATTCGGTTAACCAATTAACCGAATTATTAATTAATTAAATTTTAAGTATAAATTATGAATATAATTGTTTTTTATTATGAACATGGATATACCTTGTGGAAATTAATGTTGTCGTCGAAGGGGATGACGATGCCGACAATAAATTTTTTCAGCGAAATTTTTTTCATTTTTTTATTTTCAACGTTTCAATAATAACAAAAACATCACCTTCTTTTTTATTTCCACTTGATTTGCAAAGACCTAGAATAAATAAATAAATAAAATTTATTGCACCTCAAAATAAATAAGCCTATATGATAGAGTAAATGCATTAACACAATTATTAAAATAAATTAGTTATGAAATTTTTATTTAATATATAATTGAATAAATTCGGTTAAAATTGGTTAAAATCAGTTAACCGAATTACCCAAATTGGTAATTCGGTCGGGTTCGGTTCGGTGTGATTCAGTAATTCAGTCGATTCGGTTAACAGCATTATTTAACCGAATTTTTTGATTAATTCGGTTAATTACCCGAATTTGGTCAAACCGACCGTTTGCTCACCCCTATTCATGACCTATCTACTGTGATAAGTCCACCCAAATAATAATGGGTCAATAATAGATTCTTATAAAACTACAGGGAGACTAAAACTTTACCCCTTTTTTTTCCCTCTTTGGTTTCCCATTATTGCTTCCCTTGGCTTTAGTTTAGGCATTTGACTTGGAACATTAAACGTATGGAATTGCTAAAAGGTATTCTTTTCATAGGTGTCTATGTTACCAAAAATTAGTATTAGAGTTATTTTAGGGTAATAGATTTTAAAGGCTCTTAAATGTTCATTATTTATAATTTTCGAAATGAATGACAAGAACGCTTTCATGAATTCCAAATGCTTAAATGAAGAGATGAATTATTTGAAATTTTTGTTTATATAATAAAACTCCTCCTAACACCGTATATTGTTATTTGGCTTCTTCGTGAAAAGGACATTTTAATAGTTAAAGTTTAAAATTTTTATATTAAAAGTATCGGGTTGGATTAGAAGTGGGGAAAAAATATGAGATGAAAAATGTATTGTCTCCCCTATATAATTTTGACTCTATTAAAACATTAAATGGACTCGAAAGAAATTGTTCCTAGAGGTCGACTTTGTTGTAGTCATCTTGTTGACTATTTTAAATTTTGCAAAAAAAGTTATTAATATATTTTCACAATATGTTTTTTTTTATATGTTATTTTGGTATTTTAGGATATTTATGAATAGTTATATAGATATATTTAACATAATTATAAGTGTGTTTATGGATAATTACTTGCATGGATATTTTGGAATAATTATAGGTAGTTAATAGGATAAAAATTTGAAATTCATGCACACTATTATTAAAAACTACCAACATATGTTAGTAAAAAAAAAATATTAAATATTTACTTAACAAATATTGTATTACTAAAATTAAAATAATTTTTTAAATATTACATTTTTTTTAAAAAAAATTCTTCACTGTGCATGTATAATATATATATATATATATATATATATATATATATATATAACACTACAAAATAATAAATCTTGGCATGATACAAGCAATTATATCACAATATATAGAATGTAAATAATGCACAAGATATAAGTGAAATAGTATAGGGAAGAGAAACTTGACAAATGATATTAACATGGTTCGGCCCCTTACCGATGTCCATGCCTTGAGACACACTCAAAGATTATCAACCCACTATTAACCTCTTTCATCGGCAGAGAAGCCTTTACACATGGCAACAAATCCCTTTCGCTCACCCAGAGCCTTTTAGCAAGGTTCACTAAGAACCCTTACAATCCAATTCACCAAAAACCTTCACACGGGAACCAATCCCAATTACTCACAAAGAGCCCCAACAAGGGAACCAATCTATCAAGCTCTGTGAAATTCTACTATAAGTATGCTCTGATACCACAATTTTAGTGCCTCGAACCTAGTGATGCGGTTCAAAGTGCCAGGTAGGAAAAACATATTGCTCTGATACCACTAAACAACATCCTGATACCTGAGGTGGGGCACTAGGTGCACTTGTCCGTAAACTCATTTTACATAACATAGCGGAACATAAGCTTATGAACTCCAAATACAATACCAAAATTCTACAGTCACCTGAAATACATACATATTTCCCATTAAGTCCCTAAATACATCCCTTGAAACACATAGTATGCCCATTTACATAATTGTGTCTCACAAAAACTTACCTTGAAGAAACTCTAATCAGCCCTGCCCTAGAGCACTCTAGGCCTGATTTTTGGGATTTCCGGACATGTTAGATTTTATAAGAGTGAGGCACATCTCAGTAAGACAGAATAAATTATTATCAGTGTGTGGCAACATGAACTTTAGTATTTTCCCTGAATGGATGATCATATATCATCGTGTAATAACCCCACGTGATCGGGTTGTGCGGCCCGAAGGCGAGACTTAGCCATGGATGGCCTACCACTAGGTTAAGTCAAATTTAACTCGTCTATAGTACGATTTGCCTATCGCAGACTAGTCCAAACCCAGGAGCGGTCAACATGTCTTTGTAGGCCAAATCGACTTATGTTACCAACACTCTTTCTAAGTAGTGTGGTTGCACTAACTATCATAATAGTTACGGTACTGTGCTCTCAATTGGAACCAGTCCATCAGGGTTCTACTACCATATAATACATTTCATTCAGTCAAACTGTAACATTATCACATTTTCATAAATTTGTATAAAATCTAATATAATCACAATTTTGTATAAAATCTATCATTTCATAACTCTTTATAAAACCATTATTTCATAACTCGGCACACAACGATCTATAATTGGCACACAACCATCTGTAATAAGCACACAACCATCTGTACTCGGCACACAACTATCAATAAGCGGCACACAACCATTAATTGTAATTGTCGACACCCCAATTTTAACCAAACCATTTTCGAGAAGACCTGATGTGGTAAAAGTTGACTTTGAATCCCATAAATTGGAGGACCCTTTTTGAAAATCCTGGTATTTTTATTTGAGTCCTAGTGTCTTTTATCAAGTCCCGATATTTTTAATTGAGTCCCGGTATTCTTTTACTAAGTCCCGGTATTTTTACCGATTCCCGTTTTGTCTTCCATGAGTCCTAGTGTTTCAAATTGAGTCCCTGTGTTTTTAATCGAGTCCCGGTATGCCTACCGAGCCTTGACATTTTTAAATTGATTTCCAGTGCCCTTTATCTAGTCCTAGTGTCTTTAATTGAGTCCCGACATTTTTATTTGAGTCCCGGTGTTCAAATCAAGTTCCGGTATTTTCAAAAAAAAAAATAATAATAGGTCTCCTTTTGTTTTAAAATCAAATCTTTCGATTTGAGCATTTTAAACTTTTAAATTGAGTTTTTCCAAATTTGTCAAATTTTTAGGAATCGAGTCGTTTAATTTTTAAAATGAATTTTTATTGAGTCGTCTTTCCGAGTCCGGGCCCCTCCAATTTCTGGGAACCGGGTTTTAATTTTCAAATCCGGATATTTCTTTTTGGGAAGAAAAAATTGGCCAAACAAAATAATGGATACAAAAGAAAATATTAAAATAAGAAAAAAGGGGCATGTGCGCAAACTCTGAACAGAACTGCGTGCGTTTGGGGGAATTATTCTTTTGTTAAAACCAAAATTTTGGCGCCACTCCGCACTGCCCAATTCTATAAAGACAGGCAGATCACCAGGACCTAGGTACCCATTCAACTATCCAGCGCACACTCTCCCTCATCATCCCCCAGCTGTCCCTCCTCCTACACGCAACCTGTTGTGAAACTAGAGATTGTTCCACCTAACTTTACCACAGTTATAATTGTACAGGTAAATAGAGAGTGAATAATTGTGCAAAATTACACCAGGTAAATTCCCAGGGAAGTGGGGGGTCACAACGGACCGCTTAAATCCCTCTTTCCTAAACAAAATTTTCCTTAGACTTGTAATTAACACAATATATTACTACAACTATACCCGACAAAAGTTAACTATTGAATAGATAAAAGGAAGAATACCAGAATTAACGAGGTTCGGCTAATTGTGCCTAAGTCCTCGGATACTATCAATCAATATTTATTTATTGTAGAAATATTACAAAATGAGAGAGAGAAAAGAGAATGTGCCTAAGAGAGAAGTAAGCAAATTTGGGGATGAGATTACAAATGGAAGTGATGGGTTTATATAGGTTAGGAAATACCACTATTACAACCACTAATCACCTACCTTAGAAAAAATAGCCCACCATTGAAGACTTCGATGGCAATGGTAGGCTTCTAGAATAAGCCATAATTCAACAAATCTCCACCTTGGCGAAATTTCATCTCTTAACATCTCTCATAGATTCCATAATGTCTTCAAACGCGCTTGTAGCGCAAATCTTTCAATTTTTAACAATGTTGATCAAGTTCAAGCAATGTTGAAACTTGACCACAGTTACCACTTTTGTCATCATATCAGCAGGATTCTCAGTGGTTCGAATCTTCTGGATTACTACTCCACCTTCTTCCAGAATTTCTGGAACAAAGTGATATCGAACATCGATGTGCTTTGTCCTTGAATGGTAGACTTGGTTCTTTACTAGATGGATAGCACTTTGGCTATCACAATGCACATTGATGTGCTTCTGTTCAATTCCCAAATCTTTCATCAATCCTTGAAGCCAAATTGCCTCCTTCACAGCCTCTGTGACTGCCATATACTCTGCCTCTGTAGTGGACAAAGCAACTGTTGACTGTAAGGTAGGCCTCCAACTAACTGGCCCTTTTGCAAGAGTAAAAACACAGCCAGTAGTTGACCGACGCTTATCCAAATCACCAGCGTAGTCGGAATCATAGTATCCAACAATACTATGATCATCTTGCTTATCCTACTCAAATATTAGTCCAACATCTACCGTATACAAAATGTATCGTAGAATCCATTTCACAGCTTGCCAATGTTCCTTTCCAGGATCATGCATATACCTGCTCACAACTCCAACGGCTTGTGAAATATCGGGCCTTGTACACACCATGGTATACATCAAGCTACCAACAGCACTTGAATACGGTACTTTTGACATGTATTCTCATTCTGCTTCAGTTTTTGGAGACATAGATGCATTCAGCTTGAAATGAGGAGCAAGCGGAGTACTAAAAGGTTTTGACTTCTCATCCATACCAAAACGCTTTAGTACTTTTCTCAAATATTGTTTTTGAGTCAAACAAAGCCTCCCCAATTTCCTTTCTCTACTTATCTCCATACCGAGGATTTTCTTTGCTTCGCCTAGATCCTTCATCTCAAACTCCCTATTCAACCAAACCTTTAGTTTGTCAATTTCTGTCTGACTCTTGGAGGCTATCAATATATCATCAACATAAAGAAGAAGATATATGAAACATCTATCTTGTAGCTTGCAAAAATACACACACTGATCATATTTGCTTCTTCTGTACTTTTGCCCCATCATAAACTTGTCAAATCGTTTGTACCACTGCCTTGGGGATTGCTTTAATCCATACAACGATTTTTCAAGTTTGCACACCATATTTTATTTTCCAGCAATTTTGAAACCTCCTGGCTAAGTCATGTAGATTTCCTCTTCCAAGTCTCCATGTAAAAATGCAGTTTTTACATCTAATTGAACTAGTTGCATATCCAATTTTGCTACCAAAGCCAATAAGATTCTAATGGAGGAATGTTTTACTACTGGAGAAAATACCTCATTGTAATCAATTCCCTCTGTTTGTGCATAGCCCTTAGCCACCAACCTTGCTTTGTAGCGAACACTATTCTTGTCAGGAAATCCATCTTTCTTTGTATATACCCATTTACACCCAATTGCCTTCTTTCCCTTCGGAAGACTAACAAGCTTCCATGTTCGTTTCTTATGAAGGGACTGCATTTCTTCATTCATGGCTTCCCTCCACTTCTCTTCTTCCGAACTTTGGATTGCTTCATTATAAGTAACAGGAGTATCATCGTTTGCAATTGGAGATGCGTAAGTCACCATGTCAACAAAGCAAGCAGGCTTTCTAATTTTTCTCTTTGGCTTATTCAATGCAATAGATTCATGTTGCTGTGGAGGTTCTTGGGTTGAAACCTCTTCTACAGGCGACTCTTCTTCTACCATAGAAGAGTCTTCATTTTCTGGGTAAACAATTCTTCTATCAAACTCCACCTGTTTTGGAGCACCATCTTTTTGCTCAACACTTTCTGTTGTCACCATTCTTAAAAAAATAGATTCATTAAAGGTAACATCCCTACTGAAGATTATTTTCTTTGTTTCTGGACACCAAAGACGATATCCCTTTACTCCAGAGGTGATTCCCATAAAGATTGCTTTCTTAGCCCTCGGATCCAGCTTTGATTCCTTGACATGATAGTAGGCAGTGGAACCGAATACATGTAAGGAATCATAATATGTAGCAGGCTTTCCAAACCATTTCTCCAATGGTGTTTTACCACAAATAGTAGTAGATGGTAGGCGGTTGATGAGGTGGCAGGCATATGTCACAGCCTCAGCCCAAAATTCTCTACCCAACCCAGCATTGGTTAACATACACCGAACCTTCTCCAACAATGTTCGATTCATACGTTCTGCCACTCCATTCTGTTGTGGTGTACTTCTCACTGTGAAGTGTCGTATAATACCTTCATCTTCGCAGACTTTAAGAAATGGATCACTTCTATATTCTCCACCATTATCTGTACGGAGGCACTTGATCCTTCTGCTTGTTTGAGTTTCCACCATATTTTTCCATTTGAGGAAGACTCCTAACACTTCATCCTTAGTTTTCATAGTATACACCCATACTCTTCGAGAAAAATCGTCAACAAAGGTCACATAGTAGTGTTTTCCTCCCAGTGAAGTTGTCTTGGAAGGTCCCCACACATCAGAGTGAACATAATCCAAAATACCCTTGGTATTATGGATTGCAGAACCAAATTTCACTCTTGTTTGCTTCCCTTTGATGCAATGTTCACAGAAATCTAGCTTGCAGGTCTTTGCTCCCTTTAATAATCCTTGATTTGTAAGAAGTCCCAAGGATTTTTCACCTGCATGCCCCAAGCGTATATGCCATAACCTAGTTGCTTCTATTGCTTTATCATCAGAAGAAACTGTTGCTGCCATCCCAATAATTGTACGACCTTGATAGTGATACAAGTTATTGTTCTTCCGAATTCCCTTGATTACCATGAGTGCACCAGAGATGATCTTCATGACTCCGTTTTCTGCTGTTACTTTGAATCCCTTTGATTCAAGGGTTCCCACAGAAATAAGATTCTTCATCAAACTTGGTACATATCTAACGTCCGTCAATATTTTGATTGATCCATCTTGATTCCTCAAGCGGACTGAACCAATCCCATGTGTGGTAAGAGGGATATCATTTGCTGTGTAAACAACTCCACCCTCTAGTTCTTTAAAATCAAAGAACCAATCCCGATTGGGATACATATGATGGCTACACCCAGAATCTAGTAGCCATATACTCGAAGAACTAGTTGATGGCGTAACAGCAAGCAAAAGATCTGAGCTTCCATCTTTATACTCAGCCACATTTGAGATGGCCTTTCCTTTATCAGGTTTGCCTTTATTCTTTAGCTTCGGGCAAACTTTCTTCCAGTGCCCCTTTTCCCGACAAAAGGCATATTCATCTTTGTTTGGTCTGGACCTTGACTTGGATCTCTCTTTCTGTCTACTATTCTGGCTTTGTGAACGACCTCGAACTACTAGAGCCTCGTTGGCTCCACTTGTGCTTTCAAGCTTGTCCTTCTTCCTCAATTCATACCTGTACAAAGCAGCACAAACCTCGCCAAGAGACACTTTATCCTTTCCATGGAGCAGAGTAGTTTCAAGAAACTCAAACTCCTCAGGAAGGGATCCCAACAACATCAAAGCCAGGTCTTCATCTTTAAAAGTCTCATCCAGATTAACTAGATCAGTAACCAACCTATTAAAGTTGGTGATATGATCATTCATAGTGGTACCCGAGACATAAGTGAAGCGAAATAGTCTCTTCTTCATATGGAGTTTGTTCTGAGAGCTTTTCTTCAAAAAATTCTCCTCCAGTGCCTTCCACAATTTGTTTGTAGAAGTTTCCTTACAGAATGCATACTTTTGCTCTCTTGAAAAACATGATCGAATTATACCACATGCTAACCGATTGATGGTCCCCCATTCTTTCTTCTCAATATCTTCTGGTTTCTCTTCTTCAATGGCAATGTCTAGACCTTGCTGAAAGAGAGCGTCTAGAACCCCACTTTGCCACGTACCAAAATGACCGGTGCCGTAAAAAATCTCCACTACAAATCTGGCATTTGTCACAGTAGTTCTTGCCAAAATAGACGAGTTTGATGTGGATGCTTTTGCACTATCTGCCATCTCTGCCATAAATTCTATTCAATAGCTGCCGATACGGAATGCCAATAGCCCAAGGGAAACTTTTCTGATGTGGAAGATCAAACTAAGTTGCAACCACAGAGCATACTAAGAATAACCTTGGCTCTGATACCAATTGTTGTGAAATTAGAGATTGTTCCACCTAACTTTACCACAGTTATAATTGTACAGGTAAATAGAGAGTGAATAATTGTGCAAAATTACACCAGGTAAATTCCCAGGAAAGTGGGGGGTCACAACGGACCGCTTAAATCCCTCTTTCCTAGATAGAATTTTCCTTAGACATGTAATTAACACAATATATTACTACAACTATACTCGACAAAAGTTAACTATTGAATAGATAAAATGAAGAACACCAGAATTAACGAGGTTCAGCTAATTGTGCCTACGTTCTCGGACACTATCAATCAATATTTCTTTATTGTAGAAATATTACAAAATGAGAGAGAGAAGAGAGAATGTGCCTAAGAAAGAAGTAGGCAAATTTGGGGTTGAGATTACAAATGGAGGTGATGGGTTTATATAGGTTAGGAAATACCACTATTACAACCACTAATCACCTACCTTAGAAAAAATAGCCCACCATTGAAGACTTCAATGGCAATGATAGGCTTCTAGAATAAGCCATAATTCAACACAACCCATCCCCATATCTCCCTCACTCCCACAGAGTATCTCTTCAGCTCAGCCATCCACAGTCCCCCGTAGCCTCCATCGCCATCATAACACAACCAGCCATCTCCACATCCCGCTGTCACCTGCAACTCCGCGACCAGATTCGCTGCCACCTTTCAAAGTTCCCCCCAAACTCTCATTCTCACGCCCTGCCACAGCTCTGAACCCAGCTCACCGCACTGCCTCTCACTCTCACCACCTTCAGCTCCGATCACCATCACCAGCTCACCGCACTGTTCATTCTCTCCACCGCACAGCTCTCTCGGACTCTCCTGACTCTCCGTTAACCATCTCCCTTATCTCCTTCCTCTACCACAACTCCTCCATTAGACCTGCAAGTAACCCACAACTCCTCTCTCTTCTCTGGCCTTCACCTGCCACCAACTCCCGGCAGCCCGACCTCATCCACAGAAAGTTGCCAGCCGCCCCACTGTTGTAGCCACCTCACGGCCACATCACCCTCACAACCCATCGTCTCTCTCGTTCAACCTCCCCCATGGCTGGACCAGGCCACCCTGTGACCACTGAACCAGCAACTAGCCTTCTTCCATCATTCTTTGTTTCACACAACCATCCTCCATTGCCGCCGTCAAACACTTCTATTCTTCCTTCTCCACCGTCCATCTCCTAATCCCGAAGATCTGATCAGATCAGATTCGTAACCACCGCCGTTACCTTCACCAACTCCGGCTGCATATTAGAGGATTTGCAGCGTTTGCAAAGAATGGCAAGGGTGAGCTGAGCCTAGAACCCAAAGGAGGAAAGGGAGGCGATGAAGAAGAGGACAGGAAGGAGCCGAACATGAATGGACGACTGAGATTTGATCTGTGGCTGAGCGATCTGCTGAACCAAATCCAGATAACATCTCGGCAGTTAGAATGACGGGGTCCTCGCTTGGGCGAGCGCCCTAGTCCTCTAGCAGATCTTCTTCGTCTCTTATAGTGTCTTTAATTTTTGGTAAAATAACTTTACTCCCTTACCAGGCGTAGCGTTATGGTTAGCTTCCACTACGCTTTATTAATATGTTTATGCCTTCGTTTTGTTCATCTTCGTACTGTGGTGTTCATATATGTTAGTTTATTTCTCTATTTATAGTTATGTTTATATGGTTCGCAATATATATTGTGATATTTATATATTGTAGTTTAACATTAGGTTTGCTACTAGGCTTGTGTATCATTTTGTGTAGTTTATATTTATTATTATGTTAGTATCTTAGTTCATATTATATGCTTATTATTATTGGATGGGGTTTTAGAAACTCTGTTCCTCTGCACACTCACTGTTTTACGCACAAAACACACACCTGCAAACACCCTCTCAAACACACGCCTGCAAATACCTTCTTCACCTGCACAACACAAATTTGCTCCCACTCGTGCACGTTAGTACACGCATGCACGCATGCATTCATGTACATTCACATCCACACATGCACGTGCATCCTCAAACACCCATGCATGCATGTAGGCAGTCACACATACACACACATTCACTACTCACACTCAAATGTACACGTTCACGTGCTCATGCATACCATTTCACACATCAACACACCCTTGCATGCGAATGACACCCATGCTCACATGTGCCGTGCACCTATGCACACACATTTCTCACACACTCCATGCACACACTAAAACACATGTCGACTTGAGCACCCCATAGGCACCGCGTGTTGACTTGGCCTTGACCGGACCTAAAATGGATTGACCCTCCTCGAGTTGGTTTTTTCCCGAACCAGTTGGCTCTTCTGAACCGATACGAAACCGGTTTAGTCTTCCATTTTATTTCTCATCTTCCTTTTAATTTTTGCTGATTTTTCTTTAATTTCCCTTTTGTTATTTAACTACTTCGGAAGAATGTTGAAAATCTACAAAAATGGTCTCGACCAAGACCTTAAACTAGTTTTTCCCTCGATCGGTCAGCGTTTGACTAATTTGTCATCCCTCAAACCGGTTCACGTCGATTTTCTCTATTTCATTTGATTATTATTTAGATATTCAGAAAAATCACAAAATTATCATAAATATCTAAAAAATATTTTCATGCTTTGATTTCCATAGTTTTTATTTTGTATTATTTCGAAGTTCGGGAAAACTATTGAAAAATCACAAAAATCACAAAAAAATGTTTTCACACTTTGGAAAAATCACAAAAATATTTTTTAGGCACAGAAAATCATTTCCATCCCGAACAAATTCCAAAAAACCTCCCGGAATAGTATTTTCCTACTTAAGAAAACCTACAAATTTTAAAACCCCCGGAAGCGTAATTTGTATCATATTTTTGATTTCCATTCCGATTATTGCAACAAAGTGCATGGACTCTTCAGAGTGTTGGATTGCCCCGGTTATGAGGGATTACCTATATAGTATCTTCATTCTTTCAATTTTTGGAAGGGAGTAATTTTTAAAGGCTTGTTAGATTTATTTCGAGGATAATTTTAGATTAATCTGGTACCATTCGTAAGAACGGACGCGTAGGGGGTGCTAATACCTTTCCCTCGCGTAACCGTACTCCCGAACTCGACTCTGGTAATACAGACCGATTCTATCCTTAACGGGATAGCAATCAAGTGTTCTAACAGCACTTCAAAAGGTTAGTGGCGACTTCATCACACATTGTTTTCCACGAAAATACTTTTTCAAAATCACATTTCCATTTTTCCCAGTTCGTTAGCCGAACCCATTTTTGCGTAGAGAGTAGTTTCTCTGGGCAGGGTCCGGAACATCGCGGCAGTAATCATATCATAATTACATAATTTTTACAACGTTTTTTAAAATAAGTATACATATTTTGTTGGAAATTAAAAGAATCATCATCTTCTAGGATTTAATCAACTCAATATACCCGTTTTCCCAAAAATATATACCTATAATAATCATAATTCAAAATCCCCATTTCCATATACCAAAATATCCAGAAACACACACACACACACTCACATACACACATAGATATATATATATATATATATATATATATATATATATATATATATTTCCTGTAATCTCATATTACAATTTAATCGGTTAAATGTTTAAAAATACCTGACATAATCTATTCCGCTTACCTTTTCACTGCAGTGGTGCCTAGGATCCCCAAATAGCAAAACGGCCCCTGTTAAACTGTTAAGAATAATTTATAGGATCCCAGAATCATGTTTATTAGTCAATTTGGGCTAAATTTGGGTAAAAAATTGAAGAGAGAGAGTGGGAGAGCCGCAATGTAGGGACTCAAGGGATTATTACAATTAAATAATAAAATTAAAGAGAGAAAAGGAAATTTGCAAAGGGGGGGGGGACTCAACAGGGACTCATCGACGAGCACAGAGCATTCGTCGAAGAGCAGTCTTCTAGGGCACGTCGACGAGGACACGTGTCTCATCGATGAGAACTTACTGGGAGGGGTGATTTCAGGGCCTAAAATTCGTCAATGAGGGTTATGTGCTCATCAAGGAACCTCTTTCTTGGACTCGTTGACGATGTGTCGTGTCTTGTCGATGAGGCCATGTGGACAACACTCTATAAATATGCCAAATTCAAAATTTTGCGAGAAAAATCATTTTCTCTTCAAATTTTCTCCCCACAAGACGGCTCCTCTACCTTCTCTCTAGATTTCCAGTTCTGTTTCTCCCCGATTTGACGATCAAAAGTTACTACTATGATCCTGTGGAGATTCTTTACAACCTAGTCGGAGTAGAATGTTGACTTGAGAAGTTTGGGCACCATCCCAATTTTAGGGTAAGTAGATTATTTTGGTATTTCCAGTATTACCAAGTTTATCTGAGCTAGATTTTGTGTTGTATGAGAATGTACTGGTATTTTGTGGAGTAAAATTAGGGTATTATGATTTCAGGGTTAGGTTATTTTTGGGACCCTATAAGAATGGGTTGAGGACCTCATTGAATATTTTTCCAAGAGCTCAAGTAAATTATAGTTTAGGAAATTATGAGTAGGCAGGTTCAGGAAATATGAGTGTGATGATTTCTGGGAAATTTATATATATGTAATTGCAGGATTTTGGGGTTGATACACCGAGGGCTTGAGGGTTGAATTGGCTTGAGGGTTGAATTGGAGGCAAACCTCTCAATCAGATAGGTAAGGGAAATATGCTATGCTAGGAATCTTAGAAATTTTATCTGTAATATTTATGCGTTTCGGGGTAAATTTTATGGAAGTATAAATTATCTTCATGATCAGAAAATACAAATTTCGGTACAGGGACTTCTATTTATTTAGTTGAGTGGCATTAGTTAATATTAGAACAGTTTAGAATTTATAACAATCTTTCAGAATATCATGATTTACATTATTTTTGCACAAGAATATGCATTACCAGATTTTATAGAATTATGAATTACAATATATTTTCAGATAGATATTTTGCAGACAAATATTTCACAAGACAGATATTTTACAAAAATATGTTTTACAATATTTGTAAAGTTCCATGATTTTCCAAAATTTCAAAACCATAACACTAAGATATTTTAGTTTATTCAGACAGATATCTCAGTTTATTCAGTTAGATATTTCAGTTATTTCATTTTGAAACTCTAGTATTTTCATATTAGATTTTCAGTGTTATGGTTATTTTGGAATCATAATGAAAAAACAAGACAATTATATATTAGTATTATATAGTAGCAGATCTTGATGGACTAGATCAGTTTTCAGAGTACGGTACCGTTGCTATTTCAATTCAGAGTGTAACCACATATCTTGAATGGTATGTGAATTTTCAACAGTCGATCATGCCTTTGTTGTGGACAAGATCCCCGTTAGTTAGGATTGAGGTGGTCGATCTGACTATTGGAGTTCAGTTGACTTATCCTGGTCGGCCAACCAGCGTTAAGTCCTGACTACGGGCCGCATTACCCTTTCATGAGGGGTTAATTCATGACTTTCAGTTATCCGTCCAGAGAGGTTTTCTTAGTTATGATTATATATTTAGATTTACAGAAACCGCAGTCATACCAATAAATATTTAAAATATGTATGAATAGAATGTTTAGAAAATAGTTTATGTTAAGCCACATAGGTGAGTTATAGTGTGTATTATTTATACGTGTTTTCTCAGACTCAGTTGTTTGCAATACTTTTAAATCAAATACTACAGTTATGTAAACTCATCTACCACACACTAGTAATATGATATTTCTTCTTACTAAGCATTGTCTCATCTCCGTGAGTTAACATTTTTCAGGTGATCCATCTAGATGAGTAGACCAAGGTCGTAGGTAGAGAGGTCGTCTACACTACCCTACCTGTAGGCACTACAAAAAAACTGGTTTTTAGTGACAAATCTATTTGTGACGGATTCAATTTCGTCACTAATAGTTGGGTATTAGTGATGAAATTGAATCCACCATTAATAGTTCGTCACAAAAAACCCAAAAAAAAAAAAGCATGAAAATATTTTTGGCGCAGAATTTATCTCGGAAAAATATTAGTAACGATTTTTGTGGTATTAGTGACGAATTAAATCCGTCATTAAAAGGTAAACTTTAGTGACAGTTAAATAACCGTGACTACTGTTATTATTATTTTTTTAAAAAATTTACTTTAGAGTAGTAGTGACGAATTTATAAATTCGTCACTATTGGCCCATTATTAGTGACGGATTGTGTAACCGTTACTAATACTTCTACTTTGTTTAAAATAAAAAATAAAAAAAATTTCACTTCGCAGTATTAGTGACAAACGTTTAAATTCGTCACTATTCCCCTTTTATTAGTGACGAATTTCACAACCGTCACTAATACTTCAATTTTTTAAAAAAAATAAGAAATGTTTATTTTATAGTATTAGTGATGAATTTACATATTCGTCACTATTGGCCGGTTATTAGTGATGGATTTGGACTGTCACTAATGTTTTGTTATTTATATAAAAAAAAAACAGAGAGTAGTGACGGTTTTGAAACCGTCACTAATGCCCAAAAACCCTCTTATGTCCACGCACGGGATCTTTTCCCTCCTCCTGCTTCTTCCCCTTCCCCGTCGTCTGCTCCCACCTGATCTCCCCCTTCCCCGCCGCCAGCTCCCACCTGATCTCCCTCTACTCTCCGCCACCAGCCACCACACCAGCTCCTCCTGCTTCTTCCCCTTCCCCGCTGCCTGCTCCCACCTGATCTCCCCCTTCCCCGTCGCTAGCTCCCACCTGATCTCCCTTTGCTCTCCGCCGCTAGCCACCACGCCAGCTCCTCCTACTTCTTCCCCTTCCCCGCCGCCTGCTCCCACCTGATCTCCCTCCACTCTCCGCCGCCAGCCACTCTGCCAGCTTCTCCTGCTTCTTCCCCTTCCTCGCCGCCTGCTCCCACCTGATCTCCCTCTACTATCTGCCGCCAGCCAGCGTGCGAGCTCCTCCTCTCTCCTAGTCTCCCCCTGCTCTCGGTCGAAAGCCTAGGTATTTCTTTCCCTTTATCTTTTTAATTACTTTGAAGCATATACTGAATAAAAAAATTTTGAATTTATTGAATATTGAAAAAAAAAAGATAATAAAAATATTAGGGGCTGATTTTTAAAACTGGGAGTTCTCCTAAAAAAAATTTCAAATAACCAATTTTTTATTAAAGGACTTCACAAGGACCCATAAATACCAATTAAACTATTTTGTATGATTTGACTCCAACACTCAATTGTAGCACATGCTCCATGGACTGAATTAAAGAATTAAGGGCTAAATTTAAACAAACTACCCCACACTTAGATCATGAATTGAACTCATTTGACTCGGGACTATCACTTGTTCAAAATGGATCATTTGACCTCATGTATTTCAACGATTAGATAGATGAAAATTAGGATGTCTATAATAATATCAGCAAAAAGAGCTCTACTCATTCAAATAGGACATGAGCTTTAGTATGGACTGGATGTTGTAGTTCTTGATGCATCAACATCAAACTCCTCTACTGCCTCTAATGCAATTGACTTGTTGTTTTTATTTATGTTTTTTTTCTTTGCCTTGGATTTGTATAAACACCCATGATATATATGTGTTTTGATAGAATATTTGTAAACATTTCTAATGGTTTTGTGTCATCTTGACACAATATATTGTTCTTGGTGTATTTTGTGACTTAGTCTTATATTTGGCATGAAGTACTTGTTTATGGTAGTTTTTGGATTTTGGACTAAATGACATTATGATGATATTTTGGATGTCTGGAATTTGTGCTAAACATGGTGATTATGAAATTTACTAGATGGATATCTTGTGCAAATGGATTATTATTTATGGTAGTGGATTCATGATGGTTGCTTGTCCTTGGACTAAATGGAGATATTGATATGGACTTACGGTTGTGTTTGGAAAATGAATTAATGTTTTGCAAAAATGAAATCATGTTTGTGGAATATGATTTTGGACTTATTCTTGTGTAGCTATTGATAATCATATTTTACCAAATAAATCTTAGCCCAAGTGAAGATATTAATATTTGAGAAAAAAATAAAAGAAAATAAAATTTCCAAATGGCAGTCGACCAAACACTTATAGGTGGTTGACTGCTCCCTTTCTTCCTTGTTTTTTTTTAATACATATGCAAATTACTTTTGACGCTAACTGTAGGTGGTTGTCCAACCCCTAGGGCATTCAACTAACCTAATTGAAATTTAAAATTTGAATTTTTTTTTTCATTGCTTGATCATTTGGGAAGGGCCACGTAAGTGTTGCCATGTATTAGGTTGTGAATAAGGATGTCAATAGGTGCTTGTTGGTCGGTTTGTTTGTTTAAATTATGAATTTTCAAAATTCAAAGATATTTCTCTCCATTTTGCATGATCTAATAAAGTCCCATTCATTTTTTTTAAATTTGAGACATTAATATCGTTTGTCATAACCTCCCAAATAAGAGTATAGGGCAGATGAAGTTAGGAGTGTCGAGTTGGAACGCTTATTCTAATATAATAAACATGGGTATATAGAATTAAATCGTATTTAATTTGAATAAATGAATTTTTATTTGTTTTCCTAGGTCAAAATTTGCAGTATAGACACATGAACCGAGGTTTGCAAAAGGTTGGTTGAATATTTGAGTGAGCCCAATTAGGAGAGAGTGGGCCTGAATAGCAGCATGGATAATACATGGGCTTCAAACTTGGGTTTTTGAAAGGAGACAAATTTACCTTTAGATAGTGGCATGATACATGCTTCTTTATTCTTTTGTTTATTTTATACATTATTATTAACTATACAAACTAAGCTATGTTGCTTCCAATAATCTAAGGACAAAATAAAGATTATGCAAAAGAAAATAATTTATTCTTTGAAAATTTGAACTATAACTTCATTCTCATACAAAAATAAACACCACTTAAAGAAAGGAAAAACAAACATAAATTTAGGATCAAACACTTGTGTGAATAAATTACAAATTACACAAATATGCATTTAGATTGTTGGAAAATAGTGTGGATTATTTTATATAATAAATAAAGCATAAAACAGTCAAAAAAGGAGGAAAAAAAGACTATTTCCAAATTTAACCATGGTAATACCTCATCTAGTTGGAATGATAAAAAATAAACAAGTAACTATTAACTTTATTTTTAAATTTTTCACTGTATTCCATCTAATTTCTAAGAATTAACTAGTTTGCAAACCCAAAAATAACCTTAAAAGTCAGTCCTAGCCAAAAGACCAATGGGTCATCCATAAGTTTTGAAGGCAGAGATTTGCTAGCTCCACTCCACCTGTCTAGAATGTCATGTGAATATTTTCTCATAATTTTTTTGTTAAGCATGCCCCTCTGAATTTTTTTTTTTTTTTGAACTAAAATCGTAGGATTTCCTCTTTACTCGCTAATGCCTCTGCGAATGGAGCCTCAGGCAGCCTCAAAGCGGCAGAGGGTTCAGGACCCGCCAAGGGGAGAGTCTTCTTCCAAGGGTCGAGCTGTACTGAGTGTGCACGTAAGGATTTCGGATGAGACGAGAGCACCAAGGGTGACTCTTGAGGATGTGCAGTTGCCTCCGACGAGTTCTGCTGCGGCACCCATTAAAGAGCAGTCCTCGAATGTTACCCTAGGGATTACAGAGGACATGCCCACTCATCCGGTGTTGTTTTGTACTATTAGGCCGACCATGCCATATGATTACGATAATCCACCTCCGATGGACATTCTTGACCTATTGTTGCCTCGGGCCCTCAAGCCACGCCCATATAGGGAACCACCACCCTCCCCTCATACCCTTAAAATGCATCGTCTTCTGGAGGAAATGGCACGGGACCGAGATGCCGCTAGAGCAGTAGCCTCATCTTGTTGCTCATGCAGTTCCAATTCTGATTCAGACTCTAATTAGGATTGACTAGATGCTTGGGATATTTTTATGCGCTTTCTCTTTTTCTTATGTACTGTGCTCATGTACCCTTGTGCTATTATTTTATTTCTTTCTATGTTATTTGCTTTTTATTGTATTCAATTTTACCATGCTTTTGAATGGCTGTACGCGTGCTTCGATGTGTCTATCTACATTGTATTGCCTCTAAAAGTAATGAAAATACATGGAGTTTTTGATTTCTACCTGTCTTTTGGGAGATACTAGAACTGTATTACTTTTGTTGTTAGGACTTGATTTATCTTTTCTGTAATTTCATAAATGCATAGACATTAAGGTAAGAACAACAATCTGAAGTGTACAGTGAAAGGTCAAGAAGTAAATGTCATATGAAGTAAAATGCCAAATTAATTACTACCATTTCATGTATTCATTGAAGCTTAGACCCGTCCAAGAACGGTTACTGTACATTCATTCCTAATCGCACATGTGAGACAAATCAATTGTTATATTTCAATTGATTATTAGTCATACGATGTTGACTAATCATCACTTGAACATGTTAATTATTTGTTTCACTTACGATTAGTAATGTGAGTATTTTAACCATTCTTGGATTGTCCAATGTGGACAGTTCAGGAAGTTGTATTTACATTATTGTCATCGTTCACGCTTTGTCAATTGTCATTATATATTTCAAGCGCATCTCTACTTGTGTTCTCTGGGTGCATAGTGGCGTGTTGTGACAATTTGTTAGTGATGAAGACTAGCCAAATTTTCACTTCCCCCATATCGTGTACTTGGAGAGCCATGAGTAGATGCTGCCGAAATTTATAACGACTACAACGAAGGAATTTAAGCGATTGATCGCAATGAAAATGCAACATTCCTGAATGGGATAGGATCCGTACCCTTTAGAATATGCTGGTTGATTATAGGATTCACGATGCATGCATGATAAATAGTATGAGAATATAATGAACACCATTTACTTGAACATATTATAGGGTAATTAATGAACATGGATAAGAGTTGGATGAACGCTCAGGGTAGGTTTTTGCCAGAATACATGAAAGGGGTACATGATTTTATAGAGTTCGCGCGTCCTCGTGCAGATAGAGCCAGTAGAATAAGGTGTCCTTGCAAGAAATGCCAAAACATAACATTCAAACACATTGAGCTGGTCCATTCACATTTGTTAAACTTTGGAATGGAGAAAAGGTACACAAGATGGGTGTTCCATGGTGAAGATTACGCAGTTCAGAGCGATAATTTAAATGATGTTGAAGATGAGGGGGCAAATATAGTAGGTGGTGATACACGTTTCAAAGGGTTAATTGAAATGTTAGGTAAATTGCAAAGGGGGATTGTAGTGGACACAGGTGATGTCAGTGTGCCGCGTTCTGGTGATGAAACTACTTCAATGGGTACCATACCTTGCGATCCTAGTACGTTGAATCGACTTGCTAAACCATTTGCAAATCTCATGAGGGATGCAAGGGTGCCCCTTATATCCAAACTATAAAAAGTTCTCAAAATTAGAGTTTCTGATAAAGTTGCTTCATGCAAGGACAATGCATGGGTTATCTCAGAGCACATTCAACATGCATTTAAGCCTCATTAAGGCAACACTACCGGAGGGTGAAACACTTCCCAAGTCTTTTTATGAGGCGAAGACATACATGCGTGAATTGGGTCTCGGTTACACTCTAATACATGCATGTAGGTATGATTGTGCACTCTTTTATGGTGAACATGAAAATGCGAGTATCCAGAATGTGGTAAACCGAGGTATAGAACTAATCAGAAGAAGGGTAAAAGGATTCCTAAAAAAGTTTTGCAATATTGTCCATTAATCCTGCGGCTGCAACGATTGTATATGTGCAAAAAGATTGCTACAAATATGAGATGGCATCAAGAGAAACATCTTCAAGATGGAAACACCCTTAGCCATCCAGCGAACTCCGAAGCTTAGGCCGAATTTGATAAAATGCATCTGTGGTTTGCTAGTGATCCTCGCAACATCAGACTTGGCCTTGCTTCAGATGGCTTCAATCCTTTCGGTAACCTGACCAACCCATATAGCATGTGGCCAGTATGATGATGCCATACAATATGCCGCCATGGCGATGTATGAAAGAACCTTTCATTTATATGTCTCTACTGATTGCCGAACCGAGAGCATCTAGTAATGATATTGATGTTTACCTATGTCCGTTAATTGACGAGTTGAAAGAATTATGGGAAAAAGGAGTCCAGACATTCGATGTGCAAACCGGGACAACATTTCGGATGTATGCTGCAGTCTTGTGGACAATTAATGATTTCCCCGCATACGGCAACCTATCAGGTTGGAGCACAAAAGGTTACTTAGCATGCCCAGTATGTAATAAGGATGTTGGGTTCTTATCCTTGAAGCATGGCCACAAGTTATGCTTTATGTGTCATCGCCGTTTTCTACGAACTGAACATCCTTGGAGGACTCGTGGTGTCAGAAGCTTCAATGGAAAACCTGAACAAAGGTCGCCGCCAAAGTGGCTAAGTGGGGAAGAGATATTAAACCAACTAAGGTTGATCAGAGATGTGAAATTTGGGAAACCACCGACCAGTAGAAAAAGAAAACGCGCTGAGTGGGAGTTGAATTGGATAAAGAGAAACATCTTCTTCTAGTTGCCATATTGGAAAGATCTTCTACTATGCCATAACTTGGATGTCATGCACATCGAAAAGAACATTTGTGAGAATGCCATTGGTATATTTCTTGATATAAATGGGAAGACAAAGGACACTGCAAATGCTCGCCGAGATATGGAAGACATGGGAATACGACCTGAGCTGCACCTGTTTCGTGATGAGGACAAAATTCTTATGCCATCAGCTTGTTACACATTCTTGAAGGATGAGAAGAATAAATTCTTCGACTGGTTGAAATCAGTGAAGTTTCCTGATGAATATGCATTGAACATAGCTCGATGCATAAACACGAAGGAAGGGAAGATACTAGGAATGAAAAGTCATGACTGTCACGTCTTTCTACAACGGGTTCTACCTGTTTTCCTTCGTGGACTCTTGACTGAAGATGTTCGCTCAGTGCTGATTGAGTTGGGAATCTTTTTTCGGCAGTTGTGCTTAAAAAAATTGAGCATAAATGTACTTGAACGATTAGAGGATGACGTCGTGATCATACTATGCAAGCTGGAGAAAATTTTTTCGCCAGCATTCTTCGATGTGATGGTCCACCTAGCTGTCCATTTACCAAGGAAGGCCATAATTGGAGGACCGGTTCAATATTGTTGGATGTATCCTATTGAGAGGTAAAGTATAAAGTCCTTGTATAATAATCACGTGATTTCTCTGTTTGAATTTTTTTTTCTTCATTGTGTCTACAAGTCTATAATGTTATGTAAAATGCACAGGTTCTTGTCGACTTTGAAGGGGTACGTGTGCAATAAGGCACGACCGGAAGGTTCAATCATTGAGGCATACATTGACAGTGAATGTCTTACATTTTGCTCAATGTATTTACATGATATTAACACAATGTTCACTCGTGATGAGTGAAATGCAGACGTTCATGCTATTAATGCCGAAAATGAAGAACCCAAGAGTTCTATATTTCGAGAAAATGTTCGGCCTCTTGGAGCATGAGTTTACAATTTCATTGACATGGACGACCTAGAAAAGGCTCATTTTTACGTCCTCAACAATTGTGATGAAACTGTTCCATATATCGAGTACGTTGTTTCAAATTCCTTACTTTGCATTATATTTACATATGCATAATTATATACTTTCTTAACATTAACATGTACTACTGTTGCATATAGCGAACATAAAGCTAAACTCCTGGCCCAAAATGAACGAAATGTTGACAAAAGACATAAGAAGGAGTTTATCAATTGGTTTGGGAGTCGTGTAAGTAACAAAAACTGCTTCAGTTAGAAGCAATGTATGGTTTCACTATTGACGGTATTCTTCTAAACTTCTATTTATTTTATAGATGAAAGTCATGTTTTACAATAAGGAACCAACGGCAAGTAAAGATTTTTACGCGTTGGCATGTGGCCCCGATCAACGTGTTAACCGTTACAGTGGTTGCATTGTTAACGGGTTACGATTTCATACAAAGTCTCTCAAACTGTATAGAAGAACCCAAAATTGTGGGTTTGCGGTACTAAGCACCGAAGGAGATGAAAATATTGACTACTTTAGTGTGTTGGATGACATTATAAAGCTTAGCTATAGAGCAAACAGAGTCTTCCACTTGCTCAAGTGTACCTGGTGGGACATTGGCAATAAAATGACTAGGATAAACACCGATGCCTACTTCACCAGTGTGAATTTTAGCAAGACCTGGTATCAAAATGACCCTTTCGTGCTTGCGATGCTGGCAGAACAAGTGTTTTACCTTAAAGACACCAAATTGAAGGGTGAATGGCATGTGGCCCAAAAAATTCCTTCCCGAAGTTTGTACGCAATTGCAGAAATGGCAGATAGTGAGATGAGTGCCAGTGAGGCTACATTCCAAGAAGATGAGCCATCTGTCCACGCAGCAGCGCAATCTAAAACAGATGTTGTCGAAGAAGGCGCTAATCCTATACCATTGCATAGGGATGGTGCCAGGGCAGAACACGTAGGAGCTGCTGACATTACAATTGAACCTTCTGTAGACGTTCACTTCATCGACGATGAGGAAACTGATGGGGAAGATGAAACAGGGATCGAGTACTATAGTGAAGAGGAAGACACTTTAAAAAGTGAGGATGATACGGATATTAAGGACGTATAGGGGAGGTAAGCATGTTATTTTCGTCACTATGTATCTGACATGTGTAAATAACTTAAAAATTTGTTCTTCTTATATTGACTTGTATAATTATTTGTAGATATAGCTCCAGGAGGTTGACGTTGGAGACTTCCTTTCAAGCCCACTACTACATTGCATGAGCCATCTGTCCACGCAGCAGCGCAATCTGAAACAGATGTTGTTGAAGAAGGCGCTGACCCTATACCATTGCATAGGCATGGTGCTAGGGCAGAACACGTAGGAGCTGCTCACATTACAATTGAACCTTCTGTAGACGTTCACTTCATCGACGATGAGGAAACTGATGGGGAAGATGAAACAGGGATCGAGTACTATAGTGAAGAGGAAGACACTTTAAAAAGTGAGGATGATACAGATATTGAGGACGTATAAGGGAGGTAAGCATGTTATTTTCGTCACTATGTATCTGACATGTGTAAATAACTTAAAAATTTGTTCTTCTTATATTGACTTGTATAATTATTTGTAGATATGGCTCCAAGAGGTCAACGTTGGAGACTTTCTTTCAGACCCACTACTACATTGCATGAGGATGATCCGACATCCTCGAGACCAGCGGAGCCCGTCGATACTGATACGGCGGCACCATCATCTGAGCCATCGGCACCTCAGCCAAACATGGATACCACTTATGCAACTGAAACGCAGGGTGATTTACCGACCGTCATGAGCAATGTTGGTATGGATACGATTCATTTATTTACATGTCAACTATTGATGATAGTTATTCACGTGTACGATTATAATGTTGTTTTTAAATTAACTCTACTTTCAGCATCTACGTCCACAGTCAGGTCAGGCCGTGGTGCAGCAAAGAACATGTTGCTGAAGAAACACCTGGATAGGACTAAATAGCGGATTCGGATCGACATTCCTCCAGGATACATCGCCCCGCTAAACGATTGGTGCATCACGTGGATGAGGGAGCTCAGCATTATATGCCGACAATATGCTCCTATCACTGCATTTAGCTGGCCCTAGGTGACTCAAGAGCAGCGCATGGTCCTTAACATGAGCATTTTGGTAAGTTCCCTAACCCTATATAGTTGTTTTTAATTTCAATGTTTTTTTACTTTTAACATACTAGCCAATTAACAATTGTCTAACATTGTAATTGTATTACCTATATATGCAGGAGGAGTTTGATATGGACATCCTCAAGGATGACAATGTGAGGAGGGCGGTCGACAACCAATTGTATAATAAATTTAAGAGCTATCGCTCGAAAATGCGCTCCCATTTTCGAGCGCATTTTCGAGCGATGGGAGATGAAGCAGAAGCGCGGTCATACGATAAGATATCCCAAGAAGATTAGGACGTGGTCTGTCGCCATTTCCACGACCCACGCTATCAGGTGATGTGTTTGTATTCTAATTAATAATTTTTCAAAATGATGTCCCTAATATGTCGGCATGACATCTTCCTTGCAGGCTATATGTGAAACAAATGCTGCGAACCATAGCAAACTCCCTACGATGCATTATAGTGGATCGAGGCTATGTGTAAATCATCGCCAAGTAATTACTATATATAAAATTGTCTGACCATTACATGACATAATAGTAATGATGACTTAAATGATAATGTAGCGTGATCCCGAGACTGGCACAGAGGAGCCGTTGTTGAATCTGTATCAAAGAACACACCAACGGCGATCGGGGGAGTGGTGCGAGGGTGCGCAGGATCGACATGTAAGTGAAGCGAAAGATTTAGTTTATTACTTTATTCAAAACATCAAAGTTGTAATCTTACTTATTCCTTTTTATCATTTTCATGATTGAAATTAGACACAGATGGTCGAGCTAAGGGATGCACCTGTTTCAGAGGGGAGTCCGCACATAACAGATTTCGAGATCACTTCCCAGGTGTTTGGGCAATGAGCGGGGGGCTGGGTGAAAGGTCTTGGAAGTGGATACATCACCCCAACAGCATTATCATCCTTGGGTTCGGCAGCTCGTGCAAAGATGGAACAACAACATCAAGAGGCCGAGTCTAATAACTAGGAGATGGCTCGACAGATGCAGAGGATCGCTATGGAAAACGCGAAACTGAGATCGGACCTCTCCACCATTTGAGCCCAGATGCAAGCCATGATGGATAGGCAGGCGTGGTTAGAGGAAAGGATGCGCCGATCTAGACAAGATGATGCAGGTGGTTCCTCTGATTGATTATAAGGTATTATGATCACAAATTAAGTTTCTTGTTAAATCATGCTAGTCTCCTCCTACATGGCGGCTACAGTTGATGTGTATTGCATGTTGATAGTTGATATAGGTTCTCATGTGCCTTCAACTTCTTATAAATGCTCTATTTAAACTGATCAACTCATTATATGTTATGCTCATTTGGTAGCCACTCAGGTGGGACAATTCATGAAGTTGGAAGACGCTTAAGTTTCAATTTGTTGGACGAGGAGAATATAAGGTAGTGTAATCAATGGGGAAGGAGAGAATGAAGTGGAATTGGACTTCTGGGTATGTCTGAAATTGTGACATATTTGAACTCAGCTTATGTAAAAACGTCTGTTTTTGTCAACTCATGATATGTTATGGTCATTTGGCAGCCACTCAGGTGGGACAATTCATGAAGTTTGAAGAAGCATCCGAAACATCTTCGAGACATGGTGGGATGACAACTACAGGGGCAGTTCCTATCCCTCGGCTGCCAAAATTATAAGAAAATGTGTGCAACTTCATGTTCTTCTGTTGAATGACTTGGACAAACTTCTTCTTTTGGGGGGGGGGGGGGGTAAAATGACTGAGCACAGCATGCATAACTTCTGTATAGTTTCTGGATTTTTTTCCGTGTGTTGGAAAACTTGAATCTTTAGAAGTAATAGTCGAGGTAGTAGTGGTGATAAGCAGTAAAATCTTAATTATGTTTAGTTTTTCCAAAACAACTGACTGTAACTAATATTTCATTACTTATCACCACTACTACCTTGACTATTACTTCTAAAGATTCAAGTTGTCCAACACACAGAACAAAATCCAATAACTATACAGAAGCCATGCAGGCTGTGTTCAGTCAGTTTAATCCTCCATCCCCTCCCCCCCCCCCCCAAAAAAAGAAGAAGTTTGTCCAAGCCATTCAACAGAAGAACATAAAGTTGCACACATTTTATTGTAATTTTGGCAACAGAGGGACAAGAATTGCCCCTGCAGTTGTCATCCCACCATGTCTCGAAGATGTTTCGGATGCTTCTTCAAACTTCATGAATTGTCCCACCTGAGTGGCTGCCAAATGACCATAGCATATCATGAGTTGACAAAAGCAGACGTTTTTACATAAGCTAAGTTCAAACATGTCACATTTTTAGAAATACCTATTAACCCACAAGTCCAATTCCACTTCATTCTCTTCTTCCCCATGGATTACACTGCCTTATCTTCTCCTCGTCCAACAAATGGAAACTTAAGCATCTTCTCTGCTATTTATATTTTGAATTTAAGATATGGTTGGCTTGTATTACTATCGTGAATATGCAAATGATTGCATGATAGTCTAGAATGCCTCCTGCATGGCGGATGCAGTTGATGTGTATTGCATGCTGGTAGTGGATATAGGTTCTCGTGTGCCTTCAACTTGTTATAAATGTTCTATTTGAACCTATCAGGTGCAAGTTTTATGGGAAAATGTCCAATTTACAGACAGCATGCTACCGAAATTGCATTAAAATTTGACCAAACAAAAAGAAAAGATAGGCTTAGTCGTTTAATGTTAAAATATTTTTGAAATGATGAGTGAATCTTAGGAATCATAATAAATAAGGTAATGTAGACTTACTTAATTTAGAACGGACATTTAGTTATATGTTTTTGGTCCAGTAAGCTTAAGGGGTACATTGCCGTGCCGAAATCATTGAAAATATTATATACACTTGGCTGAGAATTTGAAGATTTGAAAAAGTGGTACGTTAAATAAATACATAACTCATAGGGAGCATCAGTTTCATAATTATTTAAATTAAATGCTCTCATCATCTCATAACGTTCATGTCCAAATGTCTAGATGAATAACAATACTACAATGAACCAAATACTATCAACTGTTCTCTGCTATTTATATTCTGAACTTAAGATATGGTTGGCATGTATTACTATTGTGAATATGCTACATGATTGCATGCTAGTCTGGAATGCCTCCTGCATGACGGATGCAGTTGATGTGTATTGCATGCTGGTAGTGGATACAGGTTCTTGCGTGCCTTCAACTTCTTATAAATGCACTATTTGAACCTATCAGGCGTAGGTTTTATGGGAAAACGTCCAATTTATAGACAGCATGCTGCCGAAATTGCGTTAAAATTTGACTGAACAAAAGGAAAAGATAGGCTTAGTCATTTAATGTTAAAATATTTTTGAAAGGATGAGTGAATCTTAGGAATCATAATAAATAAGGCAATGTGGACTTAGTTAATTTAGAACGGAAATTCATTAGAGATTCCAATCCATATTGGTGGTTCACAAAAGCATTAGATAAACAGCCCCTTGTCCAATTCCTCCACATAACACCTGACCCCTTCCTCAAAGGCACTCTATCCATGAACTCACAACTAGCTCAATCACACGCCTTCTCAAAATCATAAAATCTAATTTGCACACAATGCCCTTTTTCTCTATACGACGAACATCCTACCACTTAAATGTCTACTAAAAATAACATACACAATCTGCCTCTCTCCCACAAAAAACACTTTATGCAAAAGAAATAGTATTACTAAGGAGGAGGTTAGACTTCACGTTCAGAGTTCAATACTCCAAACTTCAAGGTAATATGAACAATATAGGAATAATTGGGATTTGGATGAGATTTGGAAACAATATAGGAATAATTGGGAGTTGTATCATAAAACTTGAAAGTAATATGAACTTTGCAATTTTATAAAGTATATTTATTTTTTACATTAGATTTATAATTATGTAGGTTTTTCCTTAGATTTTACCGTCATTGAGAAGGGTTTGTTAATTAACTTTTAAGTCTACTTTTGATAACTTCTATTTTTTATAGTGGGCATATCATTTGCAGTGTGTATATAATGAATGGAGGGGCTTTATCTAGTTTATCCAGAGTTTCTTTTCAAAATTGATTTGAAATGCGATAAGCCTGCCCATGTAGACAAAATGAATTTTAACCTTTCATATGATAGGTTGTCGCTTATAGTTAAGGTATGATTTAAATATTAATTTTATTTCGCTTGAATCTTGATGCCCTTCTTGCAGTCATTGCATCCACAAGGCAAGATTTAAGAGAAATAAAATTAATATTTAAATCGTACCTTAACTATAAGTGACAACCCATCATATGAAAGGATAAAATTCATTTTGTCTACATGTACAGGCTTATCGCATTTCAAATCAATTGTGAAAAGAAACTTTGGGTAAACTAGATAAAGAATCATTGATGCAACCACTAGAGGAAGTGGCATTATTTCCCATGCAAGTCTATAGAAATTTGTTTCTCATTTTGCTTGTTGGTTCCTTCCTCCCACTCATTTTAAAGTAGCTAATGGTAATAGGATTTGATTTTGGGAGGATGCTTGGCCTGATTACAGTCGTTCGAGTAGATGATACTTCATCTTCTTAAGATTTCCACTCTTCTCCATGCACGTATCATCTCTTTCTTTTCTTTGGAAAGGAGCTCTCTTTCTTGAGATTTTCATTTTATAGTGAATCTCACACCAACTGTGTCAACTCTCTATGAAATATTGTTTATGGGGATAATCCACTATATTCTTATATATGTGTTTTATGGGATGCATGAACACGTTACATTATTTAATGTTTATTATATAAAGCTCCTATGCACTCGCAAAATTAATTACTAATTGGATTATTGTGAACTGTTTATCGCAAACACCTAGGTTTGGAGTATCTCTATAAAAAATGTCATATTTATAGGAGAAATCTTGCCAAAATTTTTCAAAAAGCGTAAAATAATTTTTTAAATTTCTTAATTAATTTGTAGGGTTTGTAACTGTAACAGCGTCAGGATGATGTCATGCACTATGGACGCAGTTGAAAACTTTCTTTGTTATCTGAATAGATTAAATGTATTTGAATTTGAATTTATATAATGTATTTGTATTTAAATTTGAATTTGTATAACATATTTGTAATTTAATTTGAATTAGAATTTTTAATAATTTATGAATTTTATTGCAATTATGAATGTATAAGAAATTGTAATTTAATCACAGATTTTTATAGAAAATAATAATTGGAAACAAAATTAATTTTACTAATAATTACCCAATTTAAGTATTAATGACGGTTTCAAAATCGTCACTAATACCCCTTTTAAAAAGTTTTAGTAAAGGAATTCAAACCATCACTAATAATAGCTATGCAGAGCAATAGTGACGATTCTAAAACCATCACTAATACTAGAGCATTACTGACAGCTAATAGTGACGGTTTTAAAATCGTCACTAATAATATAACAATAGTGACAGTTCTAAAACCGTTACTAATAATAGAGCATTAGTGATGGTTTCATGACCATCACTAATAATGGAGCAATAGTGACGATTTTGAAACCGTCACTAATATTATGACTTTAGTGACGATTCTTGGTTGATCCGGTGTAGAAACTATAATAACGGGCTTAGGTTTTTAGTGACGGTTTTAATCCGTCACTAATACTTTACTATTAGTGACGGTTTGGAATATTCGTCACTAATAGTTATTAGTAACGGCTGGTATAGCGACTACTATAAATCCATCACTAATAATCGTAAAACCGTCACTAATACTATTAGTGACGATTTTGTGAGTATTAGTGACGGTTTAAATCTGTCACTAATAATCTTTTTTTTTTTGTAGTGAGGGTAAGTATTATCAGGGGGTTGTATTTTTGTGTAGCATTCAGGAGTTTTGAGTAGTAGATACTGGGATGATGAGTAAATATGTATGTATATTTTGGGAAAATACTAGATTCTGGTATTGTAAATATGGATGTATGACTTTATGTTTTTTGCTACATAGGTATGTTACTCTGTAAATAGGAATTTCCTTAGTGCCCACCTAAGGCTTGAGATGTTATAGCAGACATTATCAGGGGTATCAGAGTATTTTATTTTGCAATATATTTTATAAAAAAATGGTAAGAATTTTTGGGTTGTTATAATTTGGTATCAGAGCCTAGGTTGCTAGGTTCTGTAGACTCTAGAGTGCAGCAAAAACAATACCAGAATATGGAAATGAATTTTTAGGAAAGATAAAAATTGGGATAGAACATAATATCAGTGAGTCAATGTTGGGGAATTAAGATGAGGATTTAGGGTTCTGTTTTGTAGTCTGGAAGCAGGAACTTCAGGGTGGTTTCTGTGTTTTTCCTAGGGTGACAATTTCAAGATAACCATAATAAACTATCGTTGATTTCTATTTCCATATGATAGGACTAGACCTTAAATTAGTGATAAGAGGTATGGGGTATTTTAGGTAGAATAAAACTATGAGGTAGGGATTCTCAGATCATGTTTATTTTCTTTTCAGAATGGACCCTGAAAATAGCAACAAGAATGCTGAAGGAAATGACAATGTAGGGGCATTCAAAATGGGTGGCAGTGACTGTGAGCAGATGCTGCGTGGTGTTAGCCAACAGATTATGTATGACGACCTACTTATTTTTCACATTTTTTTAATAAAATAATATCAATATCATAAATCTCAAATCAGTAGATCATAATCCACTTGGACCCGAGGGTACCAGGGATACATCAGAATACAAAACGAAGCCTAAGTAGCAGGAAACATACAATCACATTACTATAAATACTAGAGTCACTATATCCACTGTATTTCCATATATAAATCTCAAAAATAAGATCCGGGGACATTTCCCACAAAATCTAACTATCCCTACAAAAACTTACCCTTCAAAAAGGGCAGACAAACAACACTAGATCAGCGGGGCTTTTCCCACTCTCCTATCTGGGGCTCCTAAAATGTTTATAAAATTTAGGGGTTAGACACCTCTCAGTAAGGGAAATAAACTAATACCAGTGTGTGGGGCAACATGAGTATTTCGTGTTATACATATATCATACAGAACATATTCAGTAACTGTTTTGTCAAATCTGGGAAAGCATATATATCATCAAAACATGGCAAAACATACTGCATTTTCATATACATATCTCATCTCATATAATAATAATAGCACAAAAAATATTCCTGGTAGGTTAGCTGGCTGTTGTCATGTATTACCCCTACATGACTGGGTTGTGTGGCCTGAAGGCGAGACCTGACAATGGTTGGCCGACCACTGCTAAGTCAAAAGTAGAATTTGTAAGTCTAATAGGTCTGCCTGACCTGGTCCGTACACCAGGGGTGATCAGACACTTATTAAAAAGCCACATCGATCATCCAATCTCACACCACTCCGTACAACAGGGTTAACACAAATATCATGATCACGAAGACCATGGACACATAGTAACGATACCGTCCAAGTGCTAGCCTAGACCAAGCCAACTAGATTCTGATATCATATAACATATACTGAAACTGTAATACATGGATATCTTATATCATTAATTAACAAATCAATCATATCCTTTTGCATGTATACGTATATCATAAAATCATCAGCCCGTACACCGGTATTTTACATTTTATCATAGCTCGGCCAATACGCCGGTAAATATATCATAGCACAGTCCGTACGCTAACAAATCACATCCATAGCACGGCCCGTACGCTGGCAAAATATATCCATAGCTCAGCTCGTACGCTTGCAAATCATACACATAGCACAGCCCGTACACTGACAAAACATATAAAATCTCAGTCCAATTCGTCGATTTTCCATTATAAAAATCTGTATCATAATCACATTCCCCAGAAAACAGTATTTCATAACATTTTATACTCATGCCACACTAACAGATTTTTTGCTTATTCAACATATGATCATTTTCCATAATATTTTCCCAAATATAAATCATACACAAATATATTTATTTTTCCAGAAATCAAATGCTATATATATATATATATATATATATATATAGACACACACACATACATTTTCTCAAAAAGAACTAGCTTAATTTATCCCCTTACTTGATTCTTTGAAAAGCCCCCAAGAAAACTGCACCGCACCCGCACGATTCCCAACTCAACACCCTGAAAATGAAAACTCCCAGTATTAAACTTCAATATTTCTACGTGTACATCATTTCCTATGACTACCCTAAGATCAAATTTGGCCTAAAAAGCCTTATATCAACTTAAGGATAATTTCCAACTTGCTTTCACCAACGATCCGCTCCGGCAGATTTGGAGAGAACTTTCCCAGGAGTGTCGTGGTGACTTCGGATTGTCGATCCAGCGTAAATCTAGCCCGAAATAGAAGAAAGAGAGAGAGAGGACCAAAGAGGAGAGAGAGAGAGAGAGATAGAGAGAGAGAGAGAGAGAGAGAGAGAGAGAGAGAGAGAGAGAGAGGAGAGAGTTAGCATAATTGTGAAGTTAAAAATCGGATTTTTGTATTTATAGAACTGGATTCATCGACGAGCCATGTCATTCATCCTTCATTAATTTCGTCTACGAAATTCAGTCGGCTCAAACCTCTGTCGGTATTTCTTCATCAACGAAATTCAGTCTTTGTCGACGAATCCCCTGTATTCGTTGATGAAGCCCTGATGATTTCCCCTCGGTCATTCCTTCCAAAGTGCAATGTCGTTGACGAACACGAAGCGTTTGTTGATGAAGTCGACTGCCTCCTTCTGTTTCTGGTTCCCATTTCCCTTTTTTTATTATTTAAATACCCTTATTCTTCGAGTCATTACATTATGGCTGGAATTGTGTGGAACCTTAGGGGATAGTACTCGTCACCAGCTGATTCGGACTACTCTATCAAGCAAATTACCAATATGAATCCACAAACTTTTACAGGAGGAGCCGACGCAAGTACTGCGAAGGAGTGGATCCAAGAAATGGAAGGTATATTGACCAGTCATCGTTGTGCAGACGAGTAGAAGATTTTGTATGGTGTCTTCAAAATGACTGGGGAGGCCAAGCGTTGGTGGAATCGTTGAAGCTACTCGAAGAACGAAGACTAGGTTCAGCAACCCTGACATGGAACCGTTTTAAAGAAATCTTTTACGATCGATACATTCACTTTCCCACCAGAGACGCTCAGGCGAAGGAGTTTATGAACTTGAACCAGAGGAAGAGGCCTACGCCTCCTAAATTTCAAGCGAGCTCTAGCTGGGGGAAAGGTGCAATGGAGAATTATAAGGGGTCTTAGAAGAGAAGGTTATGTGTATACGTTAGTGTAGGGAGAAAATAAAGCACTATTATGGTAAGGGAAAACTCCTTTAGAGGATCACTCTTCTGCTTACCACTTAAAAAGTCACAAATGTGCTACGCCACCCACGCTTCCAGCTATGAAATGAAAACAATAAGGGCCGGTGCCACCCACTATTATAGTTAGACTAGGAAATTTCCCCTCGCCTCTGGTTCTTCTATAAGTTTTTTGCAAAGGATTTGAAGCTTTTGAAACATAATAAAGTTTAGGGTCAATTGCCCCCCAAGGGTGGCTTAGGTAGTAAATTCAAGACTCTCCTTGTTAAAATACTAGGGCTTAAGTTTTGGAAGTTATGACTTTCCAAAATCCAATAATCTTGTGTTTCTCAGGCATAAGATGTAGTTCTTCAGTTGCCACCATTTTATGAGGGAATGCCCCAAGTGAAATGGGTATTTTTCATTTGGATTGAACCATTTGAGCAAAAGATGGCTGACTGGGAGTGGGTGGCGCCTCCAGTCCAATGAGCTTTTGCTCCAAAAGTTGTGGATCTTTAGCATAAGTCATTTGGGATAGGTTTAATTGCTTTCTTATCTCTCTTTGGCCCTATTTGGTTAGCCACATGTATTTGTGGAGTTACTACTAGGACTGTATCCATAGGGAGTTCATTTTTTTTTTGAACTTTTTCTCAAGTGTTTTTTTTTTTAAACGCAAATAAACTTGGTCACACATAACAATGATGATAATAATGATGACAATAATAATAATAACAAAAAAAAAAGCAGCAACAACAACAATAACAACACAATAATAATAATAATAATAATAATAATAATAATAATAATAATAAGGAGACTAATAATAATAATAATAATAATAATAATAATAATAATTGTAGACACCTTATTTTGTCTGATGCTAATACAAAAAAAGTAGGTAAAATTTTTATTCCATAAAATTAGAAAATTCAGGATTTTTTTTAATACAACATTTTCAAATTGAAAATAATAAAAAAAACAGAAAAAGGAAAAAAGAAATAAAAGAAGTGGGCCAACATCATCTTCAAATTCAAACCTGCAAAAAAAAAAAAAAAAAATCCAGCAATTAGACATGTGAGAAATGTGAAAAATTGAAATAAATTTGATTCATTAAATTTAGTGCTGATTGACCTAATCAATATTAAACTGAATGAATCCCCAAGCCTTTAAATAGAGGATTTATAAGGGTGAGAAGGACATGAACAGACACAGAGTGAGACTGAGAGAGGAATTTCTTAAGAATTTCAAAAGAGTTTGAGTGCTTGAAGTTGAGAAGGTGAAGGAAGATAAAAGATCAAGAAGTTTGAATTGTAGAAGTAACAGTAGATAAATTGGCAGTAGATATTCAAAGTAGTAGACTTAAACATTGGAGGAGTTAGAAGACAAAGATTGGTTTTCTTTAATTTTGTTTAAGTTATGTTTGCTTCTTAAATAATTAAAATTGCAAAATTTTAAAATTTAAAATTTTGAGATTTGAAAGTAATTAGGAATTTGTAATCCATATTTGATTATCTACATTCAGGGTTCAATAACTCAAATTTGAGATGCGACTTAGGAAGCGAGTCAACTTGGCCAGGATACCTAAACCAGAATACCCATGCTCATATCCAGATTCAATAATCCAGACTTGAGTTAACTTGACCCAAATCCTAATTATCTAACTTGAAGATTCAAGAGCTAGGTCCAACTTGGACCTCCATTGACCATTGACCGTTGACCTTGAACCTAATTTCAAGCCCAATTAAACTAAAACCTATAAACCTATATTCCAATTTGAGCCTATTGAGCTTGACCCAATTGGCTGAACCTCATTTAATTAAATTCAAGCCCATTTAATTAAATTCAAACCCAAAGCCTAATTTTCCTGTAGCACAACCTACTAAGCCCATCAACCCGTGCTCCTGGCCCAATTCTACCACAGCGCAAATCCAAACCATCCCAACCTTTGCTCAATCTACCTTGATTAAGCCCAACTGAGCCCTAAATTTAACCTAACCTACTAAGCCTTAACTTAACCTAGCTAGCTACCTAACTTGGGTTAGAAACCAAGTCAAACAAATCTCAACCCGTTTGGCTTATGGGAAAATTGTTAGGAAAATTCAAGAAAACAACCAAAAAAAAAATACAAAATAAAAGGAACCAATAGGAGGACTTATCTTCAAAATCTTTGATCCGAGCTTGGATTTGAAGGCACAGAGCCCAAAGCTCTTTGTTCATATTTCCTTTTCGATCCTGACCTGCGAAATAAAGAAAGGGATGAGATATGACAAGAAAATAAAAACAAAAATAGAAAGAAGAGAATGAACGAAAGTAGAAAGGAAGAGAAAAAAAGAGAGGTTCATGAGAGAGTGTGAGATAGAGAGAGAAAGAAAGAAATGGAGAAAATAAGAAGAAATTAGAGAGAGAGAGAGAGAGAGAGAGAGAGAGAGAGAGAGAGAGAGAAAATAGAGAGTGAGAAGTAAGGTGTAATCCATGAGGGGGTGAATTGGGTTTATTAAAATTTCTTTAAAAACTTTTGTTTTACAAATTCCTTGATTTAAGAATTAACCCAACAAATTAATATTCAACAATCACACAATCACAATGATATTGATTCGCAATCCCACAAGAGGGATCAAATCTTCACCTTGATCGATCCAATGCCAAAAATTGAATTGGATCCTTATCGAGATTAATCCAAACTAGAGAAACAAATTCGCCCAACCAAACTAATTGAATCAAAGCCTACTGTTTTAGATATAAACACCTAAGAGATTTAGAACTATCTTCCAATAGGCACACACTCTATGTAGCTAAATGATTCCCTCCTAGTAGAATTTATTTCCTCTCATGTTACATTTGGAGAATATGTATTTTATATAATTTTGTATTAGATATTATCAAATCTACACAAATTCAAAATTTAAACAAAACTTCTACCGAACGTTGGATCAATAAATTCTACTACCAACCTTTTAATTAGCTTTCAAACACAAGTGTTGATGTTACTCTCCACCCGGTGCAATTTCTTCTCCTTTTCTTCTTTCTAGGACTGAGCATTGAACAACGCTATTGCTACCATATACATATATTCTCTTCTTTTTATCAGCTTAAAAAATTACTTTACATTAACTAGTCCAGTACCAGAAGTACTCTTTCTTCAAACCCTTCTGTGCTCTTCCATGAGTAATGGGAAAAAAAGGTACAATTAATTAAGAACACTGTTGATCATTTTGTAGCCTTTGCTGCATTCTTAATTTATTGGTTGAGGCTGCGCATCCATCAGTCCATGGCCATGCCAGAATGGTGCAGCAGGCTTTGCCTTAATCCTCATGTTCAGTTAAGCATGCTAACTAAAGCTGATACCTACATGCATTTGGCATGTGGAAAGCCAACCAAAAAATTCCCTTTTATGTAGTAACTCTCTTAACCCAAAGGCTTTAACTCATGGACCCCGTGCTTTCCATATTAGCCGCTCTTTCAAGAACATGCCACCTAATGCAACGCCTAAAAACAGAAAAATGAAAAAGAATAAGAGCAACCCTACTTAACGTGCATCATCATAATCACTATTTTAATTAAAAGAATTAGGAAGAGAAAAAAAAATGTTTCCTTCCTGTTTCATCCATTCCCCCACCAGTACTTCTCTTTTGGGTTATGCCCTATATGTTGTAAACTCAAGAAACAATCATAATCCACATGACCCACTTGCCTGCATAAATGATTATTTTTGCACAAATTACCCTTCAAAGCTCTCAGCTAATGCCTGAGAATGCAAGGCACCAACAGCTTCAGGGAAGACAAGAAGCAAAGGCTTCAATCAAGAGGATGCAGGGCCTTGTGCTGCAGTTGCAGGCTTAGTGTCTCCTCCTCGGAGGAAGCCAAGAGCTCGTGTTCGGATAGGTTCGCACCCATCTCGAGCTTAGCACATGCCATGGTTCAAGAGAGACTAGATCAAATGATCAGAGAGAGGCATCAGGAAGCAATTAGACACGAAGCGAGAGCGAAGCGGGGTGAGAAATGTTGAAGAGTAAACTTGACGGTGGCAGCAAAATTTGACGACGGTTGCTGCACCAACTAGCTACTTTTGTTGATCGGAGGCCACCAACCTCACCAACCAGCCCACAAACGTTGATTATTTTTATTTAAAGTTTGTTATAAATAGATGTGTGTGTGTGTAATGTAATATGGTGTAAAGAGGGTGAATAGCCAGTGAGCGAGAGTGATTTTGTTTCCTCTGTAATTCAGTTTTTGAAATAAATTGAAAGTGTTTATTGTGCACTTGGTTCTCACCGAATTTCAGTCACAACCAGTGACTGAGTGTCCCCTCCACCCATCAGTGGTATTAGAGCATCCAGGTATGCCGAAATTGGCCAAATAGAGGCGAATAGAGAGAAATTCAAATTTTCTCCCAGATTTGAAATTGTTCAAAATCCAAAATTAAGCATACCATTGTGAAATTCGCGTTGAGACGATTCCAACTATGAAAACCGCATCACAAACGAAGTTCGGAAGGCCCTACATACGCTCCCCCGCGCCATAAACAACTTCAGCATCAAAGACACGCGTCGCATGCGATGCCAAGAACACTGACCGCCGGCGTCATGCGCTCCACAGACCAGCACGTGTCTTCCTAGTCCAACTGGTGAGATCCGACCCACAACCTGATTCACGACTCGCTTCAGAAATTCGATTCGCGCCCCGGTCCATCAACAAGAAACTCGAACCTGTGACCCGTGAGCATGACCCAACCCAACTGACCAGCCCGCGTCCAGTTGTCGACATGCGGCACGCGCAGAAGTAGCCACTTGGATTAATGGTAATAACTAACGCCGTCATTCTCCGTTAAGCCAAACCATTTTTTTTTTTTTTAATTCAGTTCAAAATTTTTGTTCGTTTTAGTGATTTTTATACCGGTTCTTTATAACCCAAAATCGGCTCCTAAGGTTTTTCGACCTTCTGAACACATTGGTGGCATCAGATTTGCCAAAATCTATCCCCATCACTCTGTTTTGATATATTAAATCTGATGGCTAACAGTACTACACAAGCGGTCATTTCAAAATTGACTCGAGAGAATTATGACAATTGGTCTATTCAAATGAGAGCCCTTCTAGGTGCTCAAGATGTCATGGACATCGTTGAAGATGTGTACAGAAAGCCCATCAAAAGAAGCCGAAGCAGCTATGTCCGATGCTCAAAGAGTGACCTTGCGAGCCGATCAAAAGAAGGATTGCAAGACGAAGTCCATAATCTAACAAGGCCTTGATGAGGCCTCGTTCGAAATCATTGCCTCCGCCAAGACATCCAAAGAAGTTTGGGACTCTCTCTAGTGAACACACAAAGGTGCAGACAAAGTAAAGAAGATTCGTCTTCAAACATTGTAAGGTGATTTCGAATCTTTAAAAATGAAATCTACTAAATCTATTGCTAACTACTATACACGAGTTATGTTAGTATCAAATCAATTGAGAAGAAATGAAGAGACTCTCAATGACGAGAGAATTTGTGAGAAAATTTTGCGATCTCTGGATCCAAAATATGATTATATAGTTGTGACCATGGAAGAAATAAAATATTTGGAAACCATGTTCATAGAAGAACTAGTGGGCTGACTCCAAGCCTATGAGCAGAAAGTCAATAGAAGGAGTGATGATAAAGCACTGAAACAAGCTGTCCAAACAAAGTTGTCCCTCACTACAGATAGATACGACAAAGGGGGGGGCATCACAGTGAGGAAGAGGACGAGGTCGAGGATCTCGTGGAAGAAATTTTGGAAATTTTGACTCTAGAGAAAGTGGTAAAGGCGGAAGAGGTCCCACTAGAGAAGGATGCAATCAACAAAATTATATCCCACGAGACAAAGGACAAGGAAGAAGAGGAAGATATAATAATCACTTGAATGTAGACAAAAAAAACTTTCAATGCTACAACTGTCATAAGTACTGACACCATAGCAATGAGTGTTGGGGGCGACAACAAGAAAAAGGTTAGCGAGGAGGCTAACCTTGCCGAACCGAACATGCAAATGGAGAGTCGTTGATGCTGATGGCACACAATTCAACTACCCAGGACCAAAGTGTTTGGTACCTTGATTCTAGAGCCATAAACCATATAAGTGGCAGAAAGAACCTATTCTTTGAATTTGATGAGAAAGTTCAGGGGGAGATCTTTTTTGGCGATAATTCTAAAGTCCTAGTCCGAGGGAGAGGAGATGTTTTGATCAAACAGAAGTCCGAAGATCATGCTTACATCTCCAACGTCTATTATGTGCCAGATATGAAGACTATCTTGAGTCTCAGACAGCTTGTCGAGAAAGGCTACCGAATTAGCCTTAGTGATAAGCAGATGGTGATAACGGACGCTCGAGGTTAGCTCGTGTCTTGAGTACAAATGGCAAAGAATCGAATGTTTCTGCTCGCCATTCAACATGATACGTCAAGGTGTTGAAGTGTTATCATTAAAGACAAAGACTAGCTATGACATCTCAGGTATGGACATCTAAATTTTGAAAGTTTGAAAAAATTGGTAAGCAAGAAGATGGTGAAAGGGTTACCCAACATCCACCACCCAAATATGATATATGAAAGTTGTGTTATGAGGAAACAACACAAAAATAGCTTTGGAAAGCAAGCCAACTAGAGATCTACCATGCCGCTCCAGCTAGTACACATAGACGTATGTGGTCCATTGAGGGCCGTTTTCAAATGGACAAAATCAATACGTCTTCCCCTTCATCGACGACTACAGGAAGAAGACTTGGGTCTACTTCCTGAAAAGGAAGTCAGAGGTGTTCGACAAGTTCAAAAGTTCAAAGCTCTTGTGGAGAAACAAAGTGGCTATCGCATCAAGTCACTTCGGTAAGACCAAGGAGGAGAGTACAAGGACGAAGCTTTCCTAGAATTCCTTAGGAAACAATGGATTCAAACACAATTCACATCAACCTACACTCCCCAATTGAACGGTGTAGCTGAAAGGAAGAACCGCACAATCCTTAATATGGCCAAGAGCATGTTAAAGGATAAGAATGTGCGCAAGAGTTTTTGGGTAGAAGCAGTATCATGTGCAGTCTATCTGCTCAATTGGTATCCTACAAAGAGTCTTGATACAAAGACATCACATGAAGCCTGGAGTACTCACAAGCCTAGTGTGAGTCATCTTAGGGTGTTTGGCTCCATAGCCTACGCCAAGATCCTAGAAGCAAGAAGGACAAAGTTGGAAGGTAAAGGAAAGAAGTGTATCCTTGTTGGATATGACGATAGCAGCATGGGATAGCGACCCTGCAATCCCATCAACAAGAAAGTCATTCATAGTCGGGATATCATTTTTGAAGAAAATGAATCCTGGAAATAGGACGGGGCTAAATCTTCCAAAGTTGCGGAATTAACACTTGAAGGGGAAGAACCCACACAGACAAGAGAAGTGGCTATCGAGTCACGAGTTCCTGAGCTGCAGACACCTCCACATAGTTCACCACAAAGGAATGAAGCTCCATGACCAATTGAGCGTGAAATCTCAGACATGAGACCTAGAGGAGCTTGAAATCTAGCTGACCTGTATGAAACTACAGAACCAATAAAAGAGTAAGTTACTTTATACTGTTCTTGCTTACCTTTACTCTTCTTCTTTTTTTCCTTTGCTAATTTCATTATTTAAACTTTTTCCACTTTCTTTAATTTTCTTAATTTTATTGTACCCCTTTTGATTTCAAAGCCAAGGGGTTGTTTGGTATTACTTTCAAAAATTAGAGAAATAGCAACCAGAAACGAAAACCAAATACTAGAAACAAAAACTAAATATCAGAAACTAGTAACCTGTTTGATTAATATTTACAAAATTAAAATAAATTAAAAAATAATTTTAAATGTTCATTTTTGTTTTTAAACCAAATAAGATCATAAAAATATGATTAAAATAATAAAATTGAAAAATAATACACATTAAAAAAATACTATAATAAAAAAAATCATTATAATTATTTTACTTAATTGTTATACTTTCAAATTTTACTTTACCATGAAAATTTTGTTGGGAATGACAACTGAAAATTAGTAAAAATATTTTGTAATTGGCTTAAAAATATTTTATAATTGTCTTTATTATTATTTTATTTCAATTATTTTATTTTTATTTTTATTTTAAAGTGTATAAAATGAATGATTTAATCAAAAAAATAATTTTAAAATATTAAAATTTTAGCCAACAGGTTGACAAAACAACTGAAAACCATAAAATTTGGTTTTCAATTTTTTCACAAACAACATAAATAAATGCATTTTTATAATATGTTTCTTCGCTATGCAAAAATATAAACAAAAAACAACAACAATACCAAACAGACCTCTAGTTTTTGGCCATTTGCTGAGAGATTATTTTATCCAATTTCTTATGTAACTATAATTTGTAATAAAGGGTCTATAAGGACTATAAATTTTATTTATGGTTTGTAGTTTGTTTATGGCCAATCTGAGCTTCCCTTAGGAAAGACCTTAGATGGCATGCAAAGAAAAAGATTAAAAAAAATTTATGTAACCTCCGATGAAATCAAGTGTCTACAATAAGTTAAGTAGTGGTAATTATTTACAATGTCCAAAAGCTAAATATTCTTAACTTGTCAAAGTGATTATTTGCAGTGCATTGTACAAGTAGCAACAAATTAGAATCAGCATTACAGCGGTAGTATCCTTTGACTTTTGATGCAATCTAAGGCCCAATGAACATGGTAATGCTAAATGGTGAACATGCAATGATCTACCTTCGACTTGATTACATCCCTACACATTCTTTGCCAAGTTGATGTTATAGTTGTACTTGTATGTGTTTTAATCTTAGGATATAAAAAATTATGAAATTCCAATTAAAAATTATACTGATAGCATACTCTATAACTCCTCTGGATGGAGTAAAATGTAGAACCTATAATTACTCCCAATTGACATTACCACACACAATAGGGGATCACCGGAATACCCATCAGTCAATAAATCCAACAGCCCAAGTGTGTTTTGATGAAGAGCTACCCTATTCACAGAGAGGATCTTCAAATGCAAGCTCAGATTTGGGGAAAAAGAGAACATGACTAATCATCTAAAAGTTTCAAATTGTTCATTAATGCCATTTACAACTAAAGAACATAGTGGTGCAAACCTCATGAAAAACCTCGAGTATAATCCCCCGATACACCTCGGAATTCATTGAAATATAACAATTTAGGAGGTAACGCAAATCTTTCGGTTCTTCAATTCGGTTCAACATTATCATCTCTACCATGGACTCCCTGAAATCCTCCCTTGGATCATGAGAAAATTTTTCCATAGCCACCATTAGGATGAACTTATTAGTACTAGTACTCCCTTCCTCACCCCGCTTCGCTCTCGCTTCGTGTCTAATTGCTTCCTGCTGCCTCTCTCTGATCATTTGATCTAGTCTCTCTTGAACCATGGCATGTGCTAAGCTCGAGATGGGTGCGAACCTATCCGAACACGAGCTCTCGGCTTCTTCCGAGGAGGAGACACTAAGCCTGCAACTGCAGCACAAGGCCCTGCATCCTCTTGATTGAAGCCTCTGCTTCTTGTCTTCCCTGCAGCTGCTGGTGCCTTGCATTCTCAGGCATTAGCTCAGAGCTTTGAAGGGTAATTTGAGCAAAAATAATCATTTATGCAAATTTGGCAAGTGGGTCATGTGGATTATGATTGTGTCTTGAGTTTACAACATATAGGGCATAACCCAGAAGAGAAGTACTGGTGGGGGAATGGATGAAACAGGTGGGAAACATTTTTTTTTTTCTCTTCCTAATTCTTTTAATTAAGATAGTGATTATGATGATGCACGTTAAGTAGGGTTGCTCTTATTCTTTTTCATTTTTCTGTTTTTAGGCGTTGCATTAGGTGGCATGTTCTTGAAGAGCGGCTAATATGGAAAGCACGGGGTCCATGAGTAAAAGCCTTTGGGTTAAGAGAATTACTACTTAAAAGACAATTTTTTGGTTGGCTTTCCACATGCCAAATGCATGTAGGTATCAGCTTTAGTTAGCATTCTTAACTGAACATGAGGATTAAGGCAAAGCCTGCTGCACCATTCTGGCATGGCCATGGACTGCTAGGGTGAAGCTCTATGCCTCTAGGTTAGGTGTGTATGTCGGGATGTGTTCCGATCAGACACAGAGAATGGGTTCCACCCTAAGAACCATGTGTGTAGGGTCCGCTGATGCACTTAATTCGATATATACTTACTACTATTCGGTCGGATGACACTCTATGTTCAGGACATTATTTTATATTTGAAAACTTTAGATTTAGATTTGTATAGATTTAGAAAAGATACAACACAAAATTGTATTAAATTATATTCAAATTCACTCAAATCCAAATTAAAAGTCTGAAATCCATACTCTCAAATACAAAGTAATTATTTTCATCTAGTATATACGTAGCATGCCTATCACATGTGCGCAGGCCGGTATACATATGCCAACCGAAATATATAAACTTTGGGAATGAGTCCCACTTGAACAAATTAAGTTATAGTGAGGGTAATTTTCTTCCTTGGTGATCTTGTTAAATTTTTAGAAAGCCTGTGTGGAAACACTTGTTTAATGCTTCCTGGAGACCTATCCAATTATGAACAAAATCTTATAAAGATTTAAACAGCTTATGAGGATCCTTCTTTATGGATTCTTATTCCTCGAATTTTGGACAAATTAATACAGAAACAAGAAGACCAAAGATAAGAAAAACTAGGTGTTTGGCATGTGATGGGTCATTAGTATGTGTCAAGGGGTCACTAATGTACTCTTTAATAAGGCAGCACATGCCACTGTAATGATAGTTGGAAAAGCTAGCTAGGGCGATGGATGCGCAGCCTCAACCAATAAATTAAGAATGCAGCAAAGGCTACAAAATGATCAACAGTGTTCTTAATTAATTGTACCTTTTTTTCCCATTACTCATGGAAGAGCACAGAAGGGTTTGAAGAAAGAGTACTTCTGGTACTGGACTAGTTAATGTAAAGTAATTTTTTAAGCTGATAAGAAGAAGAGAATATATGTATATGGTAGCAATAGCGTTGTTCAATGCTCAGTCCTAGAAAGAAGAAAAGGAGAAGAAATTGCACCGGGTGGAGAGTAACATCAACACTTGTGTTCGACAGCTAATTAAAAGGTAGGTAGTAGAATTTATTGATCCAAGGTAGGTAGTAGAATTTATTGATCCAACGTTCGGTAGAAGTTTAATTTAAATTTTGAATTTGTGTAGATTTGATAATATCTAATACAAAATTATATAAAATACATATTCCCCAAACATAGCGTAGGAGGAAATAAATTCTACTACGAGGGAATCATTTAGCTACATGGAGTGTAAGCCTATTGGAAGATAGTTCTAAATCTATCAAGTGTTTATATCTAAAACAGCCGGCTTTGATTCAATTAGTTTGGTTGGACAAATTTATTTCTCTAGTGTTGTGTGAATAACCTGATTGCTTATTTTAATTGACAGATTTTAATCAATTATAAATCTTCTTGGCAGCGTTCATGAACTGCAATACAAATCTGATTTTGTTTCTGTAGCAATCACAACTACACGTAAACTAAAATCTGCTTATTTCAACGTGTGCGTGTGTGCCAAACCTGATCAAGAAAAATATTTATTCACCAAACAATATTCAGCAAAGCCACAATAATTTCAACAAAAAATAAACATGCAAAAATCACAAAAACCATAAGAACGCATTTATGTGGTTTGGCCCAAAAACTGGTAGCTCAAGATCCCCAATGCCGAACCCTCCTCCTGTAATCTCCCTCTCTCTTGCACTGCAACTGAAAGATCTTTCGGCTAGTGATGGCTCTCTCGGGTTGCAGGTCTCTCTCGCAAGTGAAGGCTCTCGGTTCTGAAGGAAAGGAAGTCTCAGCTGAATATGTTCTCCAAAAAAAACTAACCCCTTGGCCCTGTTGTTTTCCTATTTACAATTGATTACAAGCAAATTACATCAATGCCCCCCCCCCCCCCTCAAAAAGAAAAATTTAAAGCAGCCGCTAGATCTCTAATCAAATGGACGGCCCGGATTCTTTCCTTCTTCAAGCTTGACACTCCAACAATTCTTCACCTTGGCAAGCTTGTGATGTAGTAACCCGGAGAAATTATGGTATTTAAATAATGAAATAAAGTGAAAAAAGGAAATTTAATTTCAATATTTAAACAGAATCTCGTCGACAAACACAAGGGATTCGTCGACGAACACATATGAGGGGCTCATCGACGAGGTTAAGCATTTGTCGACGAATTTCCTTCTTGACCTCATCGACAAAGTGATGTGACTCGTCGACGAAGGCCAATGTATAAATAGGCATAAACTTCATTTTTGGCTGAAATTTCACGCACGAATCTCTCATTCTCTCTCCTCTTCAGTTCCCTACCCTTCTCTCTAGGTTTTTGTGTCCGTTCTTCACCGGATTGACGATCCGAAGCTATCACGACACTCCTGGGGAAGTTCTCTACAAGTCTGCTGGAGTGGGTCATCGGTGGGATTAGCTTGGATTCCATTCCAAGTTTAGGGTAAGGCATTTTATTCGGTATTTGACTTTCCTATAGTTGTAAAAGTTGTAGTAGTCAAGAAAATACTGAAGTTTTGTTCTGAGAGATGTTGATTTCAGGGTGTCGAACGGGGAACCCTACGGGTGTAGGACTGGTATATTTTAAGGGCTCTTCAGGAATCAGGTAAGGGGATAAACTAAGCTAACTGTTTTCCAGATAATATATGTATAATCTTAAAGGATTTAATTTCAGGAAAATAAATAAATATATATATATATATATATATATATATATATATATATATATTGGCATCATGTTTGGGAAAATATTGCTCTAAATGATGATATGTTTTAAATATGTGTAATACCCATTTTGTGTGGCATGAGTAGAATTTAATATGAATTACTATTTTCAGGGAAAATATTAAATGATACAAAGTTTTACTATGATATAACGGCATACAGGCCGAGAGTTTTTATATGATATATCGGCGGACAGGCCGAGGATTTTCTTATATGATATGTTGGCGTACAGGCTGAGCCTTTTATATGATATAATGGCATACGGGCCGAGAGTTTTATTTGATCTGTAATACGGCATACGGGCCATGATCGATAAAATACGAAATGCTAGTGTAAGGGCCGAAGATTTTCATATTATGTTATGAAATGATATGATGATATTGATTTGACAATTATTATTATAAAATAGCCATGTATCACAATTTGAAAATGTGTTATATGTTATCAGAACTTGGTTGGCTTGATTTAGGCTTAGATGAGCACAATACTGTAGCTATATGATTACGATCATGATATGTTAGTGCTATCAGTAGCCGTACGGGGCAGTGGGAGGATGGCTGTCGATGTGGTTTATTGGAGTGTTGGCGCCCCTGGTGTACGGACCAATAGAGGCAGACCCATCGTACTTACAGACTTTTGCTTTTGATTCAGCAGTGGCCAGCCGAGCATTGTCAGATCCCGCCTTCAGACCGCAAAACCCAGTTATGTGGGGGTAAGACATGACACCAGCCAACTAACCTTCCAGGATATTGTTTTTGTATTATTATTATATGAGATGAATTATGTTTATGGAAATCCAGTGCGTTTGATCATGTTATGATTATATATGTTTTCCCAAATATGATAGAGACAGTTTCACCGAATATGTTTATATACTGTTATATGTGTAACACAAGAATACTCATGTTGTCACACACTGGTATTAGTTTATCTTCCCTTATTGAGAGGTGTCTCACTCCAAAATTATATGAACATTTCAGGAGCCCCAGATAGAAGAACGGATAAAGCTTTGCAACTCTAGTGTACGGTAGTCCTACCTTACCTGAAGGGTCAGTGCTTGCTAGGCTCAGACGAATTTCTAGGTAGCAACCCTAGGACTATTTTGGATATTTTTTAGATGTGTATATTGATATGACGGTTGTAGTAAACTCCGGTATTGGGTTGTATTGTATTCTGATTGTATATGATTTCACATTTCTTGCTGCTTAGGTAATGGTGAAGAATTTCAGGTTACCCTTGGTACCCTTGGGTCCAGGTAGGTTTTAATTTATCAAGATATTATTATTACTATTATTATTATTAATATTATTATTATTATGGAAAAAATATATGGTAAATTAAGTAGGTCGTTACAGTTTGGTATCAGAGCCTAGGTTGCTAGGTTCTATAGACTTTAGAGTGCAGCAGAAACGATACCAGAATATAGGAAAATGATTTAAGGTTTTGTTCTACAGTATAGACACAGGACTTCCATGGTGGTTTCTGTGTTTTTCTTGGGGTGATGATTTTAGGAAAACCATAGTAAACTATTGTAGGGTTGTGTTCCTAGTATGTAGGATTGAAGTTAGGAATAAGTTGAGGAAGTTATGATAAGGAACTATGTTTGGCTTATAAATTATAAGTATAGGGTTTCTAAGTTACGTTTATTATTTTTCAGGATGGATCCAGGAGGAGGTAGTGCCCATGTGAGTGGCAGTGATGGAATAGGGCTCTTGAGTGCAGGCGGGACCAATTCTAATGCAGCACTACGCAACGAGGCTCAGCAAGTTGTGGCTGAGATCGCTAGGAGCTCTAGGGAGGAGGGAGGTTCGTCTACAAGTCATGGGTGCACGATAGAGAAGTTTACTAAAATGAATCCTCTGGCATTCTCATGAGGGATTCATTTTGCAGCCGCCGAGAATTGGATGCATGAAATCGAGAAAGTTTTGACTATATTACAATGTACGGAGGAACATAGGGTCCTTTTCACCACCTATAAACTGACAAGGGAGGCCGAGAGATGGTGGACTGCTGTGAGACTTTTGGAGCAGCAGAGGACGACACCGATAGCCATGACGTAGGACCGATTTAAAGAATTATTCTTTGATAGATATTTTTCAGCTACTGTCAGAGAGGCTAAAGAGGAAGAGTTCCTTCTAAAGTAGGGACAGTTGTTGGTCCAGTAGTATGCGGCATGGTTTATTAAGCTCTCTCGCTTCATTCCGTATATTTTTCCTGATGAGATAAAGAAAGCAAGACAATTTGAAAGAGGATTGAGGAGAGGCATGTACAAGCAGGTGGTGGTACTAAAGATACAGGATTTTGCTGAGTTAGTCGACAGAGCAGCCTTGGCAGAGTTTAGTGAGTGTATGGATGCAGAGGAACAGGGATAAAAGAAGAGATCTGCATCTTCAGGCTACCATCAGGGTCATAGGCAGAGTCAGTGGAGGAGAGGAAACTATGGCAGAGGGAGAAGACAAGAGACTGGGGAGCATGAGGTTTAGACAGTGCAGAATCCTCCTGTTTGTCAGACTTGTGGGAGGAGACACTGGGGAGAGTGTCGAGTAGGGAGAGCTGTCTTCTATCGCTGCGGTAGACAGGGACATCTGGTGCGAGATTGCCCTACACCACCAGATGCTGCTCCTACTCCTAAACCGTACTAGAGAGGCTATCAGGCACCACATGGAGGCCTGTACAAGAATATAGCTCCAGCTAGAGTTTTCGCTCTGATGCCAGGTGATGTTGAGATAGCAGGCGATATGGTGACAGGTATGGTTAGCATGCTTTCTTTTAAAGTTATTGTGTTGTTTGATTTAGGAGCCACACATTCGTTCGTGTCAATGGGATGTATTAAATTGTGTGGGGCAAAAACACAGCTATTAGATACTAAATTATTAGTGACTACACCAACCGGGTTAACAATGAGGTGTAGTAGGGTATTATGGGGTTGTCCAGTGAATATTCAAGGGGAAATTTTGTCTACCAATTAGATAGTGCTGGACATGCATAGGTCCGATGTAAAATTCGGTATGGACTGGTTGACAGCCAATTACGCCAGCATAGATTGCCATTTAAAGGAAGTAATATTCAGACCTCCTGGAAAACTAGAATTCAAGTTTATAGGATCACGAGTGCAATGTTCGCCCCAGTTAGTTTCAGCTATTCAGGCAAGGAGACTGCTCCTAAATGGGTGTTAGGGATTTATGGCATTTGTGAAGGAAATGGTAGGGAATGAAGTGAAGCTCATTAGTACGCTAGTAGTAAAGGAGTTTACGGATTTTTTTCCAGATGAATTATCAGGCTTGCCACCTAATCGAGAGATAGATTTTGCTATTGATATGTTTGCAGGTACAACACCAATCTCTAAAGTACCTTACCGAATGATGCCAGTAGAGTTGGCAGAATTAAAGAATCAGCTACAAGATTTGCTTAATAAGGGTTTTATACGACTTAGTGTATCTTCGTGGGGAGCTCTAGTTCTATTTGTGAAGAAGAAAGAGGGGACTATGAGGATGTGCATAGATTATAAGAAAATTAATAAAGTGACAATCAAGAACAGGTATCCTCTACCCCGTATAGATGATTTATTTGACCAGCTCTAGGATACACGGGTGTATTCTAAGACTAACCTCAAGTTAGGCTATCATCGGGTGAAAGTGAAAGTAGAGGATGCATCAAAGACAGCCTTCAGAGCCAGATATGGGCATTATGAATTTCTTGTTATGCCATTTGGTCTGACGAATGCTCGTTCGGTATTTATGGACTTGATGAATAGAGTCTTCTACCAATACTTGGACCAGTTTGTTATTGTTTTTATTGATGATGTATAGGTATATTCGAGGAATTGTGAGGAGTACGAGACGCACTTGAGGCAGGTTTTACAGACGCTTGGGGAAAAGAAATTATACTCCAAGTTCAGCAAATATGAATTCTGGATCGAGAAGGTTGTGTTTTTGGGGTATGTCATCTCAAAGGATGAAATTTTTGTGGATCCTAGTAAGATTGATGCGGTAGTGAATTGGTCTAGACCGAGGAACGTTCAGGAGATCAGGAGTTTCTTGGGGTTAGTTGGGTATTACCATCGTTTTGTTGAGGAATTCTTAGCGCTATCAGGACCTCTGACACGACTGACTAGAAAGAACACCAGATTTGAATGGGACGATAGCTATGAGTAGAATTTTCAAGAATTGAAGTAGAGGCTTGTCACGGCACCAGTATTGATCATCCTATCAAGGGGTGAGGGTTATGTTATTTACAGTGATGCGTCCTTGCAGGGACTTGGTTGTGTACTGATGCAGCATGGTAGAATAGTAGCGTATGCTTCCGGGTAGTTGAAGGAATATGAAAAAAACTACCCTACCCACGATCTTGAATTGACTGCAGTGGTACATGCATTGAAGATTTAGATGCATTGCCTGTATGGCGAGCGATGTGAAATTTTATTCGACCATAAAATTCTAAAGTACTTTTTTCACCCAGAAGGAACTGAACATAAGGCAGAGAAGGTGGTTGAAGCTTATTAAAGATTTCAATTGTACCATCAGTTATCACCCAAGGAAAGCAAACGTGGTGGCTGATGCATTGAGTAGGAAGTCTGTGGAACCAGCATTGGAAGTTATGGAAATTAAGTATCCGATCATGATGGATCTGGAGAGACTCGGCATACAGTTGGTTGAGCGTGATCCTCAAGTATGTATTGTCAGTCTAGTGGTGCAGCCTACTCTGTAGGAAAAGATTAAAGCTGCTTAGAAAGATGATCCAGAATTAGTAGAGGTATTTGCCAGAGTGCAGAATGGTCAGGGAGAGGAATTTTGTGTTGCAGATGATGGAAATTTGCTGTTTCATTCTAGATTGTGTGTTCCTGCTAATGCTAATATCAGGAAGACCATCCTAGAGGAGGCTCATATATCTTTGTATACAATTCATTCCGGTAATATGAAGATGTATAGAGATCTGCAAGAGTCTTATTGGTGGAATGGTATGAAGAAAGAAATTGTCGAGTATGTAGCACAATGCTTGACATGCCAGCAGAAAAAAGAGAAGCATTAGAGGCCGACAAGCCAGTTGTAACCACTTTTTATCTCAAAGTGGAAATGAGATCATATATCCATGGATTTTGCATAAGGGGTGTGGTTAGCATTGCATGACCAGAATGCTATTTGAGTGATTGTAGACTGTTTGACTAAGGCTGCTCATTTTCTTCCTATCAATATCAACTACTCCCTTAACCATTTGGCAGAGATTTATATTCAGGAGATAGTTCGTTCTCACAGGGTGCCAATGTCTATATTGTCAGATCGAGACTTGTGTTTCATGTCACGATTTTGAAGGAGCTTGTAGGAAGCTCTAGGGTCTCAGTTATCTTTTAGCACAACATTTCATCCTCAGTCATACAGGCAGACCAAGAGGATGATGCAGATATTAAAAGATATGCTTCAAGCATGAGTACTAGATTTTGGGGGTAGTTTGACTCAGTTTATGTCGCTGGTGGAATTTGCATATAATAATAGTTACCAGACCAGCATTGGCATTGAAATTAGAAATAGTTTCCCAAGAGGAGGGGTGAATTGGCTTTTAAAATTTTTGTTTTAGTTCTTTTAAAAAATCCTTAACTTCTTTTAATATTTAACCAATTCTTTAACTTGTTTATCTATTTTGTCAATCAAACAAGAATTTGGTTTCTTTTAAACAATCAACAACACAACACTATTGCTTAGCCAAACAAGTAATCAATCATCCAAGTAGCCAAGCTAATCAATCATAAATTAAAAGTAAACAACCAAACCAAAATTAACACATACACCACTTTGGCAATGTAAGCACTTAAAATAGCTTGTTTGTTTATATAAGCCTTGTATATATGAAATTTGTACTTGCTGATATAAAACCTTGTATTGATGGTTTTGCATCTTCAATATGATGTGCAATATAACACCCAATCAACACAATATCTACACTCTTCTCAATATTAAAAAGTCAACTAAACTCTCAATTAATTTATCCTTGGGTTGTTAATCAAGTAACGTACTCTCATATGGTTTCCGCAAGATATGGTATAACCAACGTACTCCCTTTTAGTTTCCGCAACCTAAATCAAAAATCAAACTTAAAGTTTACTTGATTTCCAAATCTACATAGTTTATATGATTTTCAAATTTAAACCATCCACGCAATTTAAATATGCACTGAAAATAAAGAATAGGGAAAGAGAGAGTGAGACGGAGATTTTTACAAGGTTTGGCTTCAACAAAGACTACGTCCTCGCCTTTGGAAAAACCACCAAAGGATTCACTAAACCTGTTCCGTTGACGGGTGGAACAGACCTTTACAACACTCCTTTGTTAAGGCTAAAGCCCGCCTTCTCCAAACGATGTCCCCTCGTTCGGTCACTCCTTACATAGGCTAGACCCCGCCGCTCTAAGCAATATCCCCTTGCTTAGCCAATGATCCCAACAATCCTTGGAATCATCAATCTACAAGAAAAACAAAAAGAATAACTATATACAAGAAACACTCTCTAAAAAGAGCAAGTTAGTACAAGTTCAGCACTATATACTTCAAATGTAAAATATCAATATGAAATAAAACGAAGCTCAAGTGTAGAATTCACCAATATCCTTCTTAGATGAGGATTAGCACTTCAGAATATCTTAGCAAAAGAGTTTTGCAATGAGTGAGCAAGAGAACTTGTAAAAACAATAGTGCTTTCAGCTTCACAAACAGATTTTTCAATTCTTGGTGTGTTTTGATTTGCAAAACCATGTATTTATAGGCTTTCAAACAAGTTTCCTTAGATAATTTCCCAAATTTTTAGAAAGTTTGGAGCCCAAGCAAATAATATTTAAAAAATAAAATTTTTGAAATTTCTGCCCGTTAACAATGTTCAGATGACTGAAGTCTTGGGTTTGGTCATCTGAAGTGGTTCTGCCTCTTCAAAAAAATCAGCAAAAAATCTTCAGATGTCTGAAGTTACACTTCAGTCACCTGAAATGGTTCTGTGTGCTGTTCAGTCAGCTGAAGTGCCTCCCGTGAACAATGTTCGGTTGGTTGACAATTGTGACCCCGCTTCAGTGTTTTGGTCATAACATTTTCTATATAACTCCAAATTAAGTGTTCTTGGTGTCAAAGGAAATCTAAGAGAAAATACTAAAACTTTAGTGTTGAGTACATTTTAAAATAAGGAATTTTTTATAGAGAAAAATTCACCTCAATTTGGATGTATAAAAACTAACTACATTTGGAAAAACTCTTTTTGGTGCTTTTCATTCCCAAAATGATTCTAACTTTTTTAAAATAATTTTTGACCTTATAAAAATATTTTCCAAGTATTTTAAAAGGTATCTAGGTCCAAGAATTTAACTTAAGAGTTTCATAATATTTCAAACGATATTTTAAACATTAAAGCACTTACATGAGACTTCTAAGACATTAACATTCTAGGTTCTTGAGTCTTCATACTTTGTCCTTGGATTGAGTCCATCTTTGCTTCAAGCTTCCATATTCTTTGAGCTTTCTCACTTTGCCTTTCTTTGGCTCTTTTGACTTTAATATTCCTTGGCTTTCAACAACTCATTCATGTCCTCATAATCTTCAATGTTTAATATATCATCTTTAAATCCATGTTTTGACTCATTTAAGCTTCATTTGATCCTTGTGAGTACTTTGACCTTACTTTCTCATATATGAGCCCTGAAATATCATTACTTACACAAATACATTAAATTTCATTTGTTTGTTAGCATCAAAACTGGATAACAAGGTTTTAAGTCTTGTAAGGTCAACAATCTCCTTCTTTTTTATGATGACAAACAATGAGCAAAAATGTGAGTAAGCCTTAAAAATGCTACCCCTTTCAATAAGTTTCATCTTAAAACAATGAGCAAAAATGTGAATAAGCCTTAAAAAAGGCTACCCCTTTCAATAAGCTTCATCTTAATACGATCAATATTAATTTCATCAATCATGCTCATCACTTTCTTTTGGTTTTACAAGCTTTTTCAATCAATATTAAATACTTAAATACTTCTTTTGAATATATATTATGTTCATGCTCAATTTTTACTTCACAACTTCTCCCCCTTTTGACATAAATAAAAAAAATGATTTAAATTCAAATACAAATCATTTTTAAGCATATCAATAACCATGTATTCCAAACATATGTACGCACTCAAGTTATTGTTTTTCAATATAGCATGGGTAGTGTGTAGCTCACAACATTAATTCAAGATACCAGCTGATATTAATTTGATGATTTTTATGATACCAATTTAAAATTTAAAATTTAATTCATGATATCTGTCAAGCTTTGTATTTGCTGAAATTTACTTTTTTATTCAATACAAAATACAGAATACATGGTTGTATTTATACAACACAAGAAACAAGAAAAAGAAAATAACAACTTGACTATCTATGTTAACTAATTAAAAAACAATATTAACTAACTCAGCTGCTCTTCTTCTAACTTAGCCTTAGATTTTAGCTCTAGCTGTTCAATCCTTGAAGTAATATTCCAACACCCCCCCCCCCCTTAAGATGAATATGTATATTCTGAATATTCATCTTGCGAAGACTATGATGAAATGGAAGAGAACTGAGAGGCTTAATGAAAATGTCTGCCAATTGCAATCGTGAAGGAACATGGAACAACTTTATTATACTTTGTTGTAGTTTTTCTCTAATAAGATGACAATCAATCTGTATATGTTTGGTTCTCTCATGTTGAACTGGGTTGGTAGCAAAGGACAATGCTGATTTACTATCAGTGTAAACCAAAATTAGATGCTGATGGGGAATAGACAAATCATGTAGTGCATAAAGAAGCCATTGAATTTCACAAGTTGTTAAGGCAAGTGCCCTGTATTTAGCTTCAGCAGAGGATTTGCTGATAGTTCCTTGCTTTTTGCTCTTCCAAGAAATCAGGGAATCACCCAAGAAGATAGCAAAACTAGTGACACTTCGTCGAGTATCAATACAGCCTACCCAATCACTATCAGAGAAAGCTTTGAGCTACAGTTCTGATGAAGCTGGAAAGAATAATCCTTGACCAGGAGTAGCCTTGGCAGCTTGAAAATGACTCACAGTAGGTTTGGCCAAAAATTGACTGAGAACTTGGACTAAAAATGCAAGATCAGGTCTAGTTAAAGTTAAATACAACAATTTCCCAACCAGTCTTCTATAGGCTGAAGGATCCTCACATAAAGCAGAATCAGAAGTAGTGAGTTTTAAGTTTGAATCCATAGGAAAAGCTGTAGGTTTTGCACAAAGAACTCTAGCTTGTTCAAGCATATCGAGAACAAATTTCCTTTGGCAAAGAGATATACTAGTTTTAGATCTTGCAATCTCCAAGCCAAGAAAATATTTAAGTTCCCCCAAATCTTTAATGGTAAACTTGTCATGTAAAAAGGACTTAAGTAGCTATATTTCAAGTAAACTATCATTGGCCAGAAGAATATCATCTACATAGACTAGTAAAGCTATGAAAGATGATGTAGATTTCTTGATAAACAAAGAACAATCAGAGCTTCCTTGAGTAAAACCATAAGCAAGTAATGTTGTGGATAGTTTAGCAATCCATTGCCTAGAAGTTTGCTTCAAACCATATAAACTCTTTAAAAATTTACAAATTTTATTTTCTCCCTTGACAACCAAACTAGGGGGCAAATCCATATAAACTTCTTCATGCAAATCACTATGTAAGAAAGCATTATTAACATCTAACTGATGAAGATGCCAATGCTTAATAGCAGCTATAACAAGCAATAGCCGAATGGAAATTATCTTTGCTACAGGAGAAAAAGTGTCAAAAAAATCCAATCCTTCTTGTTGAGTATAGCCTTTAGCTACCAATCTAGCTTTGGGCCTCTCAATAGATCCATCTGCCTTATACTTGATTCGAAAAACCCACTTACAACCAATGGTCTGTTTATCTTTAGGAAGAGTAACAAGTTCCCAAGTTTTATTTAATTCTAAGGCATTTATTTCATTTTTCATTGCAGCTTGCCATTCAGGAATTTAAGCAGCCAATTTGTAAGTTTTGGGTTCTGTGGAGGCTGAAAGAGATACTAAAAAGGCTTTATGAAAATAAGACAATCGATTTGTAGAAAGAAAATTAGATATGGGATATAAAATAACTATATTAGGAGAGCAATCAGCAATAGCAGATGAGGGAGTTGCAATTGGAATCTGTGAAGCAGTACCACAATAAAAATCCTACAAGTAACTTGGCTTTTGTTTAATTCTTGAAGACTTTCTAAGTTGTGGTAAAATATTATTTGGGATATGATCATTGGTCAAAGAAGGTTGATGGTGTGAAAGATGCTAATCAGTTTGATGGTGTGAAGGATGCTAATCTGAGATGAGGTGTTGAGGTGATGATAGATGTCGATTAGAAGAAATATCAGAAGAATTCGAATAGAAATTTGAGGTAGAAGGCATAGGAGGAAATAAAAAAATATGAGTCTCAGGGTTAGATGGAAAAGCCTTGAAAGGAAAAATATTTTCAGAAAAGACTACATTTCTTGAAATGAAAACCTTATTAGTATTAAGATCCATTAATTTGTAGCCTTTGATAGCAGAGGGATAACCCAAGAAAAGACATTTGATAGCTCGTGGATCAAATTTATGTCTATGAGTTGTAAGTGTTGATGCAAAACAAAGACAACCAAACACTTTGAGGTGAGAAAGATTAGGTGGTTTATCAAATAACATTTCGAATGGTGTTTTGTTGTTGAGAAGAGGAGTAGGAATTCTGTTTATGATATGAGCTGCTGTTAATACACAGTCACTCCAAAAAATTAAAGGCATGTTTGCTTGAAACAATAAAGCCCTGGCAGTGTTTAATAAATGTTGATGTTTTCTTTCCACAACTCCATTTTGTTGAGGAGTTTCTACACAACTTCTTTGATGTATAATGCCATTGTCACTATAAAATTGAGTCAATATGAATTCAGGACCATTATCTGATCGTATTGTTTTGATAGGAACACTGAACTGGGTCATTATCATTTTGCAAAAAGTTTTAAGGATAGAAGAAACTTCAGATTTCATCTTCAGCATGTAAACCCAAGTGCAACGTGTATAGTCATCAACTATAGTAAGAAAATATTTGAAACCAGAATAAGAAACAACATTGAAAGGACCCCATATATCACAATGAATCAAATCAAACTTTTTATTTGAACAGGTTTGAGATATAGGAAATGAAAGCTTTCTTTGTTTTGCTAAATGACATACATCACAAAAATTTGTAGATTTGAAAGATATGGATGAGTCCAGCTGTTTAAGAAAGGGTAATCTTGAATTAGAAACATGGCCAAGTTTGTAATGCCAAGTATCTAACTGAGTTTAAGTAATGGCTGAAGCCAAGGAGGAAGAATGAAACATGGTTTGGTTGTGAGAAGCAGCCTTTGAAGTATTTTAAGATAAGTGGTACAGTCCATGTTTTTCAAATGCAATCCCAATCATCTTCTTTGTCGATTGGTCCTGTAAAAGGCAATGGGAGTCAAAGAAAGAAGCACAAATATTAGATTGCTTTGTTAGTTTAGAAACAGACAGTAAATTGAATGAAAAACTGGGAACACATAAAACATCATGTAAAGAAAGTGTGTTCGAAATACAAATTTCGCCAATGTGTGAAGCTAAAACAGAATTCCCATTTGGCAAATTTATGGAAACATTGATTTGTTTAGGAGGAGAAGAATATAATAATGGTGAACATGCCATGTGGTCTGTTGCACCTGTATCCAGAATCCATGAGGATACATTCTATAAAGATGAAGAGGTAGAGTAACAAAAATTTGAGGGATTACCAGAAAATTGAGAAGCAGCAATGTTGACAGCAAGTGAAGGTGTTTTGGTGGATATTGGAGATGAAGTAGAATTTGCAATTGCCAACAATTTATTGAATTCCTTATAAGTAAAAGAAAGCTTTTGATCTTCGTTACTATGTTGAGTAAAGACCTCAGATGTTGTTACAGCAGCATGAGCAGTGGGTGGTTTCCTCATTCCTTTTGGTCCAGTCCAACCAGGGGGGTAACCATGAAGCTGAAAGCATTTTTCTATTGTATGGCCATTATATGCACAATGAGTGCAGTATAAAGTAGGTCTTTTCTATTTGTAATTAGAAAATTTCGAAGGAACATATGGCTGAGTATTTTGTTTGGCAATCAAAGCATGAGTATTATTATTGACAACATTGTTTAGTTGTCTTTGACTTTCTTCTAGAAGTTGTAAAGAAAATATTTTTGCTATGCTCGGTAATGGTGAAACCATATGTAATTGACTTCGAATTGGAGCATAGGAATCATTTAGCCCAATCAAAAACTTTAACACATAATTAGATTGTTGTCTAACCAGCAAAAAATCAAACAGGTTGCAGGTACAAGTTGCCATTTTGCCATAGCTACACGTAGGAAATGGTCAGTAGTTAACGTACTCATCCCATAATGATTTGAATGAATTAAAATACTCAGTAATTGATAAAGAGCCTCGAGTAATGGAACTTAGCGATTTTTTAAGGTGGAAGACTCTCGGACCATCGCTTCGTAAGTATCTTGTTTTCAGTTCGTTCCAAAGATCAACAGCAGATGTAACATAGAGAAGACTATTCCTTATTTCCTTGGAAATAGAATTCATTAATCATGAGAGAACTAGATTATTTGCACGCAGCCATGCAGTATAGAGAGAACACTGATTTAGAGGAGGAGCAAGAATCGAACCATCAATGAATGCTGCCTTATTTTTTACTGTTAAAGCAATGGTGATTGATCTACTCCATGCGATATAATTATCACCATTAAAGATCTCAGAAACAAGTAATGTACTAGGATTATCACTTGGATGCAAGTAATATGGATTGGATGAATCATCCGAAGGGTTGATTAAGCGATGAGAAGTATGAGAGCCGGTAGAATTTTCAGTAGAAGTCATTTCTGAAATTCTTCCAAGAAATGTAAAGAAAAATAAAATTTGTAGAACAAAAATCTTTCCTTGTAAAACCAGAGACAATGCCGATTCAATATTCACTGTTCAGCTTCTCTGATATAAGAACAATGCCGAGATATGCAATTTGATATAAGAACAATGCTGAGAAATGTCTTTCATTAGCTTCTATGTTTAGCTGCAAACCTTTGTGAATATTCATACTGAGCAGGATTTGGAGATAAAAGCAAAGGCTATGGAAAGATTGTTGAAGAAAAGAAAACAGAGCTCCTGTGGTTTTCTTAAAAATTTGCGGAAGGGAAGTATTGCTTTGATACCATGTCAAGCTTTGTATTTGCTGAAATTTACTTTTTTATTCAATACAAAATACAGAATACATGGTTGTATTTATAGAACACAAGAAACAAGAAAAAGAAAATAAAACTTGACTATCTACGATAACTAATTAAAAAACAATATTAACTAAGTCAGCTGCTCTTCTTCTAACTTAGCCTTAGATTTTAGCTCTAGCTGTTCAATCCTTGAAGCAATATTCCAACAATATCAATTGATTAATGATTCATGATACTCCCCCTGAATTCAATGCATTCAGATTTGATACCAATTATGTTTTTAAGTTTATTATCCATGCTTCATATATTGATTCATATCTTGTATGTTCTCATGAACACACTCATCAAATTCCAATATCATGCTAAGATCATCAATGTCATGTCATGCTCATAGACATAATCATGCTCATAAATAATTTGACTTTGTGATACCAAGTGAGCTTTTAGATTTGATATCTACTAAAATTTTTAACATGTGATACCAAAAATACTTTAGAGATACCAAAACTTAATATCACATAATGTATAGTTTATGGATATCAATATAACTATTATATCTTTCATAGCTCATAGATAAAAAACAGTATGTTTATCCATGTGATTCATTTAAAATCATGCATGTTCAAGAATAATCCTTATATCAAAAATTTATGCTTAAGTTCAATAATCTCATTCTCAATTTTCAACATAGTGAACCATACTTTTCAATATTTAATTAATACACATGTAATATATAGCATATCAACACATCACATGTAGGCAAGTAAGCATCTAGCATGTAACATCAAGGTGCTTATATAATAAGCTCAGATTTGATATTTTCTTTATATTTTCTTAAGTTAAGCCTTGTAAAAAGTCATCCTATGATTTTGGCCAACAATATCATTTTCTATTTTATATATGTGTGAAATCATTATTTCATTTTTGGTACCCATATTTTCTTGGGCCTGGAGGATTTTTCAAGGGAGGGTTTTTTTATTTTCCATACTTGTTTGGTTTTAACACCTTTCCTCTTAAACGAACATTCAAACTTTATACGTCCATTTTTCTTGCATTGATAGCACATGATGTTTGTGTAGGCATTAGAAGATGAACAAGTATAGTCTTTGGATTCTTTCGAGAAATATCCCATGTAAGAATCCTTTTTCTTTTTATTTTCATTTCTATTGAAACCAATGCCTTCTTTATTTAGAGACATTCTTTGTAAGCTAATCATCTTATCAAGGTTTTCCTTTCCTTTTAAAAAGTTGTAAATAATTTTATCCTTATCTTTGATTTGATTCTTAAGATCATTTAACTCCATGTCTTTCTTGTTTTCAACCTTCTTTAATGATTCCTCTAATTCTAGAGATAATTTTCTGATTCTACCCTCTAATTCAGAAATATACATATCTTTCTCATATACGGTAGATGATAAGGATCGAAGGTCTTCTATCATTTGGTCATTCTTGCTTTCTAGTTTCTCAATTTTCAAGTTGTTTTCTTTTTCAGCAAGATTTTTGGATTCTATTTCTTTCATTACTGATTCATACTTATGTTCTAATTGCTTGAGTTTTGAGTCTTTATCTCTTTCAGCATTCTTTAAGAATTCTAATTCTTTCATTAAACTTTCATTCTTATTCTTCGATGAGGTGTTTTGTTTATTTGCTTTCATCAGCATCTTACGTACTTTGAATAGATCATTTTGAAGTTCATCATAAGATGACATACTCTCATCACTTGATTCATCACTACAAGAATTATTTGAAAATTTAGTTAAGGAGCTTTCTTCGTTGTCTCATGCCATAAAGCACGTGTAAGCAACCTCTTGGTCACTTATTTCATTCTCCGAACTACTTGTACTATCCCAAGTAGTGGCTTTTATGGCTTTTTTGTTTTTCTTTTTAGACTCTTTCTTTAATAGTAGACATTCCGATTTTAAATGTCCAGCTTTATTGCAATTATAGCATTTAGATGTTTTATTCCTTGATTTCTTTTTGCTAACTTCTTCTTCTTCTGATTCAGAGTCTTGATTTCTTCTTGTAAATTTGTTTTTCCTTCTTAGTATCCTTGCTAACTTTTTAGATTAAAGGTTTCTTCATCTTTATCCATTTCACTACTTGAGTTTTCTTCTAAGGCTTTAAAGGCTATTTTTTTTCTTGGGCTTTGGTTTTCCCACTCTTTTCATTCATTTCCATTTCATATGTGAGAAGAAAACCTATAAGCTCATCTAAGGAAGTGGTTTTCAGATTTCTACCTTTCGTTATAGCAGTGGCTTTTGGTTCCCATTTAGGAATAGTTTCCCAAGAGGGGGGATAAATTGGCTTTTAAAACTTTCATTTTAGTTCTTTTAAAAAATCCTTAACTTCTTTTAATATTTAACCAATTCTTTAACTTGTTTATCTATTTTTTCAATCAAACAAGAACTTGGTTTCTTTTAAACAATCAACAACACAACACTATTGCTTAGCCAAACAAGTAATCAATCATCCAAGTAGCCAAGCCAATCAATCATAAATTAAAAGTAAACAACCAAACCAAAATTAACACATACACCACTTTGGCAATGTAAGCACTTAAAATAGTTTGTTTGTTTATATAAGCCATTTACATATGAAATTTGTACTTGCTGATATAAAACCCTGTATTGATGGTTTTTCTTCTTCAATATGATGTGCAATATAACACCCAATCAACACAATATCTACACTCTTCTCAATATTCAAAATTCAACTAAACTCTCAGTTAATTTATACTTAGGTTGTTAACCAAGTAACGTACTCTCATATGGTTTTCGTAAGATATGGTATAACCAACGTACTCCCTTTTAGTTTCCGCAACCCAAATCAAAAATCAAACTTAAAGTTTACTTGATTTCCAAATCTACATGGTTTATATGATTTTCAAATTTAAACCATCCACGCAATTTAAATATGCACTGAAAATAAAGAACAGGGAAAGAGAGAGTGAAACGGAGATTTTTACAAGGTTTGGCTTCAACACAGACTACATCCTTACCTTTGGCAAAACCTCCAAAGGATTAACTAAACCTGTTCCGTTAACGGGTGGAACAAACCTTTACAACACTCCTTTGTTAAGGCTAGAGCCCGCCTTCTCCAAACGATGTCCCCTCGTTCGGTCACTCCTTACATAGGCTAGAGTCCGCCTCTCTAAGCATTGTCCCCTTTCTTCGCCAATGATCCCAACAATCCTTGGAATCATCAATCTACAAGAAAAACAAAAAGAATAACTATGTACAAGAAACACTCTCTAAAAAGAGCAAGTTAGTACAAGTTCAGCACTATATACTTTAAATGTAAATCAATATGAAATAGAACGAAGCTCAAGTATAGAATTCACCAATATCCTTCTTAGATGAGGATTAGTGGTAGGAATTCAGAGGAAGAAGGATTAGCACTTCAGAATATCTTAGCAAAAGAGTTTTGCAATGAGTGAGCAAGAGAACTTGTAAGAACAAGAGTGCTTTCAGCTTCACAAACAGATTTTTCAATTCTTGGTGTGTTTTGATTTGCAAAACCATGTATTTATAGGCTTTCAAACAAGTTTCCTTAGATAATTTCCCAATTTTTTAGAAAGTTTGGAGCCCAAGTAAATAATATTTAAAAAATAAAATTTTTGAAATTTCTGCCCGTTAACAGTGTTCATATGACTGAAGTCTCGGGTTCAGTCATCTGAAGTGGTTCTGCCTCTTCAAAAAAATCAGCAAAAAATTTTTAGATGTTTGAAGTTACACTTCGGTCATCTGAAGTGGTTCTGTGTGCTGCTCAGTCAGCTGAAGTGCCTCCCGTGAACAGTGTTCGGTTGGTTGACAGTTGTGACCCCGCTTCAGTTTTTTGGCCATAAATTTTTTTGTATAACTCCAAATTAAATGTTCTTGGTGTCAAAAGAAACCTAAGAGAAAATAATACAACTTTATTGTTGAACACATTTTAAAATAAGGAGCTTTTTATAGATAAAAATTCACCTTAATTTGGATGTATAAAAATTGACAACATTTGGAAAAACTCTTTTTGGTATTTTTCATTCCAAAAATGATTCTAACCTTTTTAAAATAATTTTTGACCTTATAAAAATATTTTATAAGTATTTTAAAAGGTATCTAGGTCCAAGAAGTTAACCTAATAATTTCATAATATTTCAAATAATATTTTAAACATTAAAGCACTTACATGAAACTTCTAAGACATTAACATCTAGGTTCTTGAGTCTTCATGCTTTGTCCTTGAATTGAGTCCATCTTTTCTTAAAGCTTCCATATTCTTTGAGATTTTTCTCACTTTTCCTTTCTTTGGCTCTTTTGACTTTAATATTCCTTGGCTTTCAATAACTCATTCATGTCCTCAAAATCTTCAAGGTTTAATATATCATCTTTAAATCTATGCTTTGACTCATTTAAGCTTCATTTGATCCTTGTGAGCACTTTGACCTTATTTTCTCATATATGAGCCCTAAAATATCATTACTCACACAAATACATTAAATTTCACTTGTTTGTTAACATCAAAACAAAATAACAAGATTTTAAGCCTTGTAAGGCCAACAGGCATAGCATAGTTTGAGACGCTCTATGGTAGGAAATGTCGTTCTCCTTTATTTTAGGATGAAATAGGTGAGCGGCAAGTTGTGGGGCCAGAGTTAGTGCAGCAAGCATGTGATAAGATTCGACTCATCAGAGATAGAATCGGTGCAGCTCAAAGTCGACAGAAGAGTTACACCGATAACTGACGCAGGAAGTTAGAGTTTGATATTGGTGATCATGTGTTTTTGAAGATAGCTCTAATGAAAGGGATTATGAGGTTTGGGAGGAAAGGTAAACTTAGCCCTAGGTTCACTAGCCCATTTGAGGTTCTAGAGAAAGTGGGGCCAGTTGCCTACAGGTTAGCTTTACCACCTGTATTGTTCAAGATACATAACGTATTCCACGTTTCCATGCTGAGGAAATACGTTCCAAATCCTTCTCATGTAATCAGCTATGGTAAATTAGAGCTCAATGATTCACTAGTTTATAAGGAGGTACCCGTACAAATTCTAGATAGAAAGGAGCAAGAATTACAGAATAAGAAGATTACCTTGGTAAAAGTTTTGTGGAGAAATCAAACAATAAAAGAAGCTTCTTAGGAGCTTGAGGAATAAATAAGACAGAAATACCCGCAATTGTTCCTTGAGGTTCAATCATAACTAGGGAAGTGTAGTGATTATGAAGTATTTCTTTTGCAAGTACATGTAATAATTTAGTTAGTATGTACTCTTTTAGTTTTGGGGAAAATTTTAATTATATATATGTAATCTCCCAAGACTTGGAATGTAACCACGGTATTCCTCCGCCATAAGTGAGGGTAAGTAATAAAATTAGTAGACCGTTTTGCCTTTAAGGAATGATGAATCATATGGATAGTAAATTTTGAGGACAATTTTATAAGGAGGGGAGAATGTAGTACCCCGGAGAAATTATGGTATTTAAATAATGAAAGAAAGGGGGAAAAGGAAATTTAATTTCAATATTTAAACAGGGTCTCATCGACGAACACAGGGGATTCATCGACGAGCACATATGAGGGGCTCGTCAATGGGGAAGTGTCTCATCGACGAGAAGATACCGAAAGGATATAGCTCAGTTCTGAATTTCGTCAACGAGGGTAAGTATTCGTCGACAAATTTCCTTCTTGACCTCGTCGATGAAGTGACATGGCTCATCGATGAAACCAATGTATAAATAGGCCTAAACTTCATTTTTGGCTAAAATTTCACAAACGAATATCTCATTCTCTCTCCTCTTCGGTTCCCTACCCTTCTTTCTAGGTTTCTGGGTCCGTTCTTCATCAGATCGACGATCCAAAGCTGCCACGACACTTCTGGGGAAGTTCTCTACAAGTCTGCTGGAGTGGATTGTCGGTGGGATTAGCTTGGATTCCATTCCAAGTTTAGGGTAAGGCATTTTATTCAGTATTTGACTTTCCTATAGTTGTAAAAGTTGTAGTAGTCAAGAAAATACTGAAATTTTGTTCTGGAAGATGTTGATTTTAGAGTGTCGAACGGGAAACCCTACGAAATGATGATATGTTTTAAATATGTATAATACCCATTTTATGTGGCATGAGTAGAATTTAATATGAATTACTATTTTCTGGGAAAACATTAAATGATACAAAGTTTTACTATAATATACCGGCGTACGGGCCGAGAGTTTTTATATGATACATCGGCGTACCAATTATAGATGGTTGTGTGCCAAGTTATGAAATAAAGGTTTTATAAAGAGTTATGAAATGACAGATTTTATACAGAATTGTGTTTATATTAGATTTTATACAAATTTATGAAAATGTGATAATGTTACAGTTTGACTATATGAAATGTATTATATGTAGTAGAACCCTGATGGACTAGTTCAGATTGAGAGCACGGTACCGTAGCTATTATGATAGTCAATGCAACCACACTACTCAGAAAAAGTGTTGGTAAGAGAAGTCGATTTGGCCTGCGAAGACATGTTGACAGCTCCTAGGTCCAAACCAGGCTGCAATAGGCAAATCATACTACAAACGCGTTAAATTTGACTTAGCCTAGTGGTAGGCCAGCCATGACTAAGTCTCGCTTTCGGTCCGTACAACCCAATCATGTGAGGTTATTACATGATGATATATGATCATCCATTCAGGTAAAATTCCTTATGTATATATGTATATGATGTTTCAATTATTGCATAGAATTATGTTTTATGATACAACATGTTTTGAAAAGGAAATATGTGTTTTCAAATCTATACATAAGTGTGAGTACAAATTACATGTTTTATCAGTTAAAGTTAATTATTTAATGGATGTGTTTTTGGAATATTAAAGTTCATGTTGTCACACACTGATAATAATCTATTCCGTCTTACTAAGATGTGTTTCACTCTTATAAAATTTAACATTTTAGGAAATCCCAGAAATCAGGCCTAGCGTGCTCTAGGGCACGACTTATTAGAGTTTGTTCAGGGTAAGTTTTTTTGAGACACAATTATGTAAATGGGTATACTTAGTGTTTCAAGGGATGTATTTAGGGACTTAATGGGAAATATGTAAGTATTTCAGGTGACAGTAGAATTTTTGTATTGTATTTGGAGTTCATATGCTTATGTTCCGCTGTGTTATGTAAAATGAGTTTACGGACAGTTGTACCTAGTGCCCCACCTCAGGTATTAGGATGTTGTTTAGTGGTATCAGAGCAGTATGTTTTTCCTATATGGTACTTTGGACCCCACCACTAGGTTGGGGGTGCCAAAATTGTGGTATCGGAGCATACTTATAGTAGAATTTCACAGGGCTTGATAGCTTGGTTCCCTTGTTGGGGCTTTTTGTGAGCAATTGGGATTGGTTCCCGTATGAAAGTTTTTGATGAACCAGATTGCAAGGGTTCTTAGTGAACCTTACTAAAAGGCTCTGGGTGAGCGAAAGGGATTTGTTCCCATGTGTAAAGACTTCTCCGCCGATGAAGGAGGTTACTAGTGGACTGATAATCATTGAGTGTGTCTCAAGATGTGGACGTTGGCAAGGGGCTGAACCATGTTAATATCGTTTGTCAAGCTTCTCTTCCCTATACTATTTCACTTATATCTTGTGCATGATTTACATTCTATATATTGTGATATAATTGTTTGCATCATGCCAAGATTTATTATTTTGTAGTTATATATATTGTGCATGCACAGTGAAGAATTTTTATTTAAAAAAATGTAATATTTAAAAAATTATTTTAATTTTAGTAATACAATATTTGTTAATAAGTAAATATTTAATATTTTATTTTTACTAACATATGTTGGTAGTTATTAATAATAGTGTGCGTGAATTTCAAAATTTAATCCTATTAACTACCTATAATTATTCCAAAATATCCATGCATGTAATTATCCATAAACCCACTTATAATTATGTTAAATATATCTATATAACTATTCATAAATATCCTAAAACACCAAAATAACATTAAAAAAAAACATATTTTGAAAATATATTAATAACTTTGTTTGCAAAATTTAAAATAGTCAACAAGATGACTACAACAAAGTCGACCTCTATGAGCAATTTCTTTCGAGTCCATTTAATGTTTTAATATGGTCAAAATTATATAGGGGAGACAATACATTTGTTATGTCATATTTTCTTTCCCAACTTCTAATCCGCAACCTGATACTTATAAAAATTTTAAACTTTAACTATTAAAATGTCCTTTTCATGAAGAAGCCAAATAACAATATACGGTGTTAGGAGGAGTTTTATTATATAAACAAAAATTTCAAATAATTCATCTCTTCATTTAAGCATTTGGAATTCATGAAAGTGTTCTTGTCATTCATTTCAAAAATTATAAATAATGAACATTTAAGAGCCTTTAAAATATATTACCCTAAAAAAACTCTAATACTAATTTTTGGTAACTTAGACACCTATGAAAAGAATACCTTTTAGCAATTCCATACATTTAATGTTCCAAGTCAAATGCCTAAATTAAAGCCAAGGGAAGCAATAATGGGAAACTAAAGAGGGAAAAAAAAAAAAAAGTGTAAAGTTTTAGTCTCCCTGCAGTTTTATAAGAATCTATTATTACCCCATTATTGCTTGGGTGGACTTATCACAGTAGATAAAATTTTAATTACTTTTTGAAAGGAGAGAGAGAGAGAGAGAGAGAGAGAGAGAGAGAGAGAGAGAGAGAGAGAGAGAGAGAGAGGCAATTATTGAGTAACAAATGCATTGGTGCAATTTAGTGTGTAGGGATTTCTTCTTCTCATACTTCTTTGTCTTTGCTTATTGCATGTGCAATGCCAAAAGGTAAATTTAAATAAAGCATCCCCAAGAAAATTTTGTTTACAAAAGAGTAATCTGTCAACATCTTCACCAATACTATGACCAAATAATAATTTTTAAAGCATTATAAAAATACTCATTTTTATGATTTTTCAACATTTATATAGAAATTTATAAATTAAAAAAAAAACATCTTTTGTTCGATTTATATAAGAAAAATTGAAAATTCTTTTTTTTTTTTTTAATTTTCATACAAATATATATATATATATATATATTTGAGTTGTATAATTGTTTAAAAAATGAAAATAGAAATAGAAGTGTTTTTTTAGTCTAAAAATCATGTTTTTTACATTTTACATTTGGTTCATAAATTAAACCAACAATTTGAAATCCTCATAGCACTACGCTCTTTAACACCAACATTTCTATTTATTTATAGCATCGGAATCCAAACTCACAACTTGGGTGAATCACTACAAATTATAAAGTAACAAGGCAGGTCTTAATTATATTTTTAAATGCAAAAATACTTGCACTTGTTTATAATATATTTCAATCTAAAAGTTAATGCTATCTTTCTCGCGCTCTTCTTTGCATTTAAGGATAGATATTTAAAAAGCTGAAATTTTGGGATGGACATGAGAGTTTAAATTTAAATTTCCGAGATTTAAATAATGTGAATATCCAAAATAATAATAGAAAAGGCATGCATGTCATATACTTAAATGACATAATTTGACTTTCATGGGTACAAATTGCACATTTTATTACTATTTAAAATAGTTGCACTACTGAATTAGCACTAAATTATGTTGTTACTTTCAATCATAATTTAATTATTGTTATTAAAATTATTTTTTAATGGGGTAATTTATTTTCTCCATTAATTGTTCTAAATATTTATGCACAAGAATTTTTCATGAAGCATCATTTGTCAAACATAAGATATTTTGGAAATAAAAAATTATTTTGCCATCATTCTGAAGAATATTGCACAATTAGAAATTTATAAATAATATGCTTATAAATTGAACACAAGAATCCTATATTACGAGACTCTTATATCTTGGGTATCATGATTTGCAGGAATTACGATATCTAAGGGCATCACGATGCCACAAACTAAAGCTTATTTTGGCCCCCCCTGTGTCTTTTTAAAAGGACCTTTTAAAAAAGAGTTTTTTTTATGTCATTCTAAAAATCTTTGGTCTTTCTATATTTGTGTTTCCCATACCGGAGGAGCTTTTTGATCTTCCATTATGATTTAGCTCTAGTTCCTAATCTTGGTCACGCACTTAATATCTCTGTCTCTAACATCGTGTCCAATAGGCCCATTAAATGACCTACCAAACATTTTAGTAGAGTTTTTATTTGAAATCCTTGCTAAAATTTCTCCCAACCTCACTATGATTCACTCCATGACTTGGAACTTAACAACCTCTGGTCTTTTCTCTCTTAACTCACCTTACCACCATGGTCAATTGGCATCCAATTGTGTGCATCAAATGCTCCTAAGCACTTTTTATTGGCTAATTTGTCATTTTTGACAAATTGTCCATTCCTGTTATATAGACTTAATACCTGAATTTCTTTTATCCATTCTTCGCCTCACATTTTTTGTAAGACTCTTTGGAAGATAAAGACAACTTTTTCTTCATACTTCCTCTAATGTTATTTACAATAAGATTGTATAGATGTGAGCTACTCTTCTTTAGGTGATACAAAAGAGTCAAATTAGGTATTCTTATTAAGCAATACCAATCCTTTAATCATCCTAAAGTTGTTGTCAAAATCTTTCATATTTATAGGAAATTATGATACAGTAAGAAAATAATTAAATTAAACTACTAAAAAGATTGTTATAGAGCAATTGAGGGGTGGTAGAATCACTATCTTTGAAATCGATTTTGCACTTACGAAGAATGATTCTAAGTGCAAATTTTCACTACACGTACAGTTTTCAAAATTAGTTAGTGAGGCTCAAGTTTGTGTGCATTCACAAACATCTAAACTATATGAGCTATAATATTCGGTCACCTAATAAAAATAGAAATAAATGAAATAGAAAACAAGGTAATGAGCAGACTACCTAGTTGTAGTTGATAAATAAAGGGTGAGGAAACTAAGATCAAACAGCTGCTAAAGATATAAGCGGATTCAAAGTTAGAGAATAGGAAGATGGATGGAGAAAAGAAGAAGAGAAGAAGAAAATAAGCAATGGGATAAGAATGTCAAGAGTGAAGCAAGGAAACAGCTATTAAAGATATAAACGGATTCAAAGTTAGAGAATAAGAAGATGGGTGGAAAAAAGAAGAAAGTAAGTGAGTGATGGGATGAGAACAACCTAAAAATTGCTGCTATAAATATGATTTTCTTAAGGTTATGAAAATTGTTTGAGTAATTTGAAACGTCAACAACACAAAATGCCTTGCTTTTCAAAAAATCTCTTCTTCTTGTTGATACATCTATTTACAAAATTGGTTTTGGCATAAGAGGTAGATGTCAAGGTGTTAGGAAAATTAGTCTTAGCCACTTAGATAATTTCTCTTATTTGTTGTATTTTCCATTTAAACTATTTTATTTTTTTTAGAATTTTTAAATTAATATAACAAAGTGTCTCAAGAATATCTTTTAAAAATTAAAAAAACATAAATTTTACTTTGATTATTGATAGTAATTATTTATTGTAGTTTGTTAATTATTAATAATAATCACCATTTGTAGTTTGATTATGTGTTATTATTATTATTATTATTATTATTATTATTATTATTATATAATGTCATGTTGTTATTAAGATTGGGAAATAAAAATTGAAAAATCAAACCAAACTGCAAAATCAAATCAAACCAAATTGAAAAATTGGTTAATCATTATTTTGATTCAATTTCGATTCGATTTTTTTTTTGGTTATCAGTTCAGTCCATTCAATAATCATGGTTAACTGAACTAATATATTATAAATTGTTGTAGAATGTGGCTCATATCGAGTAGAACACATGTACAGAGAAAGTAGGTTGAATAAAAAATAAGGAAGTTGGTCTGAAGAAAAATCGTCAATAATTTTCATAAGTACATCAACGGTTTCTTCCAGAAGCCAATTAGGAAGAAAATTGTTGACGGTTTGACATAAGTACATCGACGGTCTCTTCTAGTGAATAAAAGTTGTAGATGGTTTAATGAAACTGTCGACCAATTTGTTCGGCATCGGTTTTGAAATTTAAACTAGGATGATCAATAGGTTGGGGGTGCAGGGGTAAATCTTTAGCAGTACAGTACAAGGGTATTTGAGTAATTTTTCTAATACCTCTATATGTTTAGGGTTAGTATAAATACAATGATCTAACCTTATCTTTGAATATAGTAAATTTTAGTCGCCGCTTGCTCTCGTGGACGTAGGCATTCTACCGAACCACGTTAAATCCTTGTATGTTCTTGTATTCTTTATCTATGTGTGTTTTTGTATTACTCATCATAATTGCTGCATTGCATCGATCTCGTTTCATTCACAACAATTAGTATCAAAGTCATGGGTTACGATGTGAGATTTCTTCTACAAAGTTTGACATGGTCAAGTTTGATGGATATGGAAATTTCAACTTATGGCATAGGAGGGTCAAGGATTTGTTAGTGTAGCAGGGCATGGGGAAGGCGCTATACAAAAAGCAACTAGAAGGCATAAACGACATATCTTGGAAGGAATTGGAAGCGAAGATTGTGGCAACTATCAGGCTTTGTCTATCTGATGACGTAATGTATCACTTCATGGATGAGGAATCACCAGTAAACAATTTGGCTGAAACTGGAAAGTTGATATATGTCCAATTCGTTGACGAAGAAGCTTTATCTTAAGGAGAAACTATATGATCTTCAGATGTCAGAGTGTTCGTATCTGAACTAGTACATCAACGTGTTCAATCAGATCATCAATGATTTGAAGCAAGTTGATATAAAGTTCGAAGACGAAGACAAGGCATTGATATTACTGAATTCCCTACATGCTTCTCTTACGTATGAAAATTTTGTTACAATTGTGATGTGGGGAAAAGAAACTCTTGAATTGGAGGAGATCACAAGTGCTCTATTAGGTTTTCATCAGAGGAAGAAAGTCAGTGATGAGAATTTACAAGGTGAAGGGTAATCAAGAATGTGAGAGAAGCATGTTCCAAAGCGGACCGAGTAGTAATAAATCTCGGTCCAATTCCAAGAAGAGGAAGGACATACGGTGTTTTAAGTGTAGGGAAAAAACGGCACATAAAATAATATTTTCCAGAAAAAAGTAAGGGGAAAATAGAAAATAAAAATAAAAAAATCTATCAAAGTTTGCTAATGTAGTGGAAGAAGAAGACTTAGAGAGCGGTGATGGAGATATGTTTTCGGTTTCATCTAGTTCAAATCATCTAACAGATTCTTGGATTCTGGATTTGGCATGCTCCTATCATATGACACCCAATAAAGATTGGTTCAACACCTATAGGTTAGTAAATTCTGGTTCTGTTCTGATGGGTAATGATGCATCATACAAAGTTGTTGGAATAGGGAATATCAAAATTAAAATGTTTCATGGTGTTTGTTATAATATATATTGTGTGATGTTAGGACTATACTATATTTAAGGAAGAATCTGATTTCATTAGACATTTTAGATTGTAATGGGTTTAATTACAAGTCTGCAAGTGGAGTAATGAATATGAGTAATGGTGGCTTAACAGTGATGAAGGGGCATAAATTAGCAGGAAATATCTATACATTGTTAGGTACCATAGTTGTAGGTGGAGCTACAGCTGTAGAGTCTGAGTCAGATAGTATAGTCTTGTGGCATATGTAGCTAGGGCATGTGGGTGAGCGTGGGATGATGGAGTTTTATAAGAGAAATCTATTGAACGATGTTAAAACATGCAAGCTTAATTTCTGCAGGTATTGTGTTCTTGGGAAACAAAATAGGGTGCAGTTCAAGACAGCCACACATAAGAAAGAAAATTCTTGACTATATTCATACAGATGTTTGGGGGGCGGTAAGGGTAGCATCACGGGGAGGACATACATATTTCGTGAGCTTTATTGATGACTACTCATGAAAGCTCTGGGTGTGCTTCATGCAGCACAAGTCAGAAACATTTGCCAAGTTCAAGTTATGGAAAACAGAAATGGAAAACCAGAAAGGGAGGAAGATCAAATGCCTCAGGTCCAACAATGGTACTAAGTACATATATTCAAAGATCATGGAGTTGTGTGAGCAGCATGGGATTAAGAGACACTTCACTATACGGAAGACACCACAACAGAACGGTGTAGCGGAAAGGATGAACAGAACAATAACTGAAAGAGCTCGGTATCTTAGGTTGAATACAGAGTTTGAAAAGAACTTCTGGGCAAAAGCAGTGAATATGACATGTTTTTTTATTAATGGGTCACCAAAGGTAGCACTAGATGGGTAAGTAGCAGAGGAGGTATGGACAAGCAACGCGGTAGACTACTTTGGTTTGAGAGTGTTTGGATGTCCAGCCTATGTGTATCTTTTTTAGTAGGGAGAGATCGAAGCTTGATGCGAAGTCTAGATAGTGTATGTTTCTGGGGTATCAGAAATGGGTGACAGGTTTCAAGCTCTGGGATCCAAAAGCAAACAAGGTAGTGATCAATAAAGATGTGGTTTTAATGAGAAATCCATGTTGTAGCGTACTCAAGAAAAAGAGAAATATGTGCCAAAAAATTGTAGCAACAATGGGCATATGGTGTGGATAAAGCTAGAGACTCATGGTAGAGAGCAAAATGTTTAGAATGCAAGGTGTCCTAGCTCAAAAGATCAGCAGCATCACAGTATAGCTATAGATAAGCCCAGACACACTATCAGGCCACCCACTAAGTATGGTTTTGATGTTTTGGTTTCTTATGCATTCATTACTAGTAGCGGGGATCCTATTATTTTTCAAAATGTGGTGTATAGCTAAGAGAAGAGTAGATGGATGGGTGCTATGGTGGAGGAGATGGAGTCTCTGTGATTATGCGTCAAAGCTGCATTATTGAGCATCTTAACCCGGTCTTTATGGCTTATATTTTTAATTAAATGTCCAAAATTGTCCAATATTTTAATAAAGTGCCAAAATCATCATTCTTGAACTTTATTGCACTATTTATGAAGTTTTGGTAATTTTTTGTTGCAGGAAAAATCTCGAAAACCAAAATCGACACCTGTTCGTATTTCGTGCATAATTTTTCCGTCCGAGCTCTGATCGAGACGATTCATCTAGAGAAAGAGGAAAGGATTATCTACAACTTTTGTGTTTTGAGTTTTGTGAGAAACGGGCTCTAGAAGAGTCAGATTTGCGATGAACAGATAACGAAAAAAATGAAAAAAAAATATATAATAATTCGGGTCCTTTAAATGGGTCGTCGGATCTCCTATCCGGGTCTTGGGTCCTAGGGCACCGCCCCCCTACCCTTTAAATCTCCTCTCTTTTTTTTCTACGCACCAGCTTCTTCTTTCTCTTTTCTTTTCTTTTCTTTTCTTCTCTTCTTCTCTCTTCTCTTTCTCCTTCTCTTCTTCTTCTCTTTACCTTGATTTATTCTTGTCCTCTCTTTCTCTGTTTCCGTTTGTCTTTCTTCTTCCCTGTTCTCCCTCTCTGAAAATCTCTCTGCCAGCCTCCCAGACCTCTACCCGAGCAGCAGCTTCAGCAGAGACAGACCAGCCGCGTGCTTTCCACCATAACAACAGCAGGACCTGAGCCAAAACAGCAGCCTTGCTGCAACTCGAGTTCTCAAGAGCAGCTCTGTACTTCTCCAACCTCCCAGCCGAGCTTTTCTCACTCCCCAAGCTTCCAGCACCTCTAGCAACTCCAGTGACAGCCATGGCAGCCCAGCTCCACAGCAAACCAGCAGACTCGGCAGCATCACCATTCTCTGCAACCGAACCTTTATTTCTCTTTTGCTCTCTCTTTTCATTCTTTCTTTTTCCTTTTCTTTTAGTTGCAAAATAACACTTGTTTTTATTTATTTATTTAAGTTTATTTCTATGTTTAGAAGATGGTTTTTCTTATTTTATTTTTTTATTGAAGTTTAAATTTTCTTATCTTGCTGTTAGTAGATTTAAAAATTTTAAATTGTTTGTTTTTATCTTTCTCTTAATTTAAATTCTCGGTTTGATTAAAGGTTATGTTTTTATCATATTTCGTCATTGTTTGCGTGTTTTAAATTCTCGTTGAGTTTGTGTTTGTGTTTAAAATATGATGCTTGATTTAAATTTCGTAGTCTTGTTAAAGGTTCGATTTTAGTGTGTGCATTTGTGTCTAATTGAGTTTCCATTCTTGCATGTTTTAGTTCCATGTTCTAGGTTTCCAGTTTTTATTAATGCGTGTCCCAATGTTTCCTTAAGCAGACGTAGGGTTTCTATTCTTGTTTTCTTTTATTTAGTGCATGTTAGTTTAGAGTTTTAAATTATATGTCATTTAATTCATCAAAAGTGAAATTAAACCATCTTGAAAATCCGAATCTGAACCAAGTTCAGTACATTTTTATTTTCGATTGAGAGAATGTAAAATCTGAGATTAAAACGCATTCCCTGAGGAGACGATCTAGCCCTTGGGCTTAATATTACACGACAGAACTCGTATACTTGGGATAGCTTTCGAGCTGCTCATTTTTTAAGTGAGTCACTCTGCATAAGAACTAGACATAGGAGTTGGTGGAGCTTCCAAAGGGGAAGAGAGTGATAGGATGCAAATGAGCGTATAAGAAGAAAGAGGCAGTAACAGAAAAAGAAGGATAAAAATTCAAGGCTTGTCTAGTAGCAAAGAGTTACTCACAAAGCAAAGGGGTTGACTATGATGAGATATTATCTCATGTGGTTAGACACACTTCCATCAGGGTAGTATTGGGTTTGGTAGCGCATTTTGATATGCATTTAGATCAGATGGATGTAAAGACAACATTTCTTCATGATGATTTGGAGAAGCTGATTTACATGGTATAACTAAAAGGGTGTGGTGAGCCTAAACAGAAACAATTGATATGTAAATTAAGGAAATCACTTTATGGGTTGAAGTAGTCTATGAGACAGTGGTACAAGAGTTTTGAATCCTACATGATTCGGATTGACTACAGGATATGTGAGTATTATTGTTGTGTTTATGTGAAGAGCCTTAATGATGATTCATTTATTTTTATGTTACTTTATGTGGATGATATGTTGATTGCTTTAAAGAGTATGAGTAAGGTCAACAAGTTGAAAATTTTATTGAGCAAATAATTTGACATGAATGATTTAGGTGTGGTCTAGAAGATTCTTGGGAGGGAGATTCATAGGGATAGAGTTTCCAAAATATTATGGTTATCTTAGTGTAGCTATGTTGAGAGGGTGTTGGAGAGGTTCAACATGGATAATGCAAAACCAATGAGTACACCTTTGGAGAATCATTTTAGATTGTCTACCGCTCAGTGCCCAATGACAGATGATGAAGTTCAAGACATGTCAAAGGTTTCATATTCCAGTGCAGTGGGGTGCTTGATGTATGTTATGGTTTGTACAAGACCGGATCTGACATAAGTTGTTAGCGTGGTGAGCAAGTTTCTACCAAATCTGAGACAAAAGCATTGGGATGCAGTCAAGTGGATTTTCATATATTTGAGGGATACTACAGACTATGACATCATGTTTGGCAGACAAACAGGATGATCCTTCAGTTGTGGGATATGTGGATCAACTATGCAGGGGACTTGGATAACAGGAGGTCTACCATAGGGTATGCATTCACTCTTGAGAAGGGGCCTATTTGTTGGAGGTCCATGGTTCAGTCGCTAGTTGCACTATCTACTACTGAGTTAGAGTATATGGCAGTGGCTGAGACTGCCAAGGAAGTTTTGTGGCTTATAGGATTGGTCAAGGAGCTGGGTATTTAACAAGGTGGAGTTACGTTGTGATAGTTAGAGTGCCATTTATTTGGCAAAAAACTAAGTGTATCATGAAAGGACCAAGCACATAGATGTGAGGTTTCACAAGATCAGGGAATTGGTTTCTTCTAGTGAACTATTGCTTGAGAAAGTTCACACATCTGAGAATGCAATAAACATGTTGACAAAGCATGTTACCGCGGACAAGTTCAAGTACTGTTTGGACTTTATTAACATCTCCAGATGCTAGATGGGAGGCATCCCAACCTATTGTTTCAAGTGGAGCTCTAGGTTATGTTTTCTTATTCTCCTAAGGGGGGAATATTCGTCAAGGTGGAGATTGTTGTAGTATATGGCTCATATCGAGTGAAACACATGTATAGAGAAAGCAAGCTAAAGAAAAACAAGAAAGTTGATCTAAAGAAAAACCCTCAATGGTTTTCATAGGTATATCGACGGTTTTTTCCAGAAGCCAATTCAAAAGAAAACCGTCAATGGTTTTGTTTGGTATTGGTTTTGAAATTTAAATTAGGACGATCAATAGGTAAGGGAAGCGGGGGCAAATCCTCTGTGGTATGGTATAGGAGTATTTAAGGAATTTTTCTCATACCTCTGTACGTCTAGGGTTAGTATAAATATAATGATGTAACCCTATTTTTGAATATAGTGAATTTCAGTCATCGCTTACTCCCGTGAACATAGGAATTCTATCGAACCACATTAAACCCTTGTGTGTTTTTGTTTTTCTTATCTGTGTATGTTTCCGTATTATTTATCGTGATTGTTGCACTGCACCAATCACGTTTCATTCACAACATAAATATATAAAAATACATATTATATTTAATATAATATATAACGATTTAAGATATATGATTGAATAACCCATACTATGGAGCCCTAGTAGCTGTCACCTAGGGTTGTTAAAAAATATTTGATTACTGATCCAATCCAAAAATTCAAATTGAACCGAACCATAACCGATTTGTTCAAATCGGTTTGAATTAAGATATTTTCAAGTTTTCATATATCGATCTGGTTTCGATTTTTGTTGCTCCCAAACTGACGGTTACTCAAATCGAACTAGTATTAACTAAATTAATATAATTCTATAATATCTTTAAATTAAAAATTAATTTAGGACTACAAAACAGAATGCATGTGGGAGCAAGGATGTGGCTAACCAAACCAAATAACAACTCAAAACAAAAACCCAAAAAAAAAAAAAAGTTAAATAAATTTAACAAACCCTTACAAAGGGCACAACCACACAATTCCATATCTCAACTCTCAAGCGGCACCTACCCCAAGCGGCAAGTGGCGAGCAGTGTGCACGTATGTACCCAATGCCCCAACAAGCCAGCTAGCTGCTCCACCCTCAACCCACAGGCCGATCGAGACACCTACCAGCTACTGCGTCGCTACCCACCGAAGCTTAGTCTCCTTCAGTTGTCGCACTAGCTGGCGACTGGCGTAGAAGTAGATGTCGACTTCCCACCTTTTGCCCTCTGCCTTGTCACCTTATCGGATACGCCCACTATAGTTGCCACCTTGTTGGGCATACCGTCTTGTAGGCGAACTTGCAAGATGGAGATCCATGAGTTGTTTGTGAAGGAAATAACATATGCAAGATCTGAATAATGTGTTGTCCTTAATTTTGTTTAAATATAACATGATGTAGCCATTTTATTTGAATTCAACATCTGAACTAAACCATGGTTACCCATTCTGTCAATTATTTTAAGCATTCGGTTTAGTTTTAATTTAGAAAATTTTTGATCTATTAATATCCGTTCAGTCTCACATCATCTCTGTGAGCACTTCCAAAACTAATATAAGATTTTCTTAACTCTCTTTCTTTAACACTTAGGTTTTGAGGAAGAGTTCTCTAACATGATATCAGAGATGAGCCTTGGGCTGCTTAGTTTCTCTGTGGACTGGATTTCTCCTCGTCTCATGTCCCTCATGGGTTCGAGGGGGAGTATTAATATCCGTCCAGTCTCACATTGTCTCTGTGTTCAATTCAATAAACAAAAGTTCAACTCAAATGCTCAAACTGTGAACAATCCATAAGATCGATTTAGTTTGGTAAATAGAAGTTCGGTTCGAATACCCAAATCATAAACAATTGACCAATATTATATTGATTTTACAATAATTGCATACAATTGTGCACGTGGACACATGAAGCTGGGAGGTTAGAAGAGGGTACCCAAACTTGGGCCGGGCCCCTTCTTGTATTGGGCCTTGTTTTATCAATTATATCTTAATCACCAATCCAGCGCGTGGGACACGCGCATTCCTCGACAAAAATCAGGTTGCTTTGGATCCACGCGCCCACCTACCAAACCATTGCGACGAGATAGGCAGTATCACCCACTACCGAAAACAAAAAAAAATGAATTAATTAATATTGTACAAATTATTTAGGCTTCTATGGAAAAAAAAAAAAGTAATAAATAAATAAATAAATGTTAGGTGGAAAATTTATGAAGTGACTAAAATAATTTAAAATTGTCAAAAATATATATGCTATTTTAAGAAGCATAATTAATAATTTCTAATAATATTTTTAAAACATTAATATTAAGTTTTAGTTTTTAAATAATTATTTTTAAAAATAAAAATATTAATAGAAGAATTAGATAATTTAATTTAATAAATGTACTATTTCTAAATTAAAATAAATTAATTAATTTAATTTAATTTATTCTAAACTAATTTAATCAATTTAACCTTAGTCCGTTCATATTTTAAACGGATCAAATATAAATTGTGACTTATTCATTCTATTTTTTTTTTTTTTGTCACAAATTGGAGTTTAATTATAGGACAAATAAAAAATCAAATCGAAAATTACAATTTTTAATTGAGGCAAATCAAAATAAAAATCGAGTCGAATCTACTATTCTTTGAAGGACCAAACATTGGGCGGTTCGATTATGATTAATTTTTAACCGATTTTTTATTATTCAATGTTTTTTTTTTTTTTTGCGCACAAGAAAAGTCCATCACAACTAAAGCATTTTTATTGATGAAAACTTTGCCGCAGCCATTTTCTTGAGTAGCAAACTTATTTAGAAAAAAAATTAAGAACAAGAAAAAGAAGAAGAATAAGAAGAGAATGACCTTGTAGTACTTACGTGTGGTGACTCAATGGAGATTAGAGATCGAAGAGGGGGCTATGCTGGCAAGGGTCTACAATGATGTGTTTGTGACTTCGGGAGTTGAAGAGGAGATGATCGAGGGCCTGCTAACCTACTACTTGGGCGAGAATTGTATGGTTGCAATAGGTCGACACTGTGGTGGATGGGGAGGCATAGACAGAGACTCAACTATTTGAAAAAAAAACCCTAAACCCTAAGTAAGAATGAGATTAGAAAGATAAAAACTCGAATAACTTTTTTCAAAATTTATATTAGAGGTTAATATTCCATTGTGTTGCACTCTTTTAAATTTGGAATTGTAGACCAATCATATATTAACATATATAAAAATTTATTAATTAATACACATAATTTGTATTTAAATTAGGTTTCCCATTTTTTGATTTTTCAGTTTGATTATGTTTATGATTGAAATCAAAACCATAAAAAAATTTAAAAATTAAAATCAAGTATCAAAAGACATAATCAATTATAATTTCGAATGGCGTCACTCGAGCGTCAATGTCGCCCCTACGATTCATCCAATTTTTTCTTTACTTTTATCGTCCTAAAATGCCCTCGCGTGCCGGGCCAAAACGTCAAAAGACCTTCTTGCCCTTTGTCCTCACTTCTTCCTCGGGATTTGTAGCAAACCAGCAACGTATGCTTAGCGGACGGTCAGAGTCAATTCAAGATCATCGCACACGTGTTATATTTTTCCCTGTTTCCGAAAACACCCCCGCGACCCACGGGCATTGCCCTTGCGGCAGGAAACCCCTAGGACACTTTTGCCCCTCCTTACTTTATACCTAACAACACTCGTTCCCATTGCGCATGTCGCCTTCTTGTTTTAGACTTCAAGTTCTGGTTTTGCCGTTCGCAGACTACAGTCGTCAGTAACCATGGACTCTACCGTCATAGCCAACGGCGGATTCGCCGCCGCTCTTATGTCGTCTCCGGCGTCGATGACGGGGCGGTTCGCCTCTGTATACAGCGAAGTACAGACAAGCCGTCTTGACCACCCCCTCCCCCTTCCTTCTGTCCTCAAAAAACCGTTCAAGATCGCCGACGGCCCCCCTAGCTCAGCCGCCGGCAACCCAGGTCAGTTCAGATCTAGATTGATGATTGCACTGCTTAATCTCCAATTATACAAGTGTTATTTATGTTTATTTACTCCATGGACTTGAATTCATTTTGTTTATTTTTTATTATTTGCGCAGATGAGATTGCTAAGTTATTTCCGAATGTGTTCGGGCAACCATCGGCAATGTTGGTGCCGAGCGATTTGGGTGCAAATGGGTTGGATAAGAGGCTGAAAATCGGCGTCGTTTTGTCTGGAGGCCAGGCTCCGGGAGGGCACAATGTCATTTCTGGGATTTTTGGTTAGGATCATCTTGTTCTGGATTTATCAGATACATTGGGATCTTGCACGATTGCAAAAAGCTTAATTATTTAGCTATCATTGGGAACCTTTTATTTATTTATTTATATTTATTTTGGGTGCAGACTACTTGCAGGCTCGTGCAAAAGGGAGCACACTATATGGTTTCAGAGGAGGTCCAGCTGGGATCATGAAGTGCAAATATGTAGAACTAAACTCGGAATATATTTACCCATATAGAAATCAGGTTAGGATTTATTATGGTAATTAGCGGTTCCAGAAGATTCAAGCTTATATAATTTATTAGTTCAACTCAATTGATGGTATGGAAGCATCAAAGCATGCAGTGTAATTTCCATTTCAAATGACAGTGATTATTATGCTTCTCTCTGATGCGTGCACGTCTCTTTCTATTTGCAATGTTTCTATGATCATGAAAAAATTAGCCATTGCAAGGAATCTTTGATGATTCCCGGGAATGTGCTCTATGGGGGCAGGCATTTGGGATTCCTGGAACTCCCATATACAGTATGCTCACTCAATTAGGGAATGCATAATCCACCTATGTTTTTGGTAATTTGGATCCCTATGAAAATGGGTTCCTATTCTATGGGATAGAATTCCTGACATGTGATTTGCCAAACCAAATACCTAGTAAATTGTTTTAATTCTGCCGTTAGCTGTATTATCTGCAGCTGTATTATGTGCCTCTCAATTTTTTAGTAGTATCTAGTTAATTGTGTTCATATATTCGTCGCTAATTTATGTTAATTGTATGCACAATTTTAAACCATTCAGATCATTGTCAATTCTGATTTGGTGTCTGAATGTTTTTGACAGGGTGGTTTTGATATGATTTGTAGTGGGAGAGACAAAATCGAAACTCCAGAACAGGTGAAATCTTTTTTCTTTCTGGTTTTGAAAGATTGTGCTTAGTTCTCTGTAACTCATTTTGTGAAAATAAATGTGGTTGACTCTCTTTATGGGGCATGTTTTCAGTTTAAGCAAGCTGAACAAACGGCATTGAAGCTTGATTTGGATGGTCTTCTTGTTATTGGTGGGGATGACTCAAATACCAATGCTTGTCTCCTGGCAGAAAACTTTAGGTATGATATTTGGGCTTTTGTTTGGGTAATAGTATAACATAGTCTCTAAAAGACTTTGGATGTGGTGATTGGTTTGCTTTAAATTTTTCCTTTTGTGTTTTGAATAGCGTTCATTCTTTTATTAAGTTTGTTAAGTTGCGAAACTCGTAGTTTGATGATTACTTAGAAAATATGTTCTTTATTTATGACTATCAGTGATCCTATTGGTTTGAGATCAAATATATTGAATTTTTCAGGGCAAAAAATATGAAAACTCGTGTGATTGGATGCCCAAAAACCATTGACGGAGATTTGAAATGCAAAGAGGTGCCTGCAAGCTTTGGATTTGATACTGCATGCAAGGTGAATAAGCTGTGAATTATGTTTTATACTTACAATTATTTTATAACCCTTACCCCTTTGCTCCTGAAAGAAAAGTCCAACAGTTGGACTCTTGGACTTCCATACCAGAGGTCCTACGGTTCAAAACTTGAAATGGAGTAGGGATGGGTTTGGGATGGGAGAGGGACTGATGTTTTGTATGCCTCAAATTTTTTTGTTTTTTTTGTTTTCATACTTAAACTCAATATATTACTCTGCAAGTAAAAGAGCTTGTTAGATGAGTATCTTGGAAACTGCTTAGTTCAACTTTGATAGTGACCTCCATATCGTTCCATACAATCAGTTCAAGTTTATTGAGGTGTTTAAATGGACCAATTTGAGGAGTTCATCCCTGCTAGAATGAAATAGGCCAATCCTTTATGTTGGCCTCCAAGTTCTTATGAGAACCCTTGTGATGGAGAACCACTAATGGAGGAGGGTTGCATTACGTAGCTAATAGCCAGCGTAAAATTTGTCAGATCACTATGATGTGATTCTTTACTGAATATTTGTTGGGGCATCCCCTACGAGTGATGCGTTGCACTTGTACCACTCGGGTGTTGCGAAAAGTAGGCGAGGGTGGGCTAAGTCATCGCCCCAAAGCGACACGCCATGTTGGTGCTCGGGTACGGTGTCAAATATGTAAGGGTTCCTACATCATTCTGGACGTGGACAAGTAAAGACGTTAGTTTAGGAAATTAGGATTAGATTAGTAACTTGGAATATAGGGACACCTACGGGTAAAAACATGGAAATTGTGGATACAATAATCAGAAAAAGAATTAATATAATTTTCCTTCAAAAAACTAAGTGGGTGGGGGAGAAAGTTAGAGAAATTAATAAATCACGATTTAAATTTTTGTATACTGGAAAAGAAATACATAAGAATGGAGTAAGAATTATTATAGATAAAAAATTAAAAGATAGCATTGTTGATGTAAATAGAGTAGGGGATAGAATTATAAAAATCAAGATGGTAAGGACAAGAGATGATAAATATCATTAGTGCTTATGCTCCTCAAGTCGGCTTAGCAGAAAATCTTAAGAGACAATTTTGGGAAGATATGGATTGTATTGTACAAGGCATACCAGGGATTGAGAAAATATTTATAGGAGGAGATCTAAATAGACACATTGGAAGGAATAATAAAAATTATGAAAGGATACATAGAGGATATGGATATGAAGACAAAAATGAGCCTGGGGAGATGATCTTAGACTTCGATATGTCATATGATTTTAGTATAATGAATACTTGCTTTAAGAAGAGAGAACATTTAATAACCTTTAAAAGTAGACAAAATAGAAGTCAAATTGTATTTTTTTAACTAGGAGGGTAGATCGTTTATCATGCAAGGATTGTAAAGTTATTCCAGGTGAAATTCTAATCACACAACATAGAGTCTTAGTATTAGATATATGTGTTAAAAAATGGAAGAATAAGGATAAAATAAACCAGTGTAAGAAAACTAGGTGGTGGAACCTAAAGGAGAAAATATACTAAAATTTAAAAATAAAATGATTAAAGATGAGGATTAGACTATAGAGGATGGTATAGATACAAATACTCTTTGGAGCAGATTAGCTAGCTCTATTAAAAAAATAGTAAAAGAGATTTTAGGTGAATCAAGGATAAGATTCTCGAATAGCAAAGAAAGTTGGTGGTGGGATAAAGATGTACAAAAAGCCATAAAGACAAAAAGAATTTGGTATAAAACGTGGCAAAAATGTAGAAACATGGATAACTTTCAAAAGGATAAGGATGCGAGAAAAGATGCAAAAAATGCTGTTAGTGAAGTTAAATATAGATCATTTAATAGTTTATATGATAGATTAGATACAAAATAAGGAGAAAAAGATATATTTAAACTTGCTAAAGCTAGTGAAATGAAGAGTAAGGACTTAGGAAATGTAAAATGTATAAAAAGTAAAGATGATATTGTCTTGGTTAAGGATGAAGACATTAAAGAAAGATGGCGAAGTTACTTGAGTAAATTGTTTAATGAAAGCCAAATAGAAGGCTTAAACTTAAAATTGTCAAATGAGGAAAAGACTAAAAATATGAGATTTATTCACAAAATTAGAGTTAATGAAGTTGAGTTTGCACTAAAAAAGATGAAAAATGGGAAAACTATGGGACCAGATAATATCCCAATTGAAGTTTGGAAATGCTTAGGTGATAACGGAATTATATGGTTAATTAATTTATTTAATACAATTATAAAAACTAAAAAAATTTCGGATGAATGGAAAAAAAACACTTTAATACCTATATACAAAAATAGTGGAGATATTCAAAATTGTTATAACTATTGTGTAATTAAATATGAGTCATACGATGAAACTATGGAAAATGGTAGTTGAACAAAGATTAAGGTTAGAAATGAAGGTCTCAGAAGATCAATTTGGTTTTATGACTAGGAGATCTACCACAGAAGCTATATATCTTTTAAGAAGATTAATGGAAAAATTTAGGGAAAAAAAGAAGGACTTGCATATGATATTTATTGACCTTGAGAAAGCATATGATAGGATATTTAAGGAAGTTCTATAGTGGGTTTTAGAAAAAAAAAAATGGTGTATGTAATAGATATACTGATGTCATTAAGGATATGGACAATGGAGTAATAACTAGTGTAAGGACTATAGATGGAGAAATTAGAAAATTTTCAATCACCATAGGTGTACATCAAGGATCTGCTTTGAGTCCTTATTTTTTGCTTTAGTGATAGACCAATTGACTAAGAGTATTCAAAAGGAGGTTCCATGGTGTATGTGGTTTGCAGATGATATTATATTAATTGATGAAATTAGGGACGAAATAGAGACTGAGTAAGAATTTTGGAGAGAAGTTTAGAAATTTAGAAGCTTTAGGATAAGTAGAAATAAGACAAAATATATGAAATGTAATTTTAGTAATGATAGGAGGAATATTGGAGATAAAGTTAAACTTGATAATGAAGAAATAAATAACACTTGTAGATTTTGATACCTTGGATCTATTATGCGAGCCGACGGAAAAATTGAAGACGGTGTAATGCATAGAGTTAAACAGGTTAGATAAAATGGAGAAGTGCTTAAAGTGTGTTCTGTGATCGTAGAATACCTTTAAAATTGAAAGGTAAGTTTTATAGCATAGCTATAAGACCAGTTATGCTTTATGGATCGGAATGTTAGGCGACGAAGAAGTATAATATTTAAAAGTAAAAGTTGTTGAGATGAGAATGCTTATATCGATTAGTATAACATTGAAAGATAAATTAAGGAATGAACATATTCGCAGTAAGTTAGGTGTAGCTCCTATATAGGATAAGATAAGGGAGATACGACTTAGATGTATGGACACTTGCAACGTAGGCCACATAGTGCACCAGTGAGGAAGAGTGAGTTAGTTATTGTGGAGGGCAGCAGAAGGGGTAGGGGTAGACCTAAAATAACTTGGGAGGAGATAGTGAGTGAGGATTTAATATCCATGAATCAGTCAAAAGAAATTATCCATGTTCGCATAAATTGGCGGAAAATGATTCATATAGCTGACCCCACCTAGTGGGACTTGAGGCTTTGTTTTGTTGTTGTTGTTGTTGTTGTATTGGAGCCTTTATGTAAATATGTGTTCTAGTTAGTAGTGGGTTAAGTGCTGGACGTGCAAGTTATTGCACGGTTATTGTTTTGAATCAGATTGCAGTTTCTCTCTCTCTCTCTCTCTCTCTCTCTCTCTCCCGCAGGTTCTGCTATTCTTCTTCCTCTGATTCTGTGTCTCATCTCTATTCTGTATTTCTGTTCTGTTCTTACCACTGCTGCTGCTGCTTCTCTTCTTCTCCTTCTTCTTTCCTCCTTATCTTCTTCTTATTCTTCTCCCTGTTCTTCTTCTAATTTTCAAAATTTTATCTATCTATCTACCTATGTATGTATATATATTCTAACATCTTTCCTGCATCACCCTGTCTTTCTGACCTTGCAGATATATGCAGAAATGATAGGAAATGTAATGATAGATGCTCGCTCAACAGGAAAATACTATCACTGTGAGTTTGTTGGTTCATTTACTTTTGCATTTCGTGTTATTGCATGCATATATATATTGATTTTATAATTTTATGCATTTTAATGATTCACTGCCACTAAGAATTCATTACATATTTTTCACCAATATATCTATATAAGTATACTTGTTCTACATTTTAGGGCATGTAACATACCACACCCCCATTGCCATTCCGTGAACTGGATTGTTCCACGTTCAAATTGACATTGATTTCCACTTGCATTTTTTATTTATCAAGACAAACAACTTCCACTTAATTTTTGGTTTTTCGCTTGTTATCCCAGTGCCTTGAACCTATGCCATATGAGTGTTTTTCATTCTTGTACCCATTGGTCTTCATTAACTTTCACCAAAACGTTTCAACTATCACATTATTAAATTCTCTTCGATTGTAGCACTTACATCATCCACCCCCATTAATGCATTATTTCCAATGATGACCTCCTAGCATTGTAGCATTGAAAGCTTTTCTATTTCAAAGCACCTAAGCATGTTGTCTTTGATTGTTATGCATAATTTCATGGATAGTTTGTCATTCACCATTCTTTAGTGGACTTCATTTTTATTTATGCTCTATATTCATAAATCACTTGACTCAATGGTAAGGATGTTATAACCAAACCAAAGATCAAAGGTTCAAGTCACAAAAATATTCTTTCCAAGCACAGAGGTAAGGCTGCATGCATCTTGCCCTCCCCAAGCCCCCAATGGCGTAGGAACCTTCTGCACTGGGCGTTACATTTTTTTAATGCTTTATGTTAAGCATGTATATTGAATTCCTTGGGGTAGCTGGGGAAGGGGTTAAAGGACCCATTGCATTTTAATTATTAAGTTTGCTACTAAGCAGCTTTGCAGAGATTTCTCAGGCTGCAGTTGTAGAACCTCCGCTATATGGACTTGACTCGGCTTGACAATTTGTTCTTTCTTCACTGGTCATATGTTATATAGCTATTTTCGCAGGGTTTGTATGTGTAGTTTGTGTATCTTAGGTTGTGATGTGATTGTTTGGATGCTTTTGATATTCATTGTACCTCTGTTTGATTCATAATGAAAAATCTCTAGATTCTGGTTACTCCCCCCCAAAGACATAGACCTTCAAAGGTGAGCCATGTAAATCTTGGGGGTTTGTTTTCCCCTGTTTTGTTTGTTTGTCTGCTTTGTTATTGCATTTGATTGGGATGTGATCGTAATATTCTGTGTAATATTCCTTTGTGTAACCTGTATTGAGTGTTTTGTATATTCATGCAGTTGTACGACTCATGGGACGTGCAGCCTCGCACATTACACTGGAATGTGCTTTGCAGACGCATCCAAACATTACCATTATTGGAGAAGAGGTGCTAATACTTCATCTTCAAATGATATCCCAGGCATCTGCACATACTTTGATGGGAGTATTGTGGACTTTTTGTGTGGATCAAACTTTTGTTGATGTTGAAACAAATCGGAGTGACTTTCTAAAATTCAGTTTGTTGCCAGTTTTTAGTGCAAGCATAAAAGTATCCTAAAAAGTGCCCCATACTAGGGTTACCATGATTCATGGAATGTCTATTTGTAGGAATAGAATGTCAAAATATAGGAATTTGATATCCTATGAAAGAAAGTGTAATCATCATAAAACAAATGATAATGCAAAAATTTTATTAATCTGTAGCATGGAATGGACAAGGAATGATTATTCCCAAATTTGTGAACGTCTATTTCCTATTCTGTGTTTGATGGAATCACACACAGTTTTGAATTGATGCAACTAAAACAAATAATTGCCTACAAATTAGTTGGAGTAAGCCTTGCTGGATTTTTTAACTTCCCAAGGCCATCAAAAACCACACAGCCCACCATACCGAAACTGCATCACCCAGTTCAAGATTCAATTTTTTTTTCCTTAATTATGAGCTCTGCAATTAATCTAGAATGTTTTTGGGTCTTCGATACTTCATTTGTTGCATGATAGATATCAACACTTCCAAAATGCAAACAACTCTTTGATTTTTTTTTAAAGTAAACTTGATAACATTGTAATATTGAATGCAATGTGCAACAATGTTTGAAGAGCTGTTATTATCACGGTGAGTAAAATATGGGAATTTCAATTTTCTCTTTGATAGTGCTGCATTTTTATTGCTAGGGCCTGATCTTGGTAGTAGACATGACATATGAGATACTCTGAGTTGGATGAAATTGAAATATCCTATAATGGAAATTTCCATTTCTGGTAAAATTGTTTGTCATAGTTATATGTCGAAGGAGTTCAATTTAATCTGTTTGAATCTTAGAAATTGCTTGGGACTTGTGACTTGAAGGTACTGTTTTTAGCTAGAATTAATCATTTTAAGTTGCTGTAGTTGGATAGAAAATTTGTTTGTTGGCAAATGTTTGAAAAGTGAAGTTCCCTTGAACTGTTTCTAGTGCTGATTAAAGGGTGTGGATTCATTGATCTGAAACGTAGATCTTGTCTTTTGATGAGCTAAAAAGCTTCACAACACAAACTAATCTGTAAACTCCTGGGGGAAGCCTCCTCTGCCATTTTTTTTTTTTGTTGACAATGTTTTTTGTGGCTACAGGTTGCTGCCAAGAAGTTGACTCTGAAAAGTGTTACAGACTATATTGTAGATGTAATCTGTAAACGTGCAGAATTTTGTTATAACTATGGAGTCATACTTATTCCAGAAGGCCTTATTGATTTCATTCCTGAGGTATACTTCTCATTTTATTCCCTGTTGATGTGACTTGTTTCCTCTAATGCCCATTTATCAAAATACAGTGGTAGGGATCATGCTTATCAGTGTTAATGTGCATTTGCATGTATGCTAATTGACGTATTTATTTTGTTTTTACTTCGCAATTTGCAGGTGCAGCAACTTATAGCAGAACTGAATGAAATTCTAGCTCATGATATCGTAGATGAAGGGGGGCTCTGGAAAAAGAAACTTACAAATCAATCTCTGCTGCTTTTTGAATTTTTACCTCAGGCAATTCAGGAACAGTTGATGCTTGAAAGAGATCCACACGGAAATGTCCAGGTGCATGGTTTATATTGCTCTTCTATGTTTGAATTTGTCTTGTACTGTTTTTATAGGTATCTATGGTTATGTTATTTCTGATTTATGCATGTAGGTTGCTAAAATAGAAACAGAGAAAATGCTTATTCAAATGGTTGAAACTGAGTTGGAGAAGAGAAAGCTGGAGGGTACATATAATGCTCAATTCAAAGGCCAGTCCCACTTCTTTGGGTATGTACTTTGCTTGACAAGATATTAGTGTTGTGACACTTTAATTGATGGCTTGGGATTGATAAAAAACAATATTACTGCTTGATAGTTGTTCATGATCCTAATCTGATATATTAACAATTTAAATTTGCTTGCTTTACATTTTTCTCATTTCCTGGCAACATCCATTGGATAGATTGGTTCGTCACTGACATCTTATGTGTAATTCTCAGGTATGAAGGGAGATGTGGCTTGCCTACTAATTTTGATGCTGCATACTGCTATGCATTGGGCTATGCTGCTGGTGCTCTTCTTCATGCTGGAAAAACTGGTTTGATTTCATCGGTTGGTGCTTCAAGCCTTCAATACACCACTACTTCGTCTCTTACCAGTTCCATTCTTTAGTATTTCATTCAAATTGTTCCTGCCTCATCCTCTTCAACATTATCATCTTAGTTACTTTTTTTTTGAATATTTTTTCATTGCATCTCCAGGTTGGGAATCTGGCTGCTCCAGTTGAAGAATGGACTGTTGGTGGAACTGCATTGACTTCATTAATGGACGTGGAGAGAAGACATGGTATGCTAACCTTTCCCTTCCATCATATTCTGCAGAATAGTATCCTGTGAGATATTATTTTATTCTCTTCATTCTCGTTTTAGTTTTTGGCTATGCCTTGGTAATGCATTACATGATAAAATTTTATACTAGAATCTCAATAGTTAGTCAACTATTCCATGCTTTTTTCCAAATACATAAAATGTGTTATTTATATGTAATGGAATAAGAGTGGAAAGGAAACAGCTACATTGGGACTTTCCTTTTCTAAACTTATTTTAAGCTGATTAAAAATTTTTCCTTTGGGATTTTTCCGTGCAACTATATATTGTGGTATTTTTCTATTGAAGTCTATAATTTATGTTATTTATCTCTTCCCCATCCATTAAGTTTGTTATTAATTAATCAAAAACTGTCTTGCAGGCAAGTTCAAGCCTGTGATCAAGAAGGCAATGGTGGAGCTTGAAGGTGAGTGTTCCTGTGCCAGCTAGTGCAATCAATACCTGCTATAATGTTGTATAAGATTAATAACCCAAGAGCTAACTCTAATTAGCAAATTCATTTTATCTTGCGTACCAAGCTGCAAGTAATATTTACAACGATGATGAATATTCAGGTGCGCCATTCAAAAAGTTTGCATCTATGCGGGACGAGTGGGCCATCAAGAATCGATACATCAGTCCTGGTAAGCGATGGGTTTGGATATCCCTTCATTCTGATCCTATCAGAAGTGTAGAGGCTGGAAAATGAACCAAGAAAAATGCATCATCTTCTTGCTTTCCATTTTGCTGTCTGTAGCCTTTGAGATCTGGGATCCTGGTCAAGTACAGGCTTCTCCTCTTAACTTCCCTCTTTATTATTGCAGGCCCCATTCAGTTTAATGGCCCAACATCAAATGCTGTTAATCACACACTGCTGCTGGAACTAGGAGCCCAAGCTTAGGCATACGTTGTAGCCTTATGGCTCCTGCCTGGATGGATTGCTCAATTCTCCATGAGAAGAGAGAAGCAGAAATTAGTCAAGTTGTGCATCCCCTGTGATCTTGGTTAGGTTGTCAACATGTTGATCTGAGTTTTGTTGGAGAGGGTGATCCCAGGAATTCAACTTGAGATGTTTAGTATTCGGTATTTTTATTTAATTTTATTTTGTCGGGATTGCCTTGGTTAAAAATACTATTGCCTGATATTTTGTTTCTATTTTTGGTTCTTTCCCCCTTAAATTATTTTCCTCATACCTATTTTCTTGGAAAGGGAAAGAAAATATTAAGGAATTTACTATGGAGAAAGAAAATAAAAATATATATTAAATTGATGAATAAAATTTAAATTTTACACATTAATATTTAATTTTTTGAAAAAAAAAATTGAATTTTACTAAAATGAATTTTTATCTTTAATATAAAAAATATATAATGAAAAATAAGATTTTAAAATTTTATTTTCTTTCCTTTTGTAAAATTCTTAATCAACGGATACTCCCAGAAATGGGAGGGGAAGAATCCTCGTGGGTCTAAGGTGACTCATGAGGTATGTATTTTTAGTGTCATTCATTAAAATCATTATATCTTAATCAACAGCCCTGAAAGTTGAAATACTTACTACAAATTAAAATAATTAGTATTAGTTGAAAATTTCATATATATATTCATTCAAATTAAGTCTGAAATTTTATTTAAAAAATTTTGAAGACACCAAAATTTTATTAGAAATTCAATATAATATAATGTTAATTTTGTAGGTGCATAAAAAATTATTATATTTTAAATAAAATAGAAAATTCGCAAAAAAAAACACACACAACTATAAATGGGCATAGATGTAAGAACAATTTAACAAAAAGTAACTTCTTGTTACAAAAACCATAAGAATTAATGGGTTACCCCTTCATTTTCTACCTTCATAAATTATGTCCTTTGTTTTTCATGGATTCTTGATGTTGATATCCATCTAAATGTAATGAACTTCGTAAACATTATTTTAGATGAAAATAATGCATTCCTACAGGATCACACGAAAGTTATGATCTTCATTCGTCATCATTTAGATAAAGAATTAAAGATTGAATACCTTACTATCAAAGACCCACTTATCTTATACAGGGCCGACTCTTAACAATATTGGGTCCTGAGCGAATGATTTAATTAGGGGTCCTTAATATTTTGTTTAATTTTTATTTTTATTTAAAATTAATTTTTCTAACTTTTTGAGATGCAAAATTACTAATTAAAGTTTTATATTCAAGATTTTCAAGTATTTTTTTTTTTCTATTGATAACATAACTAATCCATTTAACCTTTCTCGTGACATAGTTAATCCCAAATAATTTTTTATAAGTTTAAGTTTTAAAAAACTTCTTTCTGCAAAAGTTATTGTCATAGGTATCGTTAATAAAATTGTATAAACAATAAATACATTTTAAAAACAATCTATCTTTTTTATAAATACATTGAGACTTGAAAAAGAAAGAATTTAATGACATTTACTTTACATTTTAAAATACAATTTCATTTACTTGATAGTGGGAAAGTCAATGTATGGGAAGATAGCATCATAAATAATGTTAACATTATTACATTAAAAAAAATTTTGGGGGCCCCAAAATTTTTGGGACCCTAAGCAAACACCTCAACTACCTTAAGGTCAAGTTGGCACTCATCTTATGAAAAAATTTAAATGATAGATTTGACCATCAAAAGATCGTGATTTTACCAAATGCTCGACATGAATGATTGCACCTGAGGTTACAAGATTTTAAAGCAGATAGTGAATATAACTCAGCTTGGCATATATTAGCTCGAAGCTAAAATTATGTGGTGAAAATATTAATGTTGAAGACATACTTGAAAAGGCATTTACTACTTTCTATCCCACTAATGTGCTCATGCAGCAGCAATATAAGGAGGGGAAATTTACTAAATTTTCTGAACTTATATTATGTCTTCTTGTTGCTAAGTAAAATAATGAGTTTTTGATAAAAAAAATCGTCAAACTCGTTCAACTGTTTCAACTCCATTCCTTGAAGTGAATATGAATACATCTCGTGGTCGAGGACGAGGCTGCATGCATGGTTATGGGCATTGTCGTAGCCGTTGTTGAAATAATCACTGGCATCAATGTGAGGCTACAATCCCCCAAAAGAGGGATGACCCCCATAAGAAGGATGGCCCCAAGAAGCTGGATAATGATCAGGATCAATGACCTAGACATCATGAAAATAAATGCTACAGATGTGGAGAAAAATGTCATTGGTCGCATACCTGTCCTACACTTAGACACTTGGTAAATCTATACCAAGCCTTTATAAAAGAAAAAGAAAAGAATAAAGAAACTGAAACAAATTTTGTAAACAATGTTGTTCCAATAGATCTTGATGTTGGACCATTCAACTCTATTTATTTTGATGTTGCTGATTTTCTTTTAAATCAAAACGAAAATAATGATGAAATATTTTAAAATATAAAGTAAGAAATATTGTATTTAGATTTCAATAAATAAATTATGGTATTTATTATTGCTATGATCAATCATAATAATGTGTTTTTAAAATATGTATTGTAGTGTGGATTGCACTAAAGTTTTGATCAATTCTAAGATGTCTATGAAAAAAGTTTGTTTAACTAATAGCGTTACAACACACACAATTTTTTTAGATAGGAAGTATTTTCATTACTTGAATATATCTTCAACAAATGTGAATACAATATTTAGTTCAACAAATTTGATTGAAGGTTTCGAAATAACTAATACAAAGTTACCCAATGGTACTTACAAATTGATGAAACTTTATACTCCAGCAGATCCAAAAGAAATTTGTTAAGCTTTAAAAATTTAAAACTCACTGGATATCATATTAAAATTACAAATGAAGGCAGTAAAGAATTCCTTTATATTACTTCTATTGTTTCTGGAAAAAAAAATTTAAAAAAACTATAAACTTTATCTTCTGTATTATATTATACAAATATTAAAGCAATTGAATCATATAATGTCTTGCACCAGAAGTGCAATGACCCAAAGTTATTTATACTTTGGCATGATCATCTTAGACATCTTAGAGATGTAATGATGCGAAGAATCATTGAAAATTCATATGGTCATCCACTAAAGAACTAGAAGATTCTTTTATTAAGTGATTTCATGTGTAGTGCTTGCTCTTAAGAAAAATTAATTGTCAAACCATCTATTTCAAAGATAAGTCTTGAACCTCCTAGTTTCTTACAAAGAATTCATGGTGATATACGTGGATCAATACATCCACCATCTAGATCATTTAGATATTAATGGTCTTAATTGATGCATATACTATATGACCACATGTTTCTCTACTTTTTACTCGTAATATTGTATTTTCTAAACTTCTTTCTCAACTAATTAGATTACGAACTCATTTTCCTAATTATCCAATTAAATCAATTCATTTGGATAATGCTGGTGAATTTACATCCCAAACTTTAGATAACTATTGCATGTCACTTGAAATAGATGTTGAACATCCCATTGCTCATACATATACAAAAAATGGTTTAACTGAATCTTTTATTAAGATACTTCTACTCATTATTAGACCTATGATTATGAAAACCAAATTGCATATATCTGTTTGTGGACATGCTATTCTTCATGCTGCATATTTAGTTCGTATAAGGCCAACTGTTTAAAATCAACTTTCACCCATGAAATTAGTTTTTTGGGCAACAACTTGATATTTCTTATTTAAGAAATTTTGGTTATGTAGTATATGTTCCTATTGCCCCTCCTCAAAGAACTAAAAGTTTGGTATTATGTTTGTTTTGATTCCCCTTCTATTATTAGATATCTTGAACCTTTAACAGACGATTTTTTTAAAACACTGTTTCAAGATTATCATTTTGATGAAGCAGTATTCCCTACATTAGGGGGAGCAAAATCAGTGCTTAAAACACAACATGAAATCATATGAAATGCTATGAATTTATCTCATTTAGATTCTCGCACAAATCAAAGTGAACTTGAAGTTCAGAAGACTATACATTTGCAAAGGATTGCAAATTAGTTACCAGATTCTTTTGCCAATACCAAGGTCATACTAAAATCTCATATACCTACTATAAATATTCCAGCACGTATTGATGTCCTTGAATGACAACAGCCGTGGAAGGTCTATTGGTGCAAAAGATTAAACTCCCAGAAGGATAAAATTGAAATATGTAAATACTCCAGAAGAAGTTACATAGGTAGATAATTCATTCGACCTTCACAAACCTGTTTCTCCTAAAAATGAAATCTTTATTATGAAACCTCCTAAAAAGGAATATCTTGAAGAGAAAACTCCTGAAAAGAAATCCCTTGAAAAGGGACAGATATCTATAAATAATAATGAGATCTCAACTCATTACACGGGAGAAATGTGGGATAGAAATAAAGTTGTTGTCAACAAAATATTTGCATATGCATTAGCTACTGATATTATCAGAAATAATGAGGATCCTAAACCTAAATCTGTTAATGAATGTCGATATAGAAGTAATTGGACAAAATGGAAAGATATTATCACAGCAAAATAAAACTCTTTATTAAAAAGAGAAGTGTTTGGACCTGTAGTCCAAATACCAGAAAATGTTCAACCCGTTGGATACAAATGAGTATTTGTGCGCAAGCAAAATGAAAATAATGAAATTACTCAATATAAAGTAAGGCTTGTGGCACAAGATTTCTTACAGAAACTCATAATTGATTATGAGGAGACATATTCTCTCATAATAGATGGAATCACTTTCACTTTCTTAATTGGGCTAGCAGTCGCTGAACGACTGAGCATGCGTCTTATAGACGTAGTAACAAAAATAGCTGAAGGTACCCCCAGGGTGTGGTTCAGGTGGTAGTGCGGACTGCGAGAGTGCCTTTCACGAGGTCAGGTGTTCAAACCCTCTCGGGTTCGTTTCTGTCCCTGGACTCCTGAATTTACCCTCCCTTTGGAATTGTGGGGTCAACTTCAAGGAGGGCAGGATTAGTCACGTGGACCGTAAAACAGACACGTGGATACCTGGTGCGTAATCTAAAAAAAAAATAGCTGAAGGATTTAAATTGTCTGAAGCAAAATCCAGAAATTTATATTCAATTAAACTCCAACATTCTTTATATGCATTAAAGCAATTTAAACGCATGTGGTACAATTGATTAAGTGAGTACCTTGTGAAAGAAGGATTCATAAATAATCCAATTTGTCCATGCCTTTTTATTAAAAGATAAGAATCCGGATTTGTTATAATTTTTTTTTATGTTGATGATTTGAATTTAGTTGGAACTCCTGAAGAGCTCACTAAAGCTACTAATTATTTAATGGCGAAATTTGAGATGAAAGATTAAAGAAAGACAAAATATTGTCTTGACCTACAGATTGAACATGTAAATGGAAGAATTCTTGTTCATCAATCTAAATATACTGAAAATATATTTAGCCAAATTTATATGGACAAAGTTCATCCTTTGGGATCTCCAATGATGGTGCGATCACTTGATGTTAAGAAAGATCTATTTTGACCTCATGATAAGTGGGAGGAATTACTTGGTCCTAAAGTATCATATTTAAGTGCTATTAGCTCTTTGATGTATCTGGCTAATTGTACAAGACCCGACATTGCATTTGTTGTAAATATACTAGTAAGATATAGTTTTGCTCGTACTCGGTGATACTAGAATGTAATTAAGCACATTCTGCGTCATTTGAGAGGTACATCTGATTTTGGTCTATTCTACTTATTTGATTCCAAGTCTCAACTAGTAGGATATACAGATGTTGGATATCTATCTGATCCTAACAATGCTAAATTTAAAACTGGATATGTATTTCTTTACAAAAAAACTGTTATTTCTTGGAAATCGATAAAGCAAACGGTTACAGTAACATCCTCTAATCATTCTGAAATACTAGCTATCCATGAAGTTCGTAGAAAATACGTGTGGCTCAAATTAATGATTTCTCATATTCAAGCAAATTGTGGTCTTCAATCAATCAAGGACATTCCAATAGTTTTATATGAAGACGACTATTGTGAAAATTCGCAAGTGCACAAAATCGTAACAAGTAATATAGTGATAAAGAAGGATGTCGAACCCATAAGGACTATTTACCTATTAACTATTAAAATTATTGTAATTCTAAATTATTTGAAAATCAAGAAAAATGGTGGATTTTGAATCTGAAAAATAAAATAATAACAAATTAAATTAAATCAACTAAATACATAAAAAGAAGATGGTTTCACCCAAGAATAAAACACTAGGGCATCTCACTTAACCAATCAAATCCCAAATCCTAATCATGCAATCAATCAATTATCATCCTATTTGACGGTGAAATATTCTAACTTATCTAAGACCCTCTCTTGAGTATAATTAGAACTACTCAAAATACAATACCCCACGTTATGTCTATGCAAATTTAAAAGTAATTGAGTACATTAAAATTAATAATATTTCACATAAAAGCCGCACAAATCACGTTGACACATTCCTGTCTTCCGTTCAATTTATGACATACATCATGCGAAGCTAAAATACATACATCATCTCTCGAATTAACATGCATAACAAATCATTCAACTATTGATCAAATAATTGAAAGCATTAAACTCAATGATGTATACTTAAAAGGAATGATAAAATTATGATCACATAGAAATAAGATTTAGAATTGTCATAGAGAGGTTACATCGTAGCCTTAGCAATAGAAATTAGCCCATAATAAAATAAAACTAAACCATAATGATTCTAGAATTCATAATAAAAATTGTACAAAGAGAAGATGAAAGAATTAAAAAAAATTGTATGTAGATCGAGAATCTCGATCGTCAACAACTCCAATTTGACTTCTCTCTTCTTCTTCTTTTTCTAAGCTTTGAATTCCTCTCTAATGGTGAAACAATTCCTCCTCCTCCTTTCTTAGCTTCGAATCCCCTCCTTTTAATAAGCTCTGGTCGTCCTTCCTTCTTATCTCCCTTCTTTTCTGCCGCCGCCTTGATGAGCGATTTTCTCTATCGAGATCTTCCCATCTTTGAAAGTATTCAACACAAAAGTTGTGGGAGTTTTTCTTAGCTTTTCATAGATACCAAGATCTCCCTTTTTGGATTTTTTTTAGAAAAAATTATGCTCCAAATACTGAAGGGTGTTTCAGGAAATTCGGGAGAGAAATTTGAGTTTGAGAATAACTCTTGTTGAAGGGAATTTGAATTTGAAAAAGAAAGTTTCCTCCTTATTCCCCATGGCTCCTTTAATTTATTTATTCTTGAACAAAACAAATCAAAACTCTAATAAATAATAAAATTAAACGCAAGCTAACATAAAAATAAGAGTGAAAGTATGACAAAACTTGTATAAAAATTAAACACATCAATGACGCTACATGTACAACTCAACTAAGAGAATGATACATAAAGGGTGACAAAACGAAGCATATCTCTCTAAAATTCTTATATACACATTGTTAGCCTCAGGGGCTACATAATCATGGTTTATATGTTTTGATGATATTAACCTATATGCTGTTCATAGTATTTCCTATCTTTGCAAATCATGTTTAGTACAAGTTCCAGTGACGAATACATGAAGTACTGAATCAAAGGTAAAGATTGGACCGAGTAGACGTCAAGTAGAAAAGTTCAAAAGGACACTCACTCGGAAGGGACTCAAGCACATCTATGGAAGCATGATGTAGAAATTATATTTAATAAGGATTGTGGTTAAGGTAGTAATTTCTGTAACTCTTGAGTTTTGTTTCATGCACGATTTTTTAGCAAGAGTTGAGCAATGCACATGCATACTAAGACACATGAGTTTATAGGATTTCACCTAAAGTCAACAAACTCAACATTCATGGTTTTCAAAGTTAACTCAAAGAGTTTCTCAAAAGAATCTTAAACTCAAAGTTGTTTTTGTAAGGGACAAGTTTCCAACATCTTGGTATTTTGAATTTTCACATACTTAGTCCTGATTGTGTCAAAACATGGTTTATGTCCTAAAGTTTCAAAGAAGTCAAGTATATTTTCTGTAAAGGACATACGAAGTATATAAGATATCAAAATAAACTTTCAAATGTATTTTATTAATCAAGATATCTTATATTCAAAGGGAAACTCATTTGGACAAGTATTAAACTTTATTAGACTTAATATATTTCATATACTTTTGTCCAAGATTATTTTAAGTCATTAAAAGACTTTTTGAAAAAGAAAAACATAGCACTCATCAACTAATGCATAGCACTAGTCGACTAGAAAAACTAGTAGCAAATTTATGTCTCACGGCCCAGGCACTAGTCGACTAGTGGAGGGCACTAGTAAACTAGATGGTGGGACTAGTCGACTAGTGAGTGTGACTACTCAACTAGTGACCTCGAGCCCAGCACAACAATGGGTAGAAAATGACTAGAACTTGAGCCACCCGAATGGGATTCACTCCTAATGGTTAGATAATGGCTAGAAAGAGTTCTTGACTATAAATACAAGTCTTTAGATTTGATTTAACATGTTTTTGAAGGTTTTTTATCATTCTTTGTGAAAAATATCTTTTTATACAAAACCTAAGCACATTGCATATTAGTTATTCATTACATGTGTTCATTCTCTCTTGCTCACTAATTGTGTTTGATTCATTCCATGAGAGAGTAGTTTGAGATTGTGTTGTAATTATTATCAGCTCATAGTGAGGGGCATTACTTTGTAATCATCTTCTTGTTGTAAGATTCTTTGTGAATCGTTTAGTGAAGGTTCTTTGTGAACTGAACTTGCAAGGCATCTTGGTGATCCTTGTGGCTTTTGGTGAGCGCGGTAAGGATTTGTTCCCGAGTGTAGGGTTTGGTACCCGAGTTGTAAGGCTTGCTCCACTGGTGAAGGAGTGTTATAGTGGATTGTGGAAACCTTAGCTTGGCGCTAAGGTGTGGACGTAGGCTTGGTGCTGAACCATGTAAAAATATCGATGTTGATCTTTCTCTACCTTTCTCTTTATTTTACTTGTCTTGTGCATGGTTTACACTTGATTTAATTGTGATATAATTTTTTGAATCTTACTAAGAGTTTTATTTTGTAGAGAAAATCAAAATATGCAAAAAGAATCCATTCACCCTCCCCTCTAGACTCTATTGTATAATTTTGCTGCGGGGCAGGACATATATACTCCAAGGGCTGAGACACTTAACACATATGAACTCCAAAAGAATGATGATATAGATATTCAGCAGATTCGATCAAGTGATAGTCTAGCAATTTTGTTCCTACTACAACATTCAAGAAGTTGGTTCATCTCATCGAAATGAGACATCTTAAATATTTTAACAAAAGGAGTTAATATATAGGTGACATCCAAGGGGGGGTGTTATGAAAACCTTAAAAATTAATGGTTGTCACTCCTTCATTTCCCATCTCCATAAATTATGTCCTTTCATTTTTCACCACCATAAATTATGTGTTATCCTTATTGCCCTATAAAAGGGCTCTCTCTTCCTCTTATTTTGACATACACATATAAGGTTTGGAGTAGGCATATGAGTAGAAAGGATGCAAGAAGATAAGATATAGAAAGAAGAGAAATATTTTGTACAAAGCTGGTTTCAAATCATCTTGTAATTGCTCCCGAAATAGTGAAATTTTTTATCCCATCGGCCCGTGGAGTAGGCATAACTGAACCATGTAAAAATTCATTCTCGTCTCTATTTATTTTTCTGCGTCTTTTACAACACTTTTTATTTTATTAATATAGAAATACCTTCTTTATAGTAGGCTAGGATTTCTTTGACTTGCTTGTGGCTCTAATACCAATTGTAGGAGCAACAAGAAATCAAGACAACACCACTCAAACTAACAATCAGAAATATAAGAATGACTTTGAAGATATACCAAGAGAAGAGGTGGATTTTTTCTTTTCTAACTCTCTTCTCCTTGCACAGTATGATGTATGAATAAGACTCAAAGGTTAAGGTAGATAAGACTATTTGACAAATTTCTGCCTGTTATTCACTCTAATAGATATTGTTAAATCATTTTTTTTATCCAAACTCTTGAGTTAAAAAGATAAAAAGAAAATTATTTATAAAAAAAAAGGGATTTTTTTTTGGTCTCTTGCTGTTCTTTTGATGTCATCTATCATCTTTCCATCATGTTGGCCAAATTAAGCAATGTTGGGTAGTCTAGATTTTTTCAATAATTATCACTAGTTTCTTTATCCATTTCATCAATATACTCCTTATTGCAATCATTATTAACAAATGCGCTTCAATTGAGATATTAGCTTTGTTCCAACTTGCTTACTTTATCAAGTAAGTTTTTATTGTTGCTCTTTTTTCGAAAACTATAGACTAATTCCTATGGAAATCATATGATAACGGCTTGATTGGTTTGGTGGAATAGTTATTCATTGAAATAAGATAGAATATAAATTAAATTTTGAAAATAAAAAGAATATTTATTCCTTATATATTTTTAATTATTTTATTTAATGTGTAATAAGAAAGGAATACATTCCCGTGATAAAATTTGATAATAGTTATTTCTTATCTGTACCTTATTTTGGATTTATAAAATAATTTTACAATTATTTACTTTATAGTAACAATGCAATTTCTCATATTACTAATTGTAACTAACCTATTAAAACTAAACTATTCCTAAGAATAGGAATTTTGCAAACCAAACGTAGTCCAAGTCTTCTTAGATTAGTTGTCATTTCTTCATTTTTTTTTCCCCCAATAACAAGATCTGCTTTTGCTCTATCAATTATATTAACTGAGACCAAACAAACATTTATTCTTCAATTTTGGCTGCAACATGATGGTTTTCATTTCCTTCAGTCTATAGGATTTCTTAATGAGCATGAAAAATACCAATTTTGTTGTTCTTGGGCATTTTATAATGACTCATTTGACAATCTCAGAGGAGTCTTTATATGCTAATAGTTCAAAGAATGTATATGATTTTACTTTCAAGGATATCATTTTGTTATTGAGGGTTGTCCTTATTTCTAATTTGATAATATTAAAGTTGCATTTAGTAACATAAATTTCGAATCTTAAATTTGAATTTGAATAAAATTAGATAAATTTTAGTACAATTTTATATTATATGTTATCCAAATCAAATGCAAATCTAAATCCAAAACATCTCCAAATATATGGTAAATGAATTGAAATAATATTTGAAAAAAAAAAAATAACCATTCATGTTTGATTGATTGTTTAAAGATAGATCAAAATAATTTGGAATAATATAGCGAAAATTCAATAGCTCTTTAGTAAGTGTAGACACCCCATTTTGTCCACGGTCAAATATTTAAAAAAAATTACACATTTTATTTCACTCTAAATATAGCAGAAAATACAAAAAGTGAAAAAAATACAAGGAAAGTCCAAAATACAGCAGAATACAAAAACAAAAAAACAAAAATATAGGGAAATTCTACATTGATACAAACAAAATACGCAAAGTAGAATATGCAGGAATATTCAATGTCCCTGTTAGCACCTGCACACATGCACAAAAAGAGATGTTAGGGGAAAATCAACAATAAAAATTGGGTGATTTCTTTCTTACATTAGTTAATTTTACAATAAAATTGGACTATTTGTTCCTCAAATTGACCAATATGCAATAAAATGGATTGATTTGCTCCCTAATTTTACTAATCTATTTGAGACTCACATGGAAGGAAATCGGTAAGAGAAATCTAGTTTTAATGCTTTTGAGCGTATAAGGAAAATTTTCTGTCAGTACGAAAGCACACGTATGGAAAGGCATTTAACTAGGAAATCGGCAATAGGGAAGAGTTGATTTACTTCCTAAATTGTTTGATTTGGTTTTTAATAAGGATCAAAACCGTAAGCCTATAAATAGAGACTTCCACAAGAGGAACACATACACAAGACAATTGAGAGGCTATCCAAGAAATAGACATATATACACTGAGAGATATTCAGAGAGTCTCTCGAGAGATACACACATTTAGTGTCTCTCGAGATATACACATTGAGAGACATTCTGAAGCAGTGGTGAGGGAAATCAGAAAATTCTAATTGAGAGAGGAATAAATTGAGCCAGTCTAGAGCAAATTGAGAATTCAGAGCTGAAGAACAGATAACTTATTGACAGAGTTTGAGGAGGAGTCTCAAGGAAAATATTCAAAGCTAGAGGCGGAAGGGAACCGAGGTTGGTTAAAAAGATCGGAGGAGTAGAAGACCAAAGATTGGTTGGGTCCTTTTTTTTTTTTTTTTTTGTGTTTTGCCCTATTTTTATACTTAATCATGCAATTATAGTAGTGTGAAACTATGTTAAAATTGACCTGTTAACTCAACCCACTCTAACCTATTGACCCAATCCATTAAATTGGATCCAGTCTGTGTGACTCGTAAACCCAAGTTTCGCAGACCCAAGATGTAGGAACCCAAACCCGATAAATAAAAGAAAATATGTATAAAATAGAGAAATAAGGAGAGATAAAGGAAAAATAAAATAAAAAGGAAGGAATTTGGTTGGCAGGGCCAAAATTGTAGATGGTTTTAGAGAGCATGAGAAAATTGTTGTCGGTTTTGGGTCAACTAGGCGAGTCAACTGCAAAACTGATGACGGTTTTGTGGGTATAAGGAAAATTGGCGCCGGTTTTCTCCTAAGCTACTCACTTATAAATAGAAGTGAGCTCATTTTTTCTTGAAATTTCAAAAGTTCTCCTTTTTGGGCTCTGCTAGGGTTTTGGGTTTTCTTCATTAAAAGGCTCCTACGGGTTCTCACTTGCTCCCGGTTCACTCTCTCTCCTCCAAGATAGTCGGTACTCGTAGTTCTATTGATTCGAAAAGCTAAGGTTTTGGGTCTTTCTGTCCGTTTCGATTTCTTTTCAGAAACAGGTAAGGGGATTAAGTTAAGTCAGCATTTTAACAAGTTTGAACCGATGGAAATGTATTTTGGGTATGTATATTTATGTTTTCAGTTCTTACTTCGAAAACCGACCGTTCAAAATGGGTTTTTTCAAAGCTAAGATATACGATATGATATTTTGAGTAAAAATGAACGGTGGGAAGCTTGGTTTTATCTTCCAAACCAAATATAGTATGTTTTCTTGGTTGCCTACGGGCTATGTTCAATTATTGAGATTGTGTGGCAGGTGAATGATAGGTAAATATTATTTTAAAATTGAATTTGGGAATGTTTGTGAAATACTGGAACTGCTTGTGAAAATATAGGGATTTGATAGAGCGGCTGTGAGCCGAGATGTATATGACGGCCAAGGGCAGGGATTATGTTTAGCGGCTGTGAGCCTAGTTTTATATGACGGCAGCAAGGGCTGGGATTATGTTTAGCGGCTGTGAGCCGAGATGTATATGATGGCCGAGGGCCGAGTTTTATAATATGACAGATTTTATATGAAATGAGTTTGAAATACTGTTTTTATTACTTAAACTGCATGATATGTTTGAGGAACCCTGAGGACCAGTTATATTATGAGCACGGTATCGTTACTAGAGATTCAGTATTTGGCCATATGCACCCACACTATTCTGGATAGAAGTGTAGGGTGGTCTCAGCCGATTAGCCTCAGTAGAGGGTGTACCTACCTTGGAAGTCCGGACTAGGAAGGGGTTAGGTAATTGGATCTGCAAGCAAGTTGTGGATGCCTGCGTTGTCGGAGTTAGATGTAAATGTATGTTTTGACTTAGTCTGGGTTGATCCCCCAGGGCTAAGTCCCTCCTTTGGGCTGCACAACCCATACCATGGGAGAAGTAAATGGTGTTTAGTTCCAAGGAATGTCTTTTATGCATATCTATAGATTTATGTAAATGATGTTACTTATTTACAGATCTATTTATACTATGGAAACGAGACAAGTATTTTCAACTGTGAAAAGTGAGTACAATGTAAGTAACCATTTTCGGTTAAGTGAAGGATGAATGTTTTCTGTAAACAATGAATGCATGCTGACCACACACTGATGTTAACTTAATCTTCCTTATTGAGAGGTGTCTCACCCTAATATACAAATTATCTTTTTAAGTCCATCTCGAGGTCGAGTTTAGCAAACTCTAGGCCGGGTTGATAGCCAGTTAGATTTTTGTGAGTGTTAGTAAGAACTTTGTTGTATTTAAGTAGGGTTTGAAGCCCTGAGATGTAATATGGTTGTATAGATTGAGATGGGCTTTGTTTTGTATTATGGATTGTAATATGGATATTGGGGAGTTTTCTGTACATATGATAACAGTTTAGAGCTCTGGTAATGTATGTTGGAGAATGTTTCCTTATTTCCACTACATTAATTTATGATGATGTGGTATCAGGTACACATACATCACTAAAGTAGCATCCCGAGCCCATGTGTCGGGTCGAGGCGTGACACAAGACCTAGGACTTGGAGCCATTAACCCGTTTTAAAGCCCAAACCCCCAGTCCATGAACCCCTAATTTGGTTCAGTTAAAGCCTAAGCCCTAGTTTTAAAAGCCCAAAACCAGAACTCATTTTAATAGCTTGAAAAACCCAAGCCCTATTTTTTAAAAAGGCCTGGACCAAGAAAGAAAACCCCATTTTAAAGAACCCATGGCCCAAAACCATCTAAAAAGCCCTGACCCAAGTTTTTTTTTTTTAAAAAAGGTCCAAAGCCCAAACTTTTTTTTATATAAAACCCAAAAGTCCAAGTCTCAAAACCTAATTGGTCTTCGGCCCAATCATGGGTCGGGCCCAACCATTTGACTCAATCGTAACTCTAACCAAACCCAAAACCTTAACCTGACTCGAGCCTTAACCCTAACTCAAACCTTGGGTTAAAACCAACCTTGGTAAAGCTAGGGAGCCCGTTTGGCTCCCGAGAAAAGACTAGAAAATCCAAGGGGGAAAAATAGCAAAGGAAGAAACATTCAAATAAAAAGAAAAAAACATGAGATGACTAGGTTGGGGGGAAGTGAACTTATCTGCAACCAGAGATTTGAACGATTCCTCCATTCCCTTCTTTTGTATCAAACTTGCTAAAATAAAAGGAAGAGGTAAGAATTTGGTAAAGGGGAAAAAAAAAAGGAACAAAAGAAAGAACACAAAAAGAGAGAGAGAGAGAGAGAGAGAGAGATATTTGTGTAGAAAAAAGAGAGGAGAGAGAAAGAGAATGGGAGAAAAGGAAAGGAATGAAGAAAAAAATGGCTTTTATACTTAGGGTTAATAGGACAAGTGTCACCACACGTGTGGTGACACGCGTCACAACCTAGTCGAAGTATTTAGGGGGTGGCGTGGAGTAATCCTAGTCAATACAAAACCAATCAAGGCTTGACATATTGCAGGTGATGTCACCTTACTATAGTAAAAAAAGGAGAAAAGTGGCTGGAGCTTGACACGTGGCAGGTGACGTCACATTAACGTTGTAGCGACCTGCTTAATAAACTGGGTTTTTTTTTTTTATATATACTATGATAATCTACATTATGACATTCTACATGCTCTGATACCATACTGGGGACATACCCAATCATTAGCCTAAGCAGCGAGAAGCAGAAATCACATGAACATAACCATATGAAAATATATACAATATAATACCAGAGTGCTAACATGTTTTCCAAAATATGTAAATGTTACTATTCCCAAAATATCCCCAACTATGCTGGGATATACAAAAATTCTCCACAACATACTCACTATCTGCTAACAAGGCAGTACTGGAGCCCCTCTATCTGCGAGCCTACCTGGTTCACCTGAAAAATGATTCAACATTGGGATGAGCCAACGCTTAGTAAGACGAAATATGCTATTACTAGTGTATGGCAAATGAGCTATAATAATATGAAAATCTGTTTCTATATAATCATGTATAACTGGATATGTAAATACAATACAAGTAATAAAATTCACCCCCTTTCCATATTGCTTAACATAACATTATTGTAAGTTACTATTCAAAATACTTCTATTATACATAAGTATGTCCTAGTTTCTATAAATTTGTACATACGTAATAATAACTGAAAACTTTCCTTGTGGATAACTGTGTACTATGATTTAACCCCTCATGGCAGGGTTGTGCGGTTCGTAGGCAGGACTTACCCTGGCCGGCCAATCAGGAATAAATCACTATACTCCATCGGTCTGATCTGCCCACCTCAACCCATATCTGATGGGGAGTCTGTCCACGTCAAGGGCCTAGGTGATCGACCTACTAACACGTATTATCTAAATAGGTGGTTGCACTCATAACATAACATAATATCTGTAGCAACGGTACCGTACTCTATAACTGCATAGTCCAATAGGGTCTGATACTATATAATATATCTCTATATACAACTATCTGATTTACCATGATTCTGAAATAACCGTAATAACCATGATATCATAAACTGTAACTATATTCCATATGTCATAGTACTGAGAACTGTATAATCGTAACACTGAAAACTGCATAATCATAGTACTAAAATTCCATATAATCATGGTACTAAAAATTCGTATAATCATAGTACTGAAATTCGTAAAATCGTGGTACTGAAATTCGTAAAACATATCTCCGTACTATACTTATATTCTCAAGCCACGCCATACTTTAATACATAATATTCATAAATTAATAAACTGTATAATATTTTAAAATCGCCTAGCATAGTATATTTCCCTTACTTGACTACTAGAAAGCCCTTATGGTTTACTAGCCTAACACCCGTAGGGCCTCCTACATAACACCCTAAAAACAACATTTTTCAGAACAGAATATCAGTATTTCTTCGCCTACATCATTTTATATAACTATCAGAATGCCAAAAATGGGCTAAAATGTCTTATCCTGAATTTGGGATGAAATCCAACTTTGTTTCACCAACGATCCGTTCCGGCAGACTTGCAGAGAACTTGGCCACGAGTGTCGTGGTGGTTTCGGATTGTCGATCCGGCGACTAGAAGGGCCGAAATCGAATAAAGAAGTAAGAGGGACCGTAGGGGAGAGAGAGAGAGAGAGAGCACTGAAATTTGAATAAAAATCCAAGTTTGCTCTATTTATAGGGCCAGATTAGTCGACGAGACACGTCACCTCGTCGACGAGCCCTTCAGTAAATTCTTCGACGAATCCTTGTATTCGTCGACGAAATTCAGAGTAACCCAAAATCCGTCTCTCGGTATTTTTTCATCGACGAGACGTAGCTTCGTCGACGAATTTCATTATGCGCTTGTCGACAAAACCCTGTATTTGTCTACGAGATCCTGAAGACATTCATCGACAAATCCTTGTATTCGTTGACGAACCCTGAAAATTCTTGAAATTATATTGCTCCAAAATGCAATGTCGTCGACGAAGTCCACGGCCTCATTCTGTTTCTGTTTACATTTCTCTCCCTCTTATTATTTAAATACTGCTATTATTATTATTATTATTATTATTATTATTATTATTATTTTCTTCGGGTCACTACAAACGTCATCCTACTACAGTAATTTTTTTTTTAAGTTACTGGGGCTTGACAAATGGCAGGTGACACCACGCCAATGCCATAGTGAATTTTTTTTTTTAAAGTGCCACGTGCCACCATGGTGGGTGGACACGTGGCCCACCTAGTCTAGCCGGGCTGAGCTCGGTCTAGACCAATCGAACATATCTGATTTTCCTGAACCGATATTTATTTATTTATTTATTTATATCTAATTTTTAATTTTTTCCTTTTTTTTTTAAATGGGAAAAATCATATAAAAATTAGGAAATTTTGGGGAAAATATTTTGAAAAATCAGAAAAATACAGAAAATATGTTTGAGCTATTTTGAGCCAAAATAAAAAAATAAAAAATGAGGGAAAAAGTCTCTAAAAGCCCGAAAAATTTTAGAAAAGTAATGAAACTTTTCAAAAAAATTTCTATAAATTTTGAAAAACCCTAGGGATATTTTTGAAGATTCTTTTGCTAAAAAATTGATGATTTTTCTCGATTTTTGCATGGATGCCTCCCAATGATTTTAAAAATGGCAAAGAGGTATTTCAAACCTTACCTGTATTAGCTCTGAGGGGGGGTTTACCTAACAAGATCCCCTTGTCTGGAGGTCTTATTAAACATTTTTAAATCGCACTCTAAGTTTCATTCCCTTCCTTTTTAAATTGTATTTATCTATTTGTTTTGTATGTTTTATTTTAAAGGAGTTAAAGACCATTAGATTCAATTTATGAATAATTCATAATTAATTAGGCATTGTTCACAGAACGAGCTTATAGGGGGTGCTAATACCTTCTCCTCACATAACTGAACTCTCATTCCCAACTTTGGTAAAAACATACAAAAACTACTAGTTTCTTGGCTTAAGATTAGTCTAGAGACCAATCAATGAATAGTAATTAGGTATTCTAACCGCACGTAGGTAAAGCAATAAGTTAGTGGCGACTCCATCAAATTTTTAATATTTATTACTCCTCATTCATCCCGGGGACGCCTTCGCCTCCAAGAACACTACGACAGTAAAAAAAAAAAAAAAAAACCTTGACAAAATGTTGTTGTTTTAGCAATAACATTTAGTTATTATTAATGATTTTATTTTTATTATTTATTTTTAAGGCAAGAAACACTAACCTTCCCTTAGATTTAACAAAAAGACAACGACCTCTCCTGAAATTTAAAAAATTTCTGAAACTTTTTTTGAGATTTCAAGAATTTCAAAGACCTCTCTTGAGGTTTACCAAAAAAATACAAATATTCTCTTATATTTTGTAAAAAGACAAGCTTTTTTAGGGAAAGTTCATGTCTTTTTAGCAAATTTTAGAAAAATTTTGTGTTATTTTTGAAACATCAAGGAATATTGTTGTCTTTTTGTCAAATTTCAGGAGGGGCCAATGCCTTTTACTCTTAAAATAAATAATAAATAAATGATAAAAATAAAATAATTAACAATAGCTAAATGTCATAAATTGTTTAAACAACAACATTTAGACATAACTCTGACCAACTTAATGGGTTACTGATAGGCCAAGTCAATCACCCTCAAAGATTGAAATGAACACAGATAAGGGTGGTAAAACAAGACAAAATCTGACAAGTTATCCGTCATTTGCCTTTTTAGATCGAGTTTGGGTTTGAGAGGAGGCGACCAACTTATATATGAGTTAATTCGAACCCAACCTATTTAATAAACGGATTGGGCAGGTTTATGTCGAGTACCCATTGAGTGACCCATTTACACTTTTTTTTTCTTTTGGACCCTTTCCCTTTTTATGCTATCTTATTTTTTATTTTTCAAAAAGTGTTATTTTTTTAATAAAAAAAAAAATTAAGGCAAAAGACACTAACCTCCCCTAGGGTTTGACAAAAAGATAATGACTTATATTTGAAATTTCAAAAATTCTAGAGACTTCAGGTTTTAAAAGTCTTAAGAACCTCCCTAGAGGATTATCAAAAGACAAAAAAGTTTCATTGTATTTTGTTAAAAAAAAATGTGACATTTTTGGAATTTCAGAGAAGATTTCTGTCTTTTTATTAAATTTAAGGAAAGATGAGTATTTTTTGTCCAAAAAATTAAATTAATTTTAATAAAATATTTAAAAAAAAATTGAAAGAAATAAATTATACTCCCATTTACTAAATGTATGGATTTTTGAGTCAATTTAAACCCAAATCCATTTACCCGTTTGAGCTGCCCAAACCCGTCAATCCACCACCCTGGGACTGTAATAAGCCCTAGGGCTTCGGCTTACGCGCATCCCTTGAACGCAGTTGTGCGCCGCTGCCCCCCTTGCACCGTTGCCGTTGTGCCTCGAGGCCACGCCCGCTCTCCCTCTTGAACATCTCCACTACCGGTGAGCTCTCCATCTCTCTCTCAATTTGAATTCTATGCTTGTTAGAGCTAATTTTTCTACATCCTAGATATATCTGTATCTCTCTTTCTTCTTCTTCTTCTTCTATGTATCTATGTCTGTATGTAGAAAACCATGTGAGCTCAGGTCGCTGTTGAATACGAGTGCATTTTACTCTGATTCTGTTTTGAAATTTCATAAGCTAAGGTCTTCTTACTTCTCACGCGCAGCCCGATTATTCTGCTTTCATATTCTAATGTCCAGAGGTCTGGGAGATTAGGTTCGGTGGGTTTTAACGGATTGTGTTAGGGCTAGGGTTTCTAGTTCCTAGGACTTACATTGCATGCTTCTGATTCTGGTTAGGGGAATGGGCTGCTGGGTTAGGAGATATTCCATATCTCCTCCCATATCTTTTGTTACTTATTTTAAGATTCGACTGGGTGTGGTTAGTTGTGGGAAACATTTTCATTTTTCATTTTTTTTCCGAAGACTTAAAAAAAAAAAAAAAGATAATTTTACAGTTTTGCAACATTTGTATAAAGAAAATGAAAAACAATAAAATATTTTGACGTCATTTTCTTGTGGAAATAATTTTATTTTCAATTTTTCAAATGATTACAAAAAAATACCACCTCATTTTCCAATTTTTTAAATTTATATAGAAAAGTTAGAAAACATCTTTTTCTTTTATTTTTTAGATTTCTTAGTATGTGTTTGGAAGCATGGAATTTAGATCTTGGATTTTGATTTGTGTGGATTTTGACAAAATATAATATAAAATTTTACTTAGTTTTTTTTAAATTCACACAAGTTCAAATCTGAGCCCTGAAATTCATGATCCCAAACACTACCTTACATAATTTCTGAAAATTTGAAAAATTAGTTGTATTTTTTGTAATTATTTTGAAATCTAAAAATAAAAAATAAAATTTGTTCTGCATAATTAAATAAATTTTTTATTTTTTTTATTTTTTAAATACAAAAAACATCAAAAATTTAAAAAGCTGAGATTTTTATATTTTTTAAAAAATAAGGAAAATAGAAAATATTTTTTATAACTGAATGAGCCTTACGGTCTTAAAATGTTTTTTCTTATTTTAATTTTAAATGATTGTTGTATTTTTTTGGTCAATTGAAATCCCATATTGGGCATAGGCTACATAACAGGAGGTAGCCCATATCTCATTTTATACCCCTTCTCTCCTTTCTAGCTTCAGGATTTGAACATGTAACATAGAACGTAAAAGTTCCAAACTTTAAGCACTTGGTTTTTCCTCTAGAGGACTATCTGTTGTATTTTTAAACATTATATAACCCAATGGCTTACATACAATTGTAAAAACAAACATGCTTTGTGTAGATATGTTGAGGATCGTGGGATGAAAAATAACAAATTTTAGATTCAAGTCATGTATGTTATTGTTATTACTAAAAACACATACAATATATGAGATTACATTAATTTTTGAATGAAAAGATCCTTTTATTTCTAAATTATTAAATTAAGACAATTGTATCAATCTAATAGTCAGAACTTTGACTATTTTATTGAGGTCAACTATTAAAAAGGTTCAATATTTTACTAATTTAAATAATTCAATCCCTAAGCAATTAATTAAGAGAGGAATTGTCTTACCTAAAAGTTTAAGTTATTAGGTTGTGGGTCAACAATGTATATCAAGTTTTAACACTCCCTTGCAGCCTGACAACACTTGGAGAGATAAACATACAATAAATAACACCCATGATAGGGAGTACAATAATTTTTTTAAACACCACACAATAAACGCAGGCAACAAGATTAGAATTCATGACCTCCTAGTAACCAACTCTGATATTGTGTTAGATTATAACTTTACCTAAAAGTTTAAACTATTAGGTTGTGGACCAACAATGTATATCAAGCTTCTCAAGAATAAGACCTTTACATTTATTATCATACATATTTCTCGCTTAATATAATTTTCAATTAGCATATGATTTAACATTATTGTTTAGAACATTGGGGGCTATTATGTTAAATTTTACTTTTATTTACTTAACTGTATAGAAAAGCTTTGATTAGTGATTGGAACTCTTAAGACAAAATTAACGGAAATTAGCATTGAAAATTTTGGTTGTTAAAGAGGCTAAAATTAGCATTGAGTTTCGGAGAATATCTCATCAATGCACATGATATTATTAATTATTAGTATAGAATAAATTTAATTGAAAAAATGTGATATTTTATTTTCTAAAATTAGCATTCAAAATTAATGTTACTGAAATGGATCCCTTTTTTGTTCTCTATGCTCCAAAACGCCGGATCAATGTAGAAGTTTGTTGCATTTTGCACTTGTTACACAGGTTTGAGATTTTGAGTTTCAACAAAATTTTAGTATAGTTTTCCATTGGCTTATCTCTTGAATCTAAATATCTAGATTTCCTTCATATGAAATGAGATATTGAGATTTCAGCTGCTATAATTAGGGAGTGGGGTTAGGGAGTCTGTATTTTAGGTTAACTTGGCTCAGACTCGTGAGAATTACAATCCTCCCAGTCATGGGGTACATTAATTGGGCGAGCCTGAATAATTAGCTTCATTGCCATGGAAAGGCCAGCCAACAACAAAATCTTCGTCCGAAAGCCCAGCCCATCTAATTTCACTGCCCATAAAAGGCCTATCATTATCTTGCCCATCAGAGGCCCATATTCATCTTCTCAACTTCACCACTTCCCCACGCTACTCTCTCTCTCTCTCTCTCTCTCTCTCTCTCTCTCTCTCTCTCTCTCTCTCTCTCTCTCTATATATATATATATATATATATATATAAATTGCCAGTTTCTCCTTCCCGGCTCAAAGACAACATTATAGGGTTTTCCTGAAGTTCAGACAAAGCACTTTCTTTGTCTTGGCCTTCTTTTTTGCTTTGATTAGTTTTAATTATTTCTATTTATTCTCCCCCAATCTTTGCTAGATCTCTGTACCAATGGCTGTGAAACCCTCCAAGGCAGACAAGAAGATAGCATATGATCAGAAGCTCTGCCAGCTTCTGGATGAGTACAGTCAGATTCTGGTGGCGGCAGCTGACAATGTGGGGTCCAACCAGTTGCAGAACATTCGGAAAGGTTTGCGTGGTGATTCCATTGTTTTGATGGGGAAGAACACCATGATGAAGCGGTCTATAAGGATTCATGCTGAGAACACTGGAAACAAGGCCTTCCTCAACCTCATTCCTCTGCTTGTGGTTCGTACTGCTTTATGTTGTTCATTGTTTGTCTTTTGATTTATTTTGTTTGCATTAGGTTGTAATGGTTATTTTTAAAATTTTTATGTGGTTTTATTAGGGAAATGTTGGCTTGATTTTCACCAAGGGGGATTTGAAGGAAGTGCGTGAGGAGGTTGCCAAGTACAAGGTGAAGTTATCTATAGATTATGTATTTACTTATTATTTTCTTGTTTACTAGTTGCTCATAGTTTTTCTACTTTTTTGAACTGTTTTTGATGTTGAATTACTTCAATTGTTCCTTATCATCGGAAGAAGTTGGTATGGTTTGGTTATTATATTTTTCCAAGTACTCAAATGACTTCTCTGATGTCATGGAATTGAGACAATTTATATGCAACAACGCGAAATGATAATTTTCATTGCTTTATGTTCTTGTGGCTCTATAATTTATATTTATAGGGTCGAAGCGTACGCAACACCTGCAGAGTACAGGCTGGATTTCTGAAGATTTGAATTCTAATTGCAATTCCAATTTCCATAGTTAAACTTGGCCCTCGAGAAATCATCTTCTATATTTTTCCTTCATTGGAATAAGAAATTAAGGCTTGTCAGATAGGATTGGGGATTGTGTTATTGCCTTTTATTGAATCTATGAATTCATGCTGTAGACCTTAGTAAAACATAGGTTTTAAAATCTTAGTGATGCTAATAAAATTTAGAACATGCAATGCTAAAATTGTCTGGAATTTGATAGTTATTGACTAGTGGAAACATTGTCACTTCATGGGGCTTATATTATATAGTGATAAACAACATTTGTGCGAGTTTCTAAGGGAGGCATTGTTTGTGAAAGCAATTTTTGCTGGCATGGCTTGATCAGTCAGTAGGAATGAACCAGTGAGCATCTATAAAAATGAAAAGTGTAAAGCACAAGGGACATGTAATAAGAAGAAATTTTTCATCAAAATGAATATTTCTTATGTTAATACAATTTTTTTTTTCTGCATTTTTGTGCTTCATTTGGCAATTGATACGCTGTTAGTGTTCTAAATTAGAATTAAGCAGCTGAAATTTTTTCAATTTTTAATTTGGTTATTCATACCATCCCAGTTTTAGAAATGGACTTAAAGAGTTTGAAGATGTTGTTGACAGCCGTATCAGTTACTGCTATTGGCTTCCATCATCCTACAAATGCTGGCAAATACAGCTATTACGATGGTTGCTAATGTCCATTATTGACTGCCACCACCTCCAACCAACATCACAGTAAGTGACTGAGGCAAGGTCTGCATACTGCAAACATGTACCAACTAACAGCCAGGCTCAAACTAAAAAAGGAGAGAAAATTTTGGAATTATAGTTGAAGGTTGTAATTCTTTGTGCAAAACAAATGCTGAAATTATACTTTAGATACAATTTAAATCCTCTACTGACTTGGGACTAGAATTGCATTTCTGAATTCAACTCCAATTCTCAATCCAAACAGATCTGGTATGTACCTCCACTCCTTCACACCCAAAATGTTGGGCTTTTTTGTGGAGCCTAGTTGTGTCTTAATTTGGATGACGACCCGACCTCTGTTTAATTAGAGATTTCTATCCTAAGGCTTAGTCCATGGAGCGTGAGGCCCAAGCCGCAGTGCTCATGGACTAAGCGGTACAAGCCGTACTCGTGGGGGTTGCCCCCGGGGAAAATTTTTTGGAGCCCATTCGGAACGGAACCCTAGGCGCAACATATAAAAAGGGTGCTTTCGGGTGATTAGGGTTCGAGTTGTTGTATTCTTGAGAGAGAGCGAGAGCGAGAGAATTGTATCGCCGCACTCTCTGTGCTTTCTTCCTGATAATATTGAAATCCCTGCAACTCCGTGGACGTAGGCAAAATTGCCGAACCACGTAAATATTGTCTTGTGCGTGTGATTGAATTTTTCTTTGGCGTTATCCTTTCTCTATTTGTTTCTCACAGATTTCGGGAATTTGTTCGTATATTCCTAACACAAAAAACCATAAAAGAAAAGGAAAATACATCCCTTAGTTATCTAGAATCCATTTAGGCATGCAAAGCTTTTCTTTGAAGTTAATACCCTAATTTTTCTTGTATTTAGTTGGTGAATTCTGTCAAGCAACTTGTTTCTTTACATGGTATTGATTGATCTAATTTAAGCTACCCAGTGGAGCATCCCAATCTACTAGTTTTTGAATTTAGAATTTTAGCTATAGCTCTTCTTTGAGTTAAAATGGTATAAAGTAGGCAATGAAACATTGCCCCCCTTCACCAACATATGCTCTGTGTTGTAGGTCTGTTTGGTACTTTTGGACGGTTGTATCTTTTGGATCTAATAACTTATCCTCTTTGTTTGTGTTGCAAATTTCTTTGTTAACATTTTCTGCAAGACATATCTTTTTTGTTTGTGCTGCAAATTTCATAGTAAATATTTTCTGCAATATGGACAGGTTGGAGCTCCTGCTCGTGTTGGGTTGATAGCCCCAATTGATGTTGTTGTCCCGCCTGGCAACACAGGACTTGATCCTTCCCAGACCTCTTTCTTCCAGGTTTGTATTGTCAACTGAGAACGTTACCCCATCATTTTCCTGCATTAGCTACAGTTTCTCATGTTATTGCCTCTCAGGTCCTCAACATTCCTACCAAGATTAACAAGGGTACTGTTGAAATCATTACCCCTGTGGAGCTTATTAAGAAGGGTGACAAGGTGGGATCCTCTGAGGCTGCCCTTCTTGCAAAGCTAGGGATAAGGCCCTTCTCTTATGGTCTTGTTATCGAATCTGTCTATGATGATGGCTCCGTTTTCAGCCCAGAGGTGCTCGACCTGACCGAAGAAGACCTTGTTGAGAAGTTTGCTACTGGTGTCTCCATGGTTACCGCACTGTCGCTGGCCATTTCATACCCAACCTTAGCTGCAGCAGTCCACATGTTCATCAATGCCTACAAAAATGTTCTCTCTGTTGCCATTGCGGCCGAGTATTCTTATCCCCATGCAGATAAAGTGAAGGAATATCTACAGGTTCGTAGTGCTTATGTTCATTAATATCCATTATAATTTTTCAATTCCTTGTTTAGCTGATGATTGACTGTCGATGCATGTGTAGGATCCTAGCAAGTTTGCAGTTGCTGCAGCCCCAGTTGCAGCTGCTGATTCTGGTGCTGCTCCTGCTGCCGCTGCTGCCGAGGAAAAGAAGGAAGAACCTGCTGAAGAGTCTGATGATGACATGGGCTTCGGTCTATTCGACTAGGTTCCATGTTTATTACAATACAGTTTTGTGCTTGAGACTAGGATTTCAGGTTTCAGTTTGTTAGTCGTGATTTTCTAAATATTAGCCTGGATGCGGATTATTGTCTTAGAATCAACTTCTTGATTCATATTCTGCTCACCATACTGTCCACTTTTTTCCTATGTTTTTTCCAGCTGAGTTTTAAGTTGATTGAATTAGCCTAATGTTTGTATCTGCTATTTTGTGAAAAAATAAAATTTTATTCATTAATTTGGTTTAGTTTTTATTTTCGTACTTTTATTCACTAATCAAACATAAAATCTTTGATGAAATGGTATTTGTGTTAAAGTGGCTATTCTCCTTTCCCTTGGGACAAAGGGCCATGCGCAAGAGGAGACCCACTTCTTTTGCTTTGCGCGCGTGTTTCGTTTTGGAAAGGTGAACAAAACAAAAGTCATGGTGAGGACACCAAAACAAATATTCATCCACAACCACATCAACAATTGGTGATTAGACAAAAAAATTATTCAGGGTAGGTTAGGTTGCTTAATCATGTTATCGTAGTTCACCCCACTAATCAAATCATTGGACTGTTCTGCGAATAGTTCAAGTGGCAATTACCCATCTTAATCAATCATTTCACCAACTGTTCAAATTCTGGCATACATAATTAGACAATCCAAAACCAAATTTTCTTTTATCCTAAACAACAGTAGCTCTTAAATAATTCCACAAGTTAAGATAGATATATTTCGTTCTCCTAACTCTCTACCATGTATGTATATCATTATGACAACCAAGATGTGCATTTACTTCACTATGTACATCGCATTCACTTCGAAAACCAAGAGATTATGGGTCTTCTAGCACCAGTATATGGAGGTGGTCCGAACCAATTTACAAAGCCCATTAGTAGTCGAGCCTGAGGAGGTTGCAGTTACAGTTTCGTGAGACTCCATGAATATTAGATTCAACAATAACATCCATCAGTATTGTACCAAGACAAGGATAGGAGAAGGAAAGATGGTCTCTTGTTTCTTCTTCATTCAAGCAGGCTATGTAGTTTGTTTGATATGTTCCTTCCCATTTTACAATATTGTCAAAAGTGTTCAACCTTTTAAGAACTGCTAGTCAAGAAATGAAGGAGAATTTAGAAACACTATGCTTAAACCAAACACATTTGGACCAAGGGATGAGCTCCGCTTTAGCCTGACGGAGGGAGTGCGGATGTGCAAAGAAATGGGTTATATGAATGTAGAGATTCAATGTGATTCTAAGGTAGTGGTCGATTGGGTTTGTTCTCGAAGATGCATGGTATGATATTTATGGAATTTTTGGGAAGAGTTTCTTGAGACTCTTTTCATGATTAATTTTATCATTACTCACCAATTCAGAGAAGGAAATAAGGTTGCGGACTTATTGGCTCGTCAGGGAGAGGAAGACACCATTATGAGATATTTGGACTTTACTTCTTTACCCCGTCTAGTTAGAGGCATGATACGGCTTGAAAAAATTGGTCTTCCTAATTTAAGAGTCTAATGTGTCGTTTTGTCATGTTTTGGTTTTATCTGTTTATAACTTGTTTTGTTGGAATCACGGTATTCTTTCGCCATAAGCGAAGAGTTTTCTAATAAAAAAAAGAAGGTTTCGCCCTCTTTTACAAAAAAAAAAAAGCCTCTCAAGCAAGAGAAAAAAAGAGAAGTTTCTATTAGAAGTGACATTCCAAATTTCGAGTAGACTTTGTCTTCAACAATAGATAAAGGTAGGAAGTCGATGTGGTTCTTGAGGATTCAAACAAACTAAATACCATTGAAGATCTTTAAATGTATACCATTGACTTAGCATTGAATCTCTTTTAATTGTACTTAAATTCCTCTTTTCTCCCACTCCAAGTAAACTATGTAAGTAGTAATAATTATAATAATAATAATATTATTATTATTATTTTTATTATTATTATTGAATGTGGTCTATTGCCCATAAAAAGTTCAATTATCTAAACAAAAGAAGTTAGTTCCATCATCTAGCAAAAATTCAAAATACTATCTTCCGAATTGAAAGCTCCACCTAGTTTTGAGAAAGCATAATTAAATAGGTAGTTTGCTACTCAATTGTGCTTCTTATATGTAGATTCAAACTTTTGAGCTAACTTAAAATATAGATGATCTTGATCATTGACACTTTGAAAGCACTAAAATGTCACATGACCAAACATATTCTATCCTTTGCTCGAAACCACCTTCTTGCTTTTGATCATGTATATCTATAATTCAAAAATTTTAGCTACTATAATTGGGTCTTTTGATTTAATAAGTGATTTGGAAAAAATTGTATACTAAACAATAGTAGGAGAAAATGTACAAGGGACCTATCCCTTTATGTTGTTTATGTGCTTATTTTTTGGATGTGAAACATGTGAGAAATGGATTCTACTACTTGTCCTCTGGATCTCAAGCGATAAGGGCGAAATTGGGTTTTGGTGACCCCAAGGTCTTGGCTCAATTCCCCACTTATAAGTTGCCCAATAAAATACCATGGATGCGCCAATGGGCAACTAACAATGTTTTTGTAACGCCTCGAACCCGTAAGTCAGGTCCAAGGTGTTATTCCTCTATACTATACTATCTCTGATACCACAATTATCAATAAAAGAAACGGAAACCATTTTGAAACTCAAATATGTTACCAGAGTTCTATACCAGAGTTCTATACTATCACCATATAAGTATCTCCAAATAGCGTTCTTACAACCCAAAGATCAAAATAAAACATAAAAGTTCCATATCTTACAACCACTTACAGTAACTACAATAACTAAACCCTTCCCCAACTCTCTAAGCTCGGTCTCCTGCAGATTCTGAAAAATTTCAATATTTCATTGGGATGAGACACCTCTCAGTAAGAAGGAATATATTATCATCAGTGTATGGCTAACATGAGTTTTTGTGTAGACAAAATATAACCTTTTAACTTTAAGAAACACTGCATTTAAAACTGTAACTCACGCCTATATAAATAGATAAACATACTTTCCATTTCATTCATAACATAATTCTAGCATATACTTTCATTCCATTCATAACATAATTCTATCATTATACATAGAAGAATCTTTCTGTCTGACAATCATGTAATATCATGAATTTACCTCGCCTGATCGGGTTGTGCGACCCGAAGGCTAGACTTAGCCCGGGTGATCAACCCAAAGCTAAATCAATAAAGTCTTGTCTGTAAGTATGACTTGCCAACCCCATGCTGACCCGTATACGAGAGGGTACATCTTCATATTCACTTGTATACGAGAGGATAAAATTTCATGCTGATCTACATATAGGGAGGGAACACTGCTCTTCTCTGGCCAAGTCGACTATCCTATACCACACTTTCACCCGACAATGTGGCTGCACTATACTCCTTCTAGTAGCTTCAATACTGAGCTTTCACGTGATCATTAATCATTTCATTTATCCGTACACCACCGTACCCTTTATCATTTCAATATTCATGGATTCTTTTAACAATTCTCGAAAAACCAGTAGACTATTATACATCTCCAATATAGCATCATAAAAATCACTACAGGTTGTATAACATAATTTAATCTCATGCCACATAATTTGGATATTGATTCATACTTTCATAAATAAACATGAGAAAAGGATATCATAATATACTCGTATATTCTGCTAAAAATACAACGATGGTCATCTCCACAATTTAGTTTAACAAAGATCTATTTCAAATGAAAACAGAGATAATCAACCCTACTCACTTTAATCTTTCAGAAATATATGTATAATAACTCAAAACCCTTATTTCATATACCCAATTCATTCAGAAAATCATGTATAGTATTTCTGTAATCAGATACCTAGTTTTAAATGGTTCACCTTACTTATACTCAACTTTAACCGGTTGAATTTCACAAATACAACTATCATAATATTCATATATCCATATATGACAGTTTAATTTGTTTAATTTAGAAAACAAGTTGGCATAATATATTCCCCTTACCTGTCCTTGAAGATATGCCTAAAACGTTCGGAGGACGGAAACCCTAACTTTTCGAAATTGTTGCAGGAAATAAGACGGCGAGCCGAGAGGAGAGAAAAGGACAATCAGGGGTGAGAGTGGACTTTGGATGGCTTTAGGAGAGAGAAAGACACGTGAGGGATGAGAGAAACTGAAACCCTAGCTTTTAGAGAGAGATAGAAAAGGAATTTTCTAAAAAAAATGAGTGAACTTCTATTTATAGGCAAGCTGCCCCACATGAAATTGTCGACGATTTTACTAAGCTTGACAAAACTGTCGACGGTTTGGCACTTAAAATGCTCTTGGTTGTTGTAACCATCGACAATTTTTCTGAGATGGCCTCAACCGTCGATGGTTTGGTGCTGAACCAAACCATCTCCATTCTTTTTCTCTCCTTTTCCTTTTCATTTATTTCTCCTTTCTTATATATATATATAATCCTTACAAAAATTTCGTCCTCAAAATTTACTAAAGATGACTCCAAATAAAATTCATCGTGAATTCGGTAGGTTTAAGTTAAACTTGTAAACATCTCAAATCAAGATCTGATAACTAACACGGACCAATGGATCAAACCTGCTACCCTAATATCTCTTGCTACAATCTCAATTACTCAATTTCAAATTCAACTCCAAAACTAAGGTATCCTAGCCTTCCGCTATACTACATTACCTCCCCAAAATTCTAGAACTCCCGGATCTGACAACTATAAGATAAAGAAACATTCCTACATGTAGTGTTACATGATCAATAACCAACAACTTTGATTCTCAATCACAATCCCTCAAAACTAATATATACTGCCTTCATAGACTTAGGCTTGAAAATGATGCAACTAATATTAGGAAGCCTACTTATGCAAAAGTAACATTAGTTTCTTTAACAACCTGAAATCTTGCTTCCTAAACAATATTATCCTAAACCCCTAAAGATTTAATCATCATAAATAAACAAACAAAGATACCATTCATTGCCATTTTTGAAATTATAAAGGTATTACTTGCCCCCCCCCCCCCCATCACCAACACTTCCTACACGTCCCGAAGTAAACATGTAAACCCGCGCCTAAGCGGTGTTCCTCTGATAACCATTTTGGGGTTCCAAATTGTTCCCCTGGTATTGATTAGGAGTGGGTGCGTTATTCTGCTGCCCATGATAGTCTCGTGCCAAGTGACCAGGCCTACTACACCGGTAGCAGTTAGCACTTCCAGCCCAACACCCACCCCAATGCCACTTATTACATTTAGGACACTGAAGGCGTATCAACTCACCCTAATAGAATCAACTCTCTACATCTTGCCTCTGGTCCATATTTCTATCATTACCCCTCCATGGACCCTAATTGGGACCCCGACTGGTATCAGCGTGAAACTCCGGAGGCACGTGCCTCTTCCTCTGATCTGACATCTCAGCACCTCTCAACTAGCTCATTTCCATCACGGTGGCTTTATCCACCAACTCCAAGAAGTGTTGAACCTGAAACCCCACCACCTATTCGTAGACCCTCTGACTCAGACCCCTCTCAAATCTCCATGCCTTCCTTACCTCATCTGATTCATATACGAGGCAAATTGGGATAGTTCCACGAACTTAGACGCATATTGTTGTACGGTTAAATCCCCTTGAGTCAAGCCAAGGAATTCATCCGCCTTTGCTTGCCTAGTGGAAGCGGGGAAATATCTGTCAAAGAAGATCTCCCTAAAATGATTCCAGGTCAATGATGCAAGTCTTGGTCTCTGTTCCTCTACTAGCTTTACTGCTCTCCACCATCGCTTAGCCTCCCCAATTAACTTGAAAGTGGCATATTGCACCCTCTGCTCATCGGTGCAATGCTGAACAACTAGTAGCTCTTCAATCTCGTGAACCCAATCCTTAGCCATGATCAAGTCTGCTCCTCCTACAAACGTCGAGGGATTTGTAGTAACCGGGAAAAAAATAAAAAAATAAAATTAATTAATTAAATTAACAAGTAAAATGAATAGTATGATAAGGAACAAATATATATATATATATATATATATATATATATATATAAAGTATGAAAGCTTCTTCAAGAAGCTTTACTTTAATTAAGGTTTACTATTATATATATATATATATAAACTAACACAAGCTTCTTTAAAAAGTTTTGAAAGTCAACTCCAAATTGAATTGGATTTTGGTGGGCGTGAGTGCACTCTCTCTTTTCTCTTTTCACTCTCTCTCTCTCTCTCTCTCCTCTCCTCTCTCTCTCTCTCCTACGACTCTCTCTCTCTTCGATTCTGGACTAGTTTTACGTAGGATCGACAAACCAAAGCCACCACGACGCTCTTGGCGAAATTCTCTACAAGTCTGCCGGAGCGGATCGTCAGGGAAACGAAGTTGGATTTCATCCCAAATCCAAGGTAAGACTTTATATTCAATATTTGGATTTTTGACAGTTGAAGAAAGTGATATACGCGTAAAATACTGAACTTTAATACTGAAAATTTTCATTTCCAGGGTGTTGATTGGGAACGTTGGGAATCATCCCTAAGTTGAGGTAAGACTTTTTAAGTCGAATTTGACTTAATGGTAGTTATAGAAAATGTTGTACGTACGAAAATACTAAACTTTAATTCTGCGAGTTTTCATTTTCAGGGTGTTGAGTTGAGAACCTTGTGGGTACGGGGAAGATTTTCTTAGGGGCTTTTCAGGAATCAGGGAAGGGGATAAACTAAGCTAGTTTTGTTTTGAGAAAATGTATGTATATATATGTAGCATCTGGTTTCAAGAAAAATAAATATATTTATATATATGATTTATATTTGGAAAATACTGTTTAAATGATGATATGTTAAATACGTAGAAAATTTGTTTAGTGTGACATGAGTATAAAAATGTTGTGAAATACTTTTTTTTTTTTGGAATGGGGACGATATGGATTTCTATGATGGAAAACCGGCGTACGGGCCTAGATATTTTTATATGTATATGTGATTTGCCGGCGTATGAGCCGTGCTATGTGGATGAGATTTGCCAGCGTACGGGCCGTACTATGTGATTTGCTAGCGTACGGGCTGTGCTATGTGATTTGCCGGCGTACGGGCCGATGATTTTCATAATACACGTATATATGTGAAATGATATGATTGATATGAAAATAAATGATATGAGATATTTATGTATCACGGTTTTAGTATATGTATATGATATCAGAACCTGGTTGGCTTGGTTTAGGCTAGCACTTGCACAGTACCGTTGCTATGTGTCCATGGTCCTCGTGATCATGATATCTGTGTTAACGCCCTGTACGGAGTGGTGTGAGATTGGATGGTCGATGTGGTTATTTTCAAGAAGTGTGCTATTATCGCCCCTGGTGTACGGACCAGTCTGGGTAGACCCATCGGACCTACAGACTACTATTTGACTTGGCAGTGGTCGACCAACCATTGTCAGGTTCCGCCTTCGGGCCACACAACTCAGTCATGTGGGGGTAATACATGACAACAGCCAACTAACCTATCAGGATTGTTTTTATGTTATTATTATTATGATATGAGATGAGAAATGTTTATGAAAATGCAGTATGTTCTGCCATGTTTTGATATGCATATGTTTTCCCAGATTTGATAAACAGTATTGAATATGTTATGTATGGTATATATAGAACACAGAATACTCATGTTGCCACACACTGGTATTAGTTTATTTCCCTTACTGAGAGGTGTCTCACCCCTAAATCTTCTACATTTTTCAGGAGCCCCTAATAGGAGAGCGGGAAAAGCCCCGCTGATCTGGATCAGTTGTTGCCCTCTTTGGAAGGGTAAGTTTTTGGTAGGGACAGTTAGGTTTTGTGGGGATTGTCCCTAGATTTCATTTTTGAGATGTATATACTGTGAGATAGTAATTGTAGTGACTCTGGTATGTGTTATGCACATTATGATGAAATGTATATGATTTTATACTTTCTGCTGCGTAGGCTTCTGCTGTATGTTTTGTTATATCTCTGGTGCCCACAGGCCCAGGTGGATTGTGACCTGCTGAGTTGGAATGTATGATGTGATGATAATTTATTTATATAAAAAAAAATGTGAAAAAGGAGCAGGTCGTTACAGGATTCATGTGAGTAAACTGCTCGATGGTGTAGCCCCAGTCTGCAGGCGGCCTATCTTGACCTCTGGAGTCCCGCCTCATCTCTGCTCTAACCTGTCAGGTTAAACCTCACAACAATGTGGAGGTATCAATGTCATCCTCATTGGAAGCCCCTAAGTTATTATCCTTTCCAGCGTTTATGTCCTTACCTCTGGGAACCATCCTGAAGATAGGATAAAAATTCATTTAGAACCCTAACGTCATAACATAATAGGCACAAATATCACACTAGGAATTTAGAAGATATTCAACACTATGCAGGATTACATAGACTCTCTTTTAGAGACTTCTCCCTCACAAATCAATCCTTTTAACATTCAAGTGCAACTTTTCAAGTTTCCATCTCACTACTCAGAAACAAAACCATCTATGGTTTGTCATGGCTTTTCTGAAACTGTCGACTGCTTCAGAAAAACCACAGAAGTCGTCGATGGATTTCTGCTTCCAAGCTACAAAACAACATTCAAAACCTTCCAACTTAACCTACCCAGTCCTACCCTCTTCATCATTTATGCCTATGCTCTAGTAATGATCATTCCTAAAGTTTACAAAATCTAACAACCTAAAGCTCTGATACCACCTGTAACTTTGCCCATTTAACTTTGGGTGTTGCTACAACTAGTACCTACCAGAGCACTCACCTTTCTTAGTAAGCCCCCGAGCAGAGAGTCCTACTTTGTCACAACCATTCACAAGCGAGAGTTCCCAAGGATAGGGAAGAGTACAATCCCATACTGTCGTACCTTCCCTCTGCTCTGATACCACTTTCAACACCCCGAACCCGTAAGTTGGGTCTAGGGTGTTATTTCTTTATACTATACTATCTATGATACCACAATTATCAATAAAAGCAGCGGAAACCATTTTAAAACTCAAATATATTACCAGAGTTCTATACCATCACCATATAAGTATCTCCAAATAGCGTTATTACAACCCAAAGATCAAAATAAAACATTAAAGTTCCATATCTTACAACCACTTACAGTATCTACAATAACTAAACCCTTCCCCAGCTCTCAAAGCTTAGTCTCCTGCAGGTCATGAAAATTTTCAATATTTCATTGGGGTGAGACACCTCTCAGTAAGAAGGAATATATTATCATCGATGTGTGGCTAATATGAGTTTTCGTGTAGACAAAATATAACTTTTACTTTAACTTTAAGAAACACTGCATTTAAAACTATAACTCACGCCTATATAAATAAATAAACATACTTTCCATTTCATTCATAACATAATTCTATCATATACTTTCATTCCATTCATAACATAATTCTATCATTATACATAGAAGAATCTTTCTGTCTGACAATTATGTAATATCATGAATTCACTCTGCATAATCTGGTTGTGCGGCTCGAAAGCTGGATTTAGTCAGAGTGATCAACCTAAAGCTAAATCAATTAAGTCCTGTTTGTAAGTACGACTTGCCAACCCTATGCTGACCCGTATACGAGAGGAATAATCTCATGCTGACCCGTATACGAGAGGAATAATCTCATGCTGACCCGTATACGAGAGGGTACATCTTCATGCTGACCTGTATACCAGAGGATAAAATTTCATGCTGACCTGCATACAGGGAGGGAACATTGATCTTCTCTGGCCAAGTCTACTATCCCATACCACACTTTCACCCGACAATGTGGCTGCACTATACTCCTTCTAGTAGCTTCGATACTGAGCTTTCACATGATCATTAATCATTTCATTTATCACTTATCATTTCTGTAGCCCGTACACCACCGTACCCTTTATCATTTCAATATTCATGGATTCTTTTAACAATTCTCGAAAAACCAGTATAATACTATACATTTCCAATATAGCATCATAAAAATCACTACAGACTGTATGACATAATTTAATCTTATGCCACACGATTTGGATATTGATTCATACTTTCATAAATAAACACGAGAAAAGGATATCATAATATACTCGTATATTCTACTGAAAATATGGGGATGGTCATCTCCACAATTTAATTTAATAAAGATCTATTTTGAATGAAAACAGAGATAATCAACCCTATTCACTTTAATCTTTCAAAAATATATGTATAATAACTCAAAACCCTTATTTCATATACCCAATTCATTCAGAAAATCATGTATAGTATTTCTGTAATCAGATACCTAGTTTTAAATGGTTCACCTTTCAAAAATAACTAATACAATCCCATTTCTTTACTTATACTCAACTTTAACCGGTTGAATTTCACAAATACAACTATCATAATATTCATATATCCATATATGACAGTTTAATTTGTTTAATTTAGAAAACAAGTTAACATAATATATTCCCCTTACATGTTCCTGAAGATATGCCTAAAACGTTCGGAGGACGGCCCTAACTTTTCAAAACCGCCTCGGGAAATAAGCCGATGATCCGAGAGGAGGGAAAAAGACAATCGGGGGCGAGAGCGGACTCCGAATGGCCTTAGGAGAGAGAAAGACATGTGAGGGAAGAGAGAAACCGAAACCCTAGCTTTTAGAGAGAGAGAGAAAAAAAAAAGGAATTTTCTAAAAAAAAATGAGTGAACTTCTATTTATAGGCAAGCTGCTCTACACGAAACCGTCGACGGTTTTACTGAGCTTGACAAAACCACCAACGGTTTGGCACTTAAAATACCCTCGGTTATTGTAATCGTCGACGATTTTTCTGAGATGACCTGAAATCGTCGACGATTTGGTGTTGACCAAAACCATCTCCATTCTTTTTCTCTTCTTTTCCTTTTCATTTATTTCTCCTTTCTTTTATATATTTTTCTTTTATTTTCTGGGTTCGAATCCCTACATTTTTTATCTCCTAATTTGATGCCGCCTAGGTGGATCCGGAAGGCTTGCCCAAGTTGGACTAAAGTCATAAAAAAAAAAAGGATTCTGCTTTTCATATATTCAATGTTAATAAATGTAAAACTCACTATCATATATTTTACATACAAAAAAAGTAAGCACATGAACAATACAGAAAAGTAACCCTATATAACTTTTCGAAAAATAGCCAAAAGAATATACTTGGAAAGAAAGAGACTATTTACCATTGAAATTATCATCAGCGACAACTCACGAGGATATTTTGGATCCACTCTTCTATATTTCCATTCAAGCTATACACTCTTTTAGCTAGTGGGATAATTCGGGATGCATGATTCTTGAAAGAAAAATATGCAAAAAAAAGGCGTGACTATATGTGATACCTCATGGACTCTTACCGAAAAGTCTATTTGATTGTGAAAAAAAATTAAATTTTTTTAAAAAAAAATAGAAAATAAAAATAATTTTCCACTATTAAAAGGCTTTTTTAATTTTTCTATACAAATTTTAAAAATATAAAATAAGACGGTATTTTTTTTAATTATTTAAAATATAAAAAAAATTAAAAAAATTATTTTTTTACAATTGAATTGCCATTAAGTTTTTTCCACCTAAATTTTGATTTGATAATTGGAATATTTCGAAGAATGGTTGAGTAGGTTTCCAAGGACTGCTATAATTAAGATGTATTGTCTTTTTTTTATAATTAATAATAAGAAGTTCTCTCTCACACCATATCCTCTTTCAGCTTCTTCTAGATCCAAATCTAAAAATTACACTATTAATTAAAAGGGTAAAATCAGTAGTATCCCTTGAGTTTTCTAAATATGACCGTGTATCCTCTTAATTTATTAAATTAATATTTAATTTTATTTATAAAATAAAACTTTTTTTTTTAGATTACATAGAAATTCTAGCCACCAACAAGCCCTTTGGACCCCCTGATGCGGCACCAAACTTACAGATCAACATCTTCCGCCCCCAAGTCTCGCTAATCAGGATAAAATCCGGATGCAGACACAGCTTCCATGCATCAGCTGGACGTTCAGCCAACCCAACTCCTGGGACACATCTCCATTACCATCCAAGTGGTAATGGAGATGAAAAATGAATTTTAGTCCATCACCAAGTGGATATGAAAAGTGAATTTTACCCTAAATAAAAATAATATATTTTGCCCTTTCATTCAATAGTGATAAGAAAATGATGTCACTTTTATTAACTAAGTTAAAGGAATAGTTTTGATTGACTGAACTTTGTTTTAGATGATTTGTCGATTTTCCTTATTTTATTTAGGTTGCTATGTTATTAAACATGATATTTAACTTATCATAAAAAGTTAGGCGGGTCTTAGTTCAATTAAACCACTCAAATTAGGCCAATCAATTAATAAAATTTTAATTTATTTTTATTAATTTATCATTTAATTTGTATAAAATTTTTATTTTAGTAGTATGAATGTTGAATTTTTAATTTAAGTTTTTCTTAACACTATGATTGATAAGTTACTATAATTTTAAAATATTAAATCATATTTTATCTGCTTTGAAGATGTATTTAGTGGTTTGATTTGAATAGGCGTTGTATATAATAAGCTTTTGGAATGTTATAATTATCTAAGTATTTTTTTTTTATTTTTTAATGTTATTTATTTACATTTTTATATATATTTTTAAATTTTTTGAGATCATAATATAATTATGTCAAAAAACAATTGCACCGTTCAATTCAAACCTAATTGGTTATCGAATTGACTTACCTACCCATTGATTTTTAAAATATTGTACCAATTCCACCGTTCAATTGGTTTTCTTCTTCTTCTTCTTCTTCTTCTTTTTGTATTTCATAGGAACTCCAGCCACTAACGAGCCTTTCGAACCCCTTGTTACGACACCAAACTTATGGATCAGCGTCCGCCGCCTCCAGGTCTCGTTGATCAGGATAAAGTCCAGATGCGGACACGGCTTCCGTACATTAATTGAATGTTCATCCAATCCAACTCCCAGAACACATCTTTATTTTACCATCCACGACTCTCAAAGTCTTCTTTCTTCTTTTTCTTTCTCTCTTTCCTTTTTCTTTTCTTCAACCCACTCCCCTCCCCCCTCCTTTTTCTCAAACAAGTGGGCTTTAACTGTAAGCAAAGTCATCCAGTCCCATCAGAATTTTGGTGAAGAAAAGCTATTCCTTTAATTATGAATCTGATGCATGCATCATGGACCCAATACATTAACCCAACCCACCAGCAGGTTTCATCCTTCATCGATTCTTTTGTGCATCGCTATATTGAATATGTACTTCGGCATTAAGCAGAGTCATCCAGTCCTATCAGAATTTTCTTCAATAAAAGCTATCCCTTTAATTATGAGTTTACCGCTCAGGACTCTATGGTGGCTCATGCGGTAAATTCAAGACTTTTTTAATTAAATAATTAAATTTTTATTATTTCAATAATTTAATCAGTGTCTAAAGGGTCTCTGACATGATCGTTTTGAAAAAAAATAAAAAGACCATTCTTCTTACAATGGACAATATTTTTTGTGCCAAAGAAGCTTATTTTAATTTTTAAGTACAAAAAAAAAAAATATTAGATACCAATCAATTATGTTAGGTTGAAAAAAGTGAATGGAGCCCCCTTATTAAATGGTTCATAGTATAATTGGATAAACGATACTAATTAAAATGTTTACGTTGTACTTGAATCGTCTCGTTTTAAGTGTGTGACTTCAATATTATTTTAAATTTGAGATTTCGTTTTTATGAAAAATTTTGATTTGGAACTATCATGTTAAAAGTCTTAAATTCAAATTTTGAGAAGGGTAAAAAAATAAAAAATAAAAGATAAATTACATCATATCCGCCCATTTAAAATGCGATAGGATTGATGACATAATTGATGTTTTTTTAAAGATAAAAGAAACTAATGGTACATTTGGATTATGGATTTTACTTGAGAAAAGAAATGGAAAGGAAAATAAAGAGGATATTCATTTTCCATTATACTTTTCTTCTACATTAGATTCAATTAAAAATGAAAGTTTATTTTTATATGATTAAAAATTTAGAAAATTAAATATTAATTATATGTAAATTTGGTATATTTTTCATTTTCTTTCTTACTTTTCTCAATAATCAAACATGAAAATATGAATTTCTTAATATTTTCTTTTCTTTTTTGTAATATTTTTCGAGTTCCAAATGGAGCATAAGAGACAAATGGAAAGATGAAATAAAAGAATAAAAAAATAAAATAAAATGCTTATTTTTGACAAGTTAACCTAGTATGAGAACAAGAAATCATATCACATAAGTTAACAAAACATTAATTTCTTAACTTAAAAATTAGGTTAGCCCAGATTTCACCTAGTTTGGTTTTTGTCTAAAGTTACTTATGGTCCGTTTGGAATTTTAAAAATATTGAGAATAGGATAAAAAATAAAAAATAAAAAACATAGGAAGGATTCTACCTTTCATATTTGATTATCAAGGAAAGTAAGAAAAATAATTTTAAAAAAAATACTAAATCTATTAACAAAATTTTAATTTTACACATCATTAACATTTGGTTTTTGTTTAATTTTAACCATACTAAAATAATTTTTTATTTTTGTTGGTGTTTGATGTAGAGACAAAATATAATGGAAATTGATTTTTTTTTTTTTAAAGAAAAATCCTTAATCCAAACTAACCCTTAAGGAAAAAGTATTTTTTAAAAAAATTATTAAACTTGACAATTAGTAAACTGGAAATGTGTTAAAAATTATAAATACTATTTCATTGTTCGAAAAATAAGCAAACACCCAATTTTGTCATAAGTGTTGTATAAAATAACCTTATTATCGTATGAATAATATTATTATATTTCAGTACTAACTAATTATTATGATACTTAACAAAATAATAAATGACTATTAGACTATGTGAATAACATTTGTATTAAATAAATTAATATTTTAATATTCTATAATCAATATTTTGATTAATGTTTATATTAATTAAAATTTTTAATATTTATATTAATTAACAGTCTAAATTAATATTCATGTTAGTTAATATTTTTTAATTTACTAATATTTTTAACTAATCATTTTATTAGCATTTACGCTAATTAATACATATAATTTTGATTAGTAACAATTTTAAGTTATCATTAATTTACTTCTCATTAGAGAGGGAACGAAAAACAGAGTAAGGCATGGTTGAAAGAAGAAAATAAAAAAGAAAGTTATATATTTAAAGATAGTGGGGGTGGGCGGCTAGGGGTAACAAAACGGGTTGAAATCTGATGGGTGACCCGTGATTCGCCCATTTAAATCGAATTTGATTTTAATACAAGCTGACCCATTTATAAATGGGTCAATTCAAACCCGAACCGTTTAATACAAGGAGTTTTTTTTTTTTTTTTTTTAAAAAAGACATTTTATATGAAATGTCTAAAATTTTTAAAAATAAATAAATATATTTTTTTAAATGGGTGACTTGCAGGTTTGTGTTTATATAATAGTTACTCATTAATAAACGGACTAACTCGAATCCGTTTAACCACGACCCATTTATGATATGTCCGAACCCGACTTGTTAACCTGTTTTGGCACCAATAGCGGCAAAGTAACATCAAGCAATGGTGAGAGAGATTGTGAAAAATCAATCCTATCATCAATTATCATATTAATCATTTATAAATAGTCAAAAATTATTATTAATGAATAATTATTTTTAAAATTTACAATAAAAAGTAATTCTTTTCAACATCTCTCTAAATAATGGATGGCTAACATGAAAACTTTTGCACATGGACCCACGTTGGTAATAGCAAAAAGCCTACTTCCTTTTACGCAATCAAAGCCAATTAGCTATAATAAAGCATACAAAATACTATAGTAATTGCAATTGATAGCTTACCAAACAAACCCCAACTAAACGCAATAATTAACGTGTTTGGATAGCTTTTAATTAGAAAAAATAAAAAAATAAAAATGATAATAAAATTTATTTTCTATTATATATATTTTATATTAAATACTATTAAAAATTAATATGATTAAAAATTAACAAATGCTACCTATGGAATTAGAGGCGCGTAATCGGCCGATTCGGTCAATTCTGCCAATTAACTGAATTTAATCAAATCAAATTATAATTAATTATGGAAAAAATATGATTATGTGCTTTTAAGATTTGATTTATATGTAATTATTAATTATATAATAATTATGAAATCCTAAATATAAATTATACAATTTAAATTAAATTATATAATTCAGTTAAATCAATTAACCGAAATGTAATTTCTCTGTAACCAAACCGAAAATCGAATTATCGATTTTATTGAAATAGAAAACCGAACCAAATTGAATTAAAAATTAACCAAATTGAACCAACCAAATTTCAGTTTTCACCGAATTAGCACACCCCTATACGACACACCAATTGGACCTTCTAATTTAGTAAGTCGATCGGAATTGACATTGTATCAATGAAATCTCCCCATACATACAAAACAAATTGGTGTGATAGATTCATAGCATAACATATAAATAGTAAGAATAAGCATTTTTATTGAGACTCGAATTCATCAAAACAAAAATTTATGAATGGAATTAAATATATAGTATTTACAGACTATATTCATTGATTTGATATATTTTTTATTTTTTATTTTTTATTTTCACTTTCTATAATACATAGCTTTACCTTATATTTTTTTAAAAGGCTGTTTCCACGCCTCGAACCTGTGACTTTCAGGTCATACGACGACAACCTTACCGTTGCGGTGAAACTCCCCTTATGTTAATATTTAGACCTGTTAAAGTGATGTCAAACCAACATTATTGCAATTTTTATACTGATTTTAATATGTCCAAATGCTAACATGGTATTTGTTAATTAGCGAGTTGCAAAACTTGTAATGAAAGAACTATTCCTTACAACTCTTTAGGAGCTACATTTTTTAAACTAGATGATTGATTTTACGGTCCATTTAATTCTTGAAATAGAGATTAGCAAATGAATAGAATCGAAAGAGAAATGATATGAATTATCGAATTTGAATGAAATTATAATAAGTTCTACTATAATGTGATTCTAGTCATTCATTGCACGAGAAAACTTCAGACAGTTACACCGATTTATGTGCATGACGAGATTAATTAGCGACGAATTATGACTTGCCTCAGTGAATGAACATAGATATTCTATAAGTTAAATTTCTTATTAATTTTCATGATATTTTGTAATTTAAAATAGGAAAAAAAATTTACTTACAGGTTTTAAGCTATATCATTCATTACAAAATCAATACGATACGATAGGAATAAAAAAGGAATAAGAAATGAGAGATAAGGTACCTCTTGTAATATATGTAACTAAAATCAATACGGTGAGCCTCTATAAAGTGAAAACGAATTGTTTCCTTCCAAAAAAAAGAAATAGTCCATTGATAAATTTCATTTAAGCATACTCTTTATTTTCTTAAAGTCTATTGGTTCAAAGATTTTCTATTATATATATTTTCTCTTTATATTAAATGCTATCAAAATGAAATTTTATTTTAATATAATTATTTTTAAAAAAAATAAATTTTTAATAATGTCTAAAACTAAATATTTGTTCATTAATTTTATATATTTTTATTTTCTTTTTTATTTTTAAAATAAGTAAACATAAAAAATGAATCTTGGATTTTAGATTTAGATTTATTTAAATTCACATCTATGTAATTTCAAATTCAAATCTTAAAATCCATATACCAGCGTTATCATAAGATTTTAAAATTTTAAAAAGAAATTTTAAAAGTTCACAAACCCCTTCTAAAATTTGTTAAAATGATATATATATTAAAAAATTGTAATTGTATTTTTGGAAACGACGACATTTTAATCCATATGAGCTGGATTCTTGTCATTGAACGTCATACCCTCCCAACGCTGGATTCACAATCTCCCATAACTTCCCAATTGAAAATAGAATCTCACGGCTATGATCATACGGGGATAAAAAGAAATCATGAATCATGATCATGACAATTCACGTGTTAATATCTGATCATGAGTAGAAATTTTTTAGATAATCAAATTTTTTTTTTTTTGAAAAAACAAAGTATATTATTAATTAATTAATAAATAAAAAAATTGTATTTCGTGTTTTAAATGTGTATATTTTTTTGAATGTCTTGTCTATCACATAATCGAAGGCTCAAACCTGCTTCCTTGATATCAAACTCAAGAGTTTGTTAGATTATCATTTTACCTGAGAGATAAAACAAATAATAAATAATATCGTAGAATAAAGGTGGACGAAAAGACTGAAACTCAAGACCTCCTAATAACTAGAACTCTAATACCAAGTTAGATTACTACTTTACCTAAAAACTTAAGTTGCTAAACTTTAGGTCAACAATGTATATTAAGTTTTAACAGAATTTATTGGTATATTGGTATTGGGGTATGTTAAACATCCCCCTACCATGAGGTCCAATGTGGTTTGGTGATGGTCCGGAGTATATAAAATATACTTGGAGGTTTCACAAATATAAAATTTATTCTTTATTCTTTTATTTTCTAGTCAGCAATCTTTGACATTAGCCTCAATAGAACCGCAGAATGTTTAGGGGATAAAACATTTTTTGAGATTTCAAAAATATGTTATTTCTTGTGGTATAATTTACAATGATGCCAAAATAACAATAAAATATTAGGTGGGAATAAATCACGAGGTCTACGAATAAGAGTGAAATTTTATGATCGTTTATTTTAATAGAAAAAAAAACTAACTTTTATTGACGTTTGGAAAAATTATAAAGAGAACCTTTTTTTTCACAAGTCTATGTGGTTGTATTTTAGATGTTATATATGTGACAAATTGGTTTTACATTAGTTAATATTAGATATGTGAAGAGCGGGATTCATTTTTAATGAGTGTAATTTAGGAAACAGATGTACGGAGGCGTGAGGAGAGAGGTCCCCTATATAATTTCTCTTGACGTTTGATAAAAAAAATATTTTTTTTTCTTGAGATTTCAAAAACTTCATTAACCTTCTTGAGATTTAATTAAAAAAAGATACAATTTTTTCTCTCATATTTAGGAATAAGACAAATAAAGAAGGTTGTATAAATATCCTAAAAAATCAAATGCCAATACAGTTTGTGAAAAATCAAAATTTTAGAATCGGCTCACATATTCTTTTTGTCAAATATTACAAGAGATTTGTGAAACATCTGAACCTCAAAGAAATGTTTACATTTTTTTTCAAATTAAATTTTGAAAGAGGTCACTGTATTTTGCTTTATTTTAATAAGTGAATTTATAATTTTTAATTTTTTTAAATTTCCAATTTATATTTTTAATAAAAATTAAATTTTACATATTTATATGTTGAAACAAGAATGGCGACTTAGGATTGATCAAAACTATTTTATAAATTTTAATAATCCGTTTGGATCAAGAACTTTATTGGAAAAGAAAAAGAAAAAAAAATAGAAGGAAACTTATAATTTACTGTATTTTTTGTCTATCAAATACTACTAAAAATAAAAATTTATTTTAATGTAATTAAAAAAATTATATATAAATGATGTATAAAATTAAATTTTTATTCATTAATTCAACATATTTATATTTTTCTTTCCAATTTTTGATAATCAAATATAAGAAATTGAATTCTTTCATTTTTTTTTTTTTTTTCCTTCCTATTTTCAGCCTAAGGAGAATAAATTCACGAAAACGGAAAGGGCCTGTTTGGGTGGGACCCAAAGCATAAATGCAATAACGCTGCTCTAGCACTGCACATGGCTCATCATTTTGCCTTCAAACAAACGCCTTTAACCAAAAATAACTCAACCCACCCCGCCTCCTTTATTTCCGGTCTATCCCTGCTTAGATTCCTAGTCCCCACCGGTTCTTGGCCTTTGGATGTGGTCCATCACACCTGCGTCGCCTCCTCTCCACCCTTCGATTAACCCCTTGGGACCCACTCCGTCCGCTCACCGGACGGCGAAGGAATGGAACTGTGGGCGGCCCAGGTGGGGCCGCATCCCTCTGGTTCCCGTTATTCACACGGTGTCCTCGTTGTCGCCATTCAGACGCGTGGGACTGTCGGACTGTGTTCGTTGGATGTTGGCCGCCCACGCGCTACCGAGGCTGTGGAATACCCACCCGCGTTCATTCAGATATAATATTAATTTATTAATTTATTTTTAAAAAAAATAAAATGACACTATCAGAAACTTTTTTAAAAATTCAGCTAATCTATGTGATTTTGGTAAAGATGGCAAAATGGGTCAAAATTAACGGGTGACTCATGACTCACTCGTTTACATCGGATTTGAATTTCATACAGTTGACACATTTATAAACAAGTCAATTCAGATCTAACTTATTTATTAAATAGGTTAGACAGGTTTGAATCGGGTCACTCGACAATTATCCCGTTTATTACCCATTCAAAAATAAAATTGAGTGTTTTTTTTTACATGTCATCTTATATGAAATGTTTGAATTTTTTTAAAATAAATAAATTATATTTTTTAAATAGTTGGGTTTAGGTTTACATAGTAGTCATCTGTTAATAAACGAGTCAATACGAACCCGAACCCGAACCCGAACCCGTTTAACCCTAACCCATTTATGACCCACATAAACCCGGTCCGTTAACCATTTTGCCACCCCTAAATCTTGGAGAACAAATTATTTAATCATTTTTAACAATGCTGTTGTCGAACATCGAAAGAATTTCGTGATTCGTCCTTTAATCACGACCACTTGAAAAAAGACAATCGTAAATAGCTTGGAAGAGTCAGGGTGTACTTTAGGAGATCACTTGAATGCTTAAATAAGAGACTTGTGAGAGACTTTGAATTACAATAGTAGAAAAAAGTAGATGTGAATAAAATGATTACCTTCTTTGGAAGTTCCCTTGTTTCAATTTAGTATTAATGAGCGTATTATCAGTTTTATGGGGATTATGAAGATTTAAGGGCATTTATGTAGATGTTTTAATAGCGGTCTTGTAGAACATATATTGAGCATTATAGATTAGGTTAAAACTTTAAAATAATTTTTTAAAAACTATTTATCAAACAAATATCACGTCAAGTTAATCACGTAACAATAACGAGTATAACTTATTAACAAGTATTGTTGATCATGACCTTCAAAACCCAATTTCATTAAAAAGAAAAAAAAAAGGTTATTTATAGTAATTCCAAAAATTAAGATGTAAAGCTTCAAGAGTTAAGATTTATCATACACTTCCCCAAAAAAGCATGCACATTATAATAAATACATTACATATGAGATAAAATAATTTAAAAATAATGCTAATATTAAACATCATCAGTTAATAAAAATAAAAATTATGAATGAATTAAATATTTATTCTTATGTGAGCACAACTTATTTCAGTGTAAAATATTAAATAAAATCTTGCAATTGATAAGTTCAATTTTGCATAATTTTCATAATTTTTTCAAGAGTTTCAAAGCTATTGTTATATTATTGTACTAATATTTATTTTTAATAAAAGTACATATTTATTGAGATGACATTAAAAATTTTTTTAAGGATTTTGAATGTCAAATTTTAATTTGAAGAAAATTTCAAAAAAAATTTCAATGGAAACTAAAATTTTGATGAATTTTGAATGATTTTAATTTTATGAATGTGGACAAAGTGTAATATAATTTTATTAATTTGTTTGAGAATTTGAAATTCAAACTTTAGAATTTGTATGTACAAGAGCAAAATGTAATAAAAATTATACTAAATTTTATACAAAATCATACAAATCCAAATGTAGACTAGCCGCTATAGACCAACCACTACATTAATTTTTATTTAGTTCCTACAAATCAAATTTCAACTTTCAAAATTTGTAATATAGAAAAATTTTCTCAGTTCTCAACTTATAACCTCCCAAAAAAAATCGTAATTGAATTTAAGTTGTACTAGAAAAACTAAATTTCTAGCATTGAATTTGAATATTGTGCAATTGATAGAATTTGATATTATTTTAATTATATTTTGTCTAAATTCTTATGCAAATTCAAACTTGAGAGTTAAACTAAATTGTCCCAAACACATTCAAGACCTAAAATTCATCATCTCAAACATATAATTAGCACTAGTATTTGATCATGGATTTAAAAATATTGATTTGAATTTGAATGAATTCAATATAGTTTTATATTATATTTCATATAAATTCAGTCAAATTCAAATTCATATTTTGAATTCTAAATTCCCAAGTACGGTAAGAAAGTAAAGTAAATAAATAATACAAGAAGGGGAGTTTTTTCTTAACACATTTTATGGTCTAATCAAATTCAATAATGTATAGAAAGACATGTATTAAATTATCCAAACTCCTCAACCGGCTAAGTGTTGGCTAGGAAGTCAATTTAATTTATAGCATTGACAAAGAAAATAATTTAGCTTGACTTTTCTTTCCCTCTTTGGGGTGCCTTTGGACATGCCTCTGAATGGGTTTCACACTACTCATTAACAACTTCTCCTTTCAAACTATGTTCAGTTTTTTCAAGATTTCGTGTTTAAATTATAGTTCGAGTATATTATTTCTTCTTATTGATTAATGAAAATGTTCATTTTTTCTCATTCAAATGCTTTCCCCTTTCTTAGTGAATAAATAAGCATGATTTGCTAAGCTCGATTCGGCAAGCTCTTCAACAAAACTTGCCATTCTCCTTACCCTCAAGTAACTTGTCCCCATTCAATAAGTTTTGTCATTGAAAAGTCCATTTGTGAGGAGATGATCACCTTTCCTAGTTCCATCTTCTACAACCCAATAGTATTTGACCTCATCTACTCCATGCACCTCCTCACCCACTCCATTTACTTCATCATTAATGAATTATAGAAGATTGTCTAGACTAAATTTCATAAAGACCTTCACCTCAATATTAATTCTTGTCATCTCCATTGGCATCAACATCCCCTCATATCACCTCTCTCTCTCTCTCTCTCTCTCTCTCTCTCTCTCTCTCACACGCACACACACACACGCACACACACACACACTCCATCGGCATTGACATCCCCTCATATCACCTCTCTCTCTCTCTCTCTCTCTCTCTCTCTCTCTATCTCTCTCTCTCTCTCTCACACACACACACACACACACACAAACACACACTCTCTCCATCGCCATTGACATCCCCTCATATCACCTCTCTTTCTCTCTCTCTCTCACACACACACACACACACAAACACACACAAAGACACATTTCAATTAAATGTAATATCATATAGTTTCGTATCTATTAAGTAACAATCATAGCGAGTGTCATGAGCCGAATTTTTCCACCAAATTTTTTTTAAATAAATAATAATAATCATCATTATCATCATATCAAAACCCAGACATCATATATCATCAAGACTCGACCCGAGTGGGATACCGGGTAATCAGTCCATATAAAATACATACCTAACAGCGGAAGTCCACATTTACATACCATTCGGAATACGAATAACCAAAGTACTAAACATCCATAAACATCTCCAAAAATCCATAACATAACCCAGGGAATTACACAAACACATTTCCCAACACAAAATGCTTACCTTGTCTATTAGGGTACTAACTCCCCTCTATCTCGGAGCTCTATCTCTTAGCTTGTTACGATTCTCTCAAATATTTAAATATTTGGGTGAGACAACTCTCAATAAGACGTAATAAATTATTCAAAGTGTGTAGCAGTATGAGTTCACTTACATTATGAGTTCCTTCTCTTTCCCGATCGGCTAAATATCTACCGAGAAATTGAAGAGAGAGAGGAGAGAGACGGAGGAGAGCGTTGAGAGAGAGAGGGATGAGAGCACGCAGGATATTAAGGGGGCGTGAGTCTCTATTCTGCAAAAACCAAATTCAATCTCCTGAAGCTTCTAAGCTTCATGAGAGTTACCCTTTTATATATATTATATAATATCCTAAACATATATATATATATATATATATATATATATTATATTATTTAATTGATAATAATTATTTAATTATATTTTAATTAATTAATTTTTTTATTTATTTATTTTATTTTTTTAGGATTACTACATTCTCCCCTCGTTAAGAAATTTCGTCCTCGAAATTTTACTAATTAATCATCCTTTCACATTGCTTGAATTCATTACTTAACGACATCCAACACAATTTAGCATATATCATCACATAAACTTCTCAACCATTCATAGTCAAATTAAATCATTATTTCTTAAACATAAATTCATACCTACCCCCTTAACTTTATCTGCCTCATATAGGACCATCATATAAACACGTGCTGGTCCACCTCTGCCTAGTGGTATATGATGTTTCCCTCGGTCCTAGGTTTGTGCAGGTACTACAGGCAATGGTTCTCGACAATTCTTCGTAACATACCCTGGTTTACCGCACCTGAAATAGGTAGGAGTCTGAAACCAGCATTCTCTCCTATGCCTCTTGTTACATGTTTGGCATATATGGTAAGATTGACTATCCTAATAACCAGCATCCACTGCATCTTTTCCTTTCTTCCCTAACCCCTGACTGACCTCAGCCTGAAAACTAGATAGTACAAGCCTCTTCTTCTACTCTGAAGGCTCTGTGCTACTCTGGATAGCATCAAAGCCTTATCAACTAATTCTAAGAAAGTCTGAACCTGAAACCCCACCACTAGCTCATATACTCTACGCCTTAGACCATTCTCAAATTTCTTGGTCCTCCTTACCTCGTTTGGAATCAGAAATGGTGCGAAGCGTGATAGCTCCACAAATTTCACTGCATATTCCGCAATGGTCATCCCCCCTGGGCCAGATTAGTAAATTCCTCAATCTTTTCCTGTCTGACAGAAGAAGGAACAAACCTGTCAAAAAATAGCTCCTTGAATTTCTCCCAAGTAAGAGCTATCTTTTCCAATCTTCGTTCCTCTAGTAGCTTCACAGAAAGCCACCACCGTTTTGCTTCTTTGGTCATCTTAAAGGCAGCATAACGGACCTTTTGCTCGTCCGTACAGTCGAGTACCTCCAATATCTCTTCTATCTATTGAACCCAGTTCTCTGCAATCACCAGATCAGGTCCCCCCTCAAAAGTAAGAGGGTTCAACTTCATAAATTCCTTGATGCTACTGCCCTTATCTGTAGTTGGGCAATTCTGTTCTCTGGAATCCTTTCTCATTTCTGCCCTGACCTGCCGAGCTATACTTCTCAACATCACAAAGGTATCAATTTCCTCTTCACTAGAGGTCTCCGAATCATCCCTTCCTTCTGCCTCTACGTCCTCATCTCTAGGATCCATCTTGAAAATAGGACAAGAAAGAGATAAGAACCTCATATCATAATCCCAACAACACAATTATATAATTTAAATCCAACATATATCCATGTTCCTCATATAAGGACTAGTCTCACAGCTCAAAAACGAAATCATCTAAGGTTTACCGTGGCTTTTCTGAAGTCGTTGACTGCTTTAGAAAAATTACAGGAAATCATTGACGTATTTCCGCCTCTAAACTACAAAACAAAATCCTATACTTCCCTACACCAAACTTACTTCTCAACACCTAATCTAATCTATTCACCTAGCATCCTTATCCTAACTAATTCCTATACTCTGGTATAAATCATTCCTAGGTTTGCAGAATCTCAAAACCTAATGCGCTAAGATTTCCATATCTAGGCACTGTGAAATTAATCACACTTCCGGCTGCAAACCTGCTCTGATACCATCTATAATGCCTCGATCCCTACGTGGGCCCGGAGTGCTACTAATCCATTCATTTACTTGATAATCCACATTCTAATATCATTTATGCAGTGAAAAATATAATTATAATCTTCCAACAAATATAATACTAGAGTTTTCTAAATCTATTTACACACCATAATAAACCATGCTTCCACTTGTATTCACATATATACATATCTCCAAAACATAACTTACACTTCCAGTATTCACAAACACCAGTATGTTTCACAACCATCCATTTCTCAGAAGACTTAAAACATAAAATATTTACATCCCAAAATATTATCAAAATTATACCGTTTTTCTCAAAAGTGCTATAACAGCTCGAGCTCTCTAAGCTTGATCTCGTGGAGGTCCTGAAAAAGATAAGATCATATTTGGGTGAGACACATCTCAATAAGGGAAGAAACGATATATTAAAACAGTGTGTGGCCAACATGAGGTTTGTATATAACATATTATTCATCATTTGCAAATCATTAACATAATTTCTAAAATCATTTTCTGATCCTATTCAAACACATGCAAGACATTTTACCCACGAGATTACCTAAGGATAAGGGTGATTACCCGCACATACAAGTAGCATTCCTCTACTCTGATACATTAGGCAACCCAAGGGCCACGACTGAAACATACTAGGGCACTCACCTTACTCAGTAAGCCCACAAGTGATAAATTAATCTCGTACTCACACAGTTCATACAAAAGTTTACCAGCGAAGGCTCCCAAGAATAGGGAAATCTACCTGCCTATACAAGTAGTTTCCCTCTACCTTATCATGTTATGCAGCCTACTGTTACACCTGATACAACTAGGGCACTAGCCTGTCTCAGCAAGCCCTTGGGCGAAGAGTTTGCCTTATCCAAACGTAACATGTTCTACTAGCATAAATACTGATAATACCATAATACATTATTTTGTTTGTCATTATTCTGCATTTCTCAACTGTTCATGTTTTCATCTTTTACTTTTCATTTCATTTCACTTTACGTGGCTCTTTCCCATTTTACATTATTCACATTTCATATTTCATTTTCGTTTCATTCATTTCCATTTTCATTTCATTTCATACTCAGCATTTTTCAGCTATTTTACCCAGCATCTTTCAGCTGTTTTACCCAACATCTTTCAACTGTTTTACCCAGCATTTTTCAACTATTTTACCCAGTATCTTTCAACTGTTTTTGTCCCGCCCTGAACTAGAAAATGGGACCCAAGAGTGATTTAGTAACCTAACATGTCCCTGTATTATACAAATAACTAATGACACAGCATAATGAATGAGGGTCCGACCCTATGAGGTTCCCAAGGTCCCTATACACATCCATATACAAATCATATACACAGTGAAAAAAGAGTCTTTCTATACATAAACAGTACCATACCAGAGTCTATACAAAACGGAGTCCAGATTTCATACATACAAAACGTACATTCGAGTGCCAAACATATCCCAAAATGGCAACCCGCAAAACAAAAGTCCTAGCACTTACCCAAGTGCTACCCGCAGTACACCGGCAACTACACTCCCAACACCAGGACGCTAGTTCTGATTACTCAAAGGACCTGTAAAAATATGTACATATAGCAGGGGCGAGACACATCTCAGTAAGGCAAACACAAGTCATATTGGTGTGTGGCATTCGAGTGTTATCATGACAACAAAATGTACACAATTAAGCGTAATTCCGGTATTTTTACAATACTGTTCCAATACAGTGCATACATGCACACACACGCATACGCACACCCATGATCTACCCGGTGTCGTCACACCCCTCGGCTCGTAGCCAACCCGCGATATCCGATGTCGACCCGCGATATACAATGCCACCAGTACATGCGTAGCCCAAGGCTCCCATGGCATCGTACCGGCGCCAATTGGTGGATCCACACCCTTCGGTGATCAACCAGTAAGGCTCACGCCCTCGGATATAAAGCCGAAAACTCTTGCCAAACATGGCCTAACAATTTCATACGCCCACGGATATAGAGTCAGACACTCTTTCAGTACCTGGAACAACTTGAAACCCAGTTCCTATTGTATTTCAACAAAAACACAACCATGCATGCTCATATAACCAAACAAACTACGCTTATTTGGTAATCCGAAAATCATGTTTTCCAATCATATACAGCTTAAAACAAAGTCAAGGCACGGTCATCCCTATTACACAGTATAAATCACGATATACAAACGATTTTCAACCAAACCAGGGATGCAACCAAATTCCCCCTTTTCCTCAAAATTGTAACATGGAAAACCCATAATTTTTACCTTTAGATCCCCCCCCCCAAAATAAGTAACCAAAATGCACACAAGACCGTGAACCACAATTCTTCCGAGTCTAATTTCAAAAATAACCAACATAAACTATATTCCCTTACCTTTCCCCCAAAAGACCAATCCCGAACTCTACGGCTCCTAAACAGCGAACCGAATTCTCAAAACCTACAAAACACAGTACAAAATATACTCACAACTCTGTTCTCTACCAAACTACCGGATTAGAAAAAAAAATTGAGTTTTACCTTGATTTTATGCCAAAACTTGAAAATGCCCGGAACAAGTTTCCGATCCGCAGGTTTTGTAGAGAATCCTTCCCTAATCCTCGTGGTAACGTCGGATTATCGAATCAGACGATAAACGGCGAAAAAATCTAGAGAGAGAGAGAGAGTTCCCTTCAAGTTTTAGAGAGAGAGAGAGAAAAGTTGCTAACTTAGCAACTAAGCAACCCAAAATATCTTTTATAGCACCTTTGACTCAACCGTCCTCGTCGACAAAATGGGGACCTCGTCGACGAGGCACTGAAGTCACCTCGTCGATGAGACGGTGACCTCGTCAACGAGCTTGAGATTCCGAATTTCCTAAAACTCCTCGGCTTCTCCTCGTCAACTAGCCTCTTAACTTCGGCGACGAGCAGCACAAGGCCTTCGTTGACGAAATCTGGCTTCGTCGACGAAATCTGGCTTCGTCAACGAAGCTTACTCAAATTTCAATTTTACCCTTCTCTTAATTATTTAAATTCATATATTACGGTTTGAATTCTTACAACCTCCCCTCCTTACAAAAATTTTGTCCTCGAAATTTGCAATCTCCCATTCACGAACTTATACATACATGCACTCAACTCTAGAACATAAAAATCGGCAACTACCATAACGCAGCCTCGTCACAATATACGCATATATACCCTCACTTATGGAGGAGGAATACCGTGGTTACATGCACATATCGTCATAGGAGTTCACAAAACACACACTCCCAAAGACTAACCACCTATTCCATGCAAAGTAGGGTAATACACATACGCTAGAACAACTGTGGATACTTCCAGCGTATCTCCGTTTCCAGTTCCCAAAAAGCTTCATCGACCTTGTCGTTCCGCCACAATACCTTTACTAGCGGTATTTCTTTGGTGTGAAGCTTTTGAACTTTACGGTCCAAAACCTGAACAGGTAACTCTTAATACGCTAAAGTATCCCCAATTTCCAAGTCCTCGTAGCTAATGACATGCAAAGGATCCAGCACGTACCTCCTCAACAAGGATACGTGAAACACATCGTGAACCCTCAAGAGTGCTAGGGGTAGTGCAATTCTGTAGGCTACCGGATCCACTCGCTCGAGAATCTCAAATGATCCGATATATCTCGGGTTCAGCTTTCTCTTCTTCCCAAATCTCATCACTCCTTTCATTGGAGCGATTCGCAAAAAAACCTTACCCCCCACCTCGAACTCCAACTCATGACGGTGAACATCAGCGTAACTCTTCTGTCGACTCTAAGCCAATTTTATCCTATCTCTGATCAAACCCACCTTCTCATATGCCTGTTGCACAAGTTTAGGTCCTAACACTTGACGTTCACCAACCTCGTCCCAATACAAAGGAGATCGACACCTCCGACCATACAAAGCCTCGAACGGTGCTATCCTGATACTAGCCTGGAAACTAGAAAACTCTACAAGTGGCATAAACTATAACCAGCTACCACCAAAGTCTAACACTCAAGCCCGTAACATATCCTCCAAGATCTATATTGTTCTCTTTGACTGTCCATCTGTCTGGGGGTGGAACGCTATACTAAAAATAAGCTTCGTCCCCAAGGCTTCCTACAAGCTCTTCCAAAAACAAAAGGTAAACCTCGGGTCTCAGTCTGACACAATGGACACCAGTACCCCATGCATTCAAACTATCTCCTACACGTACATGTCTGCTAGCCAACTCAAAGGGTAGCTAACCTTCATCAGTATGAAATGAGCAGATTTTGTCAATCTATCCATGATTACCCAAATGGCATTCTGCCTATGAAGAGCTGGTGGTAATCCGGTAATGAAGTCCTTGGAAATGTGCTCCCATTTCCACATTGGAATAGGCAAAGGTTGCATTGGCCCTACCGACCTCTAATTTTAAGCTTTCACCTGCTGACACGTCAGACACTACTCCACGAACTGAGCAATCTGTCTCTTCATACTAGACCACCAGAAGGTCTTGCGCAAGTCACGATACATCTTCATGCTACCAGGATGTACCGTATACAAAGAACGATGCGCTTCCTCCAGAATTGTCCTTGTGATCTCGTCGTTGTTTGGAATACATAATTTGGTCCAAAACCTCAACACACCTCCGTCAGAGATGTTAAGATCCGCAACTAATCCCTACTGCACTTTCTCCATGGTCTCAGCTAACTCTACATCACTAGCTTGCACGACTTTAATACGATCAAACAAAGTCAACTGGATCACCAAGCTAGCAATGAAAGCCTGATGATCACCAAACACAAACTCAGTACCAAGGCTCTCCAGATCCCGTATGATATGATGTCGAGCTACAACTGCAGATACTTCCGCATGATTTGACTTCTAACTCAACGCATCAGCCACCACATTAGCTTTCCCCGGGAAATAACTGATGACGTAATCATAGTCCTTGATTAACTCAAGCCACCGTCTCTGCCTCATATTCAGTTCCTTCTGCGTGAAAAAGTACCTGAGGCTCTTATGGTTAGTGAAAATCTCGCACTGCACACCATACAAGTAGTGTTGCCAGATCTTCAGTGCATATACAACAACAGTTAATTCTAGATCGTGTGTGGGGTCATTCTTCTCATAATCTTTCAGTTGCCGAGAATCATAAGCAATTACCTTACCCTGCTGCATAAGCACACAGCCCAAACCTTTCAGAGACGCGTCGCTATAAATCATAAAACCACCATCCCCCGAAAGAATGATCAAAACTGAAGCAGTAACCAGCTAGTGCTTCAAATCAAGAAAGCACTGCTCGCAATCACTGGTCCATTCAAACTTCACCCCCTTTCTGGTCAAACGTGTTAGAGGCCCAGACAATTTAGAGAAACCCTCTACGAACCGACGACAGTAACCCGCCAGTCCTAGAAAACTCTGAACCTCCTGCACACTCTTCGGTCTTACCCAGTCGACCACAGCTTCAATCTTGCTAGGATCAACTAAGATACCGCCTTCAGACACTACATGGCCTAAAAACGCAACCTGATTCAACCAGAACTCACACTTCTTCAGCTTGGCATACAACTTCCTTTCTCACAAAAATTGTAGTACCAACCTCAAATGGTTCTCATACTCATCCGAACTCTTCAAATACACCAGAATGTCGTTAATGAATACCACTAAGAACTAGTCTAGGTTCTCATGGAAAAACCTATTCATCATATCCATGAACACCATCGGAGCATTGGTCAACCCAAATGGCATATCTAAGAACTCATAGTGGTCATATTTGGTTCGAAAGGCAGTCTTTGCAACATCTTCAGATCGAACCCTCACTTGATGATACTCTGACCGTCGGTCGATCTTCGGAAAGACCCGCGTTGCCTGAAGCTGGTCAAAGAGATCATCAATACGAGGCAATGGGTAACGGTTCTTTACAGTCACCTTATTGATCTCACGATAATTAATGCACATACGCATCGACCCATCCTTCTTCTTCACAAACAATACTGGAGCTCCCCAGGGCGAAACACTCGGTCGGATGAAGTCCTTGTCCAGTAATTCCTGCAACTGCTCCTTCAATTCCTGAAGTTCCACTGGAGCCATCCGGTATGGAGCTTTAGAGATCAGTGCCTTGCTAGGCAGCAACTATATCGCAAACTCCACCTCACGATCTGGAGGCAACCTGGGTAAATTTTCTAGAAACACATCCGAGAATTCGCTGACTACCCAAATATCCTCGAGTCTCAACTCATCCCACGGCGGTTCCTTCACACAAGCTAGGTGCCCCTGACACCCATCCAAGAGTAACCTCCTCGCCTGCAATGCCGATAGAACCTGTGGCGTCGAACGCACACACGATCCCACGAATTCATACTTATGCTTCCCATGAGGTTTGAAAACTACTACCTTCCTATGACAGTCGATTATAGCGTAACTGGAGAACAACCAATCTATCCCCAAAATGACATCGAACACGACATATCGTATACCATAAAATTTGCCAGTAACAACCTTCCCTGAATTAACACTAGGCAGTTTGCTAACATCCTCCTACAGAATGATATACTCCTAGATGGTGTAACAACAGATAATACCTCGTTTATGACTTGGGTCTCAACCCCACACAGTTTAACAAAACTCACAGATACAAAAGAATGGGGTCACACTCGAATCAAACAAAACAAAAGCTTTATTTGAAAGCAATAACAAGGTACCTGTCGCTATGTTCCCTACATGTTTAGCATCCACTAGAGTAAGAGAGTATACTCTGGACGGAGCTGTATTCGCCTGAATAGTTCCCCTAGATATCATATTGCTACCCCGGTTCCCACTAAATGTAGGCATGTCTCGCTTCAGTACACGACAATCGCAAGCCATGTGGCTTGACTAGCCACAGTTGTAGCAGTTACCCCCAAATGACCGGCACTCGCCCCCGTGCCATCTGAGGCACTTGGTACAACGATCCTGCATTTTACTCGCCTGAATACCCTGGCGCTCGGTATTCTGATGGTAACCCAAGCCCTTGTTCCTTTTCTTTCACGATCCCTTATGAGATCCTGACTGAGAATCAGAAGGTGCTGGCCTCTTATTCGATTCTTGATCCACCCCATCCTCTCGGATGCCGGTCTCGATCACCGTGGCCTTATCCACAAAAATCGAGAACTCACGAATCTGAAGCATGCTCACTAGCTTGCGGATATTCTTCTTCAAGCCCTTCTCGAACCTCCGAGTCTTCTTATACTCGCTCAAGATCAAACACAGTGAGAAACGAGACAGCTCTATATACCGAGCCGCACACCCCTGCACCATCATATCTCCCTGCGACAGAGTAGAAAACTCATCCACCTTCGCATCACGAGTGGAGGCCGGGAAGTATCTCTCAAAGAATACCTCCTTGAAACGGATCCAAGACATATCTGAAACACTGGCTCTCTCCTTCTCTAGCAGATTCATGGCAGTCCACCAACGCCCCGCCTCCCCAGACAGTTGGAAGGTAGTGTATAGGACCCTCTGCTTCTCTGTGCAGTGGAGGACTTCCAAAATCCTCTCGGTCTTCTCGATCTAGTCTTCAGCCATCATTGGGTTGGGTCCTCCTGAAAACGTCGGAGGGTGCATACATGTGAACCTCTCGATGGTACACCTCGTAGCAGTAGGAGAGCACTTGCGTCTCCTAACACTCCGCCCGATCTCCTACATGACCTGCCTTGTCAAACCCCGAGGCACTGAAGGAGACTCATCACTCACAATTTCTTCGGAGCCACTCTCCAAGTTATTTTCCTTGGGCTCCATTCTAAAAATATAATAGGAACCTATCAACATTCCTATGCAAATATGGTTAACATAAATTAACTACAACTAATCATGTTAACTACCACCTCTCAGGTCTAGGTCCGTCCTATCACACTGACACAGAAGTCATCAATGGTTTGTCATGATTTTACTAAAATCGTTATCCCAGGAAAAACACGGAACATCGCCAACGATTCCTTGTCTAGTAACAAAACAACCCTCGACCTACTCTACCCATTCATTTTCCACCTCCTATGCTCTGGTATGTACACAAAACTACGCCTAACCAAGTCTACAAAACCTAACAACCTGGTTAGCTCTAATACCAAGATGTCACGCCCCGAACCCGGAAATGGGACCTAGGGGTGATTTAGTAACCTAACCTATCCTTGTATCATACAAATAACCAATGACACAGCATAATGAATGAGGGTCTGACCCCGTGAGGTTCCTAGGCACCCTATACACATCCATATACAAATCATATACACAGCAGAAAAAGGATCTTTCTATACATAAACAGTACCATACCAGAGTTTATACAAAACAGAGTTCAGGCTCCATACATACAAAACGTACATCCGGGTGCCAAACATATCCCAAAACGACAACCCACAAAACAAAAGTCCTAGCACTTACCTAAGTACTACCCGCAGTACACCGGCTACTACGCTCCCAACACCAAGACGTTAGTTCCGGTTACTCGAAGGACTTGTAAAAATATGTACGTATATCAAGGGTGAGACACATCCCACCCTTCGGTGATCAGCCGGTAAGGCTCACGCCCTTGGATATAGAGCCAACACACTCTTGCCAACTATGGCCTAGCGATTTCATACGCCCATGGATATAGAGTCGAACACTCTTTTAGTACCTAAAACAATTCGGAACCCAGTTCTTATTGTATTTCAACAAAAACACAACCATGCATGCTCATATAACCAAACAAACCACACCCATTTAGTAATCCGAAAGTCATGTTTTCCAATCATATACAGTTTAAAACAAAGTCAAGGCACGATCATCCTTATTACACAGTATAAATCACGATATACAAACGGTTTTCAACAAAACCAGGGATGCAACCCAATACCCCCTTTTCCTCAAAACTGTAACATGAAAAACCCATAATTTTTACCCGTCAGATCCCCCCCAAATGAGTAACCAAAAAGCACACAAGACCGTGAACCACAGTTCTACCAAGTCTGATTTCAAAAATAACCAACATAAACTATATTCCCTTACCTTTCCCCCAAAAGACCAATCCCGAACTCTACGGCTCCTAAACAACGAACCGAGTTCTCAAAACCTACAAAACACAGTACATAATATTCTCACGACTCCGTTCTTTACCAAACTATCGGATCAAAAAAGAAAATCGAGCCTTACCTCGATTTTACGTCAAAACCCGAAAATGCCCGGAACGAGTTTCCAATCCTTAGGTTTTGTAGAGGATCCTTCCTTGATCCTCGTGGTAATGTCAGATTATCGAATCAGATGATGAATGACGAAGAAATCTAGAGAGAGAGAGTGCCCTTCGAGTTCTAGAGAGAGAGAGAAAAAAAGTTACTAACTTAGCAACTAAGCAACCCAAAATATCTTTTATAGCACCTTTGACTCGGCCGTCCTCGTCGACGAAATAGCGACCTCGTTGGCAAGGCACTAAAGTCACCTCGTCAATGAGACGATGACCTCATTGACGAGCCTGAGATTTCGGATTTCCCAAAACCCCTCGGCTTCTCCTCGTCGACAAGCCTCTGAACTTCAGCGACGAGCAGCACAAGGCCTTCGTCAACGAAATCTAGCTTCGTCGATGAAGCCTACTCAAATTCCAATTTTACCCTTCTCTTAATTATTTAAATTCATATATTACGATTCGGGTTCTTACAGTTTTACCCAGCATCTTTTAGTTGTTTTACCCAACATTTTTTAGTTGTTTTACATGGTTGCATTAACACTCACATGCAGCATATTTCGTATAACATTTTCATACTTAGTTCATTTCATGTATATCTTGCATTTCATACATATAACATATTTTCACACAGCATTCCTATTTACTCATGCCACACTATTTAGTAGTAAAATTCATATATATATTTCCTATAAAATAAGCCAACCCACATTTAACATTCACATACTGGAAAAATACCTTTAATTTCTTACGTGATTATTCTGAAAAATATTTCACTTTCATCAATTCAATTTCACATATAAGTATCTAATAAAACAGCCCTAGGCTCAGAAAGCATAATTTATAGGGTTGACATTTTAAACTCATACCGAAACATATACACGTATATATAACACAATTCATTTTTCATTAAATTTATAAAAATTCTGGTTTAATATATATTTTTCCCTCTTATCTGATTTCTTGAACTATGCCAACAAGGACCTCGAAAAGATGCCTGCAGCGTTCGCCCGGACCCTGAAATTAAAAATCATAGTTCCATTAAATCAACCCTAAATAAAATACTATTTTAATATTTCTTAAGCTCTTAAATTTCAAATAAATAATTATACCCTCAAATATAACCAATTTACTTATTTTCCCAAATCTCACTCTCGCTTTTGAGTGGGACCTAGGAAAATCAAATTGAAAATTTATTGACGCCAAAATGACAACAATCGCGACTAGGATCACGTGGTGGTGCCCGATCGTCGATTTAGCCACAAATTTAAAGAGAAATTGATAAATTAGGAAAAAATTGCATTACCATAGGAATGGTGCCTACGCCGCTCTCATGATAAATCTGCTCTAGTAGAAATGTCGGTGACAGAATTAAGAATCCAATGGTACCTTCCGTTTTTCGATCGACTGAATATCCACCGAGAAATTGAAGAGAGAGAGGAGAGAGACGGAGGAGAGAGTTAAGAGAGAGAGGGATGAGAGCACGTAGGATATTAGGGGGGGCTTGAGTCTCTATTCTACAGAAACCAAATTCAATCTAAGCTTCAGAAGAGTTACCCTTTTATATATATTATATAATATCCTAAACATATATATATATATATATATATAATTATATTATTATTTGATTGATAATAATTATTTAATTATAATTTAATTCAATTTTAATTAATTAATTATTAATTTAATTAATTAATTTATTTATTTATTTATTTTAGGACCACTACACTATCTCACTGAAATTCTGTTCTATACAAATTTCTATCTCCCTCGAGATTCATTCCTATATTCTGATATTGTTTTCTACTGCACTTTAGAGTGTACAAAACCTAACAACTTAGGCTCTAATACCAACTGTAACGACCTGAAAATCAATACCATTTTAAAAAAAATAAAATTACTCTGATACCCTTGTATTATTTACTATAACATCTCAGGCCCCAAGTGGGCACTGAGGAACCCCTGATCATGTACACACATATGTAGCATAACACATAAACTGTACATCCACATTTACAATACCATAATTCAGTAATTCTTCCCAAACCTTACATACATATATACATATCACCCCAGTATCATCTACTCAAAAATAAAATCTCCTGTATACACTTATCCTACAAATAGGGTAGTGTAATAACCCTCTCTATCTACGAGCCTAATCCGCTCCCCTAACTGGATCACTTGAAAAATATTAAATCATGGGGGTGAGACAACGCTTAGTAAGATGAATTATGCTATTACTAGTGTGTGGCAATAGAGCTACATAAATACTATATTGATAAGTAACTGAAACAGTAGAAGCTGATAAGACAATATACAGTACATTTCATATCTATTATGGTTTAAAATACATCTGTATTATCTGAGTTTCTACTTATTCATACTTCTAATATTGTAATATGTCTGCTGATATTCTGTAAATCTGTATACATATACATAACTGTGAAAATACCTTGGAAAAATATACGTCATGATTTAACCCCTCATGATAGGGTTGTGCAACCTGTAGACGGGACTTAACTCTAGTTGACCTACCAAGTAAGTCAATTGTAACTCTACCAATCCTCAGCCCGGCCAATCTGCAACCTCTCCTAGGCACAGTACTAGTATATACCTCGTCAAACCAACCACCTCAACCCAGACTTCTAAGGAGCCTGCAATCCCTCCAAACATGGTTGACGGAAACCTTCTACACACTATCTAAGATGTATGGTTGCACTCTAATCTGCAATTGCAACGGTATCGTACTCTACTGACTGAACATAAATTGATTCACCAGGGTTTGATACTATATATATTATTTTCTATATATATCTTATGGTTTCATCATGATTCCAAAATAACCATAACACTAAAAACTATTCTAAAAATACTGTAATATCTGAACTGTAATAGCTGTAATAATTGATCTGTAGCATCTGAACTGTATAAACTGTATATCATAGTGTTATGACTTTGACATTTTGGAAAACATGGTAATCTGTACATGCTATAAAATATTTGTCTGTATAATATCTATCTGTAAAGTATATCTATTTGTATAATATATGTTTGTATACACACTGTAATTCATAATTCTGTATAATCTGATAAAACATACTTCTGCATATATACTGTAAATCATAGTAATCTGAAAACTATATAATTTCATATACTAATCTAATACTGTCTCATGCCACACAACTACATAAATAAATATCTCATATACTAATAACTGTATTTCCTGATTTACAAATAATTTCTGAACTGAATAATAATCTAGAAAAATATATAATTTATTAATAAATATTCTAAAATTCCTAGCATAGCATATTTCCCTTACCTATTTGACTGAGAGGCTTGCCTCCAATTCAACTCTCACGCCATCGGCGTACCAACTTCAAAATCCTATAATTACACACACACACACACACACACACACACACACATATAAATTCCCCAGAAAATTACCATACCTATATTTCCTAAACCTGCCTATTCACAATTTCTTAAACTTTAATATGCCTGGGTTCCTAAAAAAAATATTTGCTGGGGTCCTCAACCCATGCCTACAGGGTCCCAAAAATAACCTAATCCTAAAAATATGACACCCTAATTTTACTTCATAAAATACCAATATATTCTCATACAACACCAAATCTAAGCTTAAATAAACCTGGTAAAGCTAAAAATACCCAAATAATCTTCTTACCCTACTTTTGGGATGGTGTCCACGTTACCCTAATAAAAAAGTCATTCCAGTAGACTTGTAGAGAATCTCCCCATGATCAGTGTGGCCGCTTCTGATCATCGAAACGGGGAAAATGGGGTGAAAATCATAGAGAGAAGGGGGAGGGAACCGAACTAGAGAGAGAAAGAAAGCTGGAAAATGAATTTCTCTCGCTGAAAATGAATTTTTGGCTATATATATAGGTGGCTGACCACATGGCCTCGTCGACGAGCCATGACACCTCGTCGACGAGTCCAAGAAGGAGGTTCGTCGACAAACACATAATCCTCATCGACGAATCTCAGGCCTTGAAATCAACCCTCTCGATAAGTTCTCGTCGATGAGACATGTGTCCCTGTCAACGTGCCCAAGAAGACTGCTCGTCGACAAACGCTCTATGCTCGTCGACGAGACCTTGTTGAGTCCTCCTATGAAATTTTATTTCCTCTCCTTCCTTTTATTATTTAATTACAATAATTCCTCGAGTCTCTACAAGCTTTAGAAGCCAACCATACTTGGACTTTGACTCCTCTTCCACCCAATAAGAAACCCATTGGTTGCCAATGGGCATTCAAAATCAAACACAACCCAGATGGTTCTGTGGAACATTACAAAGCTTGTCTTGTTGCCAAAGGTTATAATCAAAAAGAAGGTATCGACTACTTTGCAACCTTTACTCCTGTTGTCAAAATGGTTACTGTTCGGATGACTCTCACCCTTACTGCTGCACAAAATTGGAATCTTCATCAACTCGATGTCAATAATGTCTTCCTGTATGGTGACCTTGATGAAGAAGTCTACATGCATCTTCCTCCTAGTTTCGGACAAAAGGGGGAGACCAGAATTTGCAAACTCAATAAGTCGCTATACGATCTCAAACAAGCACCAAGGTAATGGTATGCAAAGCTTTCTTTAACCCTCATTAGTGTCAGATATAAACAATCTAAAGTAGATTATTCTATGTTCGTCCAATTCCACAAAAAAAATTTTACCATTATCTTGGTATATGCAAATGACATCATCTTGGTAGGAAATAACTTGGAAGAGATTGATGCACTCAAGAAATACTTGGGAGAATGTTTCAAACTCAAAGACCTTGGTACTTTAAAATACTTTTTGAGGATAGAAGTGGCTCGCTCAAAAACTGGCATCTCTTCACAAAGGAAGTACGCCTTGGAGATAATTGAGGAAACTGGATTTCTTGGTGCTAAACCAAGAAACCTGCCCATGGAACCAAATTTGGCTTTTAGTGAAATTGATGGAGAACTACTCTTAGATCCATCTTCATATTGACAATTAGTTGGGAAACTCATATATTTAACTATCCTAAGGCTAGACTTAGCATACGCAGTACATATACTGAGTCAATTCATGGACAAACCTCGGACATCTCATTTGGATGCAGAACATTGAGTCTTACAATACCTCAAACAATCACTCGACCAAGGAATTGTTCTATCAACTTCCACTGATATTCAAATACATGCATTTTGTGATGCGGATTGGGCTCGATGTCGAGATACTTGACGATTTGTTATTGGGTATTGGATCCTTCTTGAAAAATCACAAATCTCATGGAAGACCAAAAGGCAAACAACAATTACACAATCCTCAGTTGAAGCAGAGTACCGCTCTATGGCATTAACTTGTTGTGAAGTTACTTGGTTAAAACAACTTGTAACGGATCTCCAGATAGCACATCCACAACCAGTCAAACTATATAGTGAAAACAAAACAACTATTCATATTGCATCAAATCTAGTATTGTATGAGCGAACAAAGCATATAGAGATCGATTGTCATATCATTTGAGAGAAAGTCAAAACTCAAGTTATTCAGACTATCCACATACCCACAAGTCAGCAACCCGCAGATCTATTTACCAAAACACTTAGACCAACACAATTCTACCCCTTACTCAACATGTTGGGTGTCATTAATATCACTCCAACTTGAGAGGGAGTTAAGGAAATTGACCAGACAAAGGCAAATTCACTGGAAGTAAATAAATACAAGAAATCATGCTTGGAATTGGTCAAAACAACTCAAAAGGAATACCCACTAGACACAGGCTTATTTGTAGTAATTCAGATTTGATTTAAGCATGATTTAAGTACAATGCATTGTAATATTTATATTGAGAAATACAAGATATACATTTCTCTTCCTCTATGCTATTTCACATTTTGAATTTCTAGCTTCAAAATAAATAAATAAATTATATTGTAAACATGTGAAAAATATAAAAAACTTTTCCATTTCATTAATTTGTTATATTCTGGAACACCATTGAATAAATGTCGTAAAAATTATACTTGCAAGAATATTAAAATATTAAAATATCATAAGCATCACAATCCTTTAAAAACATTGGAATCCAATCTCCACCACAAAAAATGGCAAGGAAAATTACTGGCTCGATTAAGGTTGATTATTTAAAAAAAATATTTTATATTTTGTATTATATTTTATGCAAATTCACATTAATCAAATTTCAATCCCTTGAATATGTAGGAAAGTAAAATTAATAGAAATTTTGTTTTTAAAATATAAAATAAAAACCTACATGAGTACAAGACTTTGAAAAGCTAAAAAATAATAATAAATAAAAATAGGAGGGAGGCGTAGGCACGTGTAAATCAATCGCGATGGAACGCAGTTAGAAAAGAGCTGGAATTGACCTTTTTGTTTTTAGTTTTTATTTTATAATAAAAATAAAACTGGAAGAAAGTGAGGACTCATGAGAGTAGGCTGAGTAGCTCTAGTAGTTGTAGTAGCCGCCCGATGTCAACGCACCAGATACCAGACATCTCATTGCACCAATAGTCATCAGCATCTCTCTCTCTCTCCCTCTCTCTCACACCTCTCACCTCTCTCTCCTTTTATTGCTCATTCAGGCGTTCATTCTCCTTTGTTTATTTGCCTCGGTAGGGTCACCGCCACCGGGCTATCAGCTGCCTCCATAACCATAGCAGCCATAGCAAAGAAATTTACAGAGAAACTCTCTCATGGAGATAAGCCAAGAGCTGGTACAACCTGAAGCTTCGAGACTCTCGCCCAGCAGCTCCGGATCCGGAAGAAGAAGCAGTGTATCCAGCTCGCCCGAATTCGAGTTCTGGATGGTCCGAAACCCGTCCTTCCCACAACCCAATCTCCTCTCCGCCGACGAGTTGTTTGTCGACGGCGTCCTGCTTCCCCTCCGCCTCCTCCCAAACCACTCCGACCCACCCGACCCGAATCCCCGCCCCGCGGACCCAGATTCTCCTGCTCCCGACCCAGATCTGGAGCCCGCCCCAGGACCCCAGTTGTCGTCCTCGCCTCCGGACTCGTCGCCGTTGACGGCGTCCAAGCGCTGGAAAGACATTTTCAAGAAAGGGGACAAGAAAATGGGTCCCGCCGAAGATAAGGAGAAGAGAAAAGAGAGGAAGGGTTGCAGCGGGCACGGGGGGACCAGCTCGCCGGAGCTTAATATCAATTTGTGGCCTTTTGCCCGGAGCAGATCCGCCGGGAACAATGGAAAACGGGTGGGAGCTTCGGGAACCCGGAAGGTGAGCAGCGCGCCGTGTTCGCGGAGCAACTCGGGTAGCGAGTCGAAGTCCAGGAAGTGGCCGAGCAGTCCCGGTCGAGCCGGGGTCCATTTGGGCCGGACTAGCCCGGTCTGGCAGGTCCGCCGAGGAGTCCCCTCCGGTGCCCGGAGTCCGGAGCGTTTAGTCCGGAATACAGCAAAGGGGATTAAGAAAGAAGCAGCTGCGGGCACTCGCTGGAGTAAAGCCCAAACCTCCGCCGCTCCCGCCGCAGGCGGCGGCGGAGCTAAGGTCAGAGTTTTGAATTTGAATGTCCCAATGTGTATTGGGTACCGGAATCATTTAGACAGTAGAAGTGATGAAAACGGTGCCGTTGCAGCCGGCTGCGACGTGGGCGTAGGCGGGGGCCAGACTGGGCCGAGCGGCGGTGCTGGCTGCGCCGACGGTGGACGTGGCAGTAACTTTTTCAACCTGCGCAGTCTCTTCGCTAAGAAAGTGTACTAGTAATGTTATTATTTCTGCCTCTTGAAATACTATTATTAAATTTTAATTTTAAGTTATTCTATCTCTTCACTTCTTTGTACTTAATCATGGAAGAACGATTTCTAACTTAATGATTGTTTTAAGCTTTGTTGACTTCATGCATAAGTAAATATTTTATTTTCATTGAGTATTAATGAATTATAAATATGTTATGTTGGCTCTACCCTTATTTTGTGATCTTGAAATATTTAGATTCGGATACAAAAATTACTAGGAGTGCGACATACCGCTCTTGTGCAAGACCATTAAATTTTCTGCACACTAATGTACAATATCTTAATATTTTTCTTTATCAATTTTTTTCTTAAGGTGACTAATGTCCTCAATCAAAGTATTTTTATTTCCCAAAATCAGAAATATAGTCAATCAAATGTTCAAATATATTAAAATAAAATAAATAAATAAATAAGCAACTCATAAAAGGTAAAAAATGGCATCGGGACGAGAACGACGTTCATGCTTACCTGTTATCGACACATGCGATTAAGGCTATCCACTTTCAGCGGATCTTATCCAAATTTTTAAAAGGGTTATAACCATCATAGAAATCTTAAAACTCTCCTATATACAGAGTTAGAAGGCATTTACTCTAGGGAAAGTTTGTTTAGGAGTTGTCAAAGTTGAGTGAAAAAAAGAAAGACTTTGTTGGATATTCTAAGATGTAGTAAATATGTTATTTAGAAAAATTATAATTACATATGACCTTCATATTGTATCCTACATTACAATAAAAATAAGTTTCAATGTCAAAAGTTAGCAACAAAATTTAAAATTCACCTCTAAAAGTCTTAGCGATGATAGAATTTATTAATAGTTCCATCTTTAACAAATAAAATAGATAATGTAGTTTTAAAGATTTTTGTGATTGAAAATTTTGTGGTTAAAAATAATTGTAAAACGTATTTCAATAAGACGGGTTACAAATTTTAGGCACCCTATTTTGTTTAAAGATTATATTACATAATTTGGGTTATTGTCATTGTGTAAATATCTATTAAATGGAAAAATACAAGGAAAAAAAAGGAAAAAAATTTGGATACATGGAAAAATAAGTATAAAAACTTAATATATTAAAAAGTAATAAATAAAAAAAATGAAGCAAAGTAAGCTAGCATCTTCATCTTTAAACCTACAAGCACAAAATTAAAGGAAAATGGAAATTAGACATGTGGGAATTTGCATAGGTAATATGTGAGTGAAATCATAATTTAATGCAAGCATAAATTGATCAATTCAATTTAATTTTGATTGATCAATCAGAATTAATTGAGTGATCCCACATGCCTATAAATAGTGGGTTTCAGAATTCAAAAATTTGAACCAAAAATCCTTGCCAAAGTCCCCAACTAGACTTGAACAAAAGACCCGAAAACATGGGTCAACCTAACCTGAATGCCTAGGTCAAATTACTTGGATTTAAGTCAAATCAAACTGTTGACTCGACTCAGATAGACCTGAGTAAACTTAATCTTAATCGAGTTAACCCAAGTCCTACCTAAGCCAACCCTGTCTCAGCTTTAGCCCAACTCAACCTAGCCTAAAAATCCCAAGTCATACCCCCTAAGCCCAATCAAATCTAAGCCCAACTAAAAACCTGATTAATCATAGCCCAACTTAAAACCAAAATCCATTAACCACCCAAGCCCAATCTAACCCATCTAAACCCAATAGGTCCCATAACCTTTAGACCTAAGGCCCAAACTCAAGTCTCAAATAATCCCAACCTAACTAGCCTATAAACACAGCCTAGACCCTAAAACCAAAATTCAAGCCCAAACTGAATCCTAACCTAACCAATGTCTAACCGTGGTTAAACCTATCCCCAACCCCTCGTTTGGCTCATGAGAAAATGCGAGAAAACTTAAGAAAGTAAAAAGAAAATAAAGTAAAAGAAGAGAGGAAAATGAAAAGAGAGAACAGGCTAAAGATCAAGCAAAGAATAGAGATTGGGGGGTTACCTCTGAGTATATCGAAGAAAGAGGCAAAAAGCTCACGTACCTCCACTCAAACTTGCAAGAAGAGATAGAGAAAAGAAGTTTAGAAACCTGAGAGATTTAAGAGAGAAGAGTGAGATTGAGAGAGTTTTAGAGAGAAATGTGAGATTAAGAGCGTTTTAGAGAGAGAAATGTGAGAAGGAGAGAGTAGAGAGTGAGATCGAAAGAGAGTGATTGAAGAGAGAAAGAGTGGGAGGTTCACCTTGGATGTGCCACTAGTTGTAGCAACTGGGGTAGCAACATCAGCAGTTGCCGTTATGGCACAACGAGAAAGAGAGGAAGCATAGAAGGGAAAGGAGAGAATTCGGGAGAAAAGAAAGAGAAAGAAAAGAAAATATAAAAATAGCAAAAAATACATATATATTTTTTGTTTCTCACCAAAACAATTCAAGTAGTGGGACACATGTCACTATCGGATGGTGAAATATGGCGCGTTGAGGACTGCATGTTCTAGATGACATCACCTAGTGCCATAGCGCGATCCAAGTCGTTCGTTTTGTATTTTCTATGGACGACTAGATTGATGCCACGTCAGCAATCCCTTTTAAATTCTGGTATTGTACCATGTGGCGGGTGACATCAACATGATGTCACCCTGCCACATGTTGCTTCCCTATTTTCCCAAAAAAAAAAAAATTCATCATTAATGAGTGGCCATGTGTCACCTTAGATGGGAGACACATGGTAGAACCCATGGCCTGCCTCTCTCTTCCTTGATCGAGCTAACTCGGATGACCTTGACTCAAGATAACCTAGTTCACTCTAGTTGACTTGGTCAAATTAGTTCAGCCAGTTTGACCCGATTCATTCTTCTGAACTGCTCCCACATTTTCTTAATTAAAACATTAATTCACTAAAACTTAAAAAAAATGAGAAAATTACCAAAAAAAATCAGAAAAAAAAATCTCTGAATCTTTTCTAACTCAAAGGACCCCCCAAAAAAAAAAAAAATCAAAAAACACAAAAAATAAATAAAATTTAGAAAATTCCTTAAAAATCTTGAAAAATTATAAAAAACCATGAAAAATAGAAAACAAATTTGTAAAAATTCTAGGGCCCTTTTAGCTTGGCCATTTTCTAGTAGTTAAAAAAAAAAAATCTAACTTTTGTATCTTAAAAACACAACAAAACATAAGCACCACTTTAGGAGGTGAGTGTTTTGTCCTTTCTTAATGCAGAGCACTATACTCAAACAATGGTTTTGGGGAGAAAGCAAAAGGCCTAAAGTCCAATTTTCTCCTCTTTTTCAATCAAAGAATGAAGTGTAATCATGTAAAAATAAAAGCAATAAAAAAAAAAAAAAAGGAATCTTGTTTGGGTGGTTTTAAACTAGTCATGTTTGACAAGATATGACAATGGTGGTGTTGTATCCTTTGTTCATGCTAAAGGAAAAAAATACCCTTGAACTAGAAAACAAAAGGAGGAAAAAGGAATGCCTTCAAAGAAACATGTACAAGGTGAGGAAATAAGATTCTTATTAAATAATGAATTCTATAGGATGTTGAAATATTAAGGGATTAAACCCTTAACAAGGAAATCAAAAACTAATCTTACGTAATAATGTTCGGTTGATAGGCTCATTAGCCTTCTTTTGGGAGCAATTTGAAAAATAGTAACTTATTACTTTAAATAAGTACTTTTATAAAATAAAATAAAAAACACAAAAAAGTGACATATGATTTACACTGCAATAAACACTTTTGTAAAAAATATTTTTCTATAATTAATTTTTTTGAGAACTATTTAAGGCAACTTTTTAGTCACTTATAAGTACGATTATTCGTATGTGATTTTGTAAATATAAATAAATTTAGTGTCTATTTTATAATTTTTAAAAATATATTACAAGATAATCATATATTATTTTATTATGTATTATAATATATTAATTATTGATCAAATATAATTCAATTCTGGAATGATGAAGAAGAATCATTTATATCTTAAATTAATATTAGAAATTAAAAGTATAAATTGAATTAATAATATTTAACATAAATTAATATGATATTCATATATTATAAAAATACATTAAGAACAAGATTGTTGTTTACCAAGAATTACTTAATAAATATATTTAAATATTAATTAAAATATTATTAATTAAAAAGTTAATTAAAAATATTATAATTAGAAAATAATCAAATATTATTTTATCATGTATGATAAAACATTAATTATTAATAAAACATAATTAAATTTTGGAATGAATAAAAAGACCATATATAAATTTAAATTGACATTACATTAATTAAAATATTTAATTAGTTATCAATATTATTTTTATGTAAATTAATATGGTAATCATATCTTATAAATATATATGATCAACAAGATTATTGTTAATTAATAAATAATATTGTAACACCCTGAATCCGAAACTAGGGTCTGGAGGGTTATTTAAAATAAATCTCTAATACCATTTTAATAACACTTAGAAAATCATATACCTCATAATATAATCATATATTCAAATTTAAAACCAACATATACTCAGAATAAAATCAACCTAATATCCATATAATTATATTCTTTAATTTAATTGGTTAATCTTTAAAATAACAATTATTGTAAAATTCCTAGACCCACAAACACCAATTTAATCAATTCATAATAAATATAATAATTCAAAATCAAATCTTTATATGCCAAAATATTCAGAAAAAAATATATATAATTCCTACAATCTCAGATTACAATTTAATTGGTTAAATTATAAATTTTTTTACATAATTTGTTCTCCTTACCTCACCCCAAGAGTGGTGCTTAGGATCCTCAAATAAAAAATCTACTCCGACTAACATGACGATGATCGAATCTAAGACCCTGTGGTGGTGTCGGATTGTCAATTTGATTAGAGATTTAAGAGAAATTGAGGAGAGAGAGAGAAAAAAAAAAAAAATTGTCTTATCTTAGGAGTGGTGCCTATGTCGCTCTTACGACAAATTCATTTTGGTTAAAATGTCGGTGATCGAGATAAGATCCTAGTGATATTTTCTATTTTTTGATCGACTGAGTATTAGAGAAGAAATTGAGGAGAGAGGGCGTGGAGGGAGAGAGTTGAGAGACGAAGATAGAGATGCGAGATTTGGAGAGGGGCGTGTGTGTGTTCTGCCAGTTTCAATTACCTGAAACTTCAAATGTTAACTTAACATATATATATATATATATATATATATATAATATTATTATATTATATTATTTAATTAATGATTATTATTATTTATTTATTTATTTAATTTAATTAATTATCTAATTAGTCAATTTAATTTAATTAATTTTTTTTTTACACTTCCGTGCATATTAATTTTCTGGAGCGTTACATTCTCCTCTCCTTATAGGAATTTCGTCCTCGAAATTCGATAATTATGACCTCGAACGACATCAATTGTGATTCCTACAAACTTAAGCTAACTCATGAACAATCCTATCTTCCCGTTCCTATTCCCCTCCTAACTCATCCTATGCTCTGGTAACATCATTCCTAGAGTCTGCAGAACTTATATCCTAAGCTCTGATACCAACTGTAATGCCCTGAACCCGAAACTAAGGTCCAGAGTGTTATTTAAAATAAATCTCTGATACCATATAACAAAATAACGGAAGATCTTCATAATAATTACCAGAGCACTAAAAAATTAACATTTATTACAATAAAAAATCCAATTCAACAAAAAGATTCTCATATCATAAAAAATATAAATAAAATATTTAACAATTTTAAACTAGACCTTCAATTCCATCCACGCTTCCACTGCACACTCTGATTACTGTCATACTCCTCATGGTATCTGAAAAATGTTAGATTTGGATAGGGTGAGACACCTCTCAATAAGGATGACATAAATTATTATCAGTGTGTGACAAATGAGTTTCTGTGTACCACATATAAATAATATACAATACTTATATCATATAAATAACTTTCTATACTATGATTCATGTTTACATATTAAACCACTAAAACTATTTTCTCAATTTCTTGGGTCCTGTTTATATGCAAAGCATTATATCTTTCAGTGACCACATCTGGTGCATATCCAGGTACTCACTGACATTGAGGCGCCTTCTACTCTCTACCCAAATTTAGCAAGCCCTCGGACTACTCCAAGGATCGAGGCATTACGTATCGTCGTCCCCCTTTACGTAGATACCACCAAACAGATACCCTAGATATGCAACTTCACAATACCATGGTACCATATTCATAAACATATTTCACATTACACTCAACAATATCACAACATGTTTAATTTATACAATAACTTGAAATAATCTCATGCCGCATATTTAAATAATAAAATCATATTTTAATAACACTTAGAAAATCATATACCTCATAATATAATCATATATTCAAATTTAAAATCAACATATACTCAGATTAAAATCAACCTAATATCCATATAATTATATTCTTTAATTTAATTAGTTAATCTTTAAAATAATAATTATTATAAAATCACTAAACTCACAAACACCAATTTAATCAATTCATAATAAATATAATAATCCAAAATCCAATCTCCATATGCCAAAATATTCAGAAAAATGTATATATAATTCCTACAATCTCATATTACAATTTAATCAGTTAATTTATAAAATTTTTGACATAATTTATTTTCCTTACCTCACCCCACCAAGAGTGGTGCTTAAGATTCCCAAATAAAAAATTTGTTATGGCTAACATGACGAGGATCGAACCTAAAACCTTGTGGTGGTGTCAGATCGTCAATTTGACTGGAGATTTGAGAGAAATTGAGGAGAGAGAGAGAGAGAGTGAGATTACCTTATCCTAGTAGTGGTGCCTATGTCGCTTTTACGACAAATCCACTCCGGTTAAAATGTCGGTAGTCGAGTTAAGATCTCAGTCGTATTTTCTGTTTTTCGATTGATCGAGTATTGAAAAAGAAATTGAGAAGAGAGGGAGAGACGGCGTGGAGGGAGAGAGAGAGAGAGAGGCGAGATTTGGAGAGGGGCGTGTATGTGTTTTGCCAGTTTCAATAAAGCTATAAGATGTTAACTTAACATTATATATATATATATACACACACACACACACACATATAATATTATTATATTATATTAATATATTATTTAATTAATGATTATTATTTATTTAATTATTTAATTATTTAATTATTCAATTTGATTTAATTTATTTTTTTACACTTTCATGCATATTAATTTTCTAGGGCGTTACAAATATTATTTTATTTTGAATTAACGGAAATGTTTACATTTTAATTAAAAATTAATATAACTATCATTTAAAATTTTAATTATACAACATGAAAATTTTTATTTAAAATATATTTAAAAATATTTATATGTTATTTTACTATTTTTTATGTCATATTAGTTATTATACAAAAAACTATTAATTAATTTAAATTAACATTAAATAGATTGGGAATTTTAATTTAATTAATAATTTATTTTTATCATAAATTAATATGATAGTATTATGTTATAAATATGCATCAATGATAAGATTATTATTAATTAAAAATAATATTATTTTATTAAATATAAAAATTTATATTTTAATTAAAATAATTATATAATTATTAATGAAATTGTTAATTAAAAGTTAACACGGAGCACCTAACAAAAAAAAGTGAGTATCCAAACACAATTTTTTAAACACAACTAAATACCACTTATAATTTTCAGGATTTTTTTTCAGTTCAATACTTATAAGTAGGAAGAATGTGAAGCTATGACAAGAATTTGGAGTGGATTCAATCCTTAATCATAAAAATGATGCAGGTGAAAGAGTATTCTCAGCCCATACCAATTTTTGTTCAGATTCATGAATTGCATATTTTGATAACTATATTGTATAGTTCAAACTCTTCTCAGGAAAAGAGGACATCAATGGAGCTACCTCAAAGATTTTTATGATTACAATTATGAAAATTTTTGGATTGTGTTTTGGTGATTTTAATATTATTAATAGTTCATTTGAAATTTGAAAATATTAAAGAAAGGAAAGGAAAATAAAGAAGATTTCACTTTATCATATTTGATTATTAAGAAAAGTGAGAAAGAAAAAAAAAATTAAATCAAGGAACAAACTTTTAATTCTATGCATCCTTAACATTTAGATTCTGTTAAATTTTAAACATGTTAGTGTTGGGGATAAATCTGGAGTAACAATCACACACGAAGAAAAATCAAACACATCCACAATAGAACACCGGATATTACGTGGTTCGATCGAATCGACCTACGTCCACGGAACACACACCTCTGCACTATACTGGAAGAAATATTACAAGGAGGAGGAGCCATACTGCTCAACTCACTTAATCTCTCTCTCTTATTGCAATTCTCTCTGCACTCACAGCACTCACACTATACACACACATATATATATACATATAGAGGGAGTAAAATTCAAACATGGTGGCTTATGTCAGCCATGGTAGGCAAGGCAGGTGAAGAGCTATTGGTCTCCATTTATTACAGGTCTCAAATTTTAACATAAGCTGCGTGGAAAGCTGTTGTTATTGACGACTCCACTTGCAATCTCAAATCTCAACAGTTAGCATAATTTTTCATTTTAAATGATGTTTGATATAGAAAAAAAATATAGTAAAAAATGATTTTCTTATTATTTTCTTTTCCTTTTTTTTTTAAAGCAAAATTCTTGATTCAAATTAGCCCTTAAGACAATGGAAATTTATCCTTCATCTCAAGGTGAATTCCTATCACTAGGAGTTTCAATCACTCTCCTAAGATTGTCTGCATCCAATCTCCAAAAAAAATCCCAATTGTTTCGAACTTTCTATTTTTGGAATGGAATATTTACGGAATCTCCATGAATAGGATCAAACCTTATTCCATGGTATTTACATGAGATTCCTCTTTACTTATTCTTAAGCAAGTCCCCGAGAGGGCTTAGTTGATCCATGATTTATGTTTCATCTTTTGTTTCCTTTTCGTTTGTTTCGAGAAATATATCGATCAATCCCGATTCTTTCTTTATTGATTCTTTTCCGATCGAGATGTATGGAGAGCTTAATTGCTCTATTAATATTCTTGTAAGTACACCTTTCACAATTTTGAATTGATAGTGAAAGCATTATTATGGTTAATACTAGAATGTCATCATAAATGAAACTCCAATGTTTTCTCACTATAAAGTTGAAACTACTAGAAGATAACAAAGGGTAATTTTATAAGCAATACTATGTTGGAATAAGTAATAGAATGATTCCCTTTTAATTTTTCTTCTTACCTCAGTCAGCCGGTTCGTGAGAGGAGTAAGTAATATATTTAATCATTTTTTTATAATTAAAAGGGCAAGTCTCGTAATAATAATTGATTCACATAGGAAATGGGAGATTATGGGATGTCACGCAAGGATTTAAAATTAGAACATAATTATTTAATACTAGCTATAATTTCAACACGACGTCGCTTCCTTAAGGAAGGTCCGATCGCATTCTCTTCACCAGGTCCGATCGTATTCTATCTGGTTAGACGGAAATGGCATCGCGGGACAAGAAACCTCGGATACCTTCTACCAGTCGAACCGGCGGTATCCGGACGCTCGCTGATTTGAACGCCCGTTCCGGCCATGACCCCGACAGCGACTCCGATGGGCCTCAGGAGTACTACACTGGTGGCGAGAAAAGGTCTTTTTCTATCTCTAGCTTTCTCTTTCTTCTCTTTTCGCATGATCTGCGAAGGTCCTTTTACCGGCAGCTGCTGATCTATTGCCGTTTCTATGTTGAGATTTATACTCTTTTATTGTTGTTTTTTTTTTCTTCTTAATTTTTAGGTTTTCCAAGAAATCTGATTGTATTTCTGTCTGATGAAATTGAGAGAAAATGATTATAATTATAGGACCTGATTTTACGGATTTGTTATGATTTAGATATGACTGGGTTCCAGTATAACAAAATAACATGGGGGACTCTGTTTTTGTGACCATGAAAAATTGGAAGTGCAGGGCCTTTTGAGGCTGAAAAATAGTTTTCATTGTTTTTCATTTCCAATTTTCTAAAGAAAAATATGAAGAGGGTATCTTATTTTCAATGGTTTTTTTTTCCCCAATATTTTGCATAGGAAATTTAGCAAACATTTTTTTTCAAATTATCCGTATAAAGTTTGACACTTTGAGACACATACTCTATGATTGCGTAGTTGATAGTATCATGCTGCTGATGGGGATCAGCATGCCCTACCTATATTATTTTCAGATATTGTGACACGTGGATGGCCTATTTCCTTTGCTGATATGCTGACACGTGGACGACCCCTTGATGTCCACATTTCTTTTGCCGACATGATGACATGTGGATGACCTCCCGATGTTCACATCGGTTCATAATTGTTTGTAGATTTTGAATGGATTATTTGAAGACTTGCTTTGAAGACTTTTCATTGTGAGAAAAACTCGAGTAGAGATGCCGAAGCAAGTTCGAGTTTAAGACCCATGTGGGTCCCACACGGTCTTGTGAGCTGCACACACAGCTCCATTGGGCTCACATGAATTGAGTCTCCCTTTGACTTTTGTTTTATATTTAATTTGTAATCTTGTAAGACAACTTACTTGCTTGCATGTGCATGTCTTAGTAAGTTGTGTGTGTTAGTAAGTTGTGCTTAGTTTTTTATTGTGTCTAGAAAGTTGGAGCATTTATTTTATTAGAAACTTGTAAGAGTAATTAATGTGTCTAGTAAGTTGGTGTCTTTATTATTTGTGTCTCCCATGCTTGTGTGATAATTGTTAGTTGTTTAATGTCTTTGTCCTCCCATGCTAGCTAAGCTTATTAATGCTTTATCCCCCTATGCTAGCTATATATATACCCCTTCATTGTAAGAACTATGTGTAGAGAGAAAAGTATTGATATTGAAAGGAAATTCCTTTGTTGAAACTTGTTAAGCTTTGTCCAATCTTTGTGATTGTGTAGTGTGAGGTTACGTCGTTCTCTTCGGAGATTAGTTGGTGAGAGACCACTATTCTATCCAGTGACTTCATCCCTATCCCACCTTTACAACTTCCCTCTATCACCCACACGGCCACCACCAAGTTACACCCAAGGCCAACAATCCACCATTTCATTGCAGCATACATATTACATTCCAAAGTTTGCACGAAGGACTTCAGGAGAGTTCTATCTTGTGTAGAAATTCGTCAAGTCAACCATCATTTTGATTGGTAAATTCAACATTCATTTGGATCATTACATACTTACAGCAGTTCCACTTCCATCATTACATTTCAAAGCTTGTTCCAAGGAATTTTCTGGCATGGTCTAAAGACTTGTGTTGAACAACCTCAAGTCATCCAAATAATTCTCTTGGTAATTTTAGTACTTGTGTTTGAATCCTTGCTATATATTGTAAACCCTTGCTTATATTGAAGCCTTTGCTTGAAAGCCTGAAATTCCATACTTGAATACGACATTTGAATCCATAGATTGCAATATTGATACTTGCTAGTTTAAAATCAATTATGGGAATATTGTAGTGCTAATCATAGAACTTTTATACTTGTAATATTGAAATAACATCTTTTCCGCATTTAACTTGAATCCTTTGTGTAAGAATCAATTGGGACTTATTTCTTAACATCATACACCTTTTAAAAGTCCTTGAACATGTGAAATATAGTATGATTTATTGTATTTATGTTCAGATAATTGAATTCTTAATTTAAAGTGTATTGAGTGTATGTGCTTGCTTGTGAGGGTTGAATTAGTAGAACTAGGTCACTCTCTCCCGTCCTACATCATCTTGGTATCAGAGCTTAGGTTAGAATAGGCTAAACCCTCAAAGTCTCATTTCCTTAGCTCGCAGGATTTTAGTTTCAGACTGAAACAGCTGCAGGATTTTGCCCAGAACAGCCCACCTATATTCTGAATTTTAGATATTTGGAACTTAGTTTGGTTAGGTTTACACTTGACCCTACCTTGTGTGACCAAACACCATTCCAAGGGCTTCTCTAGTGTGTCCGAATCCTTCCCCAACCCCTAGGATGTCTACTCTAGTCAGGAATCCTTCCCAAGGTTGTAGGATTAATGATGAAAGAGAACCACCTATGCTTCCTAGAGAAATACCTCCCCTCCTTCCACAAAGGCGAGTGAATTGTCAAGATGACTTTGCTAAGAGACCCCTATGTCATGAGCCCTATGCCCAACATTGGAATGATGAGGACTATGAGGTTGATGACTTTCACATTAGGAGACCTTACCATAGAGACCATCGTGATCCTTACAAGAATGTAATGAAGACAAAAGCCCACCTATGATGGGCAGATGAACCCTAAAGTCTTACAAGATTGGTTGATTGGGATGAATTCCTATTTTGATTGGTGTAAGATGATTGACCCTCATCGTGTTAAGTTTGCAAAAATGAAGTTAATGGGGCAAGCCAAGCCCCATTGGATAAATGTCGAGAGGCAAGAAGCGAGGTTAGATCATTGACCCATTGAGCATTGGGATCTAATGAATGATAGGTTAAGGGAGAAGTATGTACCCCTTAGTTATAGAGAGTACCTTATAGATCAGCTTTACAGCTTGCGTCAAGGTAGCATGACTGTTTTAGAATACATGAGATCTCCTGATTCCGCCTAGGATTAAAGCCTGAACTAAGGAGAAAACTATTTCGCCATCACATTGAGTCCCTTGAACAGGCCTATAATTTAGCTCATGACTTTGAGCAAATGACTAAAGGGCCCATGGGAAAACAGTTTGATATCTCTTCAAATGAGTCATACTCTTGAAAGATACAGAGTTATGACAAGTCACGACCAGTGCAATTAGGTCAAGATATCTCCTAAGAGAGCAATTCCACAGTCCAACAATTTATGGACAAAGGAAAAACACTCATGTTTGGATCCTCTCACCAGAGTTCCAGCAATGCAATGTACTTCTAGTCATCTAGTGCCATAAACAAGGACACTTTTCCAAACAATGTCTCACCAGGAACTTGGCGCTTGATAGGGAATATGGTGAGAAAAAGGAAAAGAAAGAAACTAGTGGTGAATCCTTGAACATCATAAGTAAAAAGCTGTGTGAGCAGGAAAGTCAAGATACAAATGTAGTGTCAGTGGATGTTCCTAAGGAGACTGAAATACCCCAACCTGAGAAAGAAACACCCTTAGAAGTATCATCCCTACCTTAGTTTAAGGATGTCATCTCTGAGCCACCTAGTGAGTCATCTCCCATAGAGACAATCAACATATCACTGACCTTGTTCCTTATTCATCTCTGCCTCATTTACCACATCCTAGAGTAAACCTGATAGAACATGAGGAGCTGAAACAAGTGAAGGAGCTGGAAGAACATGACCTTATTCAGGAGAGCATAAGTGACTACCCTACTCTCCTTACTCTCAAGAAAGATAACACTTTGAGCACATGCATCAATAATAGAGCCACCAACAAGATTGTCATCGAGAATAGGTTTCTCTAAACCATTGTTTCCAATAGGGATGTGAGGCTCATAGGTTACTTCTTGAAAGCCTTGTGGACTATGTTAGGCTCGTATTTTAGTGCCAATCAGTCTTTTAGTGCTTACTACCCCCAAACTAATTGGCAAGTTGAAGTAGTGAATAGGAGCCTTAGGGACCTATTGAGATGTTTGGTAGTTGAAAACATCATAGCTTGAGATTTATGCTTTCCTGTAGCCAATTTTGCATTCGATACTCAGTAGTTCAGTGGATAGGACCGCAATACTCAGCCCATTTTAGGATATCACAGGATATTGTCCTAGAAAGTCTGCAGATCTTATTTCACTACCACTTAAGTCTAGAGTGAGTGAGCCGACTGATGTTTTTGCAAAGCATATACACAATCTACACTCTGAAATAAGAATAAAGGTTAATTTGAATTTTGAACATCATAAATCTTGTGCTGATATACATTGCATGTTGAAAGAATTTTCAAAGGGTGATATGGTTATAGTCCTTATTCGTCTTGAGCAGATTCTTGTAGGAAAGGTGAGGAAGTTACATGCTAACAAGATGGATCATTTCAAAATTTTAAAGAAAATTGGTGCTAATGCTTACATGCTTAATATTTCTGTTGATTTTAGCATAAGCAATGTTTTTAATGTTGAAAATCTAACCCCTTTTCTTGTAGCATCTTCTTTTAATTCTAACCCTGCAGGTGACCCCACTCCATTTCCCACTCCTTTTGAACCTGAAAAATCGAAATTGCCTTTGCCTCTACCCCTACCCATGCCCAAGAACCTTGATGTAATCTTGGATGACAAGACAAAGTTCACACAAGCTAGATCATGGTGGAAGTTTGTGGTCAAGTGGAGAGATAAGTCACTTCCCGAAAGGAGTTGGAATCTTAAGGAAGTTCTCCTTCATCTTAACCCAAAATCTTACTCCCAGTACTTAACCTCTAATTCTTTGGAGAAGAATTTTTTTTGGGACCGGGAGAGATGATGGGGATCACCATGCCCTACTTATATCATTTTCAGATATTGTGACACGTGGATGGCCTCCCGATATCTACATTTCCTTTGCTGATATGCTGACATGTGGACGACCCCCCGATATCCACATTTCCTTTGCTGACAAGATGACACGTGGATGACCTCCCGATGTACACATCGGTTCATAATTGTTTGTACATTTTGAATGAATTATTTGAAGACTTGCTTTGAAGACTTATCATTGTGAGAAAGACCCAAGTAGAGATGCCGAAGCAAGTCCGAGTTCAAAACCCATGTGGGCCCCACACATGGCTCCATTGAGCCCACGCGAATGGAGTCGCTGAAAAGAATAGTTGTCTTTCACCACTTGATCTCCGAGAAGAACGACGTAGCCTCTCACTACACAATCACAAGGATTGGACAAAGCTTAACAAGCTTTACAAAGGAAAAACCTTTTTAATTCAATAATAATGCTTTTCCCTCTACACATAGTTCTTACTAGCATGGGGGGACAAAACATTAATAAGCTTAGCTAGCATGGGGGGACAAAGACATTAAACAACTAACAATTCCCACGCAAGCATGAGAGACACAAATAATAAAGACACCAACTTACTAGACATATTAATGACTCTTACAAGTTACTAACAAAATAAATGCTCCAACTTTAATTACCAACATGATGTAGGACGGGTAAGGGTGACCTAGTCCTACGATTCAACCCTCTTCAGCACATACCCTTCATACACTTTAAATTAAGAATTCAGTTATCCAAACATAAACACAATAAATCATGCTATGGTTCACATGATGTTAAATTTTTAAAAGGTGTATGATGCTATCCAGAAAATAAGTTTCAAAAGTTCTTTCACAAAGGAATCAAGTTAAATGCGGAAAAGATGATATTTCAATATTTCAAGAATGAAAGTTCTACGTTTAGCACAACAATATTCCACAATTGATTTCAAGCTAGCAAGCAGAAATATTGAAGTCTATGGATAAGGCTTATAAAATATGAAATTTCAGAAATTGGAGATAAGGCTTTAACAAGATTTAGTAAAGGTTCAAACAGATACTGATTTACTAAGAGATTCAATAGATGCTAGACGTCGCTCAACACATAGTTGGATCACACCGTAGGTCTTTTGATCAAGCTTCAAATTACCAAGACTAATGCAGCAGTGGAGTGGAGGATAGATAGCAGTGGGTGTATACTGTGATGTGGCCGTGTGGGTGTTGTTTGGGAGGTGGTCAAGTGAGGGGGAGGGATAGGTGGAAATGGAGTCGCTGGATAGGATAGTGGTCTCTCACCACCTGATCTCCGGGGAGAATGACGTAGCTTCACATTACACAATCACAAGGATTGGACAAAGCTTAACAAGCTTCAACAAAAGAATTTCTTTTCAATATCAATACCTTTTTCTTTACACATAGTTCTTACAATGAAGGGGAATATATATAGCTAACATGGGGGGACAAAACATTAATAAGCTTAGCTAGCATGAGGAGCCAAAAACATTAAACAACTAACAATTCCCACACAAGCATGAGAGATACAAATAATAAAACACCAACTTACTAGACATATTAATTACTCTTATAAGTTACTAACAAAAAATGCTCCAACTTTCTAGACACAATAAATACTAAGCACAACTTACTAACACACACAACTTACTAAGACATGCACATGCAAGTAAGTAAGTTGTCTTTCAAGATTACAAATTAAATATAAAACAAAAGTCAAAGGGAGACCCAATCCGTGTGGGCCCAGTGGAGCCGTGTGTGGGGCCCACATGGGTCTTGAACTCGGACTTGCTTTGACATATACTTAGGTCTTTCTCACAATGAGAAGTCTTCAAAGCAAGTCTTCAAATAATCCATTCAAAATCTACAAACAATTATGAATAGATGTGGACATCGGGAGGTCGTCCACATGTCATCATGTCGGTAAAGGAAATGTGGACATCAGGGGGGTCGTCCACGTGTCAGCATATCAGCAAAGGAAATGTGGACATCGGGAGGCCGTCCACGTGTCACAATATCTAAAAATGATATAGGTAGGGCATGCTGATCTCATCATCTATATCATTTTCAGATATTGTGACACGTGGACAGCCTCTCGATGTCCACGTTTCTTTTATTGATATGCTAACGTGTGGACGACCCCTTGATGTCCACATTTTCTTTGCCGACATGATGACACGTGGATGACATCCTGATGTCCACATTAGTTTATAGTTGTTTGTAGATTTTGAATGGATTATTTGAAGACTTTTCATTGTGAGAAAGACCCGAGTATATGTTGAAGGCCCCACACGGTCTTGTGGACCTCACACACGGCTCCATTGGGCTCACACAAATTGGGTCTCCCTTTGATTTTTGTTTTATATTTAATTTGTAATCTTGTAAGACAACTTACTTGCTTACATGTGCATGTCTTGGTAAGTTGTGTGTGTTAGTAAGTTGTGCTTAGTATTTATTGTGTCTAGAAAGTTGGAGCATTTATTTTGTTAGTAACTTGTAAGAGTAATTAATGTGTGTAGTAAGTTGGTGTCTTTATTATTTGCGTCTCCCATGCGTGTGTGGGAATTGTTAGTTGTTTAATGTCTTTGTCCCCCCATGAGCTAAGCTTATTAATGCTTTGTCCCCCCATGCTAGCTATATATATACCCCTTCATTGTAAGAACTATGTGTAGAGAGAAAAGTATTGTTATTGAATTAAAAAGGTTTTTCTTTTGTGAAGCTTGTTAAGCTTTGTCCAATCCTTGTGATTGTGTAGTGAGAGGTTACGTCGTTCTCCTCGGAGATCAAGTGGTGAGAGACGACTATTCTATCCAACGACTCCATCCCTATCCCACTTTCACGACTTCCCTCCATCACCCACACGGCCACCACCAAGTTACACCCAAGGCCAACAATCCACCATTCCATTGCAGCATGCATATTACATTTCAAAGTTTGCACGAAGGACTTCAGGAGAGTTATCTTATGTAGAATATCGTCAAGTCAACTATCATTTTGATTGGTAAATTCAGCATTCATTTGGATCATTACATACTTACAGCAGTTCCACTTCCCCTTCATTACATTGCTGCGTTTGTCTCGGTGTTTAAAAGCTTGTTCCAAGGAATCTTCTTGCGTGGTCTAAGACTTGTGTTGAACAACGTCAAATCATCCAAACAATTCTCTTGGTAATTTCAATACCTGTGTTTGAATCCTTACTATATATTGTAAACCCTTGCTTATATTGAAATCTTTGCTTGAAAGCCTGAAATTCCATACTTGAACACCACATTTGAATCCATTGACTTCAATATTGATACTTGCTAGTTTAAAATCAATTGTGGGAATATTGCTTGCTAGATATAGAACTTTATTCTTGAAATATTGAAATAGCATATTTTCCGCATTTAACTTGATTCCTTTGTGAAAGAACTCTTAGGACTTATCTCTGAATAGCATCATACACCTTTTCAAAATCCTTAAACATGTGGACTATAGCATGATTTATTGTGTTTATGTTTGGATAACTGAATTCTTAATTTAAAGTGTTTTGAGTGTGTATGCTTGCTTGTGAGGGTTGAATCAGTAGGACTAGGTCACCCTCCCCCGTCCTACATCAGCTGCTCAGGTGGTATCTAAATTTGGTGGCTGGGGTTACATAAAGGAAGCACATAAGAAGTCTTAGAGAAGGGGTGAGTGGTTCATGTTTTTTAGTCCTGAATATTTATGTACTTTAAAAAAAAAAAATGATTTCATTGCTTTGGTGTGTTGATGAATCATTCGAGTACTCTACCCTTGTAGTTGAGGGGCCTGCAATTGGTAATAAGAACTGCAATTTTGATGAGATTTGACCTACATTTTATCTTTGCAGAGCCTTCAACTTGGTCCATGCATTCAATTGGCTTTATTTCTTCCTCTCTTGAGTTCACTTCTTTTCTATGAGCAGATCACAACGCTTTGGCTTTTCCCCCCCCCCCTTCTTTGTTATTAAGCCTAAAGTTTGGAAAAGAATCCAAATTGCTCTTTGAGAGAGAGAGAGAACTGGTGCTGAGATATATTGGGTTGATTGTTTTAGCTGAGTTGGTCACACTGAACCTTAGTAAGCACATTGTGGATTTAGAATTTAGATTATTGTGACTGGCTGGAAGCTGGAACTTGGATGGAAGGGCTCATTAGTACTTGGTAAGGTACAAATTTTTGGGATGTGGATTTCATAAAATGGCACTAATTTGGTATTAGAAGAATATGAAAGATTTAAAGGGGCCACTTTTTTATACCTCAAAATCGAAGAAGAGTGGAGAGATTTTTTTTAAAAGACAAAAATCTCATTAGACATCTTTAAAAAATAGCCAATGGGAGGCATTCTTGTATGACCATTGACTTTTGTTTCCTTTCCCCATGTTTCTCTCCTCTCTTATCACTCTAGCTAAACCAAACAATGAGAAGAGACGAATTTCTTCTCTCCTCTACACTTCTCTCCAACCAAGGGGATTGAAGTTATTTTGTTGATGATAGCTCTGGATTTAGTGGCCATTGGGTTTGCATGGCAGAATATATGAACACTAGCAGTAGCGTTTGGGTTGATTATAATAGGAGGCACCTCTTGAGGTGCTATGATTTTTCACATGCATTATGATTTGTAAGCAAATATTTTTCCTGATCGTCTTACATTGTTCGTTCGCTAATTGACCTTTTGTTGTTCATTCTTATATGAATGACATTTGAAAAGTGGTTTAAATGTCTGATTGTTTGCCTTTGTTACATAATAGGGAGGTTAAATAATAATCCATCAAACTTATTAAATTTCCAAAAAGCACTCATTATCAGTGTTTTAAAAGGCGTTATTTCAATGCTTTTTCTACCAAAACACACCAAGGCGCAATTATAAAGGCGAAAACCTCCAAAGGCGTGTGCCTTCTCGTGCTGCGCATACGCTTCGACCCAAAAAGCACGCCTTTTATGCCTTTAACAGAGATGCATACGCATTATAGATTGTGTACAGAATGTAAATATCCGGGTTCTTGGTCGTTCATTCGTTGAAATTATTCAAATCATAAAGCCTCCATTAACTAACGATCCTCTCTCATGACCTTCAACAATGTTTCAGACAATCAATCGACTCCAAATTTTCCTACTCTAGCGACTTTATTTTCTTGGTTGGTCTCTCTACATGTCAAGGACCTGACAGATCCTCAACACTATCAGTACTTCAGACCTCCAAATCTCCAGTGTCTTCTCTCATCTTTGTGACCTCTATTTCATGCTATGAGTAGTGACTACTGTTCAAGGACCTACTTTCCACTGCATGACATCTATCCATTGCATTTGGAGATTGTTTGGCAGAAAGTTGTACGGGGTCTGAGAAGCAAGTGAGGAGAGAGAGAGACGAGACGAGAATATTGGAGAGATGCTGGGAGATGAGAGTCAAGAAAGACAAAAGATTGGAGAGTTGTGGGACTGGGGTCTTCTGTGGAGTTTATATATATGCATATATGTTAGGGACACGTGGCTCTTTTTAACCAAGAAAAGCACACATATGCTGAGATCTGAACTTGAAGTTCTGACTTTAGCCCCACTTTAAGTTATTTAGGGTTTAAAACTAGATAATAAATTTTATTTTAGTAAAGTTTATATGAAGTTTATTATCTATAACTTATATGTATAATTTTAATAAAAAATTAAATTCTCAAAAGGCTTGTGCCTCGCCTTTTATAACACTGCTCATTATTTCCAGTTAACCACCTATCTTCTGCTTTCTTTTCTCTAATATGCTTCTGGAATATGATTTTTTTTTGTTGAAGGCTCAAGTGTTGGCTAACATTGATAATTGTGACATCTGCAGCGGAATGCTTGTCCAAGATCCTTCGAAGAGCAATGATGTGGATTCAATTTTCAACCAAGCTAGGCAATTGGGAGCTGTAGAAAGGCCCACTGATCAGCTTCAACCATCTTCAAGCTCTGGAAGCTTTACTGGAACTGGAAGACTTCTCTCAGGGGAAAGGAGGGAATCATCTGTTCCGCAGCAACCTGAGGCCATTATGCACAATATCATTTTCTGGAGCAATGGTTTCACTGTAAATGATGGTCCTTTGAGAAGCTTGGATGATCCTGAAAATGCATCATTCCTAGAGGTAATACCCTTCCATAAGTCCAACTTCCCATTTTTACTGTACTGAGGTTAAAACAAAATTCCTCCTGTTTGAAGGCAGAATAATAATAGTAATAGGATTCGATCTTTACAATAGCTTTTAGACTCAAAAGGAATAAATTGTATACTAAGCATTAAAAGTTGTATCATGAAATAATTTTTTCTTTTTTAAATGATGAGCTACTGTATAAGATTGTAAAAACTATTAACTCAATGTATTTAAATCCTATTCACTGGGGAAGGAAGAAGTAGGATAATAACAAAGACGAAACGGGAATAAAGGTGGATTAAGGGAGAGAAAAGATGAACGTCAATAAAGTCGATAGGGATTCATCTTCTCCAGATTCAACAACAAATCACTGACATTCTCCTCAAGATTCACAATCTCAATAAACTCAGTAAGTGGAAAATTATTCAATTATCACACTACAGTATATGAATCAAAATTTGGTTGGGGCCCAGGAATTGCTAACTCGTGACAAGATTCAATAATTTCATCCTGTTAGTTCTCAATTTGAATTGAGTTACCAATTTTACATTGGACTCTTCTGGGTGCTCCCTGAGCTCAATTAGAACAATAATTTTAGGTTCACTTGCGATTTCCTATTTTATGTGATCATATTTGTAGTCCATTACAACAAGTTTTGTTGCTTCTTTGAAAAAGACACTTTTGAGATTAGAAGCCATTACATTCAACATAAAGATCAAAAGACAAACCGCAAATCTATGAATTCTCTCTTGGAAACATTACCATTGAAATAAGGAATATCCTGAAAACAAGGAATGGAAGCCCATGGAACATTTCCCAAATCCATATCTTGCAAGTATTAAAAACACTGGAAGCAATGTTTCTGAATTCCTTGCTGATACTTCACAAAGTTTCAGAATTAAAGTGCTGACGGCCCTGAATTTTCCTTTTCAAATTTATATTGCAAACTCAGATCACTGTAAAATATCTCATGAAGGAAAACCAATTGTTGCTATAAATTTCAAAATATTGAAGCTCTGTCTCAATCTTACTGCTGGCAGACTTATTCATCGTCCAAAAAGACACATTGTTTGATTCAGACCAAGATCCTGCAGAACAGGTCAAAATATCACCAAGCAAAATTCAAATACCATGAAAATTATCCAATTTCTCGTGTCTGGACTTTTCTTGCAATTCTTGAAGTATCAGAAGAACGCTGGAAATCCTTCAGATGTTCTTTACTGGCTTATGAGTGCATTGGCTGCTGCTGATGGTTGTTTAGCAATGATCTTCCAAATGGTGGTAGATAGAAGGTCAGCAAATCCAGTGGTAGTGGTCTGTCAACAGAACTGCAGCACAAGTGGAATTAAAGAAGTGGCAACCATGAGCTACAGCCTTATCTGAGGATGGTGAATTGGGGGAATAAGGCTTTTTGGAGGTTTCTGTTTTTGTTGGTGGTGGTGGTGGAGGTGTCAAACAATGATATCAGCAATGTCTATTTCAAAGATGAGGGACAGTGCTGAGAGAAAATCTTTCATGATAGAGGGACTAGCTAGTGACAGATTGGGAAAAAATAGGTAGGACTTCTGAGTGGTCATTTAGGGGCGTTGTTAGCAAACCCATCATTCTTCCCTAAGCTGTCAGAGTCAGATCGAAGTGAGCAAGAGATACAGGAATCATCGCTCATAGATGTGAATTGAGAAAGCAAGCCCAGAATTTTTCTTAGTTAGACTCTGCAGTGTTGTTTTGACTGATATTCTGTGGTAAACTTGCAGTGCGTGCAACATTACAGGGTTACATGCACACAGAGAGAGAGAGAGAGAGTCTGAATTCAAAATATGATAACTGTCTCGACATACAATAGACAGACAGAGCAGTCTGAATCCAATATATGATAACTGTCTCAGCATTCAACATACTATAGACAACCTACTCGTACACCCAACATTAAAATTAAACAAATAATTAAATATCTAAGCAAAATATGGCCTAAACTTTTCAGCAAGTCATCGTCCATCAGCGGATTGTTGTACTATTATTTCTGGGGCTATGGTGATGTTTGAGAATTATTTATTTATCTGCATTTCTGTAGCAAATGTTTGGTTGATTTTAAGGAGAGCTTGTTTATTTTTATTTTCATTTTTCCTGTTCCTTTCCTTATGTTGACTGAATGGCAGTGAACAACCCTGCTCCTTGTGCATAGAGTCTCTATTATCATGTTTCAGTCTGTAATGGCATTCTATGTTTTGTGTTTTTGGTGCCTCCTGTTGCAGAGCATTAGAAAGTCCGAGTGTCCAAAAGAGCTTGAGCCAGTTGATAAGAGGTCCTCAGTGCATGTAAACCTCATAAGGAGAGAAGAGAAGTGCCCTGTGAGCCCTTATTATTACTTTCTAATTTATTGCATTGCTTTTATATAATGTTGTAGAATAGGATGCTCACATTATTTGGTTATCAATTCATATATTTTGGAAAGAATACACCAACGGGTGACTGGAACCCATTCAAGGTTTTCAAATTGATAGTAATCCCTTACAAGGTAAGCAGTGTTATTCATGCGCTTAAGTGCTTCCCTACATGCCTTGCACTTCTATAGGCCTACAATAACCGAGATGTAGGAGAGGATATGAACTCTACAAAACACAACTTATTTTGTTTTTGCATGTAGTTTTTCTTTTTACCTAGTGCAATGGTGGTACGCTCAAAATTAAAAAGGTAGGTCGAAGTCAAGGAAACAAAATCTTCAAGGAGGTAAGGCTGCATAAACCTCCATGCCCTCGTCTAAGACACGATATGGTATAGGAGCTTTTTTGCATTGGGTGGTGCATTATTTCTAGAGTGGGAGGATTATTTGGAGTCACTTATAGATTAGTGCTTTTATGTAAAATTGATGATAATAACCAACAACAATAAACAAATTCTTAAGGCCCACTAGGTAGGGTCGACTACTTGAATCCTATTCCACCAATTTATGCAATCATGGACAATATTCTTCTACAAATTCAGGACTATTAAATCCTTACTATCTCATTTCAAATTATTTTAGATTTCCCCCTACCCTTTCTATTGCCCCTCATTATAACTAACCCACTCTTCTTCATTGCTGTACTATGTGGCCTACGTTGCAAGTGCTCAAACCTACTAAATTGTCCCTCTCTTATCTTCTACAGGAGTTCTGCCTATCTTACTGCAAATACATTCATTTCTTAATTTATCTTTTAACATTATACCACTCATCTATCTTAACATCCTCATCTTAACAACTTTTACTTTTTGGATATGTTGTTTCTTAGCCGCCCAACATTTTGATCCATATAACATAGCTGGTCTTATAGTCGATCTATAAAACTTCCCTTTTGATTTTAAGGGTGTTTTAAGATCAAACAACACACTCGAAGCAGTTCTCCATTTTAACCAACCTACTTTAGTTCTATGCATTATATCTTCAATTTCTCCTTCAGCTTGCATAATAGATCCAAGGCGTCGAAATCTACTAGTGCTATTGATTTCTTCATCATCAAGTTTAACTGTCTCCAATATTCCTCCTACTATGACTATAATTACATTTCATATATTTGGTCTTTTTTCTACTTATCCTAAAGCCTCTAGATACTAAACTTTTCTCTATAAATCTAACTTATATTCTACTCCACCCCTAGTTTCATCAATTAAGACAATATCATCTGCAAACAACATACATCCTTGAACCTCATTTTGGATACTCCTAGTCAATTTATCCATCACTAAACCAAAAAGGTAAGTGCTCAAAGCAGATCCTTGATGTATACCTATTGTGATTAGAAATTCTCTAATCTCTTTACCTATAGTCCTAACACTAGTCATTACTTCATCGAACATAGCTTTAATGACATCAGTATGCCTACTACAAACACACTTTTTTTTTTCTAAAACCCACTATAGAACTTCCATAGGTACTGTATCATACAGTTTATTTATGTTAATAAATGTCATATGCAAGTCTCTTTTCTTTTCCTTGAACTTCTACATGTATCTTCTTAAAAGATATATAGCTTTTGTACTAGATCTCCAAGAGTAAAATCAAATTGATTTTCTAAGACCTTTGATTCTAATCTTAATTTTTGTTCAACTACCATTTTCCACAATTTCATTGTATGACTATAAGTTAAATTCCACGATAATATTACAATTTTGAATATCTCCTTTATTTTTGTAATATCAGTATTAAAGTGTGTTTCCTCTATTCATTTGGGATTTTCTTAGTTTTTATAATTTTGTTAAATAATCACTAAATTAAAGAAGTTTTGAAAGTCATAAATTTTATTTGGTTGTCTAAAAATAAGTGCTAGATTAAATAAGTCGTGTTTGGATAGTTTTATTATAAGTGCTATGTTAATCTATTAGAATAATTCCATTATTATTATTAAATTTCAACATATAATAATATATTATTACAATATATAATAAAATAATTTATGATCATTAAATTATTTAATAATATTATTATTGAATAAATTAACAATTTAATCAATATAAAATTGTAAATATTTATATTATTATCATATAATTATTATGCAGAGTTTTTTATGTAATAATAAAATAATATATAAATGTAATTATAATTTATATTATTAATAAAAATTAAATTAACATTTTTAATCCATATTTTTCTAATTACTATAATTCATCATTGTTTGGAAGTTCTTATAATTAACATCTAAATATTAGGACCAAAAACATTTATCTCCCCTAAGATTTGACAAAAGGATACAAACCTACCCTAATGTTCCAAAAATCCTATGAACATCCCTTAAGCGTTAGCGAAAAGGTGTGGACTTACCTTGAAGTTTCAAAAATCTCACAAACTTCCTTTAACATTTGATATTTAGGAACACTGAATAGTGTTCGCTGGCCCTGTCTTTTTATAAAATATGAGGTAAGGTTTGTGTCTTTTTTGCAAACCTCAAAAGTTTTTGAATCTTTAGAGGAGGCTTGTATTCTCCACCCCTCCTACCTCGCAAAGAAAAAAAAAAAAAAACCAGTTTTTTGGGATATTTGAGACTTTATGGAAGATTTGTGTTTTTTCACCAAAGCTTTAGGAGAGGTTAGTGTGTTTTCTCCAAAATACTATGGTTTTTATAATATTTTCTTAATAATTAGAAAATCCGAGATTAGGGGGAAGATTTGTCTCCAATAGTTGTCCTACTATGACTATAATTACATTTCATATATTCGGTCTTATTTCTACTTATCCTAAAATCTCTAGATACTAAAACTTCTCTCTTTAAATCTAACTTAGATTCTACTTCACCTCTAGTTTCATCAATTAAGACAATATCATCTGCAAACAGCATACATCCTTGAACCTCATTTTGGATACTCCTAGTCAATACATTGTTAAAATATACAATTATGCCAATGCCTCTCTGCAGCACCCACTTAAATCTCCAAAAGCATCCCCTGATTGCCTTTGGGATTCACTTTAAAATTTCCTTAAAATGTGGTTTCAAAAAAGTACTTTTTTCAGTAAGTACTTTGTGCAAGCCGAACACCACTCTTTCCATTTGTGCTTATTTTAAGTGACGGAGTGCTATATAAATTTTTTTTTTTTTTAAGCGTGCTCCCAAACAGGGCCTGAGTCTTGACACAAACAGTGAGGGTGTTATACTCAAATCAGAACTAGAAACTCCTGATACAGCATGGGAAATTTGTGGGCTTGGGTTGCATTATCTTGTTCTTTTTGTCTTAATGATTATTATTAAATGCAGGAACGAGAGAAGCATCGCAATGCATTCGAGGGTGTTGGAAGAACTCTAGGTAGTAGCACACCTTCAGCTGCACCTGAGCCTGCTGTTGGTGGGACTTCGCTACACACTGCTCCACTCCGTTCCATGGGACTGACTCTGGATGAAACAATGCCATCAACCTCAATTCAGCTGAGACTGGCTGATGGCACCCGCATGGTTGCACGCGTCAATTACCATCATACAATTGGTGACCTTCGCGCCTTCATAGACACATCCAGGCCTGGGGGTGCTTGCACGTACCAGCTGCAGACTGTGGGATTCCCACCCAAGCAACTTACTGATCCAACCCAGACAATAGAGCAGGCAGGACTTGCTAATTCAGTTGTTATCCAGAAATTCTAAGTCTTATCTCTCCTCTGCTTATCATTTACCTGTTCTCTGTAACGGAAGCCAAACTCACTATCCATTTCGAAACAAAGTCTTTTGTAGCTGGAAAACATATGCATTTGGGGATTGTGTTAAATACTTTTGAATGCGTGCCTTTTAATTGACAATTTTTTATCAGCACTGTTTAAAGAAACATACTAAATAATCTTTAATGGTGATCATTTGCCAGCTGATCTCTTGGTTGCCACCCAACTTGCTGTTTGTTGGTTTGGTTGTGGATTGAATCCCTTATTTTCCAGTGTATTGTCATCTTTTGAAGTCCATTATAGTTAAAACCCCAAACTTTCTGGGATTGAAGGGATAGTTTCGCTGAACAGTGGAATGATATTTTTGTCAAAAATGGATGGCTCTACTCTTTTTTAATCTCAGGACCTTTAAAAAGTGAGGGAAGGTAGACGAAACCGTTCAAGAGTTCATGAGACCTTTAAAAAGTGAGAAAAGGTAGACCAAATTTGCAAAGTTTTTGGCTTTTGATAGTTACAAACTAGGGCTGGTTTTTTTTAACCTTATCTGGTGTTCACGAGTCTTTAAACCTAGTAAATCAAGGGTGTTTTTTTTTTTTTTTTGTGGGGGTTGGGGGGGAGGACATTACTATTAAACCCAATGTTTAAGCATTGACACATAGGCTAAGCTAAAATTATCGTTCTGTCTAAACATATTAAACGGTGGAGATATAATAAAATTGTTAGGTGTTACTAAAGCACACATACCAACATAATGAGCAAAACCATTCTAGGTTCTTCTAATGTGGATGACCAAGCAGTAGCTGAAATTCTTCTTTAAAGAGTAAATATCCTCGAGTAAGGCTAATGAATCCCAGTTTAAGCTAGTCCTCCTGTTTATTGCCGTGCCCTCTTGCTTGATAAGTCATCATCCTGAATAATTGAAAACACCACTTACAGCCCACATATAAAATCCCATCAATTTCATGATTGAAAATAAGCTCAGACCTCCATTTTCAGATTGTCCATTCATTGCTTGACAGCAAGTTCTACCAATTTGAGAAGCCATAATGTTTCGTCTCAACTGGGGATCCAAACTAAATTGGTTGGACAAGAGAGCATGAAGAGAGATAGACGATTAAGGTCCCCTTCCTCAGAACAGCAATAGGACAATAGGTATCCACTTTCTGGTTAAGCGTGTGCATATATCTCAGGTTCAGTTTTGTTGGCAGTCTCATCAGCATTTTCCTACAGTGGAACAGAAATTGATCAATGCCAGAGTCTGCAGGGGAGTTTTTCTTGGTGAAGATTGCATCTTTACCACATTACTAGTTTAATTCTTAACTTGTATTTTGCTGTTCTTTCCATCCTCGGAGATAAAGAGGGATGTTGGAAATTTTAGAGAAGTTTACGGAACTTCTCAGAATTATCCACATTTTTAATTTTATAATTTATATGAGAAGTATCTATTCCATATTAAGAACACCTATTCATAATAATGTCTTCTAAAAGAAGTCTTCTTTGATGAAGAGGTGTTTGTATCTCTATATAAGGAAATAGTGTTATATAAGATAACACTGAGAAGATCATCTCCTCTTGTTCATCTTCTCTAATATTGATTATATATTCTACATTATTTATATCTAATAATTTCTCTATGTGGGTGGGTGCCCCCAACAAAAATAATAAAATCAAACCTTAAGTCTCATTAGATGAGATCAATGACGTGAATCTCTCTTTTTTTTTAAAGAGGTAAGTACGTGAATTTTTTCTGCCAGTTTACACTATCATAGGAAATTTTCTCATAAATTTGAGTTATTAAATCCTTACTATCCTATATTAAATTATTTTAGATACGTTATCGTTTTTGTTGCCACTGCCACTCACTTGTCCTCAGTGGTTAACTATTCAACCTACATAGAAGATGTCTAAATAATCTAAGTCAATCCTTTGTTATCTTATCTTTAACAAATGGTATGCCTAATTTATCGCAAATATGTAAATTCTTTAATTTATTTATTTATTTTTAGTCAGTTGGAAGCCTATAATGGGCTTGTGCTACACAATAGGAGTTAATCCATCTCCTATCTAATATCTCTTCCCAGCCCTTCTAACCTTTGAGCACTATTATGTCTTATAAGAGTTCCTTAATTTATCTTTTAATGTTATACTACTCATTCCACCTTATTAGCATTCTCACTTTAACAACTTTTACGTTGCATTTAGGAGCATGAATTTTGGGCCTTGGGTTTGGAGTTGAGTGCTTTTGAACAAATTTTAATATAATTTTATATTATATCTTATTCAAATCCAAGGTTTATCCAAACATAGAGTTATTTTTCATATATATTATTTCTTAGTTGTTCAACATTCTAATCCATATAACACAATTAATGGTCTTATAGTCATCTCATAAAACTTTTCTTCTAATTTTAATATTATTTTCCAATCATGCAACACATCAAAAGTATTTTTCCTTTTTACCCAACCTGCCAACCATACGTATTGCATCTTCATTTGTCCTTCAACTCAAATAATAAATCCAAGGTATCAAAATCTACCAGTGCTATTAACTTCTTGATCATCAAGTTTAATATTTTCTTCAATATTCTTCTTACCATGATTGAAATTACATTTAATATATTCTATCTCATTTATGCTTATCTTAAAATTTTAAAATAAGATACTACTCCACCCCTAGTTTTATCAATGAAGACAATATCATCTTCAAACAATATATACCATGGAGCATCATTTTAGATACTCTTAGTAAGTTCATCCATTACTAATATGAAAAGGTAAGGGTTCAAAGTAGATCTTTAACGTACATCTACCACTGAAAATTCTGTAAACTCTCTTTTTAAAGCTCTAACACTAGTCATTACTTTATTATACATATCCTTTATAACATCAACATACTAGCCTGCTCCATACTTTTTTTTTTCCTTTTTTTTCTTCTTCTAGAACCTACCACATAACTTCCCATCATAGGCTTTTTAAAAGATATACAGCAATAACAATCAAATGCAAGTCCCTCTTCTTTTCCGTAAACTTTTTCATTAGTCTTCTTAAAAGATATATAGCTTCTATATTTATTCTCCCAGGCATAAAAATCAATTTGATTTTCTAAGACCCTTATTTCTAACCTTTTAATACTTGTTCAATTACTTTGTTGCAAGTAAAATTTCATGGTATGTTTCATAAGTTTAATTCCACCATAGTTATTACAACTTTGAATATCTCCTTTATATGCATATAGAGGTATTAAACTAGTTTTCCTCCATTTTTTTTTTTGTTGACATTTTCTTAGTTTTTTATATTTTTGTTAAATAAATTAGTTAACCATATAATTCCTTTATCACATAAGCATTTCCAAACTTCATTTGTGATGTCATCCAATCATATAGTTTTTCCATTTTTCATCTTTTTAAATACAAATTTAATTTCATTAACTCTAATTTGCAAATAAACCTCAAGCTTTAAGCCTTTTCCCTATTGTTCAATTCTAATTTTAGGTCTTCTACTCAGTTTTCATTTAATGAATTATTTAAGTAACTTTGTCATCTCTCTTTTATATATGTCTTCTTATTATTTAATCAAGACATTCATCCTCATTTTTTTTTTTCATACATTTTACATTACTTGAGTCCTTTCTCTTTTATCCTCAACTCTAACAAGTTTAAATGTCTCTTTCTCTTCTTTTGTTTCTTATGTAATATATATTATAATATGTTCTATGTTTAGCTTCAATAATGTTTTTTTTTCTTTTTTTTTTGTATCCACTCTCGTCTCTCTATATTTTTTAAAGTTTTCCATGTTTCTATATTTTTATCGTATTTTATACCAAATTCTTCTTTACCTATACTATTTTTTTTTGAAATTTCAATCTCACTATCAATTTTCTTTACTAATCGAGAATCTTCCTCTAAATTTACCTAAAATTTCTTTTACTGTGTTTTTTTTTTTTTTTTTTAATAGAGATAGATGCCCTACTCCAAAGAGTGTTCACATCCACATTATCCTGAATTATTCAATCACCACTACCTAGTTTTTTTGCACTGATTTATGTTGACGTTTTTTTTCCTATTTTTAATACATATATTTAACACTAAAACTCTATAATCTAAGTCAATTCTTCGTTATCTTATCTTTGACAAATGGTATGCCTAACTTATCGCAAAGATGCAAATTTTTTAATTTATCTTCTTATTTTTTTTTTGGCCAATTAGAATCCCATAATGGGTTTGTGCTATAGCTCATATATGTTTATATGTAAAGAATTTTTTTATCTTATTAATTATAATTAAATTGAAGAAAAAAGTAGAGCCAAATAATTATACTTAATTACTTGACACCACATGCAACTGTGGGAATAGTTAAAACCTTCATTTTATATTTTTAAACTTAATAATTAAACTTTAGGTCATATTCAGAGTGGGCTTAATTGCTATACTAATTAGAAAAATCAAATTAAAAATTCATTCTCTCTCTCTCTCTCTCTCTCTCTCTCTCTCTTATTTTTTTCACAATCAAATATACTATATTCCAAAAAATTCTTCACTATGCTACTTGCAGATTTTTGCTGATAATGTTATACCATTTTCATCATTTTTTCCCTATTGCCAGCTCATTTGAGTGAAGGCAATATCACCTTAAAAGTATTTACTTATTCATAACAACAATAAAAAAAAAAAAAAAAAACCAAACCTTAAATCTCACTAGGTTGGGTCGATTATATGAATCCTTTTCCTTCAATTTCTGCAAATGTGGACCATTTTTTTGACAAAGTTAGGGCTATTAAATCCTTACTTTCTATCTTATTGCAAGTTATTTTAAGTCTATCCCTACTCCCTCTACTGTCTCTCATAGTAACTAACTCATTCTTCTTCACGAACGCACTATGTGGCCTACGTTACAAGTATCCAAACCATCTAACTTGTCACTCCCTTATCTTATCTTTTATAAGAGTTATACCTAACTTATCACGAATATGTTCATTCATTAATTTATCTTTCAGTGTTATACTACTCAATTGTCTAAATATTCTCATTTCAATAACTTTTACTTTTTGAATATTCTGGTCCCCAAAATTAATTTTTTTAAAAAATTTCTTCCACTTATATCTAGCAATCTTAACACTATTCACCATTCAAACTATGCCTTTGTGTCCACAATACTTGCATGGATTGGACAAAAACCAAAAAAAGAAAAAAAAAAAAAAAGCATAACATTATTTCACCTAAAAGAATTGTTAATTAATTCAATGTCATCTGAAAGATTTTTCTTTCTCCCACTCGAAGGATAAAAGTTCAAAAAAGATAAACCACTATCTCTAAAGGGAAAAAAAGAAACCTCTTAAATATATGTATGCATATATTTAAGGCAACAAGATATGTATCTTAGATTTGGAGCATGGAAGGAGAGATAATTCATTTTACATCTCATATCCTTCTCAAAATTCGAACTTAATACCTCTAATGTAAAAGTATCAAACTTTAATTTATTACCTTACAAGAGAACATCCTCAATCTTTCTAATTATTGATGAAAAACTAGTAAATCATAATTTGTAAGGAAGTTTATTGACTTTTTAAGAATTTGACTTCCTTCAAAATCAAATCCTAATTTGACTTATGTTAAAAGAAGCATATTCTAATAATTAATTAATGAAGTTTTTCAAATACATGATAGATATTTTACCTTTTTTTTTTGTTTAAATTAATGATAGTTCTACCATATCTACTTAATCTGGTTTTTTTTTTTCCTAAATGGTAAAATAATTTTATTAAGACCAAAATTTTAGAGTGATTTTTTATTTTTTTAAGCCAAGACAACACCAAATCAAATTCAAATCTTACGCTAACAATTTCTTCCACAAATCCTGCCATGAATCAATTTTTCTATTTTTTCCTAATATAAGAACTGAATTAAGTAAGAACATGAAAAATTCAAGTAAGAATTGAAATAAAATAAAATCAATAAAAAATTTGGATTAGAATTCAAATAAATTTACAAATGATTATATAGAAGAGAGGTTTTTCACTTTAACTCTTTACAATTGGTTTATCTCTTTTGTAAGTGTTAAGTGTCCCACCCATGAGTATATAAAGTCAGAGGGGGGGATGAATGGACTCTTTTGGCATTTTTCGATTTTCTCTACAAAATAAAATACTTGTTAAGATTCAAGCAATTATATTACAATATATGAAACATAAATCATGCACAAGACAAATAATAAATAGTATAGGGAGAGAAAGTTTAACCCTGGAGTTTTAACATGGTTCGACACCAAGCCTATGTACACGTCTTAGCATCAAGTCAAGGATTTCACAATCTACTATAAAACTCCTTCACCGGAGGTGCAAGCCTTACAACTCGGGTATCAAACCCTACATTCGGGAACAAATCCCTACTGCGCTCACCAAGAGCCACAAGGATCACCAAGATGCCTCGCAAGTTCGGTTCACAAAGAACCTTCACCAAATGGTTCACAAAGAACCTTTACAATAAGATGGAAATACAAAGTAATGCTCATCGAATGAGTTAATATCAATTACAATCAACTCCCCACACTACTCTCTCAAGGAATGATTCAAACAAGATTAGAGTGCAAAAGGGAATGAGCACTTGAAATGAATAAACTAAGATTCAAAGTGCTAAGTTTTGAATTCAAAGATATATTTCACTATGAACTTGTATAAATCACCAAAACCATTACAAAACCATATTAAATCAAGTCTAAGGACTTGTATTTATAGCCAAGAACCCATTTTAGCAGTTAATTAGCCATTGGGAGTGAATCCCATTTGTTTGGCTCGAGTTTTATCCATTTTCTGTCTGTTGCAGTGCTAGGCTCAAGGTCACTAGTCGACTAGTCCCACTCACTAGTCGACTAGTCCCACCCACTAGTCGACTAGTGCCCTGTACTAGTCTACTAGTCATTTGGGCTGGGAGACTAGACTAGCTACTGGATTTTCTAGTCGACTAGTGGCCCCCACTCGTTGACTAGTGCCCTAAATCAGAAAAAAGTCGTCAACATGAAAGTTGTGGAATTTTTTCTTAACTTTCCATAGACACCAAGATCGTCCTTTTTGGACTTTTATAGCAAAAGTTATGTCCCAAATACCGAAGGGTGTTTAGGAATTTGATAGGTGCATAATTGAGGTTTTAAATTCAATCAGGAACAAGTTTGTAAAAGATTATAACACTAATATAATTTAAAACTTGTCCTTATAAAATTTATTTTGAATATAAGATATCTTATTTATGAAAACATATTTAAAAGCTCATTTTGATATCTTATATGCTAAGTAAGTCCTTTATAAAAGTATACTTGACTTTCTTGAGGCTTTAGGACATAAAACATGTTTTGACAAAACCAGGACAAAGTATGTAAATGTTTATAAAACTGAAATGTTAAAAACTTATCCCTTTTGAAAATATATTTGAGTTTAGGATTCGTTTGACAAACTCTTTGTTTTATATATGAAAATTATAAATGTGAGTTTGTGACTTTAAGGTGAAATCCTATAGACTCATGTGTCCTAGTATGCATGTGCAATTGCTCAACTCTTGCTCAAAAATCATGTAGAAAAAAAACCGAAAGAGTTACAAAATAAACTACCTTAAACACACCCTATTACAAATAAACAATTCTACATTAAAGCTTCCTTGGGTGCTTGAATCCTTTCCAAGTGAGTGTCCTTTAGATATTTCCTTCTCGACGTCAACTCGGTTTGATTTTGCCTTTGATTTAGTACCTTCATGAATTTGTCATTGTACCTGTACTTAACATGATCCGCAAAGATAGGAAACACTAGGAATAACATATAGGTTAATATCATCAAAACATATAAATATGATTATGTATCCCCCAATGCTAACAATCTCCCTATTTTTGATGATGTCTAACCCATAACTATTTTATTTAATTTTTGAATTCACTACAAAAAATAAGGTTACTTGTGACGCCCCGATTTTCGTACAAATTTTTGTTTATAAAAAATAATAAATATTCACACATCATCAACAATATTCACAAATCGGCCACATCAACAATCTTATTACCACCCATATGACCCGACCCGTATTGGGTACTGGGTAAATAGTCATTTTATTTATACAACCTAACAACGGAAGGCAGCATATGCAAAACAATTAGAATACAATACCCAGAGTATCAACATACATATATATACATTACTATCACATACCCAAAAACAACACAATCCTAGGGGAATTACACCTCCCTAGTCCAAGAACTCACCCTGTGCATCAAGGTTTTAGCTCCCTATGGTTTCGGAGCTCTATCACCTGACCTATCTTTGCTCCCTGAAAAGTTTAGATAATTTGGGTGAGACACATTTCAGTAAGAATGAATAAATTATTTACAGTGTGTGGCCATATGAGTTCAGTTATAGCACACTTTACTTTTCAAATCATCATTTCATCTGAGAAAATATACTGATATACATATTCTCATAATCATATAGATATACAACACAAGCTTTTATAAGCTTAAAACCATTTCTCAAGTTCATTCATTTTCAACACATATTTACACGTGAAATTCCTGAGAATAGGGAAGATTACCCGCCCATATAAATAGCTTCCCTCTGCCCTAACACGTTATGCAGTCAGGTATGACTACATCTGATACCTATCAGAGCACTCACCTTACTCAGTAAGCCCTCAGATGGAGAGTTTCACTTTGCCTCAATTATTTATATTATTAACTCATACATATTCATTTATCAATTTTATCATTCTTTATTTCTAATTTTCCATTATTCCTTTCATTTCTCATTTTAGCCCATTTTATCATTCTTTCACTTTCCATTTCCATTTCCATTTCACTATCCAACTCATGAGTATCCTTAGTATCTAGTACCAACATTGCGTTTGAAACTCATGGCGACCTTGAGAATCTTTTTTTCCACGCTCCCCCCATGATCAAGGTTGTGCGGCTTGAAAGTTAGATCTAACTGCGGTTGGCCGACCCAGTTAGATCAAAATATCATATCACATATCTCGCGTCTGTAGTATAATTGGTCGGCCTATAGCTCTAATCCGTACTCAGAGGGCACAACAACTCTGTTATACTGCTCAGTCGACTATCATGCCATACGCTCCAAGATTTCGTGGAATTGCACTACAACACTAGCAACGGTATTGTACTCAATATCACAACCCATCATTAAGGTTTCCATAACCATCCATCCGGGTTATCATTACCACATACCCGTAATCATTATGCGGTATTGACATTTCATCAATCATATTTCAATGATCCCATTGCAGCTTTCGCACTTTGCAATGTTCACATTTCCCTAGTATTCACAATCAGTATTCTCATTTCAACCATTACATTTTAACTTCCATATTGCATTTCATATTTCTCATATTCACATTCCAGTATATACGTTTCAGAATTAACGTTTTCATTTTCACGTTTCAATATTTTCATATCAATATATACCATTAATCTCATATTAGTATATCTCAATTCATCTTAATAGAAATGTTCTCATCATTTTCTATGCACATTGCATCACCTCAAAATAGTATATATCATGTTTCATGTATTTTAACATTTCTCAAAATACTCATATCAGTAATTTACACAATCTCATTTTCATAGAAATCATTTTTGTTCACATATAAATACCACATTTCATTATTTTCCACTCACATTTCAATAATTCTCATTTCATCATTTTCTCAGAAATTACTCATCATTATATTTCACATTTTTCAATATGCATCATATGCCACACAGTTTTCATCTAATATTCACAATATATTAATTTCATAAGGAAAAATACCATAGCTTTATTTTCTACATATTTATTCAATTAATAATATCAAAATACTGATATAATTTATTCCCCTTACTTGGCTTACTAAGAGTCTCGTTAAAATCCAAATCCTACGCTCCTAATGCCTGAAAATCAAATCCTACAATTCGCGTTTTCCTCAGATTAATTAACTCATTTCCCAAAATAATACCCATATAACCTTCCTTAGGTTCCATATATTCCAAATCAACATTTAAACTAATATTTAACACCCTTACCTGGTTTCCTAAACTATGCTTGCAAGGTCTCGAAATTACACTCACGGCGCTTACCCAAGTCCTGAATTCAATAACCTAAATTCAACCTCAGAATGCCTAATATTCTAGCATTTCTAAACCTACATTAATTAAATAATAATTAGCCCCTTAATAACCCCCTTATCCTAATTTTGGGGTTATGCCTACGACAACCCCACGAGAAATCCGTTTCGCTAGACTTGTCGAGAATTATCCCTAGATTTTCATGGTGGTGTCCGATCGTCAATTAGGCTTAAGATTTACGAGAAATTGAGGTAAGAGTGGAAATTTAGCTTACCCCAGGAGATATACCTACACCGCTCCTACGACAAATCCGCTCTGGTAGAAATGACGGTGATGAAAAATAAAGTCAAGCGGTATTTTCAGACTTTCGATCGGCCGGGTATTTGTCGAGAAAATGAGGAGAGAGGGAGAGAGAACGATGAGAGAAAGAGAGTGCGCGCGAAAGTTACAAAATGGGGGTCGTGCGCAGGAAGAAAGAAATGGGGGGGGGGGGCATGTTCTATTCCTAAAGGATCTTTGATCCTTCAAGATGTTTTAAAAAAAAATATATATATATATAATATTATATTATATTGTATTATAATATAATATAATATTATTTAATTAATAATTATTTATTTAATTTATTTATTTAATTTTTTAGGATCCACTACATCCTCCTGTAATAATTATTTTTGGGGCATTACATTACTAGTGATAGATCAAAACCGTCACTAATAATAAAAAAAAAACTGTCACTAATAGTATTAGTGATGGTTTTATATGTAGAAACTCAAACCCAGAAAACAAAGAAATAAAAAAAAAAAAAAAAAGTGAATTTCAATAGGCTTCGTCGACGAATCCATTATTTTCGTCGACAAATGCCCTTCTGTGATTCGTCGACGAAGTTCAGGGTATTGTCGATGAAGAGATCCCGAACGATTGAAAGTTTAGGTTTAGGGTTCGCTGACGAAACTCCTTCTTTCATTGACGAACTTCCTTCTGTAATTCGTCGACGAAGATGTCATTTCGTCGACGAAGGTTACCATGTCAAAGGGTTATAAATTGATTTTTCAGTTGCTTAATCATTAAGAAATTGAATTCTCTCTCTCTCTCTCTCTCTCTCTCTCTCTCTCTCTCTCTCTAACCCGTGCCCTCACTCACTCTCTCTATGATTTCTCGTCGTTCGTTGCCAGATTCGATGATCGGAAGTTACCACAAGAATCTAGGAGAGATTCTCTATAAGTCTAACGGAGTGAATTTTTTATTTGAGGTTTGTAGGCATTACTCCAAAATCAGGATAAGTAAGATATTTTAAAGCTTTATAGTTGTTTTGGGTATAGGGAGCCTAGGAAATGCTAAATGAGGAATATTCTAGGGTTTGTGTTGATTTATTTGGGGGAAATGTGGTTTCGGGATTTTGAGCTACAAAAGCCGTAGGGCGTGGATTTTGGGCTTTTCAGTGGGTTTTCTTGTAAGCCAGGTAATGAGATTATATTATGTTAGCTTTTTGTCAAATATGCACTGATTAAAATACAGTATATGTTTTTAGGGAAAATTATTGTGGTTGGTTTGATCACCTCCTTTTTTCTATTAAATATGTAGTTTGAGTTAAATAAAACCCGGGAAATGCTCATACCCTATTTTTAGCAACTTATGTTTGTCCCATTCAGGTTATTTTATTTATGGTTAACAATAAAAATTATGCGGCATGAGAACGGTTTTAAATGGCATACGCGAACAGAAGGTTTTAACTGGTACTTATACTGTATATGATATAATGGCCGGGGGCCGAGTGTTGATATAATAATCGAGGCGCTACAGGTGGTATCAGAGAGTATTTCTATATTTTGTAGCAGTTTAAATTTTTGGGTCGTTGCAGGTGATATCAGAGCCTAAGTCGTTAGGTTTTGTAGACTAGGTTGGATGATTTTATCAGAGTATAAGCTTAAGTAGGATGAGGATAGGAATAGGTAGAATAAAATTTTGAGTTTTACTTTGTAAGCCTGGAGGAAGAAATTCCTTAATGGACTTCTGTGTTTTTTTCTGGATCAATCAAAGGGTTTAGAAAATCACGACAATTCGTTGATGATTTTGTTTCCAAGCGGAGGGGTATGAACTTGAAAATTTGAAGGGGAATAGGAAATTGGCGGAGTATGTCGTAATTTAGGGGAGAAGGTTTTGGCCGGTATTGGGGTCTATTTAAAGTGAATATTTTAGTGTTATAATTGTACCAGACATAGTAGGATATTAGTGTAACGACCCAAAAAAATAAGAATAATAAATAAAAAAATTAATTAAAAAAATATTATTATTATTTAATTAATTATTATATTAAGAAAATTAATTAAATTAAGAAATTTAAAGATTTTGGGTATATATATATATATATATATATAGGTATATATATATATGTATATTTAAATGCATATAAGGATATATATATATATATATATATATATATATATATATATATAAGTATATATAAAAGGAAAGGTAATGGATAAAGGAAAGAAAAAAAAAAAACTTAAAGGTTAAGTTTCTGGAGAAGCAGGAAGAGGAGAAGAAAGAAAGAAAAAAAATTCCTTCTCACGTGCAGATAGGAAGGGAAAGAAAGAAAGAAGAAAAAAAAATTCTCTCAGCTCATGTTCTCCACTCGTCTTCTTTCTACGATTTCGCGGCGGATTCTCGCCCAATTGAAAATCTGAAAATACCACTAGACTCCATTCTTTGCCACCGACATATCTACCGAAGTGGATTTGTCATAGGAGTAACGTGAGCATATCTCTTGAGGTAAGCCAAATTCTCATTCTTGTCTTAATTTTTCTTAAATTTTAAGCCAAATGGGCGATCGGACACCACCACGAGAATTTAGGGATGATTCTCTACAAATCTAGCGGAGCGAATTTCTCGTGGGGTTGTTGTAGAAATAGCCCAAAATTAGGATAAATGGGTTATTTAGAAATTAATTATTATTTAATTATTGTAAATTAGGAAATGTTAAAATAATATTTTATTGGGGTTGATTTGATTGAATCAGGGTTCGGGTGAGTGCCGCGTGTATAATTTTAGGAGCCCTACAGGCATGATTCAGGGAATTTGGTAAGGGGGAATAAAATTATATTAGTATTTTATTAAGGTGAACCAATTATTTACGAGCATATGAAGTTTATTATTTATCAATATGATTTTCAGAATAGCCTGATTATTGGAAAAGTGATGATTTTTGTTTAAGATTTATATTTGGGATAATTGCATATGATATTAAATTCGTGTGACATGGAAGTAATTTTTCCTAATAAATTGAATATGAATTACTGTGGTATTTGGGTTTGCATGTGGGGGTGTTTGGAATGATTATGACATGATGAATAAATTGTTATGTTTGACTCCTGTGTGGAAATGTATTGATTTGTTGGGATACTGTGTGGGAAATGAATTGATCTGTTGGATTCCTGTTTGGAAATGCATTGATGCATATGTGTGAACTAATTGGTGTGGTTATTCGTATGCATCTCAATATAACGTTGGCATGAGGAGGTTGTTATATTGCCTAGATATAAATCATGATATGACGTTGGCAGGTCGAAGAGCTTGTCATATTGTCACTTATATGGGGTAGGACATTGGCAGGTCGAGGAGCTTGTTCTACTGATGTATGATGGGTAGGTTATGGCTCATGGGGATTGGATACTGGTAAATAGTGGTGCCTGTGTGGGCGGTGGGCCACGTGTTGCGGAAGCTAGAGTGGTGCCTGTGTGGGCCACATTATATCTTATGTGGATAATGGCGCATGTGTGGGCCATGTTATGTACCTTGTGTGGGTAGTGGTGCCTGCGTGGGCCACGTTATATCCTGTGTGGATAATGACGCATGTGTGGGCCATGTTATGTACCCTGTGTGGGTAGTGGTGCTTATGTGGGCCACGTTATATCCTGTGTGGATAATAGCGCCTGTGTGAGCCATATTATATACCCTTTGTGGGTAGTGGTGCCTGTATAGGCCACATGTAGATAAAAAGTACGTAGGTGCCTGTGTGGGCCATGTACTGACATGTACGCAGTTGCTCTGTGTGGGCCACGTACTGAGGACATTGGAAGATGAAGTATGAAATGCATGATTCCTGTGTGGATGTGTTGTGCGCATGTGAATTTAATTATAACATAAAAATAATGGTATAGCATATTGTGAATGCATGTGTGTGCATGCGGCGAGGTAAACATACCATCGCGGGCTTGCTAAGAAAGGTGAGTGCTCTGCTAGGTAGTTTCTTGGTATCAGTGCAAAGGGATGCTACTTGTATGGGCGGGTAGACATCCCGATCCTCGGAAACCTTCACCTTTAAAATAATAAAGATGTGTGTACTAGCGGCGAGGTAATACTTCATCTGAGGGCTTACTGAGTAAGGTGAGTGATCTGGTAGGTAGTTTTTAGTACCAGAGTAGAGGGAAGCTACTTGTATGAGTGGGTAATCTTCCCTATCCTTGGGGACTTTCGCCTGCATAAAAATTATGTACTTGTGCATATTGGATGTGTGTATAACATTAGATGTCGAGGATATTATTAATGGTGCATTTTCTTAGTTGTTGTTGATGTTATATGAGAAGCAGTTTATTTTGAAATATAAATATTAAAACTCAGTTGTCACACACTGTTATAATTAATTCCACCCTTACTGAGAAGTGTCTCACCCTAGTAGATTAACAATTTTTCAGGTTCTTTTGGAGACCGAGTTTGAAGGCTTAGGCTGGGATTATATTTGGTGGTTTCTTTTTGGGGTATTGTGAGATACTGATACATATATATAGATATATATTTGTACTGGGTTATGTTTTAAATGCTGGTTGTGGATACGGATATTTGGATGTTGTAGTGTTCGTTTTTGGGTTGTTATATAGAACTCTGGTATTTATTTGAGGTTATTTATTTATGTTCTGTTGCGTGCATGATAATTATGGTATCAGATACTAGTGATTGGAACACTTGGCACTCGGTCCCACTTGGCGGGTTTCGGGGCGTCACAATTAGGATTCTAAATTCGTTTTGGTTTTGTCTACATGATGGATCCTAGGGACAGTAATGTTGTCACCGGAGGAAGTAGCAATGAGGGAGCTGCCCATGAGGGTGGCATTGATTCTATAGTGGCATTTCGGGATTTTGCTTAGCGGTTTATGGCCGAGGTTACGCGAAGTTATCGGGGGCAGGATCGTCCCATTGCTGAGCTGGGAGATTCTATTGAGAAGTTCAATCACCTAAAGCCTCTTACCTTTACGGGAAGTACCAACCCGATCCTTGTAGAGAACTGGATTCGGGAGATCGAAAAGATCTTGGTTGTACTGCAATGCACCGATGAGCAAAAGGTGTTATATGCTGTGTTTAAGTTGATTGGAGAGGCCGAGAGATGGTGGGAAGTAGTAGAGTTGCTAGAGGAGAAGAGATTGGTACCGGTGGCGATGACGTGGAGCCATTTCAGAGAGGTATTCTTTGATTTGTATTTTCTAGTCTCTGTCAGAAAAGCAAAAGTAGAGGAGTTCTTGAACCTGACTCAAGGACAGCTGATAGTTCAGCAATACGCCGCTCGATTCTTAGTGCTATCATGGTTTGCTCCCTACATGGTACCAGATGAGGCTATGAAGGCTTGGAAGTTCGATATGGGCTTGAAGCGGGAGATTAAAAAGTAGGTGGCTATACTACAGGTGCAAGAGTTCGCTACACTGATGGATAAGGCCACTGTAGCAGAGACGAGTATATAGGGTGATGTGGAGGTACAGAACCCAAAGAAGAAGCCGATGCCTTCTAGCTCATATTTAGGTGTGAGGCAGGGTCCTTAGGGGAGGTATGGTCACGGCTGAGGCTAGTGACAGGATACGGGTTCTAGGGCATTTCAGGTGGCATTCGGGCGAATACAAGGGCAGACCGTGTGATTATTACTGGTGTGCTAAGTCTGGACATATGGTGCGAGAATGCAACGTGACATTGAATTTATCACTTCCACAACAGTAGTATCGCGGAGGTAGCTAGGCACTATGTGGAAACTACTAGAGGGGTATGACTCAAGCGAGGGTGTATTTCTTGACTCCTGGCAATGTTTTCAAATTTAAAACAAATTTATATTCCAAGTAAAATGAGAGAGAAATCAAAAAATGATTAAAGAAAGAAATTTTTCAGTTGATAGACATCTGTAGGATTATAGACAGATGATTGACTAAATTTAAAGGCTTAAAATTGAAACACAGAAGCCTGACAGACGACTGTCAAGGCTTCCATAGACAACTGTTAGTGAAAGGTGAGAAGTCTGTGAAAATTTCACCAGACGACTGTCCACCATATATGTTACTAGAAGGCTCAAATATTTTACATGGACAGACGACTGTCATCTTATAGACAGACAACTGTCACCTTATGTTCTGATGACAGACGACTGCCACTCAAGGGACAAACAACTGCCACCTTTCTGTCTATGAATATTACCGTTATAATTATTGGATAGACGACTATCAGGACCTTATAGTCGTCTGCCTCGCGAAAGTTTTCTATTTTCCAACGGATATAATTTTTTGAAATTCAAAAATTTGGAAACTAAAATAAGTTTATTTTATGGAAACATGTCTAAGTTTCCTTGGTAAACAAGCAAAGAGGTTTATACATCTATAAATACTCCCAAGAGTCATTGAATTATACACTAAGATCATTAAGAGCTCACAATCTGCTGTCATACTCTCTCTTACTCTAAAATTCTGAAAGCACTTCATATTGCTCACATCCTTGCTCGAAAATAAGAAGTTCCTACTGACTCTCACTGTGTTTGATCTTTGAAGTTGCAAATTCTTTCATTGAGAAATATCCACGGTGATCAATTTCTAAGAGCTTCATTTTGAAAATTCATATTCTGAATTTACTGAAGTATATTAGTGTTTTTAAACTTGTACTAATTAGCTCTTTGAGGAGCAAGATTTTGTACGTATTGTTTCTCTATCATTGTAACAAGGCTTATTGACGATTTGAGTGTTCAATCGTTGGACCAAACAAAGGGAGAATTGTTTGGAGAAGTCGAGCTCTAACCTTACCAAAGGAGTGCTTGTAATTGTTTTTGTTCCTACTGTTAAAGGAACGGTGATAGTGAATCCTTTGGCGGTTTGGCCAAGGGCGAGGACGTAGGCTGTGTTGAAGTCGAACCTCGTAAAAATCCTTGTGTTCTTCTTTCTCTACTATACTCTTTATTTTTCAAGGATATAATCTGCTTGGTTGTTTTTAAATTTTAATCCTGAATGTTTGGTTGTTAAATAGATCGGAAGGTAATTCGTTTTGGATAAATCAGCATTGATTGTGGAAACCGAAAGGGACTACGTTGGTTGATTATCCTTGACCTATTAATATGAAAGTTTATTTAAAAACTGAACATTGGGAAGAAGAATACTTGTGATATAGGGATTATATTGAGTGCAACAAATTTTCACATATATTGTTTAATTTGATCTTGTTGTGATTGATTGTGAGTGTTTCTAAGATTGATAAATTAAAAGAACTAATCCTAAAAGAATTTAAAGAAAAAAAGAAAACCTAATTCACCCCCCCTCTTGGGAAGCTATTCCTAATTTCATATATTTTAGTTAAGTTAAATATGTGAAGGTGATCATACCCGCATTTTTAAAAAAATATACCCGAATATATTATTATATATTTTCTCCTCTAATTTATTGAATTATATATAACACGAATATCATGTGGCATGAGTTTGATTTATTTTATTGCATAATTAAGCATGTTGGGATTCTTATGGAGTTATATTTATTATGTGTGTTTATTATGAATTTTACGGTTTTATATTTATTATGTGTTTGGTTGGGAATTATGATAAGAGTTTATTACAAATTATATTGAGAAAATGAGGAGATCATTATACTATTTTGTTCCAATATAAACATGTTATATCATATTTCTCATGCTACACAATTTTCATCTAATATGTATAACATAATAACTCCACCTGTGATGCACTTAATGTCCTAATTTTTTCACGTACAGTCGGTCCCAAGGCCAGGTTAAGGAGGAGGGTTGCATTAGGTGGTTGACAGCCAGCGTAAAATTTGTCATATTACTATGATATTAATCCTTACCGAATATTTGCTGGGGCGTCCCCTAGGAGCGACGCGTTGCACTTGAACCAACCGGGTGTAGTGAAAAGTGAGCGACGGTGGGCTAGGTCGTCGCCCCGAAGCGACGCGTCGTGTCGGCGCCTGGGTACGGTGTCAAACATGTGAGGGTTCCTGCATCATTCTGGACGTGAGCAGGTAAAGACGTTAGTTCAGGAAATTAGGATTAGATTAGCAACTTGGAATATAGGGACATTTACGAGTAAAAGCATGGAAATTGTGGATATAATGGTTAGAAGAAGAATTAATATATTTGCCTTCAAAAAACTAAGTGGGTGGGGGAGAAAGCTAGAGAAATCAATAAATCAAGATTTAAACTTTGGTACACTAGAAAAGAAAAACATAAGAATGGAGTAGGCATTATTATAGACAAAAACTTAAAAGATAGCGTTGTGGATGTAACTAGAGTAAGGGATAGAATTATAAAAATCAAGATGATATTAGGACAAGAGAAAATAAATATCATTAGTGCTTATGCTCCTCAAGTTGGGTTAGCAGAAAAATCTTAAGAGACAATTTTGGGAAGATATGGATAGTATTATACAAGGCATACCAGGGACTGAGAAAATATTTATAGGAGGAGATCTGAATGGACACGTTGGAAGAGATAATAAAAATTATGAGAGGATATATAGAGGATATGGATATGGAGACAAATATGAGTCTGGGGAGATGATCTTAGACTTTGCTATGTCATATGATTTTAGTATAATGAATACTTGCTTTAAGAAGAGAGAAGAACACTTAATAATCTTTAAAAGTGGACAAAATAGAAGTCAAATAGATTTTTTTTTAACTAGGAGGATAGATTTTTTATCATGCAAGGATTGTAAAGTTATTCCAGGTGAAATTCTAACCACACAACATAGAGTCTTAGTGTTAGATATAAGTATTAAAAAATGGAAGAAAAATGATAAAATAAACCAGTGTAGGAGAACTAGATGGTGGAACCTAAAAGGAGAAAATATAATAAAATTTAAAGATAAAATGATCAAAGATGGGGATTGGACCTTAAAGGATGGGATAGATATAAATACTCTTTGGAATAGATTAGCTAGCTCTATTAAAAAGATAGTAAAAGAGATTTTAGGTGAATCAAGGGGAAGATTCTCAAATAGAAAAGAAAGTTGGTGGGATAAAGATGTAAAAAAAATCATAAAGACAAAAAGAATTTGGTATAAAATGTGGCAAAAAAGTAGAAATAGAGATAACTTTGAAAAATATAAGGAGGCAAGAAAAGATGCCAAAAGGGCCGTTAGTGAAGCTAAATATAGATCATTTAATAGTTTGTATGATAGATTAGGTACAAAAGAAGGGGAAAGAGATATATTTAAACTTGCTAAAGCTAAAGAAAGGAAGAGTAAGGACTTAGGAAACGTAAAATGCGTAAAAAGTGAGGATGATATTATCTTGGTTAAGGACGAAGATATTAAAAAAAGATGGTGAAGTTACTTTAGTAGGTTGTTTAACAAAAACCAAATAGAAGGCTTAAACTTGGAATTGTCAAATGAGGAAAAGACTAAAAATATAAGATTTATTCGTAAAATTAAAGTTAATGAAATTAAGTTTGCACTAAAAAAGATGAAAAATGGGAAAACTATAGGATCGGATAACATCCCAATTGAAGTTTTTCCTTTTATTCCAAGTTACTTGGAGTATCCACCAAGTTTTTATAATGTTCATATTTGAAAAACTAATTCTTAAAATTTTTCCGTTGAAGTTTAAAAATTTGAAATCTCGTGGAGTCAGTCGGCTGGACATGCGACTGAGTAGTGTATTTCACAGGGTCAGTCGGCGGGACAGGCAGCTGAGGCCTTTCTGTCTACCAAAAATAAATTCAATTAATTTGTCAGTCGATTGGCTTGACCACGTTCAAAAATGTTAGTCGACTAAATATTGTTAGTCGTTTGAGTGATCCTAGTTTATAATGGTCAATCGGCTGGGCAGGTTTTCAACATATAGCTTGTGTCAATCGGTTGAGTCATTCTAGGGTGTTTTGGTCAGTCGGCTGATCAATTCATTTTCTGAAAATCTTTCATTTTTCATTTTTAAACCCTTTTGTTATTTGAAAAGCTTAAATATAAATTGTCAAACACATTTTTCGGGGTTTTAAAAAATCTGGTCTCTAAGTCCATACTCAACCCTAAAAGAGCTTCAAGAATATTTCAAAAAGATATTTAAAATATGAAGCACTTACATAAAGACTTTAAAAACTTTGAACATTCTTGGCGCTTGAGTCTCCATGCTTGTCTTTTCTTTGAGCTCTCTTTTGCTTTGCTTTCTTTTGCTTTACTTTCTTTTGTCTCTCTTACTTTTCTTCAAGCTTTGATATACTTTTAAGTTTTCTCTTATATTCTTCAAGCTTTAAAATATCATCTTGAAATCCATGCTTTAAGCTTTATATGATCATCCTTCTTTGAAGTATAAGCTTGCATTTTCATGTTTGATCCTTGTGAGTCCTAAAATATCATTACTTAACAAATATGTTAAGTTTCAATTGTTTGTTAGCATCAAAATAGGAGTCAAGCCTTGTAAGGCCAACAAATAGTAATAAAATCCTATTGGGATAAGATATATATATGTAGGTATATAGTCATTAATATAATATATTATATGTTTTGCATAAGTTTATTATATAAAGTAAGTTAAAAGAAACTTCCTGAAGCAAGCTTTAGGAAGAAGGAAATTTCTTATTTTTCATTCAATAGAGAGCATCTGCACTCTCAGTTCCTCCGCTCTCACCTTCGTCCTCCTCCTCTCTCTCCTCGATTTTGTCAGCCTAACGACCGCCGATTAGAAAACAAAAGGTACCATTGGATTTCTAGTTTCGCTACCGACATTTCTACCAAGCGGATTTGTTGTAGGAGTGACTTAGGTACCACTCCTGGGGTAAGGTAACCTTTCCATATATTCTCAATTTCTCCTTAAATTTGCTGCTAAATCGACAATCAGGCACCACCACGGGGTCCTAGTCGCTATCGTCATTATTTTGGCCGGAGTAAATTTTCAATTTGGTTTTCCTAGGCATCACTTCAAAGCGAGAGTGAGATTTAAGGAATTAAGTAAATTGGTTATATTTGAGAGTTTAATTATTTATATGTAATTTATGGGCTTAAGAAATGTTAAAATAGTATTTTATTTAGGGTTGATTTAATTGAACTAGGATTATTGAATCAGGGTTCAAGTGAGCGTCGCAAGCATCGTTTTGGGGTCCCTATTAGCGTAGTTCAAGAAATCAAAGGAGAATATATATTAAACCAGGTTTTTTGAATTAAACGGATAAATGTATTATGTTATGTATATATGTATATGTTTTTGTATGGATTTAAAATGTCAATCATTTAAATAATGATTTTTGAGCCTAGGATTATTTTATTATATATGTATTTGTGAAAATGGACTGATGAAATTGAAAGATTTTTCAGGATAATTTTCTAAGAAATTAAAGGTATACTTTTAGTATATGAACGATAAATGAGGGTTGGCTTATTTTACAGAAAATGTTTGAAATATATTGTTAAATTGTGTGGCATTGGTAAAATGGAAATTTTGTATTGAATTATGTTATATGTATAAGATACAGGTTATACAAGGAATGCAATAAGAATGAAAATGTTATATGAATTATGTTGCATGTGATTGTTAATGCAACCATGGATAAATGATGAACAGGTGAAAGAAGCTGTAGACTAACTGATGAACAACTAAAAGGAGTTGTAGTGGCAGATTAGCACATATTTATGTGGACTAACTGATGTATAGCTAAAAGGAGCTGTAGTACAAATACATGAAATGAAAATGAAAATGAAATGAAATATGAAATGTAAACAATGTAAAATGGGAAAGAGCCACATAAAGTGAAATGTTATGAAATGTCAAAACTGAGAACATGAACAGATGAAAAATGCAGGATAAATGACAGACAGAATAATGTATTATTGTAGTATTAGTATTCACGCTAGTATGTTATGTACTTATATGGGCGGGGCAAACTCTTCACACGAGGGCTTGCTGAGAAAAGTGAGTGCCCTAGTAGTAAGGGTGAGCAAACGGTCGGTTCGACTAAATTCGGTTAATTAATCGAATTAATCAAAATTTTTGGTTAAAGAATAATGTTAACCAAACCATTGGGGCTCACCGAACCGAACCTGACCAAATTTATTTTTTGGGTAATTCGGATAATCGAATTTAACTGTGAAACAAGGGAAAGGCGAAGCCAGGAAGGTGTATCCAGAATGAGGGAAGGGGGGGGGGGGAGGGGGGAAGCCAGGAAGGTGTATCTAGATTCCAGACTGATGCGGAGGAGAGGTGGTTAGGGAGACGATTGGGGTCGGGCGAGCTTGCCGCCAATAAGGAGGAGTCCGGGGTGGTTCTCGGTGAACTGGCTTATGCGCGAGAGAAGAAAAATGAGAATGAGAGGGAGCTTGTGTGCTAGTGACGATGGCCGGCGATGGCGATAGGTGCAGGTGATGGCATTGTGTGAAGATGGTGGTGCGAAGGACTGAGCTCGGGTGAGCGAGAGAGAGGCAGTGACTCAGTGAGGGCGTTCTGACTTTTGAGAGCAGTGACTATGTTGGTGATGATGGCTAGTGACGGCTACAGTGATGGGCACAGGCGATGGCATTGCATGAAGATGGTGATGCGAAGGATTGAGCTTGGGTGAGCGAGAGAGAGGCAGTGAGGGCCTTCTGAGTTCTAACTTCTGAAAGCAGTGAGAGTGTGAGACTGAGAGGGAATAAGTGAATAACCGAATTTTAATTTACTAATTTATATTAAAATTTAATTAATTATTAAATCAGTTAACTAAATTAATATTCTCTATTCACCGAATCGAAACCAATTCATAAAAATATTGGAAAGCATAACCAATCCGACCGAACCAGATATTTTTAACCAAATCGAACCGACCAATTTCGGTCGGTTAATTCGGTAAATTTGGTTTTCCCCGAATTATGCTCACCCCTACCTAGTAGGTATCAGATGTAGTAGTAGGCTACATAACGTATTAGGATAGAGGGAAATTACTTATATGGACGGGTAAATTTTCTTATTCTCGAGAGCCTGCTGGTAAACCATTGTATGAACTATGTGAGAACAAGATTACTTTTTCACCTGAGAGCTTACTAAGTAAGGTAAGTGTCTTGATATGCTTCAGTTGTGACCACGGGTTGCCTAAAGTATTAGAGTAGAGGGGCGCTACTTGTATGGGTGGGTAATCACCCCAATCCTTAGGTATTCTCGTGGGTAAAATACCTTACATGTGTTTGATCAGATTCAGGAAAGGATTTTAGAAATTATGATTAAATGCAAATGATGATTTTATATGTTATTTACAAACCTTATGTTGGCCATACGCTGATTTAATATATTGTTTCTTCCCTTACTGAGATATGTCTCACGTGAATACAAATCTATCTTTTTCAAGACCTCCACGTGATCGAGCTTAGAAAGCTCGGAGCTGTTATAGCATTTTTGAATAAAAAGGGTATAAACTTGCAATGATATTTTGGGTTGTATCTAAGTTTTAAGTTTTACGTTTTATGTGTTAAGTCTTCTGAGAAATGGATGGTTGTGAATACTGGATGTTGGAGATATGTATATATGTGAATGCAGGTTGATAAATGATTTATTTTAGAATGTAGATAGATGTAGAAAACTCTGGTATTATTGGTTGAGAATTGTAGTTATGTTTTCCGCTGTGTAATTGTTAATGGAATAACAAGTACAAAAAAATGGATTACGTGGCACCCGGGTCCCACTAAGCGGGTTCGGGGTGCCATGAAGCACGGTTTATTCAGGTATAACGCATAAGACTGAATTTTCGGGTTCGGGGCATTACAGTATATCATATATACTCCCGGGCTACGACGTCTAATAGAGCTGGTTTTTGAGATATTGGCTCGGATGCAACCAGTTGATGTTAGAATCGGCTCAAATTGAGCTTATTTGGAGAGAAACTGGCTCGAATTGAGCTAATTGTAAGCAAAACCAGCTCGGATTGAGCCTATTGACCCTATGGGTCATTCCCAATTTTGATAATGACAAATACTCTTGTATTTGATGACCTTCATGTTTGTGTGTAGGATCATACAGACTAGATCACATTGACGGCATGCGGCGACTTAAAGAGAAGTGAAGATCCGACATATTTATTCATTGTATTTTCTATTTGGGTCTGTAATTTTAATTAAGAAAAGGTCTGTAATAATCTGCATATCATGCATGTAGGACTATAAGTTCAAGACCTTAGAGAGACCTTAGGTATTTTGGTAGACCAACGCCGGATATTTTGGTAGAATAGAAAGACCTTAGGTCCCTAAACAAATGCACAAACAGTCCACATATCACTTACATAATCAGGGGAATTAATTGAAGCAAAAATCTGGACTTAATTGAAAATCTTAAGAGAACTCGAGCGACCAAACCTGTGGCATTTAAAATGCCTCGGGCGACTAAACCTTGGACAAAGTCAAATTGTTGACTTCTTGTTCGGCAGACCGAACCAATTTGAACGTATCTTCCTCGGTCACCTGAACCCATGTCAGAATAGTTTTCACCAACTCGGGCGCTCGAACCTTTGGGTTCAAAAAGACCTCGGGCGACCGAACTTGCTAGTTCGGTTAACCAAACTTAGCTTCGAGCACCCGAATCGCGGACAAAATGATTTTCGCCTTTTGTTCACCCAACTGAACCTAGACTTGGGCTACTGAAATTTTTAAAATGCTTTTTAGATGTGAGTCTATTCGGGCAACCGAACCATGGTTCAGCCACCTGAAACCTCTCAGGTTACTTATTTTTTATCGGGGTTAAAATTAAGTAAACTGGGTTAATTATATTAATTGGTTTTAAAACAAATTTAATAATACCCTTGGTGTCCCCAACGGTCATAATTTGGTCTCTCTCTTTATATATAGGGGTTCATTTACTTAGATTAGTGGTGATTTAAAAATAGGATTAGCCAAAAACTCTCTCAAATTTCCTAAACCCTATTTGTTCATTCCAACCTCATATACTCATAATACTTCCATTCCTTTGAGAAATATAGCCTTGTGAGTGTTTATTGTTTTTTATATTGTGCTAGAAACCCTCACTTGTATATTACACATTTGATTTTCATATTGAGGGTTGAGTTAGATTTTTCCCCCGATTTCATTTGATAAATCTTTGGTTGGGAAAAATCATATAGTTAAGTGAGTTTGCATTATCATTGCAATACTCATTTGGGCTTATACTTTTGTGTGCAAAAATATTTTACAAAATTAGATTTCAAACAACTCTTGTGCTAGATACATTTGAAAAAATATTTTTGAGTTCATTTGAATATTATTACTAGCATCTTTGAAATACTAATATGATATTGAGATTTGATATACTTTGCTTTCAAAGATTAATCTGTTAGAACACTCTGTGCATATTTGAGATTATACATCTTAATGAGTGTAGATTGCACACGTAGAGCACTGAGCTTATAGTTCATACATACTTGAGGTGCATTGATTATATTGTGCGTAGTGGTACATATCTACTTATGTAAGAAGCGTTTGTTTGTACGTATAATTTTACTTCTGTTGTATCCCATGCGTGACCTTGAAGAGGGAGACTAACCCTGTTGAATAGTCTCAAATTGTCTTTGACCCGATTAGGAAAATTAGGTGCCCCATCCTGATAAGGTGTGTATTGGTTGAGGTCAGCTCTGTTAATTGACCTGGTTGTAACCGATGTCGCTCCACCCATTAAGTGAACATTAGTGGAATCCTCGGGTTTGAGAGCTAGAGATGAGGACGTAGGCATAGTTGGCCGAACCCCAATAACATATCATGTATGCATTTTATTTTTCCATAATTTATTTACCGCACGTGTATGTTATATTGTGAATGCTGCGCATTATTTAATTTCCACACGTTATATTTATCTACGCATTTGGAATTGCATAAACAGGCCCTAGGTTGTATATATACTGCTGCTGGATAGTTTAACCTAGGAGATAAATTTTTTAAAATACCAATTCCCTCCCCCCCTCTTGGGAATATACCAAAGCTAACAGAGTTGATTATTATGGTAGTCTCGGCTCAGATAAATCTAAGGGCTAGAATCGTTGGCTTGGATTGAGCCAATTAAGAATTGAAACCGGCTCAGATTGAGCCGATTATCAAATAAACCTCGGCTAGAAGGCCTACCTACCCGGGTGGGGTCAGAATTAATTGGAATTGGCCTTTATTGTTTATTTAAGGAACTAGTTCGAATTATTGCTCTCGAAAACTTGTTTCAAATATTCAAGAGTATTTTTGGGTTTTGGGGGGGGGGGGGGAACTGATACAGCTAATGTAACACCCCGACCCCGAGGGGCCTGGGATATTAACTTTTTACTACTAATTTACAGCGGAAGCAAAATAAACTCAATTTTATTCAAACCAGAGCGCTAATTATTCATGTTACAATCACTTATTTCAAAAGAAGAAAATTACACAAACATAAATATCTGAAATCATACTATATTTATAATTAATCTTTATTTTTCTAATCCCCACCCGCATGCTTGCTAAGCCTGATTTCCGACATGTCCTTCAGAGTTATCTGAAATAAAATATGATTGGGGTGAGACGACGCTCAGTAAGTAAATAAGATTATTATTAGTGTGTGGCCAAAATGAGCTTTTAAAGAATTTCGTAAAATAATATTTAATACTATAATTTCAAGATTTCTTTTAGAATAAACATAAATTTAAAGATTTCTGCATAAAACTTTTGTCATCAATTTCGACAGTAAATTTTTACAATCATATACTATAACTGCTAAATTAAACTTTTAACTTTAAAACTGTAAAAATATTTAATGATAAACATACATATACTTTTCCTTATACGTGATTCCTTAGATCGTCATTTAAGTACCAAAATGATCATTTTCACGTAAACTTACACTTTTCCTTCAAATTATCAGTAACTTTGTACACGTAATTAAATATGTATAAACATATATTATAAAAACCACCCTTAGGCCTGTTTGCCGTAAGTCATGTTTACCCCCATGACTGGGTTGTGCGGTCCGAAGACTGGACTTAGCTGGCTGGCCGACCAAACTAAATCAACGTACGTAAACTTTAAGTGAGATTTTCCTTATTAAGTCCTGGACTTAAACCAGGTGTGCACTCAGGAGAAATCCACTAACATAAATAACCACTCTGTAAACAGTGTAGGTGCACTCTGATCCGTATAAACTTTAAACTGCGGTACCGAGCATCTGTAACTTTGAACTTTCGTTGCCATAAGGGGTTTGAAAATCATCTTATTATCATTTATGCAATTTAAAATAATATCGTGAAAATCTTATCTTTACTCATATTTACATAAAAAATGTAACGTAAAAATAAACTCATGCCACACAATTTTTGTGTTAAAAATATATATATAATTTTATTTTTGAATAGAAAGAAATGCTGAAAATTTACCCGAGGGGATTGGAACATTTTTTAACCCAAAAATAGATGCAAGTATATTAAAGATAGAACTGGTATAATTAAATATGCGTGAAAATAAACTCATGAAAATTTTGTGGAACTAATTGACATAATTAAAATTTACGTACAAAATAAGCTCGGGTATGAATTTAAAATAAAAAGAAACTAACATAATCAAAATTTACTTACCTTCTTCTTTTACCGTGTGCTACGAACACAATAATTATCTTTAAGAAATGAGATCGGAAAAAGTGGGTGATTGAGAATTTATTCAAAAATTCTCTCTCCACCACAAATTCTTTCACTCACTAATCCTTCTCTTCCTTGGAAAATTGTTGTGAAAAATGAAGGTTGAGAGCTCCCTATTTATAGGAAAATTTTGGGGAAGAAATAGAATTTATAAAAGTGTGGGGAGATGGGTGAAATTATAATTTTAAAAATTTAAGAATGGGCAAAGGATGGGCAAGGTATGGGTTGAGTATGGGATGGGGATGGAGGCCATGTGGGAGTGCTTGCCACCATTCCCATTAAATAAATTCTTAATTTATTACTTACCTAATTAATTAATCAATTAGTTAATTAATTATTTTATTATTTTATTATTTTATTATTTTATTATTTTTCTTTATCATTATTATCATTATTATTCTTATTATTATTACTTTTAAACTATTTTTAGTAATCATTTATTTTATTATTTATTTTTGAATAAGAATTAAATTTGAATTTTAAAAACTCATGTGGGCCCCACACGGTCTTGTGGGCCCCACACAACTTCGAGACCCGAATGGATCCTACGTAACTCGAATAATTCTTATACGATTTTATGCATTCTAAATAGCTTTGAGACTCGTGTAAACCTCCATACGGCTTCGGGACTCATGTGGGCCCCACACAGTCTTGTGGGCCCCGCATATGATACTTACATTATTATTATTTTATCATATATTTCTACAAATTATATCAGTTAAAACATTATTTTATGTACTTATTTACGTATATAAACAGTGTCTTGTGGCTCCGGGACTCATGTGGACCCCACATAGTCTTGTGGGCCCCACATATGATACCTATATTATTATCATCTTATTATGTATTTCTACAAATTATGTCTGTCAAAACACTATTTTATGTATATATACTTATTTACGTGTACAAACAATGTCTATCCTGTTTATCCTATGAAATTCCATTTTGACCAGGCCGACCTCCAGGGAGCGACTGAGCCGCAATGGTCTCTGAGCACTCGCTAAGACAAGGTCTTTCTTAGGCATCAAACATGGAATCAAGGATCCTACAGAAAAACACTTCTGTATTGATATTAACTTAATGACTATTTTTATTATTTTATTATTATTGTACTTTAATCATATATATATATTTTTGGGTCATCACAGCTAAAATCAATACGCTCATATTTACAAATATGCCCATGGAGCAGGCAGTCGTAAGGTCAGCTTTGGATAACGTTGGGTGTCTCGCGTAACTCCTACTAAACTATTAATAATCCTCAGCGCGGTTACAAAAGCAGCAATTGATAACTTACATGACCGCCTGCAAGTTACTTACATGAGTTACTTGCAATCCATAAATTGCTCGTAACCCCCTAAACTTATTGATACGGTTATAAGAGAGCTATTATTGATGTCTTGTGTAACCGCCCTTAAGTTACTTATAACCCCCCCCCCCCCTCCCCTTTCTAAGCTTAATGGTACGGTTACAAGAAAGCTATTATTGATATCTTGCATAACCTCTCTTAAGTTACTTATAACCCTCTAAGCATAATGACACACTCATAAATGTCAAGTTGAAGTAGGGTTTGCCTCCATCACTATAAAAAAAGATCCTAGGAGGAGGTAAGCGTTTCACTCATACTCACTATTTTTACTGTTACATTTTTACATTGGAGTGATCACTAGGTCCTCCAAGGCATTTTCATTTGTTTTTTTTTTTTTTCTGATGGTCGTGACCAAGGAACGATTCGTGAAGGTCGTTCAATTTTTAGGCAGCAACACTATATTAATAGGACAATAATGCTCAACTAGCCAAATTAAATAGAGAGAACAATTTTAAAGTCCTATTTTTCAAAATTTTATATTAGACAATTTTTTAATACCAACCCAAATAATACAAGATTCACATCAGCAAAACTCATACCAAACTATATATATATATATATATATATATATATATATAAAATTAGAATTAAATGGACACAAATGAGATATATATATATATATATATATATCTCATTTGTGTCCATTTAATTCTAATTTTACATCCTATAATTTATAAGTTCCAAATCTCACCACTTACATTAGTCTATTTTAGGTAAATAAACTCAAAACTCTCATAATTAAAATAGTAAAATTGGAGTTTTGTGGGTTACGATTATTTATTCAAAATAATATTTAAATTTTTAAATAATAGAAATTTAAAAAATCTTTAATTTCAATGCATTAGCCAGTTATCCAAAAACCTCTATGGCTCTTGTTTACTATTTTAATAGATTAATCGATTATTCAAAAACCTCTGACACCACCGTTTAAAGAAAAAAAAATCTAATATACAAAAGGAGATTTGCTTTCTAACAAATTGGGAATGAGTAATGACAAACTGAAGATAAAACCCAGTTTAAGGTCCGGAGTGATTGATTAGGGGCGAGTTGAAAATATTAAGTAAGGTGGCGGTGGGTGCACGATGGTCGATGCATGGCTGACGGTAGTGATGATCAGATGCCTCCACCGGCCAATCCCATCTCTAATAATTAATTATTTCAACTTTTGAACTCCATTATGCACTTCCATATGTATATATATATATATATATATATATATATATATTCTCTCTCTCTCTCTCTCCATATATATATATATATTGATTTTTATTTCTTTCTTTTTCGGCCTTTCATGGTGGCCATGGCCACCACTGATGGGGCAGGGACAAGACGTAAAGTGATCCACAAAATACTCTCATGATCACATGCCCTACCTACGCTAGAAGTGAACCACAAAAGACCCTCTCTCACTCTCTCTCTCTCCACATGCAGCTTGACTTTTAATTTCCTCTGAGTACCATTTTTATTCTTACGCTACCTGTTCTTGGCTGATCATTTGCCTACTTTATACCCATCAGTTGCCCCTGCCTCCATTGCTGGCCAACTTTAACCACGAACCCTTTGCTAGGGTTTATTTGAATAACACAGTAGATACTCAAATTAGTTTGATATGATACAGAGTATTAAATTTAGATTATCAATTTAAAAATTATTAAATTCATACTTTTAACTCGATTAAAAGTTTCTAAAAATGCTTAAACTTAATCCAATTAAGCTTAACTTTATTATAAATTAATATTAAATATATATTTAAAATCGATATGAAAATTTTTAAAATTCAATTGACTAGGTACGCAATAATATTACAAAAAACTCCAAAGCATTAAAATTTTCACTCTTATTCTGAACGATTGAACTAGACTTCAAATGAATTGTTCAGCATAGTCCATGTGTATTTTCAAATCATATGGTAATTGATATATTTTTTCCTCTCACATGGACAAATAGTCTATTTCACATGTTATAACCCTTCACCCTTGTTTTCGTTATAACCAAAAATCAAACCTAATCACAAATTATGATGATCACCTGCAATCAAAGAAAAAAAATTGAGTTCGGGAGAACTTTAATGGCCTCTATGGGCTTTCTATGACACTTGAGTCAATATGGAGATAATATATATACACCAGTATCAAATATCTTACTACCTCTCGGTATGAAAAAATGAAAATAATAAAAATTTGATACCATTCACTTTTGAAAGTACTAATATTTAATTTTTAATTTTTCAAATAATTGTAAAAAATATCATATTATTTTTTAATGCTTTAAAAAAAATTTTAACAAAAAGAGGACGGCACCTCTATTTATGTATTAATATACCCTCACTTTTGACGGAGGAATACCGTGGTTATAAGATAAAACAAAAGGGAGAGTACAGAAAAACTCTCCAAAAAAAAAAACCAACATCAGCAACCAACTAAATTGGAACAATAAAACTAAACATAACTAACAAAGAAGATAAAAATATAAACACAATCAAACTTAAAACAAAATACACCAAACGAAACTCTAGAGTTGAACTAACGACGAAAGGAAACGATACCTCACCTATCCATCCGAAAAATACCTTTCAAATAACGTGGTAGAATGTATTGTTCTTCGCAGATTACATTGTTTCCCATTTCTCCTTCTTTAGTAAGAAAATCAGTCACCCTATTGTCTTCTCTATATTAATGCATCACCATGACGTTCACTCCTTCTAACTCCACAACGAGCTCTTCCCAAAATTCTCAAAGATATCACAAAGTACATCCTCTTTCCGAAGCCAATCAACTACAATTCGCGAGTCACTTTCAATAATCACATTAAAATAATGCAAACGTTCCTTCACTTCACCTCCAGAAGTACCCGGATTGCCCCTACAACTCCCATCACAATTAAATTTTATTTACCCTATTAGAGGTTTAACTCACGAAATAATTTTTCCAAACCTGTCGCAAACTCCCTGATGTTTAATTTGAAACTCATTCAAAATCTTAATGTTCGATTTATTCAATTTTTTAAAAGAATCGGTGCTCTCAGCAATAAAACTAACTCAAAATCGAACACTTCTCCACATTTGATCTGTACTTTGATAAACTTTTTCCATTCTCGTTTTACATCTTCGATTCCAAAGATACCACGTAATTAAACACGGAATCAGTCTGATTAAAATACCTTTAAATTTATATAGGAAAGTCGAAAGACATTTTTTTTTAGATTTTTATTCTTACCTTCCATTTGGAGCATATAATTCATATCATAGATTTGAATATTTGAGAATTTACAGAAAAAAAAAAATATACCACAAAAATATTTAATTTATTTCAATTTTATACAAAGTCAAATTCAAATCCCAAAGAATCTCTGCTCCCGAACATTGGCTAATATAGTTTTTGAAAAAATAAAAGAAATAACTTTTCTTTCATAATTATTTTAAAATTTGGAAATAATAAATAAAAAATATTTTACACAATTAAACAAATATTTTATTTCCTACTTTTTAAATAATGACATTGAAAAACTAAAAAATAAGTAAGCTTTTCTATAAATATTTGAAAAAAATAAAATAAAAGCAACAAACAATAAATATTTTCCACAACTAATATGCCTCAAACTTTTACTACAAGAATTTTTCGTAAGAGACATTAATTAATTAAGGAAATTTAAACTATTTAAATATTAATTTTGGATTTATAATGTATATTTTTTTATTACAAAAAGACTTTGAATTGTATAATTTGGGAGATTGTATCGATCAAATAGTTAGCTAGGCAATTTTTACTGTTTTATTCTTTTGGTAAGCAATTAAGTGTTTCAATCTTTTCATAATTTTAATTTTTTTTGAAGTAACATACAAAATAAATGTAATGTTGATAACTTTAACAACAAGGTATTATCTAAAATTTTAAAAATTTAAATATGAAAAAGTTTAAAGTAGGAATATGTGCATCTTTTTTTTTTTTTTTGGGTACGACCCGGGTATCCGCCTACCGTCAACGACGTCCGTTTTACGGTCCGTCGCACCGGCCAGCAACTAATCCCACGCCCCGTGGATCCGGCCCCACATCACCACGAGGAGGGTAAACCAGGAGCCCAGGGGCTGAATCGAACCCGGGAGGCTCATTGCTGACCTCGTGAGAGGCACACCCGTAGTTCGCTCAACCACCTGAGCTACCTTAAGATTAGGGAATTGAATCAAGTTCTTAAAAAAAATTTGAAAAATATATTCTACTATTTAATAACGTATATTTTTTAATGTAGTTCATGCATATGTTCAATCATAATAATATTAAATAAAACATAACTTTACAAATATATGTTGCACAATACATACCATGAGAAAAGTGACTAGCTTGCTAAACTTTTGACAGCACCTCTGTTGTTTTTTTTTTTCTTTCTTCATTTTGTATTCACATATTATCTAACTTGCAAATTTCAAATTCATAATTCATTTTATTCAACATTAACTTCCATCCAAAGATTTAAAAATGCTTGAAATCAAATTTCAAAATATGAATCGATGGAAATTAAACAAACTTTTAATTGTTAGTCCAATGGGGGGGGGGGGGATAAAATCATGGATCAAGAAAATCCCACACTCATGCTTGATAAGTATAAGCGTATATGCTTCATCCTATGAGTGGATGACCTTTCGGATGGGTGAGCAATCTTCCTTACGATTCTGTGGATGTCAAATGACTAATTCACCTCACATGCATTGGCGATTATTATATGTTCAAGTCACACTTTTCATATGCATTATATAAGTGACCTATCATTGTAGTTCTTATGATACTAATTTGTTAGAATTGGTGCATTCTCAAGAGGGGGGATGAATTGGGTATTTCAAAAATTCTTCCTAAGTTGAATCCAAATCACAGACAGTATTACACAATCTAGGGTTTTTCTATGCAAACAAAAATACCACTAATATCAAACTAAGCAGATAATCAAAACAAGTAAAGCAGACTCAGTATTTCCCAAATAAATATGTATGCAGATATTTAAGGCATATAAGACATTCACTAACTTTAGCGCAAGCATACATGTACAAAAAGTAAATAGAAAAGGGAAAGAGTGACACAAGAAATATTATTGAGGTTCGTCAAACAATGCCTACGTCCTCGACTCAAGCTCACAAGTAAGAGGATTCACTAATTACTTGCTTATGGGTGGAGTGACGCCGATTACAACACCCTTTCCTTACGAGACAAGGGAATACCCCAGGTCAGATTCATAGGGCTAAACCCAACCTTTACAGCAACACCTTAGAAAGGTACAACTGGTTTTCTTAAAAGGGTCTAAACCATTTGGTACTTTCTTAACCGAGTTTAAGCAATCTGGTGCACGTCATAGGCCAGTGCAAACCTCTTTCGACGATCACACGTCGGGAATTACAACATAGATATGAATTTTGTGTACAATACAGGTGCTTCTTATACTAAGCAGATAATGTACAATTTCAAGCACAAATACACTCACAAATGATAAGATTTAATGCTCAGTTGTGCAACGCCTCGACCCGGCACGTGGGCCCGGAGTGCTAGTAAGTAACGACCCGAATATTTATTACCTGATATAATCATAAATACTCTTTGATACCACATACATATATAATTGCAACCCGCCCTAATCAAGGAATTTTGGGTGCACCTACCATTACTGAAATTAAAACCAAACAACGAAAGATTTCTAGAAACATGCAAACACTTTACCAGAGTTCTAACTACTCCCAAATACATACATACATAACACCATCTGTCTACATATTACAATCCCAAAATAATAAAGTACGATATTTGGTATCTCATTAGCTCTGAATTACTACTCCAAAAAGTCTAATCCCAACCCCAAGGTATGCTAGGCACGATTCCCTGAAGGTCCTGAAAATGATTTGTATAATGGGATGAAACAGTTCTCAGTAACACAGACTATATTATTATCAGTGTGTGGCTAGCATGGGTTCCCTTGTGAATATAAAATTTCATCATCTAACTTATATAAAAATGGCATTTTTTAAAAACTGTACTACACTATACATCAGAAAATACATAATTCTCGAATAATAGACTATTGGCTCAATATAGCCCATTTATAGTAAATTTTCTCATATATAGTAAATTTTCCCATATATACATAAAAGACACAACTTGGACTGCTGAAGTAGCGTTGTCACGCTATCACATACTCATACAACATGCTTCCCCCCATGACGAGTTATGTAGCCCGAAAGTTGGACTCAACTCCCAGCCGGTGGTTCCGCAGCTGAGTCAAAACTAATGTCGTAAGTATGATTGTGCCTACCTATGGTCACCTGGTATACCACAGATGGGGATCCCGGGCAAAAACCTAGGAGTAGTATTGTGGCTCAGGTCTCCAATTAACTTATCACACTTCCATGCCCTTGTGATTGCACTCACTACCCACATATAGCTATGGTATCGTGCTCACAATATCACAATATTACATATCACAAATTCACAAGGTTTTAGAATCATATATAACAATTTACACAATAAAAATTGTTTTATGACTCATTTCATATAAAACTTGATATTTAGTAAAACTCCCCCCTTGGCCGTTATATATATCAAAACTCAGCCCCTGGCCGTTATATCAAAACTCGAACCCTGGCCATCATATCACATATTGAATAAAAAATCAGTTAAGGCATTTTGTTCACATATGCCATATAAAAACCATTCCCACGCCACACAATTTTTATTTGTTATCCATAAATAAAAATAACCTAACTGGGGAAAAAAAAAATTACTGAAAACAAGGTATGAGCATCTTCAATGTTTTATTTAACTCAAACTACATATTTTATAGAAAAGTAGGAGATGGTCAAACTATCCACATTAATTTTCCCAAAAACATATACTGCATTTTATTCGGTCCATATTTCACGAAATAGCTAACATAATATAATTCCTCTACCTGTTTACTGAGAAGGTCCCTACGATGATGCTAAAGCCCACCCTATGGTGATACAGAGCTCAAAATCCTGAAACCACATTTCTCCCAGTTTAATCAACTCAAATCCCAAATTAGCAACCATTAAACATCCCGAGACCCATACATCCCATTTGACTAATTACATACTAAACAGATAGCCTATTTCTACCCTTACCTCAACTTTGGAGTGATACTTGGAAAGACCCCGTTCAAAAATCCACTCTTCTAGACTTGTAGAGAATTGCTCCTATATCCTCGTGGCGGCTTTCGATCATCGATTCAGGCGACAAACGGTGAAAAATCGAAGAGAGAGAGAGAGAGTGAGGGGCACGAGTGTAGAGAGAGAAAGAGAGAGAGTGTGTGTGTGTAACGACCTGCTTATCTTCCCATATATTTAATCATATTTAATTAAAGTCAACCCGGACCCATGGGTCACGGGAACACACCTGTCTTACATAGTGAAAACCTAAGCAGCAGTAAAATAAATTACATTCACCAAACCATAAAGAACATAATACCAAAGTTAACTACAAACTATCATAATACTGTATTTATATACAATCTCCAAAATATCAAAAAAATACCAAAAAGTATTCTTAGGATCCTACAACACAATCTGTTGATCCTAGTTCAAAACTTACTCCCCTAGCGGGGTAGCACCAAACTAACTCAACGGCGGTCTCGATCCGCCAGTCTTTCTGGATTTCCTGAAAATTATTTAAGTTGGGATCAGATACCTCTCAGTAGTGGAAAATAAACTAAATTAATACATCTGTGTGACAACATGAATATTTAATGCTATAATAGATATACAGTACATTTTGCATACTAGAAAACATTAATCATATCATAACTGCATAAACATATACTTTTATATTTCTAATAAATCATACTGTTCATGAATTGTTTGATATAGCTAATAATACTGAAATTTATCCAAATGTATAACTAGCTGATGTCATGTATTACCCACCATGACGAGTTGTGTAGCCCGAAGACGAGACATGACAATAGCTGGCCTACCACTGCCGAGTCAAAAATGTATGTAAGTATGATGGGCCCACAACACCCTGGTCCGAACTGCCGGGTGGATATCTACAACTCTACACTGAAAGCCACATTGACTATCCATCTCGCACCCCCCTCTACTAGTAGGGGCAGTTAGCACAAGTGTGAAACATAATAATTTGATTTGTATAGCTATGGTACCGTGCTCCTGAAACTGAACTGAACTATCATCTGGGTTCTGATAACATATAATATATGATAATATAATGTTTAACATAAATAGATTGATAGCATTTTCTATAATAACATAAATAAATGTGGCTTTGCACCGATTACTTTCATATCTGAGGTCTTGCCCGAAGTCATTCATAAATACGGCCTTACGCCGAAATCATACATAATTCACGGCCTTACGCCGGCTATCAATCACGGCCTTACGCCGAACATTTATACATAATGATTTGAATAAATATGTTACTTTTCATGTATTGTAAAATCATAATGTACTGCATTATTCCATAATTTCTGAAAATTTACTGAAACATTCTTTATCTGTGGAACTGCCTTAACATAATACTAATCACATAATATAATATTCATGCCACACAATGCTCAATAAAACCATTCATTCTGTTCTGAAATTATATTTTTTGATATTTCATACTAATACATATATTTTAGTATAACTGCAGTATTTTCCCAAATATCCATTTTCAATAATATTCAAATATAATACATGTTTTCTTGAACATAGTTCTTCTAATAATTAAATAATAATTTCCATGGAAAATAATGACTGCTTTAGTTTATTTCCTTACCTGATTACCCAAAAAGCCCCTATATAGTTTTCGCCCTGCACCCGCGGGGTTCCTCGTTCAATACCCTGAAAGCGAAATCTCCCAAAACTAAAATTTAGTATTTCTCTGTGAATAACATTTCCTATAACTATGGAAAGACCAAATTCTGAATAAAAAGCTTTACCTTGAATCTGGGATGAATTTTAAGCTAATCCTACCGACGATCCATTTCGGCAGATTTGTAGAGAACTTTCCCAGGAGTGTCATGGTGACTTCAGATCGTTGAAATGGCAAGAAGCCAACCCAAAAACCTAGAGAGAAGGGAGGATGGACGAATGGAGGAGAGAGAGGGAGTTTCTGCGTCAATTTTCAGCCAAAAAAATGAAGTTGAGGCTATTTATACACTGGAATTCGTCGACGAGCCATGTCACCTCGTTGACGAGGTCAAGAAGGCAATTCGTCGACGAACTCTCACCCTTCATCGATGAAATTTAGAATTGCCAAAACATCCACTCGGTATGTTCTCGTCAACGAAACACGTCCCCATCGATGAGCCCCTCATGTGCTCTCATTGACGAATCCTTTGTCTTTGTCAACGAGACCCTGTCTAATTATTCTTTTAATTCCTTTTTCCTCATTCTTCCATTATTTAGATATCATAATTCTCTGGTATCATAATTCTCTGGGTCTACTTATTTTATTATTTACCCTCACTTATGACGGAGGAATACAGTGGTTACATTCCAGGTCTTGGGAGATTACATAAGTAAAATAAAAATTTCCCAAAACTAAAATATTACTTACTAACTAAATCATTACATGTACCTGCAAAAAAAACATTGTACAATCACTTACATTTCCTTTATAATGACTGGACTTTGTGGAACAACTGTGGGTATTTCTGTTTTATCTGTTCCTCAAGCTCCCAAGAAGCCTCTTCTACCTCTTGATTTCTCCATAGAACCTTTACCAGAAGAATCTTCTTGTTATGCAATTCTTGTTCCCTTCTATCCACAATATGTACTGGTACCTCCTTATAAATTAGTGAATCATTGAGCTCTAATTCACCATAACTGATAATATGAGAAGGGTCTGGGAGATATTTCCTCAACATAGAAATGTGGAATACGTCGTGCATCCTGGATAGTACAAGTGGTAAAGCTAACCTATAGGCAACCGGTCCTACTTTCTCTAAAATTTCAAACAGACCAATGAATCTAGGGCTAAGTTTACTCTCCTTCCAAATCTCATAACTCCTTTTAACGGAGCTATTTTCAAAAATACATGATCTCCAATCTCAAATTCCAATGCCCTGAGGCGATTATCGGTATAACTCTTCTATCGGCTCTGAACTGCACTGATTTTACCTCTGATGAGCCAAACCTTATCATATGCTTGCTGTACTAACTCTGGTCCCACAACTCACCGCTTACCTATCTCATCCTAATATAAAGGAGAACAACCTTTCCTTCCGTATAAAGCCTCAAATGGTGTCTAGTAATGCTGGCCTGATAACTGTTATTATACATAAACTCTACCAGCGGCATGAACTGAGACCAACTACCCCCAAAATCTAATACGCATGCTTGAAGCATATCTTCTAATATCAGTATCGTCCTCTCAGTCTGCCCTTTGGACTGGGGGTGGAATGTCATGCTAAAAGATAGTTGAGACCATAAAGCTTCCTACAAGCTTCTCTAAAAATGTGACGTGAAACGTGGGTCTTGATCTGACACAATAGACATTGGCACCCCGTGGGAACGGACTATCTCCTGAATATAGATCTCTGCTAAATGGTTAAGGAAATAGACGATCTTGATAGGGAGGAAATGGACAGTCTCAGTCAACCGGTCTACAATCACCCAAATTGCATTCTAACCATGCAATGTCGATGGCAGCCTTGAGACAAAACCATGGATATATGATCTCACTTCCACTCTGGGATAAATAATGGCTGCAACTGACCTGTCGGCCTCTGGTACTCAGCTTTTACTTGCTGGCATGTCAAACACTGTGCTACATATTCAGCAATTTCCATCTTTATACCACTCCACCAATAAAACTCTCACAAATCTCTATACATTTTCGTACTGCTGGGATGAACTGTGTATAAAGATCTATGAGCCTCCTCTAAGATGGTCTTCCTGATGTCAACATCGCCAAGAACACACAATCTAGAACGGAACCGTAAAGCTCCATCATCTGTAATGCAGAATTCCTCTCCCTGACTAGTCTGCATTCTGATCATCATCTCTACTAATTCTGGGTCTTCATCCGAGTGGCTTTAATCCTTTCCTACAGAGTAGGTTACACTACTAAACTGGCGATACATTCCTGAGGGTCACTCTCGACTAATTCGATACTGAGTCTCTCTATATCCATCATAATCGAATATTGAATCTTCATAGCTGCCAACGCTGATCCCCCAGATTTCCTGCTTAGTGCTTCAATTACCATATTTTTTTTTTTGGGTGGTAATTGATAGTACAATCAAAATCTTTAATCAGTTACAACCACTTTCTCTGTCTCATGTTCAATTCTTTCTGAGTAAAGAAGTATTTTAAACTCTTATGGTCGGATAAAATTTCACATTGTTCGCTGTACAGGTAATGCCTCCAAATATTCAATGCATGTACTACTGTAGCCAATTCAAGATCATGGGTAGGGTAGTTCTTCTCATACTCTTTCAATTGTCTAGAAGCATATGCTACCACTCTGTCATGCTGCATTAATACACAGTCAAGTCCTTTCAAGGACGTATCACTATAGATAACATAACCCTCATCCCCTGACAGGATGATCAGTACTGGTGTTGTGATTATCTTTTACTTTAATTCCTGAAAACTCTGCTCACAGCTATCATCCCATTCGAATTTGACATTCTTCCTAGTCAGTCGTGTCAGAGATCTTGATAAAGCTGAGAACCCCTTAATGAAATGACGGTAATAACCAACTAACCTCAAGAAACTTCTGATCTCCTGGACGTTCCTGGGTCCAGCCCAATTCACTACCACATCAATTTTACTAAGATGCATAGAAATTTTGTCCCCTGAGATAGCATGTCCCAAAAACACTACTTTCTCAAGCCAAAATTCACATTTACTGAACTTGGCATACAACTTCTTTTCCATGAGCGTCTACAAAAACCTGCCTCAAATGTATCTCATGCTCCTTATAGCTCATCGAATAGATCAGTACATCATCAATAAAAACAACAACAAACTGGTCTAAATATGGATGGAAGATCCTATTCATCAAATCCATAAATATTGCAGGAGCATTCATCAGACCAAACAGCATAACAAGGAACTCATAATGCTCATACCTAGTCTTGAAAGTCGTCTTCGATACATCCTTTGCCCTTACTTTTACTTGATGGTGTCCTGATCTGAGGTCGATCTTAGAATACACTTATGCACCCCGGAGTTGGTCAAACAAATCATCTATGTGGGGTAGATGATACTTGTTCTTGATTGTTACTTTATTAATTTCCTTATAATCTATACACATCCTCATGGACTCGTCTTTCTTCTTCAAAAATAGTATTGGAGCTCCCCATGGGCATACATTAGGTCGGATAAAACCCTTATCAAGTAAATTTTGTAATTGATTCTTTAATTCTACCAACTCTACTGGCGCCATTCGATACGGTATTTTAGAGATCGTCGTTGTACCTGGAAGTAGATCGATAGGAAAATCTACCTCATGATCAGGTGGCAGACTTGGTAATTCGTCTGGAAACACATCTGTAAATTATTTCACTATTGGCGTATTAATAAGTTTCATTTCATTCCCTGACATTTCTTTCACAAAGGCCATGAATCCCTGACAACCACTCTAAAGTAGTCTCCTTGCCTGAATAGCTGAAACCATCTGAGGTAGAGATTGCACTCGTGACCCTGTAAATCTGAATTCTGGTTTCCTTGGAGGTCAGAATATCACTTCTCTCGAATGACAATCTATACTGGCAAAGTTAGCTGCTAGCCAATCCATGCCGAAAATAATATCAAATCCATGCATGTCCAGCACTACCAAATCAGCAAATAAAATTCTCCCCTGAACATCAAATGGACAGCCATAAAGTACCCTACTACATCTCACTGTTGACCCGATCAGTGTAGTCACTAACAATTTGATGTCTAATAACTGTATTTCAACCCCACACAATTTAACTCACCCCACAGATACAAACGAGTGCGTGGCCCCTAAGTCAAATAATGCAATAACTTATAAAAAAAACATATTAACCATACCTGTCACCACATCGCTGACTGTCTCAGCATCACCCGGTGTCAGGGCAAAAACCCTAGCTGGAGCCATATTCCTCTGCTAGCCTCCACGTGGCGCTTGATAGCCTCCTCGAGCAGGTCTAGGAGCTGGAGCAGCACCAATCTGAGCCTAACAATCTCTCATCACATGTCTTGGCTCCCCACAACGGTAGCAAATACCTCGCTTGGCGGGACACTCCCTCGGGTGTCTCTTCCCACAAGTCGGGCAAGTTGGAAAAGGCTGCATACCCTGAAAACCACGATTCCCGGTCTCCTGCCTCTGGTCTTAGTAGTAGCCACCTATCTTCCATGAACCACAACTAGACCCCTGTTGGGAACTAGACGGCATGGATCTCTTCCTCCGTCTCTGCTCCTCAGCCTCCAACTGCTCTCCAATTTTTGCTATAGTGGCCCTATCCACCAACTTAAAAAAATCTTACAACTTTAGTATCGACACTTGCTTGTATATTTCTCTCCTCAGACCTCTTTCAAATCGTCGTACCTTTTTCGCCTCATCTAAAATAATGTACAGGGCAAAGCGAGATAGTTCAATAAATCTCACCGCATACTACTGCAATGTCTGTTGTCCCTACTTCAGATTCAGGAACTCCTCAATCTTAGCTTTCCTAGATGAAGCCGAAAAATACATGTCGAAGAATATCTTCTTAAATCTCTCCCATGTCATCTCTAAATGTACTATTCTATGCTGCTCTAGGAGTTTCACTGTCGCCCACCATCTCTCAGCCTCCCCAATCAATCAATATGTAGTGAACAACATCCTCTGCTCCTCTGTACACTGCAGCACCGTAAACACTTTTTCAATCTTCTGCACCTAGTTTTCAGTGACTGCAGGATCAGTTCCTCCTGAGAAAGCTAGATGATTCATCTTAATAAACTTCTCAATCGAGCTGTCGTGGCCTGCAGACGAACCACCCTGCTCTCTGGAGTTCCTGGCAATTTCAGTCATGACTTGCTGAGCCATGCTACGCAATACTGCATCTAAATCACCACCCACAGCGCCTAAGGGCCCAGCACCTTCATTACCACTGGCATGGGCGCTACTACCTCCAGGGTCCATCCTAAAAAGACAATAAACTTAGCTTAGGACCCTATCACCATAACCTATCACCTAACTAGTATATTATATCCTTAACTAATTCATTATCTCTGATCTTAATTTAAAGTTCAATCCTGCAACCTAGATACCTAACTCGACAATAGTTTACCATGGCTTTACTGAAATCGTCACCCCAGGAAAGACCTATAAACCATCACAGAAGTCCTGCATCTAGACTACAGACCAAACCTCAAATTCCCTTATCCTATACTCTGATATTATTACTATTGCATTCTAGAGTCTACAGAACCTAGCATCCTAGGCACTGATACCAAACTTTAACGACCTGCTTATTTTACCATATATTTAATCATATTTAATTAAAGTCAACCCAGACCCATGGGTCACGGGGACACACCTATCATACATAGCGAAAACCTAAGCAGCGGTAAAATAAATTACATTCACCAAACCATAAAGAACATAATACCAGAGTTAACTACAAACTATCATAATACTGTATTTATATACAATCTCCAAAATATCCAAAAATACCAAAAAGTATTCTTAGGATCCTACAACACAATCTGTTGATCGTAGTTCAAAACTTATCCTCCTAGCGGAGTAGCACCAAACTAACTCAACGACGGTTTCGATCCGCTGGTCTTTCTGGATTTCCTGAAAATTATTTAAGTTGGGATGAGACACCTTTCAGTAAGGGAAAATAAACTAAATATAGCTGTGTGGCAACATGAATATTTAATGCTATAATAGATATACAGTACATTTTGCATACTAGAAAACATTGATCATATCATAACTGCATAAACATATACTTTTATATTTCTAATAAATCATATTGTTCGTGAATTGTCTAATATAGCTAATAATGCTGAAATTTACCCAGGATGTATAGCTAACTAATGTCATGTATTACCCCTCATAACAGCTTGTGCAGCCCAAATGCGGGACCCAACAATGGCTAGCCGACCACTGCCGAATAAAAAATATCTGTAAGTACGATGAGCCCGCCACACCCTGGTCTGAACTGCTAGGTGGGCGTCTACAACTCTATACTGAAAGTCACATCGACTATCTATCTCCCACCCCCTTTACTAGTAGGAGCAGTTAGCACAAGTCTAAAACATAATAATTTGATATGTATAGCTACGGTACCGTGCTCCTGAAACTGAACTTAACTATCATCCGGGTTCTGATAACATATAATACATGATAATATACTGTTTAACGTAAATAGATTGATAGCATTTTCTATAATAACATAAATAAATGCGGCCTTGCGCTGATTACTTTCATATCTGTAGCCTTGCGCCGAAATCATTCATAAATATGGCCTTGCGCCGAAATCATACATAATTCACGACCTTGCGCCGACTATCAATCATGGCCTTACACTGAACATTTATACATAATGATCTGAATAAATATGTTACTTATCATGTATTGTAAAATCATAATGTACTGCATTATTCCATAATTTCTAAAAATTTACTGAAACATTCTTTATCTGTAGAACTGCCTTAACATAATATTATTCACATAATATAATATTCATGCCACAAAATGCTCAATAAAACCATACATTCTGTTCTGAAATCATATTTTCTAGCATTTCATACTAATACATACATTTTAGTATAATTGCAGTATTTTCCCAAATATCCATTTTCAATAATATTCAAATATAATACATGCTTTCTTGAACATAGTTCTTCTAATAATTAAATAATAATTTCCATGGAAAAGAATGACTGCTTTAGTTTATTCCCTTACCTGATCACCAAAAAAGCCCCTATATAGCTTTCGTCCTGCACCCACAGGCTTCCCCATTCAATACCCTGAAAATTACATCTTCCAGAACTAAACTTTAGTAATTCTCCATGAATAACATTTCCTATAACTATGGAAAGACCAAATTCTGAATAAAAAGTCTTACCTTGAATCTGGGATGAATTTTAAGCTAGTCCCACCGATGATCCACTCTAGCAGATTTGTAGAAAACTTTCCCAAGAGTATCATGGTAGCTTCAGATCGTTGAATAGGCGAGAATCCAGCCCGAAAACCTAGAGAGAAGGGAGGAAGGACGAATGGAGGAGAGAGAGGGAGTTTATGTGTCAGTTTTTAGCCAAAAAAATGAAGTTGAGGCTATTTATACACTGGCCCTCGTCGACGAGCCACGTCACCTCGTCGACGAGGTCAAGAAGGCAATTCGTCGATCAACTCTCACCCTTCATCGATGAAATTTAGAATCACCAAAACATCCACTCGGTATCTTCTCGTTGATGAAACACGTCCCCGTCGACGAGCCCCTTATGTGCTCTTGTCAACGAATCCCCTGTCTTCGTCAACGAGACCCTGTTTAATTATTCTTTTAATTTCTTTTTCCTCCTTCTTCCATTATTTAAATATCATAATTCTCTGGATCACTACAGAGAGAGAGAGAGAGAGATTGATTTCTTAATAAAGAAGTAAGTTAAAAACCTATTTATAACCCTTTGACCAGGCATAATTCATCGACAAAATAGACCCTTCGTCGACGAATTGCAGAAGGATATTCGTTCGGGATCTCTTCGTCGACAACGCCTAAATTTCGTCAATGAGACACAGAAGGGAACTCGTTGACAAACACAGGGGATTCATCGACGATTCCTGCTATTTTCCCTTTGAAAATTTTCTTTTCTTCTTTTCTTATTTTCTCTTTATTTTTTGGGTTTGGGTTTCTACAATCTCCCCCCCTCCCCCCTTATAAAAATTTCATCCTTGAAATTTACTAATTGATTTCCATTACATCCCCTGAATTATCGTTGATCTGCTAATTTGACTCTAGGAAGGGCTGACGGCCACCCACATAGCAATCTTGTCCCAAATTTATTAACTACCCTCACTTATGGCAAAGGAATACCATGGTTTGACATACTGTCTCGAGAGATTACAATACCCTAAAAAAACTCTCCCAAAGACCAACCATGAACATAACAGTAACCAACTAATAAAGCTAAACATACCTACTCTAAGAAACCTATATACAAAACCAACACTTACCTGTTTAGTGTTGAGCCTATCCGAATAGTTGTGGATACTTTTGGTGTATTTTTGTCTGTAATTCCCATAATGCTTCATCCACTGCATGATTACGCCAAAGTACCTTTACAAGCGGAATCCTCTTAGTATGTGGCTCTTGCTCCTTATGGTGTAGGATCTGAATCGGTACCTCCTCATAAGCCAAAGTGTTCCCAAGTTCCAAAGACTCATAATTGATCACATGTGAAGGATCTGGAATGTACTTCCTCAGTGTGGACACGTGGAACACGTCTTGAATCTTAGATAGTGCTAAGGGTAATGCTATTATGTAAGCCACCGGACCAACTCTCTCCAGAATCTCAAATGGCCTGATGTATCTAGGGCTTAGCTTCCCCTTTTTCCCAAATCTCATTACCCCTTTCATCAGAGCAATCCTAAAAAATATGGCATCAGCTATCTTGAACTCCAGTTCTCGCCAATGTGTATCTGCATACCTTTTCTGCGGAATTTGTGCTGTATTTATTCTTTCTCTGATAAACTGAACCTTTTTAGAAGTCTACTGAATAAGCTCCAGCCCTAAAATCTATCGCTCACCAACCTCGCCCCAATCAATGGAGATCGGCACCTCCGACCATACAGTGCCTCATATGGTGCTATCCCGATACTAGCCTGATAATTGTTATTATAGGCGAATTCAACTAATGATAGATATTTAATCCAACGATCCCCAAAATTCAATACGCATACCCACAACATATCCTCTACAATTTGAATAGTCCTCTCTGACTAACCATCGGTCTATCGGTGAAACGCAGTATTGAAAGTGAGTTAAGTTCCCAAAGCTTCTTGTAGACTCTTCCAAAACTGGGAAGTAAACCGCGGGTCCTTATCTGAAATGATAGACACAGGCACCCCGTGCAGTCTGACTATCTCCTGCACATAAAGTTCCACCAGCCTATTCATGGAATAACTGACTTTAACCGAAATGAAATTGGCAATCATCGTCAGTTTGTCAACAACTAGCCAGATAGTATTATATCCATGAAGTGCTGATAGCAGTCCCGTGACAAAGTCCATGGAAATATGCTCCCACTTCCACTTAGGAATGAGAAGTGGTTGCAACGGTCCTGCCGGCCTCTGGTGCTCGGCCTTCACCTGCTGACATGTCAAGTACTGCTATACAAAACGATCAATCTCTTTTTTCATATTAGACCACCAAAAAGATTCCCACAGGTCTCTGTACATCTTTGTGCTCCCTCGATGCACTGTATATAGACAGCGATGTGCCTCTTCCATGATGATCCTTTTAATCTCAACATCATTTGGTACACATATTCTGGTGTGAAATCTCAACACCCTATCATCTGAAATATTGAAATATGCCTTCAACCCATCATGTCCTCCACTCACAATCTCTACCACCTCTGCATCTTTTGTCTGACCTGTCTTGATTCTTTCCAGTAAGGTTGGTTGCACTAATAGGCTAGCAATAAATGCCTGGTGATTTCCTTTCAATAATTCCATACCCAACCTTTCTAGGTCCATCCGAATCTCATGCTAAACCCCAACTACTGATACTAACATAGCCACTGACTTCCGACTCAAAGCATCAGCTATCACATTAACTTTTCCTGGGTGGTAACTAATGGTACAGTCGTAGTCCTTAGTTAGCTCTAGCTATCTTCGTTACCTCATGTTTAACTCTTTCTAAGTGAAACAGTACTTAAGACTCTTATGATTAGTAAAGATCTCGCACGTTTCACTGTACAGATAGTGCCTCCAGATTTTTAACGCATAGACTACTACTGCCAATTCCATGTCATGCGTCGGATAGTTCTTCTCGTACACCTTGAGTTTGCGAGAAGCGTATGCAATAACTTTTCCTTGTTGCATTTAGACATACCCGAGTCTCATCTTAGATGAGTCATTATAGATTACAAAACCACCATCTCCTAATGGAATGGTCAATACTAGGGCAATAACTAGCAGCTGCTTTAGTTCCTGAAAACTCTACTTGCACTCATCAAACCATTTGAACTTCATATTCTTCCTCATGAGCCATGTCAGCAGACCTAATAGTCTAGAAAAACTTGCTACGAACCTATGGTAATATCCTGCCAGACCCAAGAAACTTCTAACCTCATGCATGTTCTTCAGTCTCACCCAATCAACTATCGCTTCTATCTTACTCGAGTCCACTGAAACACCTTCCTAGACACCACATGTCCCAGAAATGCCACTTGGTCTAACCAAAATTCACATTTCTTGAACTTTGCAAACTACCTATTTTCTCTAAGTACCTGGAGTACCAACCTCAAATGAATTACATGCTCCTCATGACTCCTCGAATAAACCAGGATGTCATCGATGAATACCACCACAAACTTATCTAGGTACTCGTGAAATGTAAGAACCTGAACTGTGATAATGGGTTTGTTTATATAAAAAGAGAGACATTTTGGTAAAAGAGCAGGTTCGTTGACGAAGCCAGATTTTGTCGACGAAGCCTTTGTACTTCTTGTCGAAGAAATTCAGAGCCTCGTCGATGAGGAGAAGTCGAGGAGTTTCGGAAATCGGGAAATATCAGGATTCGTCGACGAGGCCATCTCTATTCGTCGATGAATTCAATGAAAGATTCGTCGACGAAGGTACCATTTCGTTGACGAAATCAGGCCAAGTCAAAGGGCTATAAAAGGAAATTCTCTTTTCTTCTTCATGAAGTTTCTCAAATATCTCTTTCTCACACACTCTCTCTCTCTCTAAACTCTCCCTACTCTCATTCTCTTTAGATTTCTTTGCCGATCGTTGATGAAATCGGAAAATAGAAGTTACCACGAGGATCGTGGAAGGATTCTCTGCAACTTCTACAGATCGGAATTTCATTTCGGAGGTTTTCGGGTTTTGGCGAAAAATTGAGGTAAGGCTCGGTTTTCAATTCTGATTCGGTAGTCTTGTAGGTAACTGTCTTGTGAACATATTATGTACTGTGATTTGTAATTTTTGGAACTCAGTTCGCTGTTTAGGAGTCTTGGAGGTGGATATTTGTTATACGGGGTTAAGGTAAGGGGAACTATGTTTATATTGGTTCTTTTCGAAATCGGACTCAGTGGAACTGTGGTCCACAGTCCTGTGTGTGTTTTGGCTACTCATTTGGGGGGATCTAACGGGAAAAACTATAGGTTTTTCATTATTGCAGTTTTGGGGGAAAAGGGGGCGACGGGCTGAATCCCGGGTTTTGTTGAAAATCGAGTATATATGTGATTTATACTGTGATATTGAGATGGTCGTGCCTTGACTTTGTTTAAACTGTATTCGTTTGGAAAACCATGATTTAGATTACCAAATGAGTGTGGTTTGTTTGGTTATATGAGCATGCATGTGTGTGTGATATGCAGAATTACTGATAGGATCACGATTCCAATGATTCCAGGGACTGAGAGTGTCCGGCTCTATATCCGAGGGCGTGTGTTTATCATCTGCCATGTAGACAAAAGTGTCTAGCTCTATATATGAAGGCGTGAGCCTATTCCGGTAGATGAGGCCGAAGGGTTTGGATCCACTAGTTAGCGTCGGTACGGTGCCATGGGAGTCGAGGACTAGCCATGTGTCGGTGGCGCCCTGCTTCGCGGGTTGGCTACGGGCCAACGTTGAAATTTCGGACCGGCTTCGGGCCGATGAGTGTGATGACACTATGTATTACTGATCATGTGTGTGTATTGTGACGGAGCTGCGTATAAATGACTGTCGTATGCGTGCGTGTATGCACTATGTGAATTAGTACTAGATTGCATTCAACTGCGTGTATGTTGTATCATGATAACACTCAAATGCCACACACCGATATAACCTGTGTTCTTCCTTATTGAGAGGTGTCTCACCCCTGCTGTACATACATTTTTACAGGTCCTTCGAGTAACCGAAACTAGCGTCCTAGTGTAGGAAGCGTAGTGGTCGGTGTACTGCGTTAGCGCTTGGGTAAGTGCTAGGACTGTAGTTTGTTGGGTTGCCATTTTGAGTTGTATTTGGGTACCCAGTTTATACGTTTTGTTAGAGCCATGTTCTGCTCTTATATAGACTCTGGTATGGTACTGCATATGTTAATATAGAATGACTTTTTTCGCTGCGTATATGATTGTGGTTGGATGTGTTTAGGGTAGTTGGGAACCCCACGGGGTTGGACCCTCATCCATTGTACTATATCTGTAATGATTTGCATGATACAAGGACATGTTAGGTTACATTTTCACCCCTGGGTTCCATTACGAAGTTCGGGGTGTGACAGCTTGGTATCAGAGCTAACTAGGTTACTAGATCTTGTGGACTTGGTTAGGCTTAGTTATGAGTACATACCAGAGTATAGGTTGTGAATATAGGTAGAGTTGGTTGAGGGTTGTTCGGTTGCTAGACCTGGATTTGTCGATGGTATTTCTTGTTTTTCCTGGGATAACGATTCCAGTAAAAGTAGGGCAGATCATTGATGACTTTTGTGTCGGTGTGATAGGACAGACCTAGACCTGGAAGGGAGTAATTAACACGATTAGTGTAGATCATGGTGTTAACTGTATGTGTTGTAGGGATACTAATAGATTCCTATTGTGTTACAGCATGGAGCCCAAGGATAATAACCTGGGAAGTGGCTCCGAGGAGACTGCGAGTGATGAGTCTCCTTCTATGCCTCGAGGTTTGACAAGGCAGGTGTTACAAGAGATCGGGGGGAGTGTAAGGAGACGCGAGCGCTCTCCTACTGTTGCGGGGTGCACCATAGAAAGGTTCACATGCATGCATCCTCTGACGTTATCTGGAGGACCTGAGCCGACGATAACAGAGAATTAGGTGGAGAAGACTGAGAGGATCTTGGAGGTCCTACACTGCACGGATAGGCAGCGAGTTCTTTTTGCCACCTTCCAGCTGTCTAGGGAGGCGGGTCAATGGTGGACTGCAGTGAATCTACTGGAGAAGCAGAGAGGTGGTCCTGAGAAGATGACCATGGAGCTGTTTCAAGGAGGTGTTCTTTGACAAATACTTCCCGACTTCAGTACGTGATGCGGCTCGATACATAGAACTGTCTCGTTTTGCACCATATATGATCTTGAGTGAGTATGAGTAGACTTAGAGGTTCGAGATGGGTTTAAGGAAGGATATCCATAGACTGGTGGGTATGCTTCAGATCTATGAGTTCTCGGTATTGGTGGATAAGGCCACAATGATCGAGACTAGTATTCGAAAGGATGAGGCAGATCAGGAATCGAGGAAGACGACAGTACCTTCTAGTTCTCAGACAGGATCTCATCAGGGATCATGGAAGAAGAGGAGCAAGGGCTCGGGTTACTACCAGAATACTGAGCTCCAGGATTCTCAGATGAGCCAGACTGGGTCATTGTACCAGATGCCACAAGCGGCACGAGGGTGAGTGCCGGTCATTTGGGGGTAGTTGCTACAACTGTGGTCATCTAGGCCACATGTCTCATGATTGTCGAGCACTGAGGCGAGACGTGCCTACAGTTAGTGGGGACCGACGGAGCAACCAGATACCTCGAGGAACCGCTCAGACGAATACAGCTCCGCCAGAGTATACTCTCTTACTCCAGCGGACGCTAAGCATGCAGATAACGTGGTGATAGGTACCTTATTATTGCTTTCGAATAAAGCTTCTGTATTGTTTGATTTGGGTGCAACCCATTCCTTTGTATCTGTGAATTTTGTGGGACGATGTGAGGTTGAGATCCAAGACATGAATGAGGTGTTATCTATTACTACACCATTGGGGAGTGTATCTTTCTATAGGAAGATGTTGGTAGACTGCTCAGTGGAAATTCAGGAGAAGCTGCTACCGGCGAATTTTGTGGTATACGACATATCGGGGTTCGATATCATTTGGGGATGGATTGGTCGTTCTCCAGTTATCCTATGATCGATTATCGTAGGAAGGTGGTAGTTTTCAAACCTCCTGGGGAGCAGGAGTATGAATTCATGGGATCGTGTGTGCGTTCAGCGCCACAGATTTTGTCAACACTACAGGCGAGAAGGCTACTCTTGAACGGATGTCAGGGGTACCTAGCTTGTATAAAGGAACAGCCACAGGATGACTCGAGGACATTCGGGTGGTCAGCGAGTTCCCAAATGTGTTTCCAGATGATTTACCCGGTTTACCTCCAGATCGTGAGGTGGAGTTTGCGATAGAATTGCTGCCCGGTAAGGCACCGATCTCTAAAGCTCCGTACCGGATGGCTCCAATAGAACTTCAGGGGTTGAAGGAGCAGTTGCAGGAATTACTGGACAGGGGTTTCATTTGACCTAGTGTTTCTCCTTGGAGAGCTTTAGTACTGTTTGTAAAGAAGAAGGAAAGGTCGATGTGAATGTGCATTGATTACCGTGAGATTAATAAGGTAACTGTGAAAAACCGTTATCCTTTACCTCGTATAGATGATCTCTTTGACCAATTGCAGGGGATGCAGGTCTTTTCGAAGATCGACTTGCGGTCAGGATATCATTAGGTGAGGGTTAGAGCGGAGGATGTAGCAAAGACTGCTTTCCGAACCAGATATGGCCACTACGAGTTCTTAATCATGCCTTTTGGGTTGACGAATGCATTGGCGGTGTTCATGGATCTGATGAACAGGGTTTTCCATGAGTACCTAGATCGATTCGTAATGGTATTCATTGATGACATTCTGGTACACTCGAGGAGTACGGAAGAGCATGTTGAACATTTGAGGTTAGTATTACAAATTCTGCGGGAGAAGAGGTTGTATGCTAAACTTAAGAAGTGTGAATTCTGGTTGAGTCAGATTGCATTCTTAGGCCATGTGGTTACTGGGGATGGTATATCAGTTGATCCTAGCAAGATTGAAGTTGTGGTCGACTGGGTAAGGCCAAAGAATGTGCAGGAGGTTTGGAGTTTTCTAGGACTGGCGGGTTACTATTATCAGTTCGTAGAGGGTTTCTCTAAACTGTCTGGATCTTTGACATGACTGACCAGGAAAGGAGTGCACTTTGAGTGGACCAGTGATTGCGAGCAATGCTTTTAGGAGTTGAAACACCAGCTGGTTACTGCTCCAGTATTGACCACTCCTTTGGGAGATGGTGGGTTTGTGATTTATAGCGACGTGTCTCTGAAAGGCTTGGGATGTGTGCTTATGCAACAGGGCAAGGTAGTGGCGTATGCTTCTCGTCAATTGAAAGAGTACGAGAAGAATTACCCTACGCATGATCTGGAATTGGCTGCTGTGATGTATGCACTGAAGATCTAGCGACACTATCTGTACAGGGTGCAGTGTGAGATCTTCACTGACCATAAGAGCCTCAGGTATTTCTTCACACAGAAGGAGTTGAACATGAGGGAGAGGCGGTGGCTAAAGTTGATTAAATACTACGATTATACGATCAGTTATCACCTAAGGAAAGCTAATGTGGTAGCTGATGCGTTGAGTTGGAAGTCAGGCCTACAGCTGTATCTACGGTTGTAACTCAGTGTCACATCAAACAGGATTTGGAGAGCTTAGGTATAAAGTTGGTGGTTGGTGATTATCAGGCTTATCTTACTAGTTTGATGGTCCAATCGACTTTGTTTGAGCATATAAAAGTCGCGTAGGCTAGTGATGCAGAGTTGACCGAGGTTAAGGAAAAGGTACAGCAAGGACTGGCTACATAGTTGAACATCTCTGAAGAAGGTGTGCTAAGGTTTGGGACCAGACTATGTGTTCTGAATGATGATGAGATTAGAAGGACGATTCTGGAGGAAGCTCATCGTTCTATGTATACTGTACATCCTAGTAGTACAAAGATGTATCGGGACTTGCGCGAGACCTTCTAGTGGTCTAGTATGAAAAGGCAGTTTACTCAATTCGTGGAGCAGTGTTTGACGTGTCAGTAGGTGAAAGCTAAACATCAGAGGCCGGCAGGGGCGTTGCAACCTTTGCCTATTCTAGAGTGGAAATGGGAGCATATTTTCATGGATTTTGTGACCGATTTGCCATCAGCGCTTCACGGGCAGAATGCTATTTGGGTGATCGTGGATAGATTGATGAAATCTGCTCATTTCATACTGATGAGAGTTAGCCATCCTTTGAGTAGGCTAGCAGAGTTGTATGTGCGTGAGATTGTGAGAATGCATGGAGTACCGGTGTCCATTGTGTCTGATCGAGATCTGAGGTTTACTTCTCGATTCTGGACGAGCTTGCAGGAGGCATTAGGGATGAAGCTTACTTTTAGTACAGTGTTCCACCCCCAGACTGATGGACAGTCAGAGAGGACGATACAAATATTGGAAGATATGTTGCAAACTTGTGTGTTAGACTTTGGTGGTAGCTGGATACAGTTTATGCCACTTGTGGAGTTCGCTTATAACAACAGCTTTCAGTCTAGTATCAGGATAGCACCGTTCAAGGCTTTGTATGGTCAGAGGTGTCGATCTCCCTTGTGTTGGGATGAGGTTGGTGAACGTCAGGTGTTAGGACCTGAACTTGTGCAGCAGGCGTCTGAGAATATGGGTTTGATCTAGGAGAGGATTAGATCAACTCAGAGTTGGCAGAAGAGTTATGCAGATGTTCGCCGCCATGAGTTAGAGTTCGAAGGAAGAGGTAAGGTATTTCTGCGAATCGCTCCGATGAAAGGGGTTATGAGATTCGGCAGAAAGGGCAAGCTGAGACCAAGGTATATCGTACCATTTGAGGTACTTGAGCGAGTGGGTCCGATAGCCTATAGAGTTGCATTACCTCCAACACTTTCGAGGGTCCACGATGTGTTTCACGTATCCATGTTGAGGAGGTACGTGTTGGATCCTTCTAATGTTATTAGTTATGATGAGTTGGAAATTGGGGATACTTTAGCGTATGAGGAGATACCTATTCAGGTTCTAGACGGCAAAGTTCAGAAGCTTCATACCAGAGAGATACCGTTAGTGAAGGTAATGTGGCGAAACCTCAAGGTTGAGGAAGCTTCTTGGGAACTGGAAACGGAAATATGCCAGAAGTATCCACAGTTGTTTTGAGAACTTGTACATGATCCTACTATGGGTTGGGATAGGTGGTTAGTCGTCGAGAGTACGTGTGTATTGTGAACTCCTGAGACCATTTTATATGTAACCACGGTATTCCTTCCCCATAAGTGAGGGTATGTATGTGTATGTGTATGATGGGACTGCGCTGTGGTGATCGCCAATTCGCTCTTGAGTTGTGTCTATGTGTTCAATTGTATCTATGAATCTATGAATGAGAGATGGCAAATTTTGAGGACGAAATTCTTTGTAAGGAGGGGAGATTGTAAGAACTCGAACCGTGATAATGAGTTTATTTATATAAAGAGAGAGACATTTTGGTAAAAGAGCAGGTTCGTTGACGAAGCCGGATTTCGTCGACAAAGCCTTTGTACTTCTCATCGACGAAATTCAGAGCCTCATCGACGAGAAGAAGCCAAGGAGTTCCATAAATCGGGAAATATCAGGATTTGTCAACGAGGCCATCTATTCGTTGACAAATTCAGTGAAAGATTCGTCGACGAAGGTACCATTTCGTCAACGAAATCGGGCCGAGTCAAAGGGCTATAAAAGAAAATTCTCTTTTTTTCTTCATTAAGTTTCTCAAATCTCTCTCTCTCTCTCTCTCTCTCTCTCTCTCTCTAAACTCTCCCTACTCTCATTCTCTCTAGATTTCTTCATCGATCGTTGACGGAATCGGAAAACGGAAGTTACCACGAGGATCGTGGAAGGATTCTCAACAACTTCTATGGATCGGAATCTCATTTCGGAGGTTTTCAGGTTTTGGAAAAAAATCGAGGTAAGGCTCGGTTTTTAATTTTGATTTGGTAGTCTTGTAGGTAACTATCTTGTGCACATATTCTGTATTGTGATTTGTAGGTTTTGGAACTCGATTCGCTGTTAGGAGCCTTGGAGTTCGGGATTTGTTATACGGGGTTAAGGTAAGGGAAACTATGTTTATATTGGTTCTTTTCAAAATCGGACTCGGTGGAATTGTGGTCCACGGTCCTGTGTATGTTTTGGCTACTCATTTGGGAGGATCTAACGGGGAAAATTATGGGTTTTTCATTATTGCAGTTTTGGGGAAAAAGGGGGCAACGGGCTGAATCCTGGGTTTTGTTGAAAACCGAGTATATGTGTGATTTATACTCTGATATTGGAATGGTCGTGCCTTGACTTTGTTTAAACTGTATTTGCTTGGAAAACCATGATTTAGATTACCAAATGAGTGTGGTTTTTTTGGTTATATGAGCATGCATGTGTGTGTGATATGCGGAATTGCTGATAGGATCGCGATTCCAAGGATTCCAGGGACTGAGAGTGTCTAGCTCTATATCCGAGGGCGTGTGTTTATCGCCTGCCACATAGGTAAGAGTGTTCGGCTTTATATCCGAGGGCGTGACCCTATTCCGATAGATCAGGCCAAAGGGTGTGGATCCACCAATTAGCACCGGTATGATGTCATGAGAGTCGAGGATTAGCCATGTGCCGGCGGCGCCGTGCTTCGCGGGTTGGCTACGGGCCAACGCCAGAATGCCAAACCGGCTTCGGGCCAATGAGTGTGATGACACTGTGTATTACTGATCATGTGTGTGTATTGTGATGGGGCTGCGTATAAATGACCGCCGTATGCTTGCGTGTATGCATTGTGTGAATTAGTACTGAATTGCATTCAACTTCGTGTATGTTGTATCATGATAACACTCAAATGTCACACACCGATATAACCTGTGTTCTTCCTTACTGAGAGGTATCTCACCCCTACTGTACGTACATTTTTACAGGTCCTTCGAGTAATTGGAACTAGCGTCCTGGTGTAGGGAGCGTAGTGGCCGGTGTACTGCGTTAGCGCTTGGGTAAGTGCTAGGACTGTAGTTTGTTGGGTTGCCATTTTGAGTTGTATTTGGGCACCCAGTTTGTACGTTTTGTTAGAGCCATGTTCTGCTCTTGTATAGACTCTGGTAGGGTACTACATATGTTGATATAGAATGACTTTTTCCGCTGCGTATATGATTGTGGTGGGATGTGTTTAGGGTGCCTGGGAACCCCACAGGGTCGGACCCTCATCCATTGTACTGTATCTGTAATGATTTGTATGATACAATGACAGGTTAGGTTACATTTTCACCCCTGGGTTCCATTACGGGGTTCGGGGCTCGGGGCGTGACATGAAATATCTGGTTCATCAGGTCCATGAATACCGTAGGAGCATTGGTCAATATGAAAGGCATAACCAGAAATTTGTAGTGGTCATAACTAGTATGAAAAATCGTCTTTGGTACATCCTCTAATTTAACTCTCACATGATCATACCCGGATCGCAAATCGATCTTGGAGAAGACCTGTATGCCCTGTAACTGGTAAAAAAGATCATCAATTCTGGGTAACGGGTACTTGTTCTTTACTGTCACTTTATTAATCTCTCTATAGTTGATGCACATCCTCATCGACCCATCCTTTTTCTTTACAAACAACACTGGTGCTCCCCAAGGTGATACACTCGATCTGATAAATCCCTTATAAGAAGTTCCTGCAGTTACTCCTTTAACTCCTTTAATTCATCTTGAGCCATTCTGTAAGGAGCTTTAGAAATAGATGTTGTCCTTAGAAGCAACTCAATAGCAAATTCCACCTCACGATCAGGAGGCAATCTGGCAAGTCCTCTTGGAAAACATCTAAGAACTCCCTTACCATGGGAATATCCTCCAATTTAAGTTCTTCCTTTGGTGCTTCTCTTACGAATGCTAAGTACCCCCTGGCATCCCTTCAGAAGTAGCCTCCTTTCCTGAATAGCTGAAAGAATCCGTGGTGCAGAGCGCACACATGACCTGACAAATATAAATTCCTACTCCCTAGGAGGTCTGAACACTACCTCCTTCCTATGGTAGTCAATACTCGCGTAGTTGGCTACTAACCTGTCCATCCCCAAAATAATATCAAAACCGTGTATATCAAAGATAATCAAGTTAGCAGGCATCATTCTCTCCTGAATCCCCACTAGGAAGTCTCGAATCACTCTACTACACACTACCACAAACTCTGTCGGTGTGACCACTTCTAACTCAGTATCTAATGTTTGTGTTTCTACCCTGCACAATTTAATGAATCACTGAGAAATAAAATAATGTTTCGCACCTGAGTCAAATAACACTGCAACACTATTTGAAAGCACATAAATGTTACCTATCACCACATCTCCTGGATTCTCAACGTTGCCAGAACTCAAGGAATACACTCGTGCCTGCATCATACCCCTCTGGTAGTTTCCATGCAGTGCCTAGTTACCTTCCTGATACTGCAGTTGTGGAGGTGGGAAGTTCAATGTCGCGCAGTAATCTCACACCATATGTTCGGGCTTACCACACTGGTAACAGTCACTTGGTCTGCCCCTGCAATTGCCCGAATGCCACCTGCCACACTTAGGGAAACAAGGGTGTGATGAGATCCCCTGAAATGCCCTAGTACCCAAATCCGGATGTTGGCCTCTGCCATTACCATACCTCCTCCAAGGACCCTATCTTGCACCCACATGAGAACTAGAAGGCATCGACCTCTTCTTTGGGTTCTAAGCCTCTACATCCCCTGTAAGCTCGCCTCTACCACAATGGCCTTATCCACTAGTGTAGAAAACTCCTATACCTGTAACACAGCCACCTGTTTGATAATCTCCTACCTTAGACCCCTCTCAAACTTCGTAGACTCGCCCAGTACCATGTAAGGAGCAAACCGTGACAGCTCCACAAATTGGGTGGCATACTTCTGAATAGTCAACTGTCCCTGAGTCAGGTTTAGGAACTCCTCTGCCTTTGCTTTCCTGATAGAGGCTGGAAAATATCGAACAAAGAACACCTCTCTAAAGCAGCTCCACGTCATCGTCACCAGTACCAGTCTCTACTCCTCCAGCAGCTTTACTGCTTCCCACCATCTCTCGGCCTCTTTAATCAGTTTAAATGTGGCGTATAACACCTTCTGCTCATCGGTGCATCGTAGTACAACCACAATTTTCTTGATTTCCCAAGTCCAATTCCTTGCAAGAATTGAGTTGGTACTTCCCGCGAAGGTAGAAGGCTTTAAGAGAGTGAACTTCTCAAGAGAATCTCCCAGCTCAACAGTGGGATGATCCTGCCCCCGAGAACTCCGCATAACCTCTGCCACAAACAGCTGGGCGAAGTCTCAAAGTGCCACTGTATTATCACTGCCCCGCTCATGGGCAACTCCCTCATGACTAGTTCCTTCGGCAACAACGTTACTGTCCCTAGGATCCATTCTGAAGATAGAACCAAAACGAATTTAGAATTATCATATCCTAACATGTCTGGTGCAATTATAACATTAAAATATTTACTTTAAATAGACCCCAACACCGGCCTAAATCTTCTCCCCTAATTTACGACATACTCTGCCAATTTCATATTCCTGTTCTATTTTTCAAGTTCCTGCCGCTCCACTCGAAAACAAAACCATCAATGGATTGTCGGGTTTTCTGAACCCTTCAACTGATCAAGAAAAACACATAAACCCATCAAGGAATTATTGTCTCCAGGCCTACGAAGCAACACTAAAAGTTCATATTCTACCCATTCCTATTCTCGTCCTACTTAAACCTATACTCTGGTAAGATCATCCGACCTAGTCTATAGAACCTAACAAACTAGGCTCTGATACCACCTGTAATGCCTCGACCCGCCACATTGGCCCGAAGTGCTAGTAAGTAATGACCCGAATATTTATTACCTGATATAATCATAAATACTCTCTAATAGCACATACATATATAGTTGCAACCCGCATTAACCAGGGAATCCCAGGTGCACCTCCCATTACTGAAATTAAAACCAAACAGCGGAAGATTTCTAAAACATCCAAACACTTTACCAAAGTTCAAACTATACCCAAATGCATACATACATAACACCATCTGTCTACATATTACAATCCCAAAATAACAAAATACGATATCTGGTATCTTACTAGTTCTAAATTACTACTCCAAAAAGTCTAATCCCAACCTTGAGGTAAGCTAGGCACGATTCCCTAAAGGTCCTAAAAATGATTTGTATAATGGGGTGAGACACTTCTCAGTAAAACGGACTATATTATTATCATTGTATGACTAACATTAGTTCTCTTGTGAATATAAAATTCTATTATTTAATTGTATATAAATATGGCATTTTAAAAACTATACTACACTGTACATCAGAAAATACATAATTTGTGAATAATAGACTGTCGGCTCAATATTGCCCATATATAGTAAATTTTCCCATATATACATAAAAGACACAATATGGACTGTTGAAGTAACGTCGTCACACTATCACATACTCATATGACATGCTTCCCCCCATAAAGGGTTGTGTGATCCAAAGGCTAGACTCAACTCACAGCCGACGATTCCGCTGCTGAGTCAAAACTAACGTCGTAAGTACGATTGTGCTTACCTATGGTCACCCGGTATACCACAAATGGGGCCCCCGAGCAAAAACCTCGGAGTAGTACTGTGGCCCAGGTCTCCAATTGACTTATCACACTTCCATGCTCATGTGATTGCACTCACTGCCTGCATATAGCTTCAGTACCATGCTCACAATATCACATATCGCAAATCCACAGTGTTCTAGAATCATATATGGCAATTTACACAATAAATATTGTTTTATAACTCATTTAATATAAAACTTGATATTCAATAAAACTCAGCCCCCAACTGTTATATCAAAACTCGACCCCCAACTATTATATCAAATACTGAATAAAAAATCAGTTAAGGCATTCAATTCACATATGCCATATAAAAACTGTTCCCACGCCACACAAATTTTATTTGTTATCTATAAATAAAAATAACCTAATTAGGAAAAACAAAAATTACTGAAAACATGGTATGAGCATCTCTAGGGTTTTATGTAACTCAAACTACATATTTTATATAAAATAAGAGATGGTCAAACTATCCACATTATTTTCCCCAAAAACATATACTGCATTTTATTTAGTCCATATTTCACAAAATAGATGACATAATATAATCCCTTTACCTGTTTACTGAGAAGGTTCCTACGACGCTCCTAAAGCCCACCCTATGGCGATATAGAGCTCAAAATCTTGAAACCACATTTCCCCCAGTTTAATCAACTCAAATCCCAGATCAGCGGCCATTAAACATCCCCAGGCCCATACATCCCATTTAACTAATTACATGCTAACCAAATAGCCTATTTCCACCCTTACCTCAACTTTGATGCCTAGAAACCTCGTTCAAAAATCCAATCCGTTAAACTTGTAAAGAATTGCTCCTAGATCCACGTGGCGGCTTTCGATCGTCGATTTGGGCGACGAATGGTGAAAAAATTGAAGAGAGAGAGTGAGGGCGTGAGTTTAGAGAGAGAGAGAGATTGATTTCTTAATGGAGAACTATGTTAAAAACCTATTTATAACCCTTTGACCCAGCACAATTCGTTGACGAAATGGAGCCTTTGTTGACGAATTGCAGAAGGACATTCATCAATGAAAGAGGGGTTTGTCAACGAACCTTAAGTCTGATATTTTCCTTTCATTTGGGATCTCTTCATCGACGATGCTTGAATTTCATCAATGAGACACAAAAGGGAACTCGTCGATGAACACAGGGGATTCGTCGACGATTTCGGCTATTTGCCCTTTGAAAATTTTATTTTCTTCTTTTCTTATTTTCTCTTTATTTTCTAGGTTTGGGTTTCTACATGTTGAGTATTCTAAATTTGTCTCTCAACAATGTATTTATCAAGAGATGTGAGAGATGATAATGAAGAAAATCTTTGATTCAAATATATAAGGACTATTGAGTGTTTTTCAAAGATCCAAATCCCAAAATAACATTCACAAAAGCAACCTTTCAACAATAAACACAATGGGAGATAATGAAGATTAGCCTCACAAGAATGAACCACAATCACTCTTCAAGTTGCAATAAGCTTGCAAATGAAGAGGATAAGCAAATATAACTCTCCTTTTTAAAACAATTTTGCAAAGATAAAGAAGAAGAGAGTATAACTATATACTTGATTTTGAAAGTGATATGCAATTAAGGCACAAATAAATTTTGTGAGAATATCTGGCTAATCTAATGCTAATTGAATTGCTAATCTGGAATAATGAAAAGGTATATATAGAATTCCCAAGATTTTTGACTGTTAGGGATACAGAGGGAATTTTGAAAAAGTTTAATTAAAAATTAAAACAGATTAGTGCAGAAAAAATTTTGGGAACCTAAGAGGTTCGGTTGCCTAGAGCAATGGACCGGTCGCCTGAACAAACATAATAAATATGAAAGTTCTTAAGGGTTCGGTTGATCGATCACTGTGTTGATCAGCCGAGCCAAGGCGATTTTCCAAACCTTTGTAGGTTCAGTCGCCTGACCTATGGTTCAGTTATTTGAATGGCCAAGCTTGGTTGGCCGGTTAATTTTAGACCTTGAGGGCCGGTCTACCGAGGCAGATGTGTCAGTCTAGGATTTGGTTTCGAGCGCCCAGGGAAGATATGTGTTTAACAGGAAGGTCACCCGACCTCCTTAAAATTCTTAAACAAATGGCTTTGGTCAGCTGAGGCAAATTGAACTCCTAAGGTTTTGTCGACCGGGGCTCTTTGAAGTTGCATATTTTACCTTGTTTTTGTCTTTGAACTTATACAACCATGTGTGAATAAGCTATGGCAATTTAACTTAAAGGGTTTTGGTTCCTATGGTCATTCTATAGTATTTTGAGCATAAGATCCTATCATTCATGCAATGTATTATTACAGACCATAAATATTACAGGCCAAGAATAAATGCATTTACAATATAAAGATATCTTCATCCTTTGCTTTTCATGACCTTGACGGTCGGTAGGCTCGCCAAGGTTTGGGTCCTTAACTACCAAAAATAAAATTTATAAAACCTAACTAATCCCAAGTTCGGTAGAAAGTGGGGTAAGTCGGGTGTCAATCCTTAGGGACTTAAGCATAGTTATTAAACTACTTCCAAATTAGTTTACTATAGCCTTGTATAAAAGAGAAGTAAAAGGTGGTATTTTTCAATGGGTGAAATCTAACCAACTACAGGAAAGTGATTAAATGAAAACAAATAAATCTATGTTAACCCTACTCCTACAAAGCAGTGTTCAGACATGAGTTTAGTTTAGGATGTTGTTCTACGTAATCTACGTTCAATGAGTTTACCATACTAAACTAACTAGAATCCAGCTAAACAATCTAAGGAGTCGTTCGATGGCATAGAGTAGCAAAGGTGCACCAGCCGTCCGAAGCACGATCGGGAACCGGAGTATACTCTGTCACAGTGACCACGTGAACCTTTTTGGGAGACTGTAGCATAGTATGTGTACCTGACTGAAGAAATAGAGGTGTTAATCTTGTCACTAAACATCATCACAATCCAAACAAGTAAATGAAAGCAATAGAAGAGAAAGCAGTAAAAAGATCATCCCTTTTATATTCAGATTGTCTGTCACTAACGTCAAAAGATACAAGAGAGTGATTGTGTAATATACACGGATAGCACATGAAAGCAGCTGGTTATCACAGGCCGTCAAATACTTCATGCACACACCGAAGCAGGAATTGAAAACTATGCTACCCCTAATCTAACTTGGCTCTTAATGACATCTTAAGTCTGTCACTAACCTAAGAGAGGCCAAAGAGGAACCCAGAGCTCATATTTATAGCAAATACTTATAGGCTCTATGGTTTACAAGATTTGTTTCACAATTTAGGAAAGTCTGTAGTGTATCTCGCGTAAAAGATTGTTGCTGTCGACCAAATCGCCCCTATGTCTTTCTTATGCACACTTTGGTTGAGACTCGTGGGAAATCAGGAATTTGAATCTTCAATTTTTTCAATTGTGTCATGCCTCTGGGTCTTGCTAGTGAAGTTGATGGTCAAAACTTGCAGGATCTCAATCTTCAAGAAATCTCAGGACCTCGACATAGTCGCCCCTCAAGGTCTCTTGGTCAAACACTTCGTCAAGGCTCTTGGTAATACTAATCTCAGTTCTGACTTAGTATCTCGACGTAGTCACCTTGGAGAGTCACTTGGTCAAGGACTTGGTCAAACCTTCCAGCACTTTGATCTCAATCTGAACCTTGGAGTCTATGAGTAAAGACTTACTCGCCCCTTATGCTGCAAGCCGCACCACATGATTGCCCATCATCTTCTTGTCCCTTGATGATCTGAAGCTTCAGGAGCTTGGCTGAGCATTTGATTTGAGCTTTGAGTCCTCCAAATCCTCTTTGGCTTCTCGTAATGCCTAACTCCACAGTTTTAACCTGTTTTTCCTAAAAATACAAACAAAGCTTGCATAGCTCTAAACAATAATAACTCTGGGCAAATGCTTAGTAAAATGAGGATAAACAAAGATAAATGAGGGTTTAAAATCATACATTTTTGGGACTCATCACAACCCCCAACTTACACTTTGCTAGTCCTCGAGCAAAGAAAAATCTAAGAAAACTACCAAATCCTACCTACTTCCTCTTTCATGGGAAACACGATTGCATTTACCATATGCAACAAGGCTTTAAACCCGTAGGTTGATCCTAGCGGACGAGTTCAAGTCTTATGAGGGTTTCTAGGGCGATACCCACAAACACCAGTTCAGTGAATCATGAAATAAAGTTGCATGCAACAAAATTTATACCATTTTACATACAAGAATATATCCTGATTACATCTAGACCTTTTCATACGTGACTCCATTATACACACACTCCGCAACAATTGATCCATGCAAGTTTCAACAATATACAGCCATTATCAACAAGTATAACTCACAGAGAATCAACCAACGATTGCAATTTAGAGCTAATATTATCATGTAATCTCAAGTATAAATAAATTATATCACAAGGCATGTGTAAAGTACGTGATTTGTCACACTCATGTATCCCTGGACACCTACAGGATGTAACGCCTTGCCACGTGGGGCTCGAAGTGTTATAAGACCAATCATACGTCTCTGATACCATTCACGCAGTAGAATTAATTAAATAACCTCAAACAAAATACCAGAGTACTATATTTACATATGCAAACCCATAAAAAGGTACATCCATATTCCATATTATATAACCAGGAAAAAATATTAAACACAGTCTATACACATATCCGTTCTTTTATTTACTCACAAAACTATCCCGCCCTGGAGCTGTCTAAGCTCAATCACCTAGAGGACCTGAAAATATTAAATATTTACCGAGGTGAGACACTTCTCAGTAAGGAAGAAATAAGTTACAACAGTGTGTAGCTGAAATGTTTAATATATAATTACAAAATATACACAGTTGTATTTCACTATCAATAGAAGCTGAGAAAATGTATTCTTAATCACATCATTGTCAACTTCTCTGTCACCCAATCATATACACACATACATAATTATTTTTACTAATAATTCCCGGGAATAGGGAAGTCTACCCACCCATACAAGTAAATTCCTTCTACTCTAATGCTAAAACCAGGGCACTCACTTTTCTTAGTAAGCCCTCAGGTTATGTATCCAGGTAAAGTCTTCGAGAATAGGGAAGGTCACCTGCCTACACAAGTAGCTTCCTTTTGCTCTAGTATCCATAGATAATTACCAGAGCACTCGCCTTCCTTAGCAAGCCCTGGGGTGGAGAATTTTACTTTACCCTAAATACTTAAGTAATTAAAGTTACACATATCCAATGTCATCATTTCACAAAGTTCCATACATATACGCATGCCACAGCCAAACCACACAAGATAATTCATACAGTTTTCATTCATACCCACACATGGTTCATATCCACATAGAATACAACGTCCACATAGGACTCTAATCCATATAAAATACATGTCCACATAGGACTGGTCCACACAGGACTAACAATTACACAGGTTACACGGTCCACACAGGACTAATCATCATACAGATTACAACATATACCACCCTATTCATGGTAAATAGGTAAAAAAAAAAAAAAAACTCCACATACCACTGCCAATGTTTTACCCCCCAATATAAACACCCATATAATGATCTCCTCATACCACTGCCAGCGTTATATAATGGTTATATCAGGTACGATATAACAACCTTCTCATATCACTGTTAATGCTACATCGCAATTTAAATGAACCACAACACAGATCAATAACAAAACCAACCACTCAAGCACATCACGCATCTACCACAGTATACCCAATCAAACAGTATCCAAAACAAACCACTATTTTCAACCAAGCAGAATTCGTAGCCCAAACGGTATTCACAATCACACAATAAATCATAATTTCGCATTACTCGCAACCATTTAATTATCTAAGTTGTTTTCATGCCATACGATTTTTCCCAATATAATATATAATCAAAAATAGTATTTTCAATGCCTGCATCGTTTAGAATAATTTTCCTAAATATATAGAATTTTATACCCAAGATTTAGCGAGTTTAAAATTAATAAAAAACTATTATAAAGTATTTCCCCTTACCTCCTCCATAAGTTCCTGCCTAAACCGAACGGAAACAAGACCCTGTATTCCAAAAATCCCAACTTACTCAAATTAAAAAAAAAAAAAAAACTTATTTAATACTTCCTAGGTTCCATATATTTCAAAATAATAATAAATCCCTAAAATATTTCACTTACCCGGATTTTGGAGTGATTCCCAAGTACTCCAAATCAAAAATCTGCTCCGCCTATGTAGCAAAGATTCTTCCTAGGTGTCTCATGGTAGCTTCCGATCATCGAATCGAGGAGAAACGGGGCCAGAAACCTAGAGAGAATGTGAGAGGGCTATTTTCTAGAGAGCTTCCGATCGTCAAATCGAGGAGAAACGGGGCCACAAACCTAGAGAGAATGTGAGAGGGCTGTTTTCTATAGAGAGACTATGTAACGACCTACTATTTTAATGGGTTTTTATTTTATTTTATTTTATGTACTATAACATTTAAAATGCTCTGATACCATACTAGATTAAACTCAATCATCAACCTAAGTAGCGAGAAGTAGAAATCAAATGAACATAACCACATATAATTATATACAATACTAGAGTGTTAAATTGTTTATCAAAATATACATATATAACTGTTCCCCAGATATCCGTAACTTGTGAGGGCTATACAAAAATACTCCCAAAACTATACTCACTCTCTATTGTCAGGGCAATACCGAGGCCCCTCTATCTGCGAGCTTGATCTGCTCGCCTACCTGGATCACTAGAAAAATGTTAAAATAATTGGGATGAGCCAAGGCTTAGTAAGACGAAATATGCTATTACTAGTGTGTGGCAGATGAGTTACAATATTATGAAAATCTGTCTCTATAAAATCATTTATAATTGGATCTGTAAATACAGTACAAGTAATAGAAACCACTACAATTTCCATGTTGCTTAACATGTCAGTATTTTAAGTTTCTACTCAAAATACTTCTAATATAAATAAGTATACTTTCTATCTGTAAATCAGTACATACATAAAAATAACTGAAAACTGTCCCTGTGGATAACTGTGTGTCATTATTTAACCCTTCATGACAGGGTTGTGCGGCCTGTAGATGGGATCTACATTGGCTGGCCGACCAGGGTAAATCACTATACTCCCTCGGTCTGATTTGCCCTTCTTAACTCATATCTGATGGGAAGCCTATCCACGTTAGGGCACTATACGATCGAGCTATATCTGAATAGGTGGTTGCACTCTGTAAACTGTATATAGCTACGGTACCGTGCTTTGTAACTGTATGGTCCAACAGGGTCTGATACTATATAATCTATCTCTATATATACAGCTATATGATTTACCATGATTCTGAAATAACTGTATTAACCATGACAATGAAATAAACTGTAACTGTATCAACTGTATTTCTGAACTGAACTGTAATCTGTAAGTCATGGTACTGGAAACTGTACAATCATGGTACTTGAAACAATATAATCATGATATTCTGTAATTACTATAAAACATATCCACTGGCTATATATTCTGTAAAACATACCCTGAAAATACTGTAAACCATGCTTGTGTACTATATTTATATTCTTAAGCCACACAGTAATTTAATAACTAATATTCATAATTAATAACTATATAATGTCCTACTATGAATAATAACCTTGTAAAAATGTAAATTTCATACTGGAAATCATTTTAAAACTACCTAGCATAGCATATTTCTCTTGCTTGTTTCCTGCTAAAATCCCCTACTATAACGGGTCCAACACCCGCAGGGTTCTCCACTCAATACCCTGAAAACCATAAATCCCAGAACAAAATATTACTATTTCTACGTCTGTTACATTTCTTACAATTGCTGGAAACTCAAATTCCGAATAAAAGACCTTACCTTGGATTTGGGATGAATTCCAACTTCGTCCCACTGACGATCCGCTCCTGCAGACTTGCAGAGAACTCCGCCAGGAGTGTTGTGGTGGCCTCAGATTGTCGATCCGGTGACTGATAAGGCCGAAATCGAAGGAAGAAGAGGGAAGGGCTGTAGGGGTAGAGAGAGAGAGGGTTTAAGAAAAATTTTGTGCGATTAAAATCATTTTAGGGCAATTTATACTGCAGGATTCGTTGATGAGCCACGTCATCTCGTCGACAAGTCCTTAGTAATTTCGTCGACGAACCTTACCCTTCGTCGATGAAATTCAGAGTAGCCCAAATTCTTCTCTCGGTATTTTCTCGTCGGCGAAGCTCGCCCTCGTCGACAAGGTCCTGCTGTACCCTTGTCGATAAGTCCCCTATATTCGTCGACGAGGTCTTGATGAATTTATTGGGGTATTTTTCCAAAGTGCGATGTCGTCGACGAAGTCTACTACCTCCTTCTGTTCCTGTTTCCATTTTCCTCCCTATTTATTATTAAAATACTATTATTCTTTGGGTCACTACAGACTACATACAATATTTTCTCGCCGAAAAATGAAGCAAACTCTAATTATAGTCAGGGACTCGTTGACAAGACGTGGATTCGTCGACGATCCCATGAAGAACCCTTGTCAACGAGACCGTGAGTTCGTCAATGAGTTTCAGGATATCTCAAACCCTCTCGGTAACTCCTTGTCGACGAGACATGTACCCTCGTCGATGGGCCAAGGAAGAATGTTCGTTGACGAGACCAGTTGGTTCGTTGACGAGTTCTCACTGACCTTTCTTTAAAAATTCCTTTTTATTCCCTTTTTCCTTTTCTTTTATTTTTTTCCTATTTTTCCTATTCCATTTATTATCTTCCTTATTATTTTAAATAGTTAAAATTTTCTGAGTCGTTACATTCTCCCCTCCTTTATAAAATTTCGTCCTCGAAATTTGTTAATCACTCATTTTTCACAACTAAAAGACTAACTAACCACATTCATACATTTCAATCAATTCAAACATATGCAACATCGATTCATGCAAAGTCAAATAAAATTATTACTCATGCTAACATAGACATATTACTTGCGCCTTTAGCATTGTCCCCCTCGGGTGTACCTAACATATAAACACGTGCTGGAGCACTGCCGTCGTGAGGCATTGGGTTGTTCCTCTGATTCTGATTTGGAGCAGGTGCATTGTTCGACGGTTCTCAACATTCCCGGTCTATATGACCATATTTGCTGCATCTATAGCACACAACACCCCTACTCCGACATTCCCCCCAATGCCGCTGGTTACATCTAGGGAATTGAGGCGTGACGAATCACCCTGTCATCCTCGATCATTCCTTTCCAACCCCTGACCTACAACATATATGTTTTCCCTCCACGACTTTTGCTTGACATTTGTTTGGGGGTGTGGAGACACAGGTCTTCCTCTTCATTCTGATGCCTCTACACCTCTCTGCAGACTTGACTATACAACAGTGGCTTTCTCCACAATTGAAAAATTCTTTCGCCTTCGCATTTTTGGTGGTAACGGGGAAGTATCGATCGTAGAAGATCAACTTGAAATGACCCCAGGTCATTGCTATAGGTACTACTCGCTGTTCTTCCAACAGCTTCATCGCATGCCACCACCGTTTAGCTTCTCCGACCAGCTTAAAGGTGGAAAAAAGAACCTTTTACTCCTCAGTACAATTTAACACTGTCATTATCTTTTCCATCTCTTGCATCCACGTCTCAGCCTTGATTGGGTATGTACCACCATAAAAAGATGAGGGTTTCAAGCGGGTGAATTGATTAATCGTGCAACTCCAGTGCACTAGTGGGTAACTTGATCCCCCGAGGTCTCGTCTCATCTCTTCCCTAACCTGATGAGCTATTCCTTGCAACAATCAAGAGGTGTCAATTTCATCCCCACTAGAAGCTCCCAACTGGCTTTCTCCTCCTTCATCCACGCCTTTGCCTCTAGGATCCATCCTTTATATATAACATAGACAAGTTTAATATCTCTACATATTAATATATCTGACAAAATCATAAAACAAGAAACCAATTTAATATCCAAATCCTCAATTAAATATCTGATATCCAATTGTTCGCATTCATTTTAACCTCCAAATTCAAATTCCATATTTCAGTTTCTCCGCTTGGAAACATCACCGTCGATGGATATACCGTAGTTTTTTGAAACCATTGACTGATTCAGAAAATCACAGAAGTTCGTTAAAGGATTTCTGCCTCCAAGCTATGAAACAACCTTAAACTCCTATCAACACCCTAATCTACCCATTCCTACCTTATTGACCCTATGGGTCTTTCCCAGTTTTGATAATGACAAATACTCTGGTATTTAACGGTTGTCAAGTTTGTGTGTAGGTTCTTATTGACAAGTTCATATAATGGCATGCGGCAACCTGAAAAGAAGTGAAGACCCAACATATTCATTAATTGTTTTAATATATTGTGGGATAGTAATAATTTCATTTCAAAGGTCTGTAACAATCATTGCATATCATGCATGTAGGATCTATAAGATCAGAAATGTCGTAGACAGACCATAGGTTAATCAAATGACTTTAGGGCTTACTTCAGTTGACCTTTGATCAACTGATGCCAGGTTTTTTAGGTTTAATTGAAAAGCCTAGACCGTAGACTGACCCTAGGTCCCTACACACTCACACAAATAGTCCCCATAATCACTTATAATATCAGGGGAAGAATTGAAATAAATTGGACAAAATAAGCAAGTTCGGTCGACCAACCCAACCAAGCTTATTCAGCTTGGTCGACCGAACTAGGCAGTGATCAACTATTTGACTATAGTATGGTCGACCGAACCTAGTTAAGTTCACACAACTTGGTCGATCGAACTCCTACACGGGTCAATGTTTGACTCCTCGGTCGACTGACTAGAAATATACGGGGTGGTCAGGGAGAGGAGTTTTGTATTATAGATGATGGAGCCTTGCAGTTCCATTCCAGACTGTGTGTTCTTGCTGATGTTGATATTAAGAGGACCATCTTAGAGGAGACTCACAGATCTTTATACACAGTTCATCCTGACAGTACGAAAATGTATAGGGATTCGTGGGAGTTTTATTGGTGGAGTGGTATGAAGAAAGAGATTGTTGAGTATGTAGCATAGTGTTTAACGTGTCAGAAGGTAAAAGTTGAGCACTAGAGGCCAGTAGGTAAGTTGCAGCCACTTTTTATCCTAGAGTGGAAATGGGATCATATGTTTATGGATTTTATTTCAGGGCTCCTGTCAGCATTGCATGTCTAGAATGCAATTTGGGTAATTGTAGATCGTCTGACTAAGACCGCCCATTTCCTTCCTATTAAGATCAACTACTCCCTTAACTGACTGACAAAGATTTATATTCAGGCAATAGTCCATTCTCACAGAGTGTCGTGTCCATACTGTTAGATCGAGACTCGCGTTTCATGTCACGATTTTGGAGGAGCTTACAGGAGGCTCTAAGGTCTCAGTTACCTTTCAGTACGACGTTCCATCCTCAGTCAGATGGGCAGACCGAGAGGACGATATAGATATTAGAAGATATGCTTCAAGCGTGTGATGGATTTTGGAGGTAGTTAGACTAAGTTCATGCCGCTGGTGGAATTTGCGTATAATAACAGTTATCATACCAACATTGGCATGACACTGTTTGAGGCACTTTACCGTAGGAGATGTCGTTCTCCTTTATATTGGGACGAGATGGGTGAGCGGTGAGTTGTGGGACCAGAATTAGTATAGCAAGCGTATGATAAGGTTTGGCTTATTAGGGATAGAATTAGTGCAACTTAGAGCCGATAGAAAAGTTACGCCGATAACCGCCACAGGAAATTGGAATTTGGTATTGAATGTGATATGATATGTGGTGAATCGGCGAAACATTTAAATTAGACAAAAAGTTTTTAAATCTCCAATTCACCCCCTCTTGGGATTGCACCAAATTCAACATCAGTACTGCAAAATTAGGTCCTCTAAAACTATGAAATAGATCTCCACCGTACAGATCAAAGATCGACAAATCTCAAATGTGCTCTCCAAATTTTAGTAAAATCGGATTACAAAAGACCTTCCGATCGTCAAGTTGATGAAGAATGCACAACACACTACTACTACCTCACACACTGTCGTACAAGACTTTTTTTTTTTCCTTTTTTTTTCCCTATTGCGGTGCTCCTCCACACTGCAGCCTCCTTTAATTTGTCCTAATGGGTTTCAAGCACATGGGTTTCTTTTTTTATTTTTTTTTTAATGTAGGCTAGACCCAAAAAATCTCTCCCTCCAGCCTATAAGAAGGAGGAGACATTCATTAAGATTATCAAACAATTTTGATACCGGCTACCTCGACACACAACTCAAGCTTTGCATGAGGCACCACCTTTGTCATCATATCAGCACCATTCTTATTAGTGTGAATCTTCTCAAGTTCAAGTAACTTAAAATCCAAAACATCTCGAATCCAATAATATCTCACATCAATATACTTTGATTTACCATGAAAGGTTGAATTCTTACTGAAATGAATAGCACTTTGGGATTATCACAAAATAACACATACCTCTTTTGAGTGAATCAAAGCTCACGAACCAATTTCTTCATCCACAATAACTCTTTACATGCCTCAGTAACTGTAATGAACTCAACTTTTGTAGTGGACAAAGCAACACATTTCTGCAACCTAGATTGCCAAGACACAGCTCCCCCTGCAAGGTAATCAAATAACCTGAAGTAGATTTCCTCGAATCCGAATCTCCAGCCATGTCTGAATTTGTATAGCAAACCAGAACAAGTTTTTCAGAACCAAAATAGAGTTTCAAATCAGCTGTACCACGGAGATACCTCATAATCCATTTCACAGCATCCCAATGCTCTCTACTTGGATTATGGAGAAATCTATTAACTACACCAACTGCATAAGTTAAATCTGGCCTTATGCAAACCATGACATACATTAAGCTACCATCTGCAGATGCATATGGAACACTTTCCATGTCTCTATTTTCTTCATCATTAGAAGGAGATTGTTTACTACCTAACTTGAAATGTGTAGCAAAAGGAGTACTTACCACTTTGGCTTTCTTCATGTGAAATCGTTTAAGTACCTTCTCAATATACTTTTCCTGAAATAACCATAACTTATTAGCACTTTTTTCATGTGAGATTTTCATGCCAAGAATCTTTTTTGTTGGTCCCAAGTCTTTCATGGCAAAAGACTTTCTTAACGCATGCGTTAACCTGTCAAATCTATAAGCATTGTGACCAATAATGAACATGTCATCAACATAAAGCAACAAAATAATGAAATCATCATTAGAGAATTTTTGAACAAATACACAATGGTTTGAAGTCGTCTTCCTGTAGCCTTATTGAACCATGACAGACTCGAACTTCTTATACCACTATATAGGAGCTTGTTTCAGGCCATACAAGCTCTTCTTCAATCTGCGAATATAATTCTCCTTACCTTTCACCACAAAACCCTCAAGCTGGTTCATATGAATTTCTTCCTCAAGATTGCCATGGAGGAAAGCAGTTTTCACATCCATCTGCTCAACCTCCAAATCAAGACTAGCAGCCAAGCCCAAAACAATACGGATTGACGACATTTTCACTACCGGTGAGAAAATCGTCCCAAAATCAATCCCCTTTTTCTGAATGAAGCCTTTGACAACTAATCTAGCTTTGTACCATGAGAGTGAAGAATTATCTTCCTGTTTTAATTTATATACCCACTGATTTTTCAAAGCTCTTTGACCTTTAGGTAATTTTACCAGCTCAAAAGTGTGGTTGTCATGCAGAGATTTCATTTCATCTTCAATTGTACTAAACCATTGTTACTTTTGCTCACTTTCAATGGCTTCTTCATAACACTCTCGTTCTCCCTCATCAGTTAGAAGAACATACTCATCTATAGGATATCTCGTGGAGGGTTGTCGATCTTTGGTAGACCTCCTGGGTAAAGCTGTAGGTGGTTTAATAGTCAAAGTACCTTCCTCATCAATAGTTTTGTGATATTCCACTACATGATCATTCTGAATATCTGCCTCTATATCATACTAATTGTCAATCTCAACTATATTAGGAAAATTTTAAGAAGGAATCAGATCCAAGTCAACTGAACCATCACTATCCTGAAACTGAGAATTTTCTTTCTTGCCAATGTCTTCAATGGTTTGATCCTCTATGAAGACTACATCACGACTTCTCAAAAGTTTCTTTTCCACTGGATCATAAAACTTGTAGCCAAACTCTTCCTGACCATACCCAATAAAAATGCACTGCCTTGCCTTGACATCTAACTTGGATCTTTCATCTTTAGGCACATGAACAAAGGCTTTGCAGCCAAACACACATAGATGGTCATAGGAAACATCCTTCCCATACCAGATTCTGTCAGGGACATCAGTCTGCAGTGCAACAGTAGGAGACAAGTTAACTACATGAACAACAATATATAATGTCTCACCCCAAAATGATCCAGGTAGTTTTGCTTCTGAAAGCAAACATCTAACTCTCTCTACCAGTGTTCTGTTCATCCTTTCTGCCAAACCATTCAACTGAGGAGTCTTAGGAGATGTCTTCTAATGTCGGATGCCCTGTTGTCTACAGGACACATCAAATGGACAAAAATATTCGCCACCATTTTCAGTGCAAATACCTTTTGTCTTCTTTCCTATTTCTCTCTCAACTAAAGCCTGAAAATCTTTAAACATATCAAGCACCCGATCTTTGGATTTCAAAGCATAAACCCAAAACTTTCTTGAATGATCATCAATAAAAGTAGCAAAATAAAATGCACCACCAAGTGTCCTTACCTTTATTGGGCCACAAAGTAACTCTATTTTTCTGGAAGGAGGATGACTCTTAAATAAAACCCTTTTCTACTTCCCAGTCAAGCAGTGAACACATATTTTTAGTTTTGCACCATTTAAGTCTGACAACAAATTCTTCTTGACCAAGCAATCGAGTCCTTTCTCACTTATGTGACTGAGTCGCATGTGCCATAACTCTGATGTGATATTGCTATCAAGTCCTTTCTCACTTATGTGACTGAGTCGCTTGTGCCATAACTCTGATGTGATATCGTTATCAATTGCATTCATAGAATTTACGCAAATAAAAGCATTCATAAAATACAAATTAGAAAATTTGTTACCTTGGGCCATAATTAAATTTTCTTTGGTAAGTCTCCATTGTCCATTACTAAAGAAGTTGCACTATCCATCATCATTAAGTCCTCTCGCAGAGATCAAATGCAGATGAACACTAGGAGCATGCCTGACATTATTAAGTACCAATTTTGTTCCATTTTTAGTTTTTAAGCAAATAGTTCTAGTGCTAACTATCGGTACCACAACATTGTTTCCCATTTTCAAAACTCCAAAGTCACCGAAAGTATATGAACTGAAGAAATCCTTCCTTGATGTCACGTGAAAAGAGGCATCGTTGTCAACCACCCAACTAATTTCATTAATCGCAACACTAATTACATTATCATCATAAGCAATAACCAAATCATCTCAACAATAGTGGCAACACGATCATTATTATCCTAATTCTTCTTTTCTTGCTTGTCACTATTACTTTTATTTTCTCTTTTCCACTTGTAATAGTTTTTCTTGATATGACCATTTTTACCACAATAATAACACTCAAGATTTTTAAATTTTGACCTTGACTTGCTTCTACTTTTACTTCTACCCCTTTCATTTTTGTATCGACTTCTTCCTCTATCTTCTGTAACAAGTACCTGGGTATTATTTGTACCTATTTCTTTCCTTCTGGTCTCTTCATTAAACAAACTATCTTTAACAAACGACAGGGTCAATACACCATTTGGGGCTGAGTTGCTAAAAGATATTACAAAAGTCTCCCAACTATCTGACGAAGAACTTAATAGCAACAAAGCTTGTAGTTCATCATTTAAAATTATCTTCATGTTGGTTAACTGGTTTACCAAATTCTGGAAATCGCTCAAAAGCTCAGTAACAAATTTTCCTTCTCTAAGCTTCAAATTTACAAGCTTTCTAATTGCAAAAGCTTCTTTGTGAGTAGTCTTTCTCTCATAAAGACTCTCCAACTTCTTCCAAAGTATTTGGACATCTGTCTCTTGCACCACATGATGAAAAACACTATTATCCACCGATTATATGATTTTGCCAATTATTTTCCTATGCATTTTCTTCTAGACAGTTTCAGTTTGATTTTTTTGGCTTATTGTTACCCAACTTAATCGGATCAAATAAATCCTTACAATAAAGAATATCTTCTATCTTTGGTTTCCAAATTGAATAATTTGAAACTGTGAGCTTGCACGTAGTACCTACGTTGTCTTCCATATTTTATATGAACCAAGCTCTGATACCACTTGTTGGGAAAGTAACAAGACAACTAGCATAGTGGATAAATCTTTCCCAAAAATTAAATCTGTGTCAAGCAAAAATAACCAACCGACAATAATAATAAATCACACACCACAATAGGAACACCACGATTTTTAACGTGGAAAACCCTCTAATGTGAAGGGTAAAAACCACGGGACCTGTGAGACCCAATAAAATTTCCACTATAATAGAGACAACAATTATAGTAGTACAATCACCAAAAATGCTCACAAACTTAGAGTAAAAAGAATTCCCAAAAGAATCGCGATAAAATAAGAATGAGCGAAAAGAAGTCACCCGAACGTAGTTATTGTTAGTACTACAAAATCAGGTCTTCCAAAGCTTTGAGACAGATCTTCACTTCCCAAATCGAAGGCCGACAAATCCCGAACATGCTCTCCAAATTTTAGCAAATTCGAATCACAAAGGACCTTCCGATCTTCGAGTTGATGAAGACTGCACAACACACTACTACTGCCTCACACATTGCCAGACACAAATTTTTTTTCTTTTTCTTTCCCTGTTGCGGTGCTCTTCCATACTACCGCCTCCTTTAATTTGCCCTAATGGGCTTTAAGCACATGGGCCTTTTTTTATTTTATTTTATTTATATGGGCTAGACCCAACAATAAAATGGACTAATAAAAAGGCAGAAAAACTCCCCATTGCTACTCTTGTCTAGATCTTTATACATTCCCCCATATTGACATCCTCGTCGAATTTGATCATCATTGCCCGACACATCAACACCATATTGTTTCGCATAAGTCTCCCTTCGTAGTTTCAATTGTAGCCTCCTACAAATACAATCCAAATTGTCTTTAAAATCTCGACGTGGCACTCTTGTCCCCAATGGCAACATAAAACATAGATAACATTGTGCTCTTAACTCATCCATTGTCAACTTCTCAACACCACGAGTATGCCTTCGTCACCATTAGTCGTTCTCTCGTGCATTTCATCCATAAATGTAATCACCAATTGTTGCACACCTCTTCATCATTAGTGTCACGAATAGTCTTTGAAAGCATAAAGAGAGGATGGTTGAATGCACAATGTTCATATTGTGTGTGTGCCCTAATTGTGGACACATTACATACTTTTAGTGAATATTCATTTTCAAAATAATTCACTCTCATATATATATATATATATATATATATATTTTATATTTTTCATAATTTTAATTTTGACAAGACATATAATTCTTAACTTTAATCAAGATATTTTGGAGAGACTTTTTTAAAAAAAATTTATTAAGGGTAAAAAGTTTTAACTCTTGAAAGCATAAGAGAGATTATAACCGAAAAAAAGAAAAAGAAAAAGAAAAAAGGCTCCTACACGTCCATGTAAATACTTCCTACATGTGACCAAACGTGTAACCCTAGACCCCACATTCGTTAGCATGAGTGGACCTATTGTAGTATTGTCACATATTTCATACTGGCTATATAAAACAGACAAACCAAACAAATGAACAGGCCTCTCCTGCATAATACATCCACGATACATACCCCACACCAAGAGCTGATCCCTCTCACTCACTCTTCGATGGCCCAAAGAGCAGTCTATTAAAAAAGAGAAAAAATAATAGAAGGGACAGTCCACGATAGAGAATATTAAATGAACGGACAGATTGCCATCAAGCAGAGGGAAGCAGCAGTGGTGATAGATGGATGGGGTACAGAGGAGGTGTTGCAATTTCGTGCCCCGAAAACCTTTCTTTCCCATCTTACTCTTTGGCGCTTCCTGGATTTGATCGATCCTTTCTTCTCTCTTTCTCTCTCTAGCTAGCTAGCTAGCTACTATTACTCACCGGGTCTCTCTTCTCCTCTCTTTTTTACTCTCAAAATTGCCAGTAATGGCAGTGGAGCAGTGGCAGTGCAAGAAAAGCAGCGGAGAGTTTTCATCGGGAAGGTAATGCTTTGCACCAGAAATATAACACGTCGCCAGTAGCCCCCCCTCCTCCATCTCCCTCTACCTCTCTTCTTTCTTTTGATCAGCGCCCTGCGTGCACTCTCTGCTGTCTCTCTCGCTCTATCTGATTAATCACAAATTAACACACATACAGAGAAAGGAGAGAGAGAGAGAGAGAGAGAGAGAGAGAGAGAGATTTAAGCGCTGCTAATAACCTGAAAACACACATTTCCAAAGCCAAACAGGCTTGGGAAACCTTCATAAAACTGACCACTGTGTAAAAGCCTGTAAGCAGTAAGCATAAAACCCGGGAGAGCACTGCAGGACGCACAAGCTACTGAACTCAGTTAGTGCCTCAACTGAAATTTTCTTTTTTTTAAGGTAAAACTTAAAAAGTATTGCACTGGGGGAGGGGTGGGGGTGTTATTATGCTATATAGGAAGGAAAGTAAGGAGGAAACTTAGTACGAGAGAGAGAGAGAGAGAGAGAGAGAGAGAGAGAATGGAAGGTGGTTCTAGTAGAAGTAGCTCATCTCCATGTTCGACGGCATTTGGAGTGGACAACATCAGCAGTAGTGGGAATGGGCTATGCCCCATTCCCATGATGACGATGATGCCTCTCATGACTTCTTCTGATGCAGATCACATCAACGCTCCTCTCTATTTTCCTGCTCTCCATCCCAACAACAATAATTCTCCTAATATTGATCAACCTCAAAACCATCCTAACTCAGCTACAGCTGCAACTCCCACTGCTGCCACAGCAACTACTGGGGCCTCTCACCATCTGATCCCTCACGATCACAGCGACAACCGCCAGCAGACAGCGTGTTATTTCATGGAGAACAACGACGGCCGCAGCAGCAGCAGCGGCGGAAGCTCTAGTTCCGCCATCAAGACTAAGATCATGTCTCATCCTCACTACCACCGTCTCCTTGCTGCCTATGTCAATTGCCACAAGGTATATACACAGACGCATAAATATATTTTTTTAAAAGAAAAAATAGCCTTAAGTACTAAAACCCTATAAATCTCTGTGCATGCTTGGCATGCATGTTCAACTGCTAAATGTTTCAGCTTTGTTACTTCCCCAATTACTAAAATGACGATGGAGACAGTTCTAGTAAAGCTAGCTGGGTTAATTTTATGCCCTTCCATGTTTCACTGCTTGTTTTTAATTGTTTTATTGCATGGAGTAAGTAAGAGATGGGTTAAGATGCAGGTGGGGGCGCCAGCGGAAGTGGTGGCGAGACTGGAGGAGGCGTGCGCTGCGCAGGCGGCGGCGATGGGGTGCTCGGCGCCCGGTGCAGGGAGCAGTTTTGGGGAAGATCCGGCGCTGGATCAGTTCATGGAGGCCTACTGCGAGATGCTGACCAAGTACGAGCAAGAGCTCAGCAAACCATTTAAGGAAGCCATGCTTTTCCTCTCCAGGATCGAGTGCCAATTCAAAGCTCTTTCGCTTTCTTCTTCAGATAATTCTGGTAGTGAAATATATATCACTCTTGCGTCTCTGATCTCTTTTCAGTTTTCATCACTCACTCTCTTAACTCGAACCCTAGCTAGGTAGATTTACTGTTTCAGCTAGAATATGAATTCTTATTTAATAACCCCATTTGTGCATGTGCATCAGTGCATGTTTATCATGTTTCCGAGGGCATAGAGCCCTGTGAGATTTTTTTAATTCTTTCTTTTGAGGAATCTCTCTCTCTCTCTCTCTCTCTCTCTCTCTCTCTCTCTCTCTCTCTCTCTCTCCTGTTTTTATTTATTTTGTGAAGTTTCTAGTTCCTTGCTGCTTCTTTCATGTGCATGGGTACCTGTCTGTTCATACTCTTGAGTTGGGCAAGTATGCCCCCGAGTCTAGTGGTTCAGGACATCTCTCTTTCACGGAGGCAGTGGGGTAAAGGATTGTCAACTAGGGCATTCTAGTGTCTTGTATATTACTATCCAAGACTTGTATCATTTGATGATGCCATGTGGAAGCTAGGTTAAACTAGCAGGCAGTTATGCTATTTGTTGCATCTTACTCGTATACATGTATGTATATATGTGTGTGTACCTTCCTTTGATTCTCTTCTCATTGTATATATGTGAGGGTCTTAATTGAGCTGGGTTTCAGTTCTCTTTGATTCTTATATTTAAAATTGGTATACACTTGACACATGTTTGCAGCTTTTAGGGTTAGAACTTGGAAGAAATAAATTCTTATTTTTTATCCAAAATTTGATGTGATCTAGAAGGATTGAGGTGGCTAGTAGCATTTCTTCTTTTGTTGTAGATTGTCTGAACTGGAAGAGTAGAATGTGTAGCATGCGTGCAGTGAAGACATGCCAAGAATTTTTTTGTTGATGAAATATGTGCTGTACCCTTGTACTAAGGTGTGCATGGGAGCATAGATTTTGGTTATTGGATTTAGGTATTTGTGGATTTGAAAGAAATTTAATACAATTTTATAATATGTTTGTCCAAATTCATACAAATCCAAATCGATATTAATTTTTGCATTGACTAAATTTATGCTTTTTTGGATTATTTTTCACGTGATATGCTATTGGAAGTTAAACTTGGTTTGGAAGAAACCCTAATAGTTATGTGGTTAAGTGAAAGACGCTGTCATTTTAGTTTTTGGGTAGATGTCTTGAAAGTGTCAGTTCTTGTGTTGTGCTGAAAGCTTGCATGTGGGTACAGTGAGTAAAGGTGCATGTATAAAGCTTCATATATCAAGTTTATAAGTACTCTCACTCAAGCATTTGAAGCAAAGTAGAGTCCAAGCTTGTAGTTTTGCAAATCATTCTTTTCCTCTTTTTGTTCTTCTGCTGCCCATTTTTTATCCTAAATGTTAAGTGATAGTTGGGATTTTATGATTGCTCTAAATGTGGAGCTCGAGTAAAAATTAAACACATAACTGTAGTTTATAAGCATACTTTCTCATTTCAGTGCTATCTGTTCGTTTATAGTTTTATACATGTATATGCATGTAAGTATCTTTATAGTCAATTCTGCCTCTTAACGCCTAGTACTTGTTAATTTGTAAAGTTTTTGCATGTGGGCATGCTGTTAAATATGTCCAATATCTGTCTCTGGAATTAAATAGGCCGGTTTACTGTTGAATTTTAATGATTTTAGTTTCTAGATTTACACCAGACATGCTTGCAGGAGAACTTCACAATCTTGTTGATGCTTTGAATTCTGCTAGTTTTTATACCATGAAGATTAAATTAAACTAAATTTTGGTTTTAATTTTTCTATGGAGTCTTCAGTATGGTACCTGATTTTAACTCAAGACTTCACTCTTTTGGGGTAATCCCCAGTCCCCATGTAGAAATAGGAGGCTGGTGTTTGAATCCTCTGGAGGGAGCTTGTTAAGTTGACCGAGGATCATTGTAAATTGTGATCTTTTTCTTTTTATGAAGCAATATTTTGTGGACTACAGTTATTTGAGTCTTCGTAGTATTCTTAATTATTTTTTTAAGGTAAAGAGCATTTATTTAATGAATGCAATGGCAGAATTCTGGTGACGGAAGGTGTCAGGAAGGATTTGCTAGTACCCAGTTTGGTTTAAGGATTACTAGGATTTGTTAATCACTGAATTAAGGTAAGGTTCTGAAAATCATAGCTGAGTCTGCTTCAAAGGATCAGTGTTTGGATCTCTTGTCTTGACTGTTCAGCCTTTTAAAAATCTTAGGCTGCTTTTAACCCTTCAGTCTCCAACTTTGCAAAGTCACCTTGATCAAATAAAGGATCGTCCATTGAAGATTATGTTGTGATTCTGACCTGGCAAAACAAGCTGAAGGGCAGCGTAAGAATAAGGAATGAGATGTTAGAACATGATGTTGGATGTTGGCACTCTCTTTTAAGACAAATTACCTGCAGCAAATACTCTCAGAAGTGACTGTCCAAAGCAAGAAGCTGACTTTAGGAGGAATGGCTGATGCACAAATCAGCTTGGGGTGAAATTACTTGAATGAGCAGTCATGGTTTCTTGGAACATATGAATATAGAAGGATTCCTCTTGAAGGGCTGGCTTGGCATTTGGCCATGTCCTTATATTGTGTCCGTTGCCTTGAATCTTGATTGAGTATTCTTTTTCCCTCAAACAATGAGATTACCTATGGATAGCTGGTCAAATCCTGTAGCTGTCCATAGTCATTATTGAAAAGTGGCATTGTTCATTTGGAAGAGGGATCAATTTTGCCACCAATGCTGTAACTCTTTTAGGTTTGGAAAATTATTTCCCTTGTGGAAGAAATAACTTCTGTATTTTCTCTATTCTATTGGTGATTTCTCAAGGCGCTGTATGCGTCGATGAACTATAAATTGGTAGATTTGAGAGAGTGCTCTTTGGAAGTGCTAGACATCCCCATTTGGACAGGTAGACTTCTTTACCATTTGGCCAATTTTGGTTTAAGCCTTTCAATTGCTGGAGCCTAAGCATTTGGTTACACTTGTGATTTGTGGTGATCCATCTTGAGGTTTTAGGGTTTTCACATTTGTGTATGCAATAGATACACCGCATTATGCCACTAGGTGAATTTTGATTTTAGCCTTTCAATGACTGGAAACCAAGCAGCTATTCTTGTCATGACAGTGACAATTTTGATGTCTTGGGCTTTCCATAATTTGTGTATGGTTTGCATAGTGATTGTATGTAGAGGACTATAGTTTGAAATCTCATTAAACATGAAAATCATGCATTCAAAGTAGAATTAGTTGAATCAGTGCCTGGGCATATCAGATTTTTTCTTTTAGTATTAGATATCTCTACCTGCTGAATATTATGTGGTGAACTAATGCATTTCTTTTATCCAGTTGCACCTTTTGAATCTGATGGACCTGTTGATTATTTTAACCACTTAATTTTTAAATTATTTGGAAGGTAATTAATCTTTGCATGTTGTAGTTTTTCACAGAAACAGTATTCACATGGTATGATATTTAGTGTGGTTGATTTAACATTTTGAAGTTCTTGTGCTTCTGGGAGTTACAGTCACTATTTTGTTTGAGCATTTTGTTGTCCTTAGTGCTTAACAAATTATACTTGTGCTTTTTATAAGTGTTTAGTAATGGATTAACTTTTGTTGGTGGTTACCAAAAGTTAAACAGAATTTTTTGGAGAAGTTCCAAATTGTAGCTTTTTTCAATGACAGCCGAGAATGAGACCTGCAATCCATCAATTGCTATTAACACCAACATTTGCAAACTGCAAGCAACAGTGAGACAGTACCAAATAGCCCCTAGTCATTCACTCTAAATATGTAGGTTCCATGGCTTTAGAAGCTTTGCATTTGGTGTTCCCCTCTCTCTTTCTCATGCTACTTGTGACAAAAAGGTCTAGAGTTCAAACTTCTCCAAATCTATTCGACTAATTAAAAGTAAAGATTATAGCACAAAGCCTTCAAGATGATGCCGCCCATTAATTCATCCTCGATGAACCTGAATTTGACCAAATTTGACGGAGTTTGACATGATGATTGTTATGGCAAGTGGACAATGGTAAGGGTACCCTAGACATCAGCCGGTCTTACGCTTGAACCTTAGAAGGCCAAAAACTCAAGCTGTGGAAATAATATCTCCAATTCTGGAAACAAGGTTTTGTAAGTGGTATTCCAATCCATTTATTACTAGTTCTTCAATCATTAAGGTGGATTTGCTGTGAAACAAGTGACCGTTTTGAGGTAAATTTATCAAAACAGTATTTTAGTTTTGAGTTGTCTACCAGAGTAGGTTTACATGCATGAGTGATGCGTACATTTTCATTCGTGCTCCTAAGATATACTTTAGACATGCAGAAGCATTGTCCTGAACGAATTATAAGCAGTATTTATCGTGTTCTAGTTTATATAATGGCATTAATTTTTTTTTTGCACGCGATTCCTTAGAGAGAAGTAAGAAGGTATGTTGAGGACAGTCCTATAGGAGACAACAGATTGAGATATATTGAAGAGAGAGAGAGAGAGAGAGAGGAGCTCTAGTTGTTCTAGAGGGAGGGATTGTTCCCATAACCTGAGCTCTGAGTTAAACAATAAGGGTGCGCCCCCGGGCCATAAGACTCCTCCCTTCGCAAGGATAGGGGGGGGGGGGGTTGTCACAGTGTATGCAACCTTATCCCTACTTTTATGTAGAGACACTGTTTCCTTCGACTCGATCCCATGATCAATTGGTCACAAAGAAGCTACCTAACTGTTGACCCAAGGCCCCCCTCAACTCGAGCCGAGTTGTGAAAGAAAAATGATGTGTATGGCATTTTCATTACATTTTTTTTTTCTTTTTTGTGAAACATTTGTTATAGCATGCTAATTGCGACATGCAGCTCAGTAATATGAACCCATTTGATCAGCTTGAGATGCTAATTATTTGTTGTCATGTATATGACTGAATTCAGTTTCCGGTGAGGCAGTTGATAACCATGGATCATCTGAAGAAGAGGTTGATGTGAAGAATGATCCCATAGATCCTCAAGCAGAAGACAAGGAACTGAAGGTCCAGCTTCTGCGCAAGTACAGTGGTTATTTGGGCAGTCTCAAGCAAGAATTCATGAAGAAGAGGAAAAAAGGAAAGCTGCCCAAGGAAGCAAGGCAACAATTACTTGATTGGTGGAGCAGACATTACAAATGGCCTTATCCATCGGTACTTGACATAATCTCCATCCTAAATGCCTTGATTTAGTTAAAGCCATTAGAGCACTTGGTACTTAGGAATGACATGAAATACAATGAAATTGATTTACACGTTCTTCATTTAATTTCTTACTCCATTCCACATGGTGAAGCAAACATAACTTTGTTTAGTTTTTGCCTTCACCTGCATGCATGTCTCTTAAGAACTGAACTGCTGCTCTCCATAATCTTCCTTTTATTACAAAAGGGTAGTCTATTTACTATTTTAGATCCTTTTCCTATCCTTTCTTAAGATTAGAAACCATGATCCGCACAAGAGTGTAGAACAGAATGGAATAGATCTCGTCTTTATATTTTTATGCATTCACCATATAATTTTCCTGTCACTCGCTCCCATTCCATCTCAACGTGCCTTACAAGTTCTTTCACATCACAGGGTTTTTTTAATTTGTTTAAAATACTATGAGAAAAACACATGCTAAACTTAATTCATTTAATGAACTGTTTATGTGTGTATAAACACATGCAGGAGTCCCAGAAGTTGGCTCTCGCAGAATCAACGGGGTTGGATCAGAAGCAGATAAACAACTGGTTCATTAATCAGAGGAAGCGACACTGGAAGCCTTCAGAGGACATGCAGTTCGTGGTTATGGATGCTGCTCATCACCCCCACTATTTCATGGATAACGTTCTCAGCAATCCATTTCCCATGGACATTTCTCCCTTCCCCATGGATATTTCTCCTTCACTCTGACTACCATATATATATATATATATATATATATATATGCTGGCTGATGATCTAATTGGTACGCGTGTGTATAAATATATAGTAGTTGTAGAATTATTCCAACTTGCTTAATGTGCGTTAATTTTGATTGAAGTAATGGCCCATGCTATGATGGATAGATGTAGGAGCGATTAAATTAATGCATGGGCATCTGTTTTGTAACTATGGTCGTGATTTATATATGCTTTTTTGGTACAGTAATAGGTTAAAACTGCTACAGTAATGAGAAACTGTACCCAAAAGTTTCTTGGAAATTTCAGTTGGGTGATAGATTATTTTGTGTTTTAGAGAGATCTTGAATTTAGAATTATATTGAAAATGAGATATAATATAAAATTATATCAAAATTTGTCTGAAAATACAGCAAGTATTTCTTGATGTTGAACACCCAAGAGCACTGCAGGCGTTCTATGGCACAGGCGCCTAAAATGCCCTGATCCTGGCGCACAAGTTGGAATTACATTTTGGCCATGGTGGAGTGCCCCAAGAGAATCATCTTATACATTATCATTGATGCAGGGTGGCATTGGGTTTGTAAGACGAGCAATGGAAATCAGGAGTCTTAAGCCAGAACAAAAATCAATGTTAATATCGAACTAACTAGCTTTCATTTTAGCATTATCTATGCATTGCATGGTTAAAAATTCCAACTCAACTGAAGAAACGTGTATGGTGATTTTGAAAAATTTTCTTTCACCAAGCAGACCCTGGATAGTCCTTTGTAGATCTGTGCTGTTGAGGTGACTATCACTGTTTCTGCGAGGGGTGTTGCGGTGGCAATCAAGAAATTCATTTGCAGTTGCCACTATACTTCGTTGGCTAAAAAGTTCACATTGCACCACTAATGGAATTGTCATCAATCCATGGAAAACCAAGGAAGCTTCCCAATTCATCCCTTATTGGCTCAGGATGATACCAAGTCATTGGTCAAGCCAATAACTCCAACAAATTCGTTAGTCTTATGCTGCGAGTATTGGAATAGTATAATGCCCTCGGTGGATTCCAAGTACTCTTTATTGGTTTCACTTGGGGAAAAATTTTAAGAAATGGTCCTAAATCTCTTATTGAAATTTCAAGAATGCCTCCTTCAATTCAAATCAAATTCAGTTTGCTTTAGTCAACTCATTTAAACAAGTGGGATATGGATTGCATTTTAGTCATCTGATTCCTAATCCTTATAAATTTATTTTATTTAATCTAATTTACCTAATTCTATGATGATGCAATATGTGGGGAAGCAAACAATATAATTGATTATAAATGTAATGATCTTCTCACTAATATTGTGACGCCCCGAACTTGAAAATGAGTCTCAGGGGGTGATTTAGTAACTTAACCTGTCCTTGTATTATACAACTATCCATGATATTATACAATATCAGGGTCTGAACCCGTAGGATTCACGTATATACTTTATATCATCACATACACAATGTATATACACATCGGAATTATACAACCTAATACATTCATAACACCATACTAGAGTCTATAGAACATTAGGATCTAATCTTATAATACAAAACATAATTCTTGGGTATCCACATAACCCAAAATGACACCCCGGCCATGGTTTAGTACTTACACAAGTACCTAAACAGTGCTAACCAACACCCACGCTCCTGAAATGCTAGAACGCTAGGGTTGGCTACTCTAAGGACTTGAAAAACATTTGTATGATAGGGGTGAAACACCTCTCAGTAAGGGAGAAACAGGTTATATCAGTGTATGACATGTGTGTCATTTCAACAATAAAATATAAACATTTCACAATTCCAGTATTTTCACAATACAATTTTAGTATACATACGATACAAAACAATATGATTTAGTGTCATCACACTCTTTGGCCTAAGCTGGCCTGTTTGGTGATATTTCACATCCTTTGGTAAAATCTGGTGCCCCTGGTAACCTGGCGTAGCATAAGCCTCCACAGCGTTGAACCGATGTAGATCTGGTGTTCTTACACCCTTCGGTATAAATCGGCCTATCTAGTGGTATTGCACACTCTTCGGCAAAAGCCGGACATTTGAGCCAACGGTAGTTAACCGACTCAGCCACCTACGATATTATTTCGGCACACCTCATATTTCAACCTTCGGTAGTTAACCGGCACGCTTCGATTGTCCCTGACCTTTGGTATTATTCCGACTCGGCATTTTCACAAAACCTAGAACAATTTTGGAACTCCTGTTCCTATATCTCATTTCAATTACTCACAGCCTACAGTAATTAACTGACACGCTTTTCCACAAAACACATCGTTCAATTCATCATCTCACTCCACACTTATTTGGGCAAACAAATAATCTCATAACAGATAATTCGAAAATACAATTTAACATAATCAAAGGTATGATCATATCTATATTATATAATTTATACAAATATATAATTTTCCAACAGAAACAAAGAAACCTTAATTTTCCCAAAAATTGTAAACCTAAAAATCCCGTAATTTCACCCAATAAATTTTCCCAAATAAGTAACCAAAACATCCGTATAATTGTAAACCATAGTTTTATGGATTTAGATTATAAAAATAACTGATATAAATAGAAACCCCTTACCTTTCCTCGAAAACCAAAACACGAACTAAATGGCTCAAGAACAGAGAACTGAGTTCCTAAAACCTAAAAATCGAAGTACACAACTTCAATATAATCCTATCTACTACATATCTACTGAACCAAAAACGAAATCAAACCCTTACCTCGATTTCAGGAAAAAACCCGAAAATCCTCAAAACGAAGATCTGATCCGCTATAACCGTAGAGATTCCTCCCTTGATCCATGTAGTAACATTGGATCGTCGATTCGGGTAACAGATAGCCCAAAATAAGAGAGAGAGAGAGAGAGAGAGAGAGAGAGAGGATTTTGAGTTTCTTCTCCATTAAACAATGAAATAGATATTTATAACTTAGTTGACCCGGTTAGCCTTGTCAACGTGATGGCACCTTTGTCGATGAGCAAAAGAAGGGTATTCGTCGACGATGGAGTTGCCTCGTCGACGAGCCTGAGATTTTAGTATTCCCAAAATCTCTCAACATCCTCTCATCAACAAACCTCTTAATTTCGTCGCTGAGCTGTTGAAGGAACTTTGTCGACGAGAGAAGGAGCCTCGTCGACTAGCCCTGCTATTTTTTTTTTCCTTTTTAATTTCCCTTCTCTTTTCTTATTTATTTAATCCATATTTTTTGGGTTGAGTTCTTACAACCTCCCCTCCTTATAAAATTTCATCCTTGATATTTGCAATCTCTCACTCACTAACTCATCAATATACCAAAACGCATACCCAACTCTAGGAAGAGCTGGCGGCCACTCACATAGCAGCCCCGTCCCAAATATATTACATACCCTTACTTACGGCGGAGGAATACCGTGGTTACATACACAGGGTCTCGGGAGTTCACATTCATCACAAAACCCTCCCAGAGACTAACCATGTAACGACCCGGAAAAATTTTAAACTATTTTAAAATTATAAGAAGGATAGAAGGGAAGGAAAAAAGAAATTTTTAAAAGGTGACAGCGAGCAATCATCAACGAACCAACTGGTCTCATCAACGAGCGTTCTGTCTTGGCTCGTCGACGAGGGCACATGTCTCGTCGACGAGGAATTGTTGAAAGGGGTTTTCACATGATTGAAATTCATCGACGAGTTGGCTATTTTGTCGCCGAACTGTATACTAGGACTCGTCAACGAGTCCACGTGTCTCGTCGACAAACCCCTGCTTATAAATAGCAAATTCTTTCATTTCAGCGCGAAATCTGTTGCATGTATCCTCTCTTTCACTATAATTTCGGCCCTACTACCTTCTCTCTTCGATTACGAGTCAGATTTATCTCAGTTCGACGATCGGAAGCTACCGTGAGACTCCTGGGAAGATTCTCTACAATATAGGTGAAGCAGATCTTCGATTTGAGAAGTTTGGGAAACATCCCAAAACCAGGGTAAGTGAAATAATTTAAGGTATTATTATTATTTTGAGGTATTTGGAGCTTAGGAAGTATTATAATGGTGTTTTACTAAGATTTGAGGAATCTGGAATTTTTGGAATACATGGTCTCGTTTTGTTGATTTTAAACTGAATCCCAAGGAGCAGGTAAGGGGAAATATTTTATAATAGTTTTTTAATAATTTAAACGACTATTTTTGGGTATAATTTCTACATATCCAGGTATAATTTTTTTGAAACATGCTGGTATTGAAAATACTGATTATATATATATATATATATATATATATATATATATATATTATATCGGGAAAATCATGTGGTTGAAACCATTATTGTTAATTAAATGATTGTGAGCATTGTGGAATGGTGAATCATTGAAACTATGAATATTGTTGGTTGTAATTCTTGGCTAGTTGAATATACTGGTTGGATTGTGAACTTTGTTTGGTTGAAAATATTGGATGATTGTGTACACTATGGTAATTGTGTGGATGTGATTGATTGGTCAAGTTGGTTATTGATTTGTGTTTTGGTTCATGTAAATTACGATATAACGTTGACAGTGGTATGAGGAGGTCATTATATCGTACCTTGTATAACCTTCATATAACGTTCTGGTATAACTGTCATATAACGTTGGTAGTGGCATAAGGAGGTTGTTTACCTATTTACCATGAACGAAGTGTTTGCTTAGTAACCTGTGTGGTTTGATTAGTCTTGTGTGGACCAGTCTTATGTTGACATATATGTGATGTGTGATTGGTTAGTCCTGTGTGGACCAGTCCTGTGTGGACATGTATGATGTGTATGTTAGAGTCTTGTGTGGACGATTACGTGATATGTGGATATAGACCTTGTGTGGGTATGATTGAAGATGATATGATTATCTTGTATGGATTGATTGTGATATGCGTATATGGGTGGAGTTCTTCGAAACGAATATGGTTGGCTGTAGGTAACTTTAATTAATTAAGTATTTACAGTAAAGTAGATTATTCCACCCAAGGGCTTGTTGAGGAAGGCGAGTACTCTGGTAATTATATGTAAATACTAGAGCAAAGGGAAGTCACTTGTATAGGCGGGTGACCTTCCCTATTCTCGGTGACTTTACCTGGATACATAACCCAAGGGTTTACTGAGAAAGGTGAGTGCCCTAGTGTTAGCACTAGAGTAAAGGAAATCTACTTGTATGGGCGGGTTGTGACAACCCGAATAAAAATGGTATTTAAAATAATAAAGAGGAAGGGAAATTATCAGAGGCCTCGTCGACGAACATAGAGGATTCATCGACGAGGGTATAAGAGGGCCTCGTCGACGAAGCCAAGTTTCATCTATGAGGAAATACTGAGAGAGGTTTTGGGTAGTCTGAATTTCATCGACGAGGAGTGGGTTTCGTTGACGAAATTATTAAAGGATTCGTCGACGAGATGACGTGGCTCGTCGACGAATCTAGTCCTATAAATATCAAAAACCCGGATTAAACGTCAAAATTAAGGAAAAATCTTTCTCTCTTTCTCCCTACGGTTTCTTTCTATTCTCTTTTCGATTCCGGCTCCGTTGCTCACCGGATCGACAACCTGAAGCCACCACGACGCTCCTGGAGAAGTTCTCTGCATATCTGCTTGAGCAGATCCTTGGTAGAACTCAGTTGAAAATCATCCCTGAATTGAGGTAAGGTTTTTTAAGTCAAATTTGGTCTTGCGGTAGTTATAAGAAATGATATACACGTGAAAATACTAAAGTTTAGTACTAGGAGTTTTCATTTTCAGGGTATTGAGCAGGAAATCCTACGGGTGTGAGACCAGAATTTATAGGGCTTTTCTCAGTAGCCAGGTAGGGGAATAAACTAAAATAGTTTTTTTTTCCATGCAAATTACCATTATTTCTCAGTAAATTGATTTTCAGAAAAACATATATTATATATGAATATTATTTAGTAAATGTATATATGGGAAAATATTGCGATATACAGGAATTACGATTTTAGATGAAACGTACGATTTAATTCAACATTGTGTGGCATGAGTATTACTTTTCATGAAATGTATTATGTTACGACAATTTTACGAATAAACATGTTTTCAGGAATTACGTAATAATGCAGTATATGATGATTTTGAAATACATGATAATTGATTTATTTTTAGAATGATATTTATGAAATGTTCGGCACGAGATCGTAATTATGAAATGTTCGGCACGAGGCTGTATTTATGAAATGTTCGGCACGAGGCCGTAATTATGAAATATTCGGCACGATGCCGTATTTATGAAATATTTTGCGCGAGGCCATATTTATGAAATTATGAAAGATGCTATAATATCATGTATTATATGTTATCAAAACCCACCTGGATGTTAGTTTAGTTCAGTTCAAGAGCTCAGTACCGTAGCTATATAGATAAGATATCTATGTTCAGACTTGTGTTAACCACCCCACGAGGGGGTGAGAGATGGATAGTTGATGTAGCTTTCAGTGTAGAGTTGTAGACATCCACCTGGTAGTCTGGACCAGGGTGTGGCGGGCCCATCATATTTACAGACATTTTTGACTCGGCAGTGGTCGGCTAGCCATTGTAGGGTCCCGCCTTTGGGCTGCACAACCCGTCATGGGGGGTAATACATGACATCAGCTAGCTATTCATCCTGGGTATGTTTTTAGTATTATTAGATATAACAGACGATTTATGAATGGTATGAGTTACTGGAAATATATGAAAGTGTATGATGATTCAGTATGTTATGACGAATGTTTTCAGATATATAAAATGTATTGTATATGTATAACTACATTATATATTCATGTTACCACACAGATGCATTTAGCTTATTTTCCCTTACTGAGATGTGTCTTACCCCCAAACTTAATTAATTTTTTTTTCAGGAGACCCTAAGAGACCGGCGGGTCATGACCGTCGTTGAGCTTATTGAGTTACCCTACTACGAGGGTAAGTTTTTGATCTAGGATTAGGAAATTCTGTTGTATGATCTTAGGGTTATTTTAATGTTTTGGAGGTTGTATATAAATACAGTATTCTGATGATGTAGTAAACTCTGGTATTATGTTTTATGGTTGGATTTTTGAGATTTTATAATTACTGCTGTTTAGGTTTTCGCTGTGATTGGCAGGTGTCCCCGTTACCCATGGGTTCGAGTTGACTTTTCTATTTATTATATTACATTTTATATTGAGATTTTGAGGTCGTTACAGTTTGGTATCAGAGCCTTGGATACTAGGTTTTGTAGATTCTAGAGTGCAGCAGTAATAATACCAGAGTATAGGATAAGGGAATTTAAGGGCTGGTTTTGTAGTCTTGATGCAAGACTTCCGTTGTGGTTTGTGTGATTTTCCTGGGGTGAGGATTTCAGGAAAGTCATGGTAAATTATCGTCAGGTTGGGTATCTAGGTTATAGGATTGAGCCTTGAATTAAGACCAAGAGAGATGGATTAATTAGGAGAATATATGATATGAGTTGGATGATATGTATAGAGAAACGGGTCGTGAGTTAAGTTACTTGTTTTTCAGGATAGACCCTGGTGGCAATAGTGCCCACGCTAGTGGAAGTGAGGGTGTTGGACCCTTAGGCACTGTGGGTAGTGATTCGGATGCTGTCTTACGCAGTGTGGCACAGCAAGTCATGGCTAAGATTGCCAGAAGTTCAAGGGAGCAGGTTGGTTTGTCTGTAGGCCACGGTAGCTCGATCGAGAAGTTTATTAAGATGAATCCTCCGGCTTTCTCAGGAGGGATAGATCCTACAGTCGTTGAAAATTGGGTGCAGGAGATAGAGAAAGTTTTTGCAGTACTACAGTGTTTGAAAGAGCAGAGGGTAATATTTTTCACATATAAACTGACTGGAGAGGCCGAAAGATAGTGGTCGGTGGTGAGATTATTAGAACAACAGAGGACTGTACCTGTGGAGATGACGTGGGAGCAGTTTAAAGAAATATTCTTCAACAGGTATTTTCCAGCCTCGTCCAAGGAGGCTAAGATTGAGGAGTTCCTGAATTTGAAGCAGGGACAGCTGTCAGTGCAGCAGTACGCGGAGAGATTCATCGAGCTATCTCGCTTCACTTCGTACATTATTCCAGATGAGGTAAAGAAGGTACGATGGTTTGAAAGAGGCTTGAGGAGAGAAATATACAAGCAAGTATCGATTCTGAAGTTGCAGGATTTTGTTGAGCTGGTTGATAGGGCCACTATAGTAGAGATTGGGGAGCGATTGGAAACTGAGGAGCAGAGACAAAAGAAGTGATCCATACCTTCTGGTTCCCAACAAGGGACTGGACGTGGTTTGTGGAAGAGAAGTGGCTACTATAGAGATCGGAGGCAGGAGACCGGGAATCATGGTTTTCAGGGTGTACAGCCACCTCCAGTTTTCCCGACTTATGGGAAGAGGCACCTAGGGGAGTGTCATGTCGGGCGAGGTGTTTGCTATCGATGTGGGGAGCCAGGGCATGTGATGAGGGTTTTCCAAGCTCAAATTGGTGCTACTTCTACTCTTAGACCTGCTCGAGGAGGCTACCAAGCGCCATGTGGAGGCCAGTAGAGGAATATGGCCCCAGCCATGGTTTTTTCTTTGACGCCAGGCGATGTTGAGGCGGCTGGCAACGTGGTGACAGGTACGGTTAATATGTTTTCATTTAAAAGTTATTGCACTTTTTGATTCTGGTGCCACACACTCATTTGTGTCCTTAGGATGTGTTAAATTATGTAGGGTTGAAACACAATCATTAGATGTCGAGTTATTAGTGGCTACACCGACCGGGTTAGCGGTGAGATGTAGTAGGATGCTCCATGGTTGTCCAGTTGATGTTCACGGGAGAATTTTATCTACTGATTTGGTGGTGTTGGATATGCACGAGTTTGATATCATCTTCGGCATGGATTGGCTAGCAGCGTGTAAGAGAAATGATATTTAGACCTCCAAGGAAACCAGAATTCAGATTTATAGGGTCACAAGTGCAATCCTTACCTTAGATGATCTCAACTGTTCAGGCTAGGAGGCTGCTCTAGAGTGGCTGTTTGGGATTCGTGGCTTTTGTGAAGGAAATGTCAAAAAATGAATTGAAACTTATCAATACGCCTGTGGTAAAAGAATTTACAGATGTGTTCCCAGTTGAATTACCAGGTTTGCCACCTGATCGTGAGGTAGATTTCCCTATTGATCTACTCTTAGGTTTAGTGCCGATCTCTAAAGCACCGTACCGAATGGCGCTAGCAGAGTTGGCAGAACTGAAAGATCAGTTGCAGGATTTGCTTGAAAAGGGCTTCATACGACCTAGTGTATCTCCGTGGGGAGCTCCAGTACTGTTTGTGAAAAAGAAGGACGGGTCTATGAGGATATGTATAGATTACAAAGAGATTAATAAAGTGATAATCAAGAGCAAGTATCTTCTACCCTGTATAGATGACTTGTTTAATCAGCTCCAGGGTACACGGGTATATTCCAAGATCGACCTCAAATCAGGTTACCATCAAGTAAAGGTGAGGGCAGAAGATGTATCAAAGACGGCTTTTAGGACCATATTAGGACCAGGTATGGGCATTACGAATTCCTGGTTATGCCATTTGACTTGACGAATACTCCTGTGATATTTATGGATTTGATGAATAGGATCTTTCATCCATATTTAGATCATTTTGTTGTTGTTTTTATTGATGACGTACTGGTCTATTTGAGGAGCTATGAGAAGCATAAGATACATTTGAGGCAGGTTTTGCAGATGCTCAGGGAAAAGAAGCTGTATGCCAAGTTCAGCAAATGTGACTTCTGGCTCGAGAAAGTTGTGTTTTTGGGGCATGTTATCTCAGGGGATGGAATTTCTGTACATCCTAGTAAAATTGAAGCGGTAGTGAATTGGGCTAGCCCGAGGAACGCACAGGAGATCAGGAGTTTCTTGGGGTTAGCCGGATATTACCGTCGTTTTGTTGAGGGGTTCTTAGCTTTATCAGGGTCTCTGACACGACTGACTAGAAAGAATGCCAGATTTGAATGGGATGATAGCTGTGAGCAGAGTTTTCAAGAACTAAAGCAGAGGCTAATCACAACGCTAGTACTTATCATCCCGTTTGGGAGTGAGGGGTATACTATCTATAGTGATGCGTCCTTGAAGGGACTTGGCTGTGAACTGATGTAGCATGACAAGGTGGTGGCATATGCGGACAGTTGAAAGAATATGAAAAGAACTACCCTACCCATGATCTTGAATTGGTTGCAATGGTACACGCATTGAAAATTTGGAGGCATTATTTGTACGGTGAGCAGTGCGAGATTTTCTTCGACTACAAAAGCTTAAAGTATTTCTTCACCCAGAAGGAATTAAATATGAGATAGAGAAGGGGGTAGAGTTAATTAAAAATTTTGATTGTACTATCAGCTACCACCTAGGGAAAGCAAACGTGGTAGCTGATGCACTAAGTAGGAAATCTGGGGAATCAACATTGGCAGCTATGGAGATCTAGCATCCGATCATGATGCATCTGGAGAGACTCGACATTGAATTGATAGAGAGTAATACTCCAGTATGTATCACCAGTTTAGTGTTGCAGCCTACTTTGCAGGAAAGAATTAAAGCTGCTCAAAAAGAAGACCCAGAATTAGTAAAGGTGATGGATAGAGTGCAGAGTGGTTAGGGAGAGGAATTCTGCATTTCAGATGACGGAGCTTTGCGGTTCCATTCCAGATTATGCATTCCTGCCAATACTGACATCAGGAAGACTATTTTGGATGAGGCTCATAGATCATTGTATACGGTTCATCCTGGCAGTACGAAAATGTACAGGGATCTGCGAGAGTTTTATTGGTGGAGTGGTATGAAGAGAGAGATTATAGAGTATGTAGCCTAGTGTTTGACGTGCCAGTAGGTAAAAGCTGAGCACCAGAGGCCAGAGGGTCAGTTGTAGCCGTTATTTATCCCAGAGTGGAAGTGGGATCATATTTCCATGGACTTCGTTTCAGGCTGTCGTCGACATCCCATGGCTAAAATGCAATTTGGGTGATAGTAGACCAGTTGACGAAGTCCTCCCATTTTCTCTCTATTAAGATCAGCTATTCCCTCAGCCGTTTAGTGGAGATTTACGTCCAGGAGATAATTCGTTCTCATGGGGTTCCAGTATCTATAGTGTCAGATCGAGACCCACATTTCACGTCATGATTTTGGAGGAGCTTACAGGAGGCTTTGGGGTCTCCGTTATCGTTTAGCACGACCTTCCATCCTCAGTTAGATGGGCAGACTGAGAGGATGATACATATACTAGAAGGTATGCTTCGAGCATGTGTTTTAGACTTTGGGGGTAGTTGGACTTAGTTCATGCCATTGGTAGAGTTTGCGTATAATAATAGTTACCACTCCAGCATTGGCATGGCACGGTTTAAGGCTTTATACGGTAGGAGATGTTGTTCTCCTTTATTTTGGGATGAAGTGGGTGAGTGATGAGTAGTCGGGCTAGAGCTTGTATAGCAAGCATGTGATAAAGTTCGGCTTATTAGGAATAGAATCAGTGCAGCTCAAAGCCGACAGAAAAGTTATGCCGACAATTGCCACAGGAATTTGGAGTTCGATATAGGTGATCATGTATTTTTGAAGATAGCTCCGTTAAAAGGAGTTATGAGGTTTGGTAGGAAAGGTAAACTTAACCCTAGGTTTATCAGTCCGTTTGAGATTTTGGAAAAAGTGGGGCTAGTGGTCTACAGGCTAGCTTTGCCACCTACACTATCCAGGATGCGCGACGTATTCCATGTATCTATGTTGAGAAAATACGTCCCAGATCCTTCTCATATTATCAACTATGGTGAGTTAGAGCTCAGTGATTCGGTAGTCTATGAGGAGGTACTAGTGTAGATTCTGGACCAGAAGGAGCAGGAACTACGTAATAAGAAGATTCCGTTGGTGAAAGTTCTATGGAGGAATCATGTAATAGAAGAGGTTTCTTAGGAGCTCGAGGAGTAGATCGGATAGAAATATCCGCAACTATTCCAAGAAGTTTAAATGTAATTAGAAAATGTGAGAAAATATATAATGTTTCTTTTTCAGGTACATGTAATTCTTTAATTAGTAAGAGGTATTTTAGTTTGGGGGAAATTTTCTTTTTATATATGTAATCTCCCAAGACTTGAAATGTAACCACAGTATTCCTCCGCCATAAGTAAGGGTAAGTAATAAAATAAGTAGACCATTTTGCCTAATAAGGGATGATGAATTATATGAATAGTAAATTTCGAGGATGAAATTTTATAAGGAGGGGAAAATATGACAACCCGAATAAAAATGGTATTTAAAATAATAAAGAGGAAGGGAAATTATCAGAGGCCTCGTCAACGAAGCCAAGTTTCATCGATGAGGAAATATCGAGAGAGGTTTTGGGTAGTCTGTATTTCGTCGACGAGGAGTGGGTTTCGTCGACGAAATTATAAAGGACTCATCGACGAGATGATGTGGCTCGTCGACAAATCCAGTCCTATAAATATCAAAAACTCAGATTAAACGTCAAAATTAAGGAAAAATCTCTTTCTCTCTCTCTTTCTCTCTCCCTATGGTTTCTCTCTTTTCTCTCTTCGATTCCGGCTCCGTCGCTCGCCAGATCGACGATCTGAAGCCACCACGACGCTCCTGGTGAAGTTCTCTGCATATCTGCCAAAGCGGATCGTTGGTAGAATTCAGTTGAAAATCATCCCTGAATTGAGGTAAGGTTTTTTAAGCCAAATTTGGTCTTACAGTAGTTATAGGGAATGATATACACGTGAAAATACTGAAGTTTAGTACTGAGAGTTTTTATTTTCAGGGTATTGAGCAGAAAATCCTACGGGTGTGAGACCAGAATTTATAGGGCTTTTCTCAGTAGCCAGGTAAGGGAATAAAGTAAAACAGTTATTTTTCGACACAAATTACCATTATTTCTCAGCAAATTGATTTTTAGAAAAACATGTATTATATATGAATATTATTGAGTAAATGTATATATGAAAAAATACTGCGATATACAGGAATTACGATTTTAGATGGAACGTACGATTTAATTAAGCATTGTGTGGCATAAGTATTACTTTTCATGAAATGTATTATGTTACGACAATTTTACGAATAAGCATGTTTTCAGGAATTACGTAATAATGCAGTATATGATGATTTTGAAATACATGATAATTGATTTATTTCCAGAATGATATTTATGAAATGTTCGACACGAGACCGTAATTATGAAATGTTCGGCATGAGGCCGTATTTATGAAATGTTCGGCACGAGGCTGTAATTATGAAATGTTCGGCGCGAGGCCGTATTTATGAAATTATGAAAGATGCTATAATGTCATGTATTATATGTTATCAGAACCTGGATGTTAGTTTAGTTTAGTTTAGGAGCTCGGTACCGTAGCTATATAGATAAGATATCTATGTTCAGACTTGTGTTAACCACCCCACGAGGGGGTGAGAGATGGATAGTCGATGTGGCTTTCAATGTAGAGTTGTAGACATCCACCTGGCAGTCTGGACCAGGGTGTGGCAGGGCCCATCGTACTTACAGACATTTTTGACTCGGCAGTGGTCGGCCAGCCATTGTAGGGTCCTGCCTTCGGGCTGCACAACCCGTTATGGGGGGTAATACATGACATCAGTTAGCTATTCAACCTGGGTATGTTTTCAGTATTATCAAATATAATAGACGATTTATGAATGATATGAGTTACTAGAAAAATATGAAAGTGTATGATGATTCAATGTGTTATGATGAATGTTTTCAGATATATGAAATGTATTGTATATGTATAATTGCATTATATATTCATGTTGCCACACAGATGCATTTAGTTTATTTTCCCTTACTGAGATATATCTCACCCCCAAACTTAATTAATTTTTTTTCAAGAGACCTTGAGAGGCTGACAGGTTGTGACCTCTGTTGAGCTTATTGAGTTACCCCACTAGGAGGGTAAGTTTTTGATCTAGGATCAGGAAATTTTGTTGTATGATCATAAGGTTATTTTTATGTTTTGGAGGTTGTATATAAATACAGTATTCTGATGATGTAGTAAACTCTGGTATTATGTTTTATGGTTGGATGTTTGAGATTTTATACTTGCTGCTGTTTAGGTTTTCGCTGTGATGGGCAGGTGTCCCCGTTACCCACGGGTTCAGGTTGACTTTTCTATTTATTATGTTATAATTTTTATATTGATATTTTGAGGTCGTTACACGGGTGGACTTCCTTATTCTCGAGAATTGTCAGTAAAATATTTGTGATTATGAGCATGATAATTTGGGCTGCTTGTGGATTGTGAATGCATTTGGATAGATAGTTTAATTATATATTAAACACTTCAGTCACACACAATTATAAACTATTTCTTCTTTACTGAGAGGTGTCTCACCCCGTTGTTCGTTAAATATTTTTGGGTTATCCAGGTGATCGAGTTTAGATAGCTCTAGGGCTGGGTAGTTTTGTGAGTGGTACCAGAACAGTTATGTTTTTAGTTTTTATGTTTATTATATTTCATCCAGGTGTTGTAATATGGAGAATGTGGTTTTATGATATGAGTTTGTTGATGTACAAATATAGAACTCTAGTATATTATGTTTGAGGTTATTTTATTCTTTTTCACTGTGCGAATGGTATTAGAGACGCGTGTCGGTCTCATAACACCCAGGGCCCCATGTGGCGGGTCCGGGGCGTTACAAACCACACATTATGTGACAAACCGAATAAAAATGGAGTTTAAATAATAAAGAGGAAGAGAAATGAAAATAGTAACAGAAGGAGGAAGTCAACTTCAACAACATTGCACTTTGGAAGGAATAACCGAGAGGGGATTATCAAGGCTTCGTCAACGAATACAGGGGATTCGTCGACGAGGGCTTAAGAGAATTCATCGACGAAGACTGAATTTCGTCAACGAAATTAATGAAGGATTCGTCGACAAATGGCGTGGCTCGTCGATGAATCCAGTTATATATATATTCGAAAATCCAGATTTTTATCTTTTTAGGTAAGCAAACTCATCCTCTCTTTCCTCCATTCGGCCCTCTCTCTCTCTCTCATCTCCGAAGTCACCACGACGCTCTTGGGGAAGTTCACTCCAAATCTGCCGAAGCGGATCGTTGGTAAAAACAAGTTGGAAATCATCCCTGAGTTGAGGTAAGGCTTTTTAAGCCAAATTTGGTCTTGTGGTAGTTATAGGAAATGATATACACGCGAAAATACTGAGGTTTAATACTGAGAATTTTTAGTTTCAGGGTATTGATCAGAAAGTTCTACGGGGGTTAGACTTGGATATTTTATGGGCTTTCTTAGTAGTCAGGTAAGGGAATAAACTAAAACAGTTACTTTTTACGCAAATTAATATTATTTATGAGCAAATTGATTTCCTGAAAATATTTACAATATTTGAATATTATGGAATAAATCACGTTTGGGAAAATTACTACTATTATGTTGAAATGTGTATATATGTATGAGATGTCAGAAATCATGATTTTTAGAATATAATGTATGGTTTTATACAGCAAATGTATGACATGAATATTATTTTACGTGGAGAAATATTATGATATGATAATGATATGAATGCAGTATGGTTTGAGAAATTATGAAAGTATACAGTACATTATAATGTTGACAAATGCATGATATATTGATTTTTTTCAGAATGATGTATTTATGTATGATTTTAGCGCGAGGCCGTATTTACGTATGAAATATTCGACACGAGGCCATAAGTATGAAATATTCGGCACGAGGCCGTAATTATGAAATATTTGGAACGAGGCCGTAATTATGAAATGTTTGGCACGAGGCCGTAATTATGAAAGATGCTATATTATCATGTACTATATGTTATAAGAATCCGGATGTTAGTTTAGTTCAGTTTCAGAAGCTCGGTATCGTAGCTTTATAGATCAGACATTTATGTTCAGATTAGTGCTAACCACTCCACGAGGGGGTGGGAGATGGATAGTCGATTTGCCTTCAGTAGAGTGTGGCGTCCACCAGGCAGTCCGGACCAGGGTGTGGTGGGCCCATCATACTTACAGACATATTTGACTCGGCAGTGGTCGACTAGCCATTGTTGGGTCTTGCCTTCGGGCTACACAACCCGTCATAGGGGGTAATACATGACATTAGTTAGCAATTCATCCTGGGTATATTTTCAGTATTATCAGTTATAATAGATGTTTTATGTATGTTATGATTTATTAATAAATATGAAAGTGTATGAGAATTTAGTATATTATGATGAATGTTTACAGGAATATAAAATGTACTGTATATGTATAATTGTAATAAATATTCATGTCGCCACACAGTTGTATTTAGTTTATTTTTCTTTACTGAGAAATGTCTCACCTCCAACATTAATTAATTTTTCAGGAGACCCTGAGTGACCGGCTGGCCGTGGCCGCCGTTGAGTTAGTGATATTACCCCGTTAGGAGGGTAAGATTTTGTACTAGGATCTGAATTATTTTGTGTTTGATCCTAAAGTTATTTTGATGTTTGTCAGGATGTAAATAAAATACAGTTATATGATGTTGTAGTAAGCTCTGGTATTATGTTTTATAGATGGATAAATGTAGATTCTATGCTTGCTGCTGCTTAGGTTTCTGCTGTGATTGACAGGTGTCCCCGTTACCCATGGGTTCTGGTTGATTTTTCCTTTTATTATGTTATATTTTATATTTAGAAATTGAGGTCGTTACAGTTTGGTAACAGAGCCTAGGATACTAGGTTCTGTAGACTCTAGAGTGGAGCAGTAATAATACCAGAGTATAGGATAAGGGAATTTGAGGTCTGGTTTTGTAGTCTAGATAGAGAACTTCCGTGGTGGTTTGTGTGATTTTCTTAGGGTGACGATTTAGGAAAGTCATTGTAAACTATCGTCGGGTTGGGTATCTAAGTTGCAGGATTGAACCTTGAATTAAGATCAAGAGTGAGGAGTTAATTAGGAGAAATATACTATATGAGCTGAGTGACATGTATAGTGAAGGAGGTTTTGAGTTAAGTCACATATTTTTCAGGATGGACTTTGGTGGCAATAGTGCCCATACCAGTGGGAGTGAGGGTGCTGGACCCTCAGGAGCTGCGGGTAGTGATTCAGATGCTGTTTTATGCAGCGTGGCACAGCAAGTTATGATAGAAATTGCCAGGAATTCGAGGGAACAGGGTGGTTCATCTGTACGCCACGGTAACTTGATTGAGAAGTTTATTATGATGAGTCCTTCATCTTTCTCAGGAGGGACAGAACTTGCAGTCGCTGAAAACTAGGTGTAGGAGATAGAGAAAATATTTGCAGTACTGCAGTGTTCAGAGAAGCAGAAGGTGCTGTTTGCCACCTATAGACTGACTGGAGAGGCCGAGAGATGGTGGACAGCAGTGAGACTTTTAGAGCAGCAGAGGACTATACCTATGGAGATGACATGGGAGGGTTTAAAGAAATATTCTTCGACAGGTATTTTCTAGCCTCTTCTAGGGAGGCTAAGATTGAGGAGTTCTTGAATCTGAAGTAGGGACAACTGTTAGTATAGCTGTACGCAGCGAGGTTCATCGAGCTATCTCGCTTCGCCCCATACATCATTCCAGATGAGGCGAAGAAGGTATGATAGTTTGAAAGAGGCCTAAGAAAAGAAATATACAAGTAGGTATCAGTTTTGAAGTTGCAGGATTTTGCCGAGCTGGTTGATCGAGCCACTATAGCGGAAATTGGTGATTGGTTGGAAGCTGAGGAACAGAGACAGAAGAAGAGATTTGAACCTTCCGGTTCCCAGCAGGGAGTCGGCCATGCTGTGTGGAAGAGAGGTGACTATTATAGAGACTAGAGACAGGAGACCGGGAATCGCGGTTTCCAAGGTGTGCAGCCATCTCCAGCTTGCCCATCTTGCGGGAAGAGACACCTAGGGGAGTGTCGTGCCGAACGAGGTGTCTTCTATAGGTGCAGGGAGCCAGGACATATAATGAGGGAGTGTCCGACACAAATTGGTGCTGCTCCTGCTCCTAGACCTGCGCGAGGAGGCTACTAGGTGCCATGTGAAGGCCAGTAGAGGAATATGGCCCCAGTCAGAGTTTTTGCTTTGACGTTGGGTGACACTGAGGCGGCCAGCGACATGGTGACAGGTACTGTTAATGTGTTTTCATTTAAAGTTATTACACTTTTTGATTCTGGTGCCACACACTCGTTTGTGTCCTTGGGGTGTGTTAAATTATGTGGGGTTGAAACACAATCATTAGATGTCGGGTTATTGGTGGCTACACCAATCAGATCAGTGGTGATATGTAGTAGGCTACTTCATGGTTGTCCAATTGATGTTCAGGGGAGAATTTTATCTGCTGATTTGGTGGTATTGGATATGCACGGCTTTGACATTATCTTTGGCATGGATTGGTTAGCAACTAATTATGCTATTATAGACTGTCGTGCAAGGGAAGTGGTATTCAGACCTCCAGGGAAACCAAAATTTAGATTTACAGGGTCACGAGTGCAATCCTTACCTCAGATGGTCTCAGCTGTTCAGACAAGGAGACTGCTCCAGAATGGCTGTCTGGGATTCGTGGCTTTTGTAAAGGAAATGTCAGAAAATGAATTAAAGCTCATCAATACGTCTGTGGTGAAAGAATTTACAGAAGTGTTCCCAAATGAATTACCAAGTTTGTCGCCTGATCGTGAAGTAGATTTTCCCATTGATCTACTTCCAAGTACAGCACCAATTTCTAAAGCATCGTATAGAATGGCAGCGGCAGAGTTGGCAGAACTGAAAGATCAGCTACAGGATTTGCTTGATAAGGGGTTTATACGACCTAGTGTATCGCCGTGGGGAGCTCCAGTGCTATTTGTAAAGAAGAAGGACGGGTCTATAAGGATATGCATAGATTATTGAGAGATTAATAAGGTAACCATCAAGAACAAGTATCCTTTACCCTGTATCGATGATTTGTTTGACCAGCTCCAGGGTACATGGGTGTATTCGAAGACAGATCTCAAGTTAGGCTACCATCAGGAAAAGGTGAAAGCGGAAGATGTATCGAAGACTACTTTTAGGACCAGATATGGGTATTATGAGTTTCTTGTTATGCCATTTGGTCTGACGAATGCTCTTGTGATATTTATGGATTTGATGAGTAGGATTTTTCATCCATATTTAGATCAGTTTGTGGTTGTTTTTATTGATGATGTATTGGTCTATTCGAGGAACTATGAGGAGCACGAGATACATTTGAGGCAGGTTTTGCAGATGCTTAGAAAGAAGAAGTTGTATGCCAAGTTCAGAAAATGTGACTTCTGGCTCGAGAAAGTTGTGTTTTTGGGGCATGTTATTTCAGGAGACAAAATTTCTGTAGATCCAGTAAGATTGAGGAGGAGGTGAATTAGGATAGACCGAGGAACGTCCAGGAGATTAGGAGTTCCTTGGGATTAGCCTGTTATTATCGTCGTTTTGTCAAAAGGTTCTCAGCTTTGTCAGGACCTTTGACACGACTGATGAAGAAGAATGCTAGATTTGAATGGGACGATAGCTGTGAGCAGAGTTTTCAGGAGCTGAAGCAGAGGTTAGTCACAGCGCCTGTATTGATCATTTCGTCTGGGGACGAGAAGTATACTATTTATAGTGATGCGTCCTTGAAGGGGCTTGACTGTGTGTTAATGCAACGTGGCAGGGTAGTGGCATATGCATCTAGACAGTTGAAAGAATATAAGAAAAATTACCCCACCCATGATCTTGAGTTGGCTGCAGTGGTACACGCATTGAAAATTTGGAGGCATTATTTATACGGTGAGCAGTGCGAGATTTTCTCCTACCACAAGAGTTTAAAATATTTCTTCACCCAGAAGGAATTGAATATGAGATAGAGAAGGTGGTTAGAGTTGATTAAAGATTTTGATTGTATGATCAGTTACCACCCAGGGAAAGCAAACGTGGTAACTGATGCACTGAGCAGGAAGTCCGGAGTATCAGCGTTAGCAGCTATGGAGATCCAGCGTCCGATCATGATGGATCTAGAAAGACTCGGCATTGAATTGATAGAGAGTAATACTCCAGCATGTATCGCCAGTCTAGTGGTACAGCCTACTCTACAAGAAAGAATTAAAGCTGCTTAGAGAGAAGATCCAGAATTGGTAGAGGTAATGGACAGAGTGTAGGATGGTCAGGGAGATGAATTTTGCATTTCAAATGACGAAGCTTTGCGATTTTGTTCTAGACTGTGTGTTCGTGTTGATGCTGACATTAGGAGGACTATTTTAGATGAGGCTCACAGATCCTTGTATACGGTTCATCGCGGTAGTACGAAAATGTATAGGGATCTGCAAGAGAACTGGTGGAGTGATATAAAGAGGGAGATTGCCGAGTATGTAGCCCAGTGCTTGACGTGCTAGTAGGTAAAAGCTGAGCACCAGAGGCCAGCGGGTCAGTTGCTGCCACTATTTATCCTAGAGTGGAAGTGGGATCATATACCCATGGAATTTGTTTCAGGGCTGTCGTCGACATCACATGGCCAAAATGCGATTTGGGTGATAGTAGATCGATTGACTAAGTCCGCCCATTTTCTCCCTATTAAGATCAACTATTCCCTTAGCCGATTAGCAGAGAATTACGTTCAAGAAATAGTTCGTTCTCATGGGGTGCTAGTATCCATAGTGTCAGATCGAGACTCGCGTTACACGTCATGATTTTGGAGGAGCTTGCAAAAGGCTCTGGGGTCTCAGTTATCGTTTAGCATGGCATTCCATCCTCAATCGGATGGGCAAACTGATAGGACGATATAGATATTAGAAGATATGCTCCGAGCATGTGTATTAGATTTTAGGAGTAGCTGGACTCAGTTCATGCCACTGGTAGAGTTCGCGTACAATAACAGTTACCAGTCCAGTATTGACATGGCACCATTTGAGGTACTATATGGTAGGAGATGTCGATCTCCTTTGTATTGGGATGAGATAGGTGAGCGATAAGTTGTGGGTCCAAAGTTGGTACAATAGGCGTACGATAAGGTTCGGTTTATCATGGAAAGAATCAGTGCAGCTCAGAGCCCACAAAAGAGTTATGTCGACCGTCGCCTTAGGAATTTAGAGTTTGATGTGGGTGGTCACATATTTTTGAAGATAGCTCCATTGAAGGGGGTTATGAGATTCAGAAAGAAGGGTAAACTTAGCCCTAGGTTTATCGATTCGTTTGAGATTTTAGAGAAAGTGGGGCCGGTGGCCTACAGGCTAGCTTTGCCACCTACACTATCCAGGATACACGACGTATTCCACGTATCTATGTTGAGGAAATACGTCCCAAATCCTTCTCATATTATCAGCTATGGGGAGTTAGAGCTGAGTGACTCGCTAGTCCATAAGGAGGTACCAGTGTAGATTCTAGACCGAAAGGAACAGGAATTACATAATAAGAAGATTCCTCTAATAAAAGTTCTATGGAGGAATTACGCAGTAGAAGAGACATCTTGGGAACTCGAGGAACAGATCAGACAGAAATACCCACAGTTATTCCAAGAAGTTCATACGTGATTAAGAAATGTAAGTAAAGATGTAATGTTTCTTTTGCAGGTACATGTAATACTTTAGTTAGTATGTGATATTTTGAGTTACAGGGGGAAATTTCTTTTAGTACATGTAATCTCCCAGAACTTGACTTGTAACCACGGTATTTCTCTGCCATAAGTGAGGATAAGTAATAAAATAAGTAGATCATTTTGCCTAAAGGATGATAAATTACGTGAATAGTATATTTCGAGGACGAAATTTTATAAGGAGGGGAGGATGTGACAACTTGAATAAAAATGGAGTTTAAATAATAAAGAGGAAGGGAAGTGAAAACAGTAACAGAAGGAGGAAGTCAACTTCGACGACATTGCACTTTTGAAGGAATAACCGAGGGGGGATCATCAAGGCTTCATCGATGAATACAGGGGATTCGAGGGCTTAAAAGAATTCGTCGACGAAGACTGAATTTCGTCGACGAAGAAATACCTAGAGAGGTTTTGAGCCGATTGAATTTCATCGACAAGGACTGAATTTCGTCGACGAAATTAATGAAGGATTTGTCGACGAATGGCATGGCTCGTCGACGAATCCAGTTCTATATATATACGAAAATCCGGATTTTTATCTTCTTAGTTAAGCAAACTCATCCTCTCTCTCCTCCATTTGGCCCTCTCTCTCTCTTTCTCTCTCTCATCGATTTTGGGCTAGATTTACGCCGGATCGACAATCGGAAGTCACCACGACGCTCCTAGGGAAGTTCACTCCAAATTTGTTGGAACGGATCGTTGGTGAAAGCAAGTTGGAAATCATCCCTGAGTTGAGGTAAGACTTTTTAAGCCAAATTTGGTCTTGTGGTAGTTATAGGAAATGATATACAAGTGAAAATACTGAGGTTTAATACTAGGAATTTTCAGTTTTAGGGTATTGATCAGGAAGTTCTACGGGGATTAGATCAGGATATTTTAGGAGCTTTCTCAGTAGTCAGGTAAGGGAATAAACTAAAATAGTTACTTTTTATGTAAATTAATATTATTTATGAGCAAATTGATTTCCTAAAAATATTTACGATATTTGAATATTAAGGAATAAATGCACGTTTGGGAAAATTACTACTATTATGTTGAAACGTGTATATATGTATGAGATGTCAGAAATCATGATTTTTAGAATACAATGTATGGTTTTATACAGCAAATGTGTGGCATGAATATTATTTTACGTGGAGAAATATTATGATATGAATGCAGTATGGTTTGAGAAATTATGAAAGTATATAGTACATTATGATGTTGACAAATGCATGATAAATTGATTATTTTTAGAATAATGTATTTATGTATGATTTCGGCGCAAGGCCGTATTTACATATGAAATATTCAGCACGAGGTCGTAAGTATGAAATATTCGGCACGAGGTCGTAATTATGAAGTATTCGACACGAGGCCGTAATTATGAAATATTCGGCACGAGGCCGTAATTATGTAATATTTGGCATGAGGCCGTAATTATGAAATGTTTGGCACGAGGCTGTAATTATGAAAGATGCTATATTATCATGTACTATATGTTATCAGAACCCGGATGTTAGTTTAGTTCAGTTTCAAGAGCTCGGTACCGTAGCTATATAGATCAGATATCTATATTCAGATTAGTGCTAACCACTCCACGAGGGGGTGGAAGATAGATAGTCGATGTGGCTTTCAGTAGAGTGTGGACGTCCACCTAGAAGTCTGGACCAGGGTGTGGTGGGCCCATCGTACTTACAGACATATTTGACTCGGTAGTGGTCGGCCAGCCATTGTCGGGTTCCGCCTTCGGGCTACACAACCCGTCATGGAGGGTAATACATGACATTAACTAGCTATTCATCCTGGGTATATTTTCAGTATTATCAGTTATAACAGATGTTTTATATATGTTACGATTTATTAATAAATATGAAAGTGTATGAGAATTTAGTATATTATGATGAATGTTTACAGTTATATGAAATGTATTGTATATGTATAATTGTAATAGATATTCATGTTGCCACACAACTATATTTAGTTTATTTTCCCTTACTGAGAAGTGTCTCACCCCCAACATTAATTAATTTTTCAGGTCACCCTGAGTGACCGACGGGCCGTGGCCGCCGTTGAGTTAGTGATATTACCCCGTTAGGAGGGTAAGATTTTGTACTAAGGACTGAATTATTTTGTGTTTGATCCTAGAGTTATTTTTATGTTTGTGAGGATGTAGATAAATACAGTTATATGATGTTGTAGTAAACTCTGGTATTATGTTTTATGGATGGATGAATGTAGATTCTATGCTTGCTGCTGCTTCGGTTTCCGCTGTGATTGACAGGTGTCCCCGTTACCCACGGGTTCAGGTTGACTTTTTCATTTATTATGTTATATTTTATATTTAGAAATTGAGGTCGTTACACATTAACACTCTAAACAACAGATACATCACATACTTACCCAAATTGTTCTTGTAAACATCACCCCTCAGAACAAATGTGGATATTTTCGGCGTATTTTCGTCTCCAATTCCTAAGAAACTTCCTTAACCGCGTGATTCCGCCACAACACTTTCACTAACAGTATCTCCTTAGTACGCAACTTCTGAACTTTCTAGTCCAGAATCTGAATGGGTATCTCCTCATACACCAAAGCATCCCTAATCTCTAATGTAACGACCTACTATTTAACTGGGTTATATATATATATATATATATACTATAACATTTATAATGCTTTGATACCACATTGGATTAAACCCAATCATTAACTTAAGCAGCAAGAAGCGGAATTTATATAACCATATCCAAATTATACAATACCAAAGTGCTAAAATGTTATATATATATATATATATATATATATATATACTATAACATTTATAATGCTTTGATACCACATTGGATTAAACCCAATCATTAACTTAAGCAGCAAGAAGCGGAATTTATATAACCATATCCAAATTATACAATACCAAAGTGCTAAAATGTTCCCAAATTATACATGTACGGTTGTTCCCCAAAATACCCTCAACTGGGCTAGGGCTGTACAGAATGCTCCAAAAACATACTCACTCTCTACTGACAAGGCAATACTGGGGCCCCTCTATCTGCGAGCCCAGTCTGCTCGCCTACCTGGATCACGTGAAAAAAGTTAAAGTAATGGGATGAACCAACGCTCAGTAAGACGAAATATACTATTGCTAGTATGTGGCAAATGAGTTATAATATTATGAAAATCTATTTCTATATAATTATGTATAACTGGATCTATAAATACAGTACAGGTAATAGAAACCACCACCATTTCCATGTTGCTTAACACATCTGTATTTTAGGTTGCTATTCAAAATACTTTTAATGTACATAAGTGTATTCTCTGCCTCTGTAAATCTGTATATACATAATAATAACTGAAAACTTTCCTGTGGATGACTGTGTGTCATGATTTAACCCTTCATGACAGGGTTGTGCTACCCGTAGGCGGGATCTACCCTGGCTGGCCGACTAGGGTAAATCACTATACTCCCTCAGTCAGATCGTCCACTCCTCAACCCATATCTAATGGGGAGCTTGTCCATGTCTAGGCATGATCGACCTACTACCACGTATTATCTAAATAGGTGATTGCACTCTGAACTGAAATATCTGTAGTTACGGTACCGTGCTCTGTAAACTGTATGGTCTAACAGGGTCTGATACTATATAATACATCTCTATATACAACTATCTGATTTATCATGATTCTGAAATAATTGTATTATCCATGACAATGAAAGAAACTATAACTATGTCAACTGTATTTCTAAACTGAACTGTAATTTGTAAGTCATGGTACTGAAACTGTATAATCATGGTACTGAAAACTGTATAATCATGGTATTCTTTAATTACTATAAAACATATCCGCTGGCTATATATTTTGTAAAACATACCCTGAAAATACTATAAAACATACTTCTGTACTATTTTCATATTCTCAAGCCACACAATAATTTAATACATAATATTCATAATTAATAAACTATATAATGTCCTGCTATGAATAATAATCTTGTAAAAATATACATTTCATACTGGAAATCATTTTAGAACTGCCTAACATAGCATATTTCCCTTACCTGTTTTTTTTTTTGCTAAAATAAACCCCCTATTGTAGCGTGTCCTACACCCGCAGGGCTCTCCACTCAACACCCTGAAAATAGCATTTGGCATAACAAAATATCAATATTTCTTTGCCTACATCATTTCCTACAACTGCCAGAAGACCAAAAATTAACTAAAAGACCTTACCCTAATTCTAGGAAGAAATTCGACTTGATCACACTGACGATCTGCCCCAGCAGACTTGAAGAGAACTCTGCTAGGAACATTATGGTGGCCTCAAATTGTCGATCCGGCAACTAACGGGATCGAAATCGAAGAAAGATAGAAGAGGGGTCGTAGGAGAGAGAGAGGAGAGAGTGCGGCGCTGGATTTCTGAATTAATACGAAGTTTTGCACTAACTATACTGCGGGACTCATCGACGAGCCACGTCACCTCGTCAACGAGTCCTGTAGAAAGTTTGTCGACGAATCTGCACCCTCGTTGATGAATTTCAGGCTTCACAAAAATCCTCTCTCAGTATCTTCTCGTCGACGAGATGGGACCTCGTTGACGAGGTCCTGAAGAACCCTTGTTGACGAAACCCCTGTGTTTGTCGACGAGGCCTAGGAAATTTATTGGAATTATCACCTCCAAAATGCAATGTCATCGACGAATGCGAAATACATGTACTATTTAGTGAATTAGGTAATGTAAATAGTTAGGTAATGTTTCTTTTGCAGGTACATGTACTATTTAGTTAGTAAGTAGTTTTTAATTTTATTTGTGTAATCTCCCAGAACGTAAAATGTAACTACGGTATTCCTCCACCATAAGTGAGGGTAAGTAATAAAATAAGTAGACCGTTTTGCCCTTAAAGAATGATGAGTTATATGAATAGTAAATTTCGAGGACGAAATTTTATAAGGAGGGGAGAATGTAATGACCTGAAGAATAATGGTATTTAAATAATAAAGAGGCAGGGAAATGGGAATAGAAACAGAAGGAGGCAGTAGGCTTCGTCGACAAACGCAAATGCGACGATGTTGCACTTTGAATGTAATAACCTAGAAGATTTTTACACAGGACCTCGTCGATGGACACAAGGAGTTCGTTGACGAGCGCATAAGTCAGCCTCATCGACGAAGCCACGCCTCGTTGACAAGAAAATACCAAGAGAGGGTTTTTGGAGAGTTTGAATTTCATTGACGAGGAGGTAGGGTTCCTCGACGAAATTACATAAGGACTCATCGACGAGATGGTGTGTCTCGTCGATGAATCTGGCTCTATAAATAGTGAAAATCTAGATTTTTGATGAAAATTCAGCGCAAGAAACCTCCTTTCTCTCTCTAAATGCCTCTCCCTCCTTCTCTCTTCGATCCCCGCCCCGTTTCATGCCGGATCAATGATTTGAAGCTACCACGACGCTCCTGGCAAAGTTCTCTACAAGTCTGTCGGAGTGTATCGTCAGTGCAAGAGGTTTTAAATTTGTCCCAAATTCAGGGTAAGGTGTTTTATTTAGAATATGCTTTCTTTGCAGTTATAAGAAATGTTGTATATAGGAAAATACTTATGTTTTGTTCTAGAGGATGTCATTTTTAGGGTGTTGAGTGGAGAACCCTACGGGCGTAGGGCCAGAGTTCAATGAGGGCTTTTCAGAAACTAATTAAGGGAAATATGTTATGCTAAGAGATTTGAATATATTGATAGAAATTTTACAAACATGCATGTATACCAATTATTATGTAATTTTACAGAATATGTATTTTTAAAGTATGTGTGGCTTGAGTACATATTACCTGATATAGGGTTTTACGTAGTTTTCCAATATATTGAGTTATACAACATATATAGATATAGTCAGATATTATACAGACAAATATATGTATATTCACAGTTTTAGTCAGATGATTACACAGATAAATGTATGCATAACTGTATACAAATGTTTATTCAGAGCAGTATGAATAGTATTTACAGAATGCCATGTTTTCCTAAATGCCATAACACCTAGAGTATACAGATAGTTTATACAGAGAATTTATAAAGACAGATTATACAGTTATAGCATCAAGATACTACAGTTATTCAGATATCACAGTATTTACAGTATAGAATTATGGTGTTATGGTTATTTTGGAAACATAATGAAAACAGTCAAGATATATATATGTATTTATATAGTATCAGATCCCTGAGGAAATATTACAGACAGATACAATTTATAGAGCACATTACCTTTGCTAATACAGATAGAGTGCAACCACATATCTCAGATAGTGTGTGGGTATCGTCAACTGTGCTCGGAGAGTATGCAGCTCCCTAGTTCGCTGGGTTGAGGGGGCCAGTTTGATGAGGTAGCAACCAAACCCACACCTAGGAGAGTTTGCAGTTTGGTCGGGCTGAGGTAGTGTAGAGTATAGTGACTTTCCTAGAGGACCGACTAGGTTAAGTCGCACCTACGACCCGCACAACCCTGTCATGAGGGGTCAAATCATGACATACAGAGTCCCAAGGAAAGAGCACAGTTATGTATATATACACATACAGTTTTATAGCTTTTTTTGTATATAGTATGTATAGCAGTATGAATGATAGAAAGTTCAGATAATACAAATGTTTTAAGCTACTATAAATGTGTTTTACAAATTTGTTAGATCATGCAGTTCTAAATACTATTATTATAGTTTTATGACTTAGTCGCCACACACTAGTAATGACATATTTCCACTTACTGAGCGTCGTCTCACCCCATTACTTTACCATTTTTCAGGTGAGCTAGCTAGGCGAGCAGAGCAGGCTCGTGGATAGAGAGGTTACTCGGCTACCCTGATTGTAGGGTGAGTTTGTGACAGAGTTTTGTATTTTTGAGATAGATTTTACTAGGGAGAGATGTATTTTATAACTTTGTGATGGAAATACTAATTTTTGTATTGTATGATATATGTGGATGTATGATTTATGTTTCCGCTGCATAGGTATGATTATATATATATATATATATATATATATATATATATAATGATATAATTTTGAGGTCATTATAAGTGTGTGGCACATGAGTGTCATTTCAACAGTAAAACATAAACATTTCACAATTCTAGTATTTTCACAATACAGTTCCAGTATACATACGATACAAAGCAATATGATCTAGTATCGTCACACTCTTTGGCCTAAGCCGGCCTGTTTGGTGATATTTTACACCTTTCGGTAAAAGTTAGTGCCCTTGGTAACAGGGCATAGCATAAGGCCCCACAACGTTGAACCAGTGCAGATCTAGTGTTCTCACACCCTTTGGTATAAATCGGCCTGTCTAGTGGTATTGCACACTTTTCGACAAAAACCAGACATTTGAGCCAGCGGTAGTTAACTGACTTGGCCGCCAACGATATTATTCTGCCACGCCTCATATCTCAGCCTTCGGTAGTTAACCTGCATGTTTCAATTGTCCTCGGCCTTCGGTATTATTCCGAATCGGCATTTTTACAAAACTTGGAACAATTTTGGAACTCCTATTCCTATATCTCATTTGAATTACTCACAGCCTACGGTAGTTAACCGACACGCTTTTCCGCAAAACACATAATTCAATTCATCATCTCACTCCACACTTATTTGGGCAAACAAATAATCTCATAACAGATAATTTGAAAATACAGTTTAACATAATCAAAGGTGCGGTTATCTCTATATTACAATTTATACAAATATATAATTTTCCAATAGAAATAGAGATGATACCAGAAACCCCAATTCTCCCAAAAATTGTAAACCTGAAAATCCCGTAATTTCACCCGATAGATTTTTCCAAATAAGTAACCAAAACATCCATATAATCGTAAACCACAGTTTTACCGATTCAGATTACAAAAATAAATGATATAAACAGAAACCACTTACCTTTCCCCGAAAACCAAAACACGAACTAAACAGCTTCAAAACAGCAAACCGAGTTCCCAAAATCTAAAAATCGAAGAACACAACTTCAATATAATCCTATTTACTACATATCTATCGAACCAAAAAAAAAATCGGACCCTTACCTCGATTTTAGGACAAAACCTGAAAATCCTTAAAATAAAGATCCGATCCGCTATAATCGTAGAGATTCCTCCTCTGATCCACGTAACAACGTCGGATCGTTGATTCAGGTAACAGATAGCCCGAAATCTTAGAGAGAGAGAGAGATAGAGAGAGAAAGAGTTGGTTTGAGTTCTAAAGAGAGAGAGGATTTTGAGTTTCTTCTCTATTAAGCAACGAAATAGATATTTATAACTTAGTTGACCTGGTCAGCCCCGTCGATGAGATGGCGCCTTCGTCAATGAGCAAAAGAAAGGTATTTATTGACGACGTAGTTGCCTCATCGACGAGCCTGGGATTTTAGAATTCCCAAAATCTCTTGGGATCCTCTCGTTGCGAACCTCTGAATTTCATCATCGAGCTGTAGAAGGAATTTCGTCGATGAGAGAAGGAGCCTTGGTCGACGAGCCCTGCTATTTTTTTTCCCTTTTAATTTCCATTCTCTTTTTTTATTTATTTAATCCATATTTCACGGGTCGGGTTCTTACAAATATGACTTATCCCTCCTCACTAATATAACTTATCCCCTCACTAGTATGTCTTATCCTCTTATTAATGTGTCTTATCTCCCCATTAATGTGTCTTATCTCTTCATTAATGTGTTTTATCCCCTCATTAATGTGCCTTAGCACATTTATATAAAGGGGGAGTCGAGGAATGCCATACGTAGGAATTGCATAGGGAAAGAAGGAGAAAGAGAAAGAGAAGAAGAGAAGGAGTTAAAGAGAAAATAAGTGTAATGACCCAAAAATTACACCATTTTTAAAATAAATAAAAAATAAATTACTCTGATACCCCAACTGTAATGCTCCGAACCCTTAAACCTGGGTCCGTTGCGTTATACCTGATAATCCATAAATCAATATATACACAGCGGAAAACATAAACATAATCTCCATATAACATAATACCAGAGTTTACTAATTTTAACTATAATCTATAATAAATCATCTATCACCTGTGTTTCCATAAATCTACATAACTCCTAAAACATTTCAGTATTTTTCACAATCATTCCTTACTCAACAGTCTTAAAACATAAAGACATAAAACATAAATATTTACATTCCCCAAAATTAACATAGGAATATACCATTTTCTTTTTCTATTTCCCAATAATGCTATAAAAATCTCGAGCTCTCAAAGCTCGATCTCGAGAAAATCCTAAAAAAGATAAATTCATATTCGGGTGAGACACATCTTAGTAAGGGAAGAAACAATATATTAAAACAACATATGACTAATATGAGGTATATAAATATCATTTTAATAATATTTGCAAAACATTATCATAAACACTGAAATCATTTTCTGAACCTAATCAATCACATGCAGAGATTTAACTCACGAGATTACCCAAGGATAGGGATGATTACCCGCCCATACAAGTAACACCTCTCTGCTATGATATATTGGCAACCCTAAGGTTACAATTAAAACATATCAGAGCACTCACCTTACTCAGTAAGCTCTCAAGTGTAAGATTAATCTCGTACTCACACAGTTCAACAATAGCTTACCGGAAAAGGCCCTAAGGATAGGAAAATCTACCCTCCCATACAAGTAGGTTCCCTCTACCCTAGTACGTTATGCAGCTATTGTCACATCTGAAGCTACCAGTGCACTCGCCTTACTCAGCAAGCCCTTAGGCGAAAAGTGCGCCCCGCCCAAACGTAACATGTTCTACATACATAAATATTTCTAATATCATAATACATTATTCTTTTATGTCATTAGTCAATCATACACATCCGTTCATGTTCATAACTTAAACATTGCATTTCATTTCACTTTAAGTGACTCTGACTCTTTCCCATTTTACATTGTTCACATTTCACATTTCATTTCCATTCCATTCATTTCCCTTTTCATTTCATTTCATTTCATACCCAGCATCTTTCAGCTGTTTTACCCAACATTTTTCATCTGTTATACATTTACCCAGCATCTTTTAGTTGTTTTACCCTACATTTTTCAACTATTACATATTTAGCCAGCATCTTTCAGCTGTTTTACCCAGCATCTTTTAACTGTTTACCCAACATTTTATAGTTGTTTACATGGTTGCATTAACACAAACAAGCAACATAGTCCATATCATGTTTTATTCACAATGCATTATTTACTTAACCTGCATCTCATACATTTAGCATGTATTTCTACACAACATTCTTATTTACTCATGCCACACAATTTAGTAATAAAATTCATATACTGCCTGTAAAATAAGCCAACCAACATTTAACGTTTATATACTGAAAATACCTTTCATTTCTTACATAATTATCTTGAAAATATTTTTCCACTTTCATCAATTCATTTTCGCATATACATATATAATAAACAGCCATAAACTCATAAAAACATAATTTAAATGGCTGGCATTTTAAACCCAAACCGAAACATATACACTTATATATAACACAATTTATTTTTCATTAAATTCATAAAAATTCTGATTTAATATATATTTTTTTCCTTACCTGATTTCTTGAACTACACCAACAGGGATCCCGAAAAATACTTGCGGGCTCGCCCGGACCCTGAATCAAAAATCCTAATTCCATTAAATTAATCCTAAATAAAATATTATTTTAATTCTTCCTAAGCCCTTAAATACCCAATAAATAATTATACCCTTAAATATAGCCAAATTACCAAATTTCTCAAATTTCACTCTCGCTTTGGAGTGGGGCCTAGAAAACCCCAATTGGAACTTTACTTATGTCAAAATGGCGACGATCACGGCTAGAACCCCATGGTGGTGTCTGATCATCGATTTAACAGCAGATTTAACAAGAAATTGAGAAAAAGGGAAAGTATTTTTACCCTGGGAATGGTGCCTACGCAGCTCCCATGACAAATCCGCTCCAATAGAAATGTCGGTGGCGAAGTTAGAAATCTAACGACACCTTCTGTTTTCCGATCGGTTGAGCATTCGTTGAGAAATGAGGGGAGGGAGAGAGGCGGAGATGGAGAGTGTACGGAGAGTGAGAGAGAGCACAGAGAGAGGCGCTGGATGCCTCTCGAAGAAAGCTTCAGCTTTCTTAACTTTTTTTTCCTTTTTTTTTTTTACTTACTTAACTTAACTTAACTTAACTTTTATATATATATATAATCACCATTTTACTTAACTTAATTAATTCAAGTTAATAATAGTTAATTAACTAATTAATTAATTAATAATTACTCTTAACTTTTTTTCCCTGCTATTTCTTTTAATTTGTTTATTTAATACATTAATTTAATAGTGTTTATCTAATTAATTGATTAATACTTTTAATTAATTAATTTTTTTTCCAGGTTATTACATTCTTCCCTCCTTTAAGAAATTTCGTCCTCGAAATTTTGCTAACTAATCAACCATTTCCTTAACCTCGGAAATCAACTAGCCAACCTCATACCACACATTTCCATATACTTCAATTTAAATATCAAACATCAACTTGACCACAAATCATTTAATCACATCACTAAAATTATTCTCCTTCAAAGATTTTCCTCTGCAAATCAATAAACCTAACCTTCGAGTTCAAATTCTAGGTTCTTATTTCTCTACTCAGAAACATCATCATCAATGGATTTACCATGATTTTCTAAAGCTAGCTACTTAAAAAAAAAATACAGAAGACCATCAAGGAATTTTTGCCCCCAAGCTTACGAAACACAACTCTGAATTCCTAACGATATCTTAATCTACCCATCACTATCCTTATCACAACTCAATCCTATACTCTGGTATAAATCATTCCTAACCTAATACTCTAACATTTCCATATCTAGGCGATGTGAATCTAATCACACTTATGACTGGACATTGCTTTGATACCATAATGTAATGCCTCGAACCCTTAAACTCGGGTCCAGCGCGTTATACCTGATAATCCATAAATCAATATATACGCAACGGAAAATATAAACATAATCTCCATATAACATAATACCAGAGTTTACTAATTCTAATTATAATTCATAATAAATCATCTGTCACTTGTGTTTCCATAAATCTACATAACTCCCAAAACATTTCAATAGTTTTCACAATCATTCCTTACTCAACAGTCCTAAAATATAAAGACATAAAACATAAATATTTATATTCCCCAAAATTAACATAGGAATATACCATTTTCTTTTTCTATTTCCAAATAATGCTATAAAAACCTCGAGCTCTCAAAGCTCGATCTCGAGAAAATCCTGAAAAAGATAAATTCATATTCGGGTGAGACACATCTCAGTAAGGGAAGAAACAATATATTAAAACAGCGTGTGACTAATATGAGGTATATAAATATCATTTTAATAACATTTGCAAAACATTATCATAAACACTGAAATCATTCTCTGAACCTAATCAATCACATGCTGAGATTTAACTCACAAGATTACCCAAGGATAGGGGTGATTTACCTACCTATACAAGTAGCACCCCTCTGCTCTGATATATTAGCAACCCTAAGGTCACAATTAAAACATACCAGTGCACTTACCTTACTCAGTAAGCCCTCAAGTGTAAAACTAATCTCGTACTCACACAGTTCAACAATAGCTTATCTGCAAAGGCCCTAAGGATAGGGAAATCTATCCTCCCATATAAGTAGGTTCTCTCTGCCCTAGTACGTTATGCAGCTATTGCTACATCTAAAGCTACTAGTGCACTTACCTTACTCAGCAAGCCCTCAAGCGAAGAGTGCGCCCCGCCCAAATGTAACATGTTCTACATAAATAAATATTTCTAATATTATAATACATTATTTTTTTCTGTCATTATTCAATCATACACATCTGTTCATGTTCATAACTTAAACATTGCATTTCATTTCACTTTAAGTGACTCTTTCCTATTTTACATTGTTCACATTTCACATTTCATTTCCATTCTGTTAATTTCCCTTTTCATTTCATTTCATTTCATACCCAGCATCTTTCAACTATTTTACCCAACATTTTTCATCTGTCATATATTTACCCAACATCTTTCAGCTGTTTTACCCAATATTTTTCAGTTGTTGCACATTTACTCAGCATCTTTCAGCTGTTTTACCCAACATTTTTTCGCTATTTTACCCAACATTTTTCAGTTGTTTACCCAACATTTTTCAGTTATTTACATGGTTGCATTAACACACACAAGCAACATAGTCCATATAATGTTTTATTCACAATGCATTACTTACTTAACCTACATCTCATACATTTAACATAAATTTCCATACAACATTCCTATTTTTTCATGCCACACAATTTAGCAATAAAATTCATACACTGCCTATAAAATAAGCCAACCAACATTTAACGTTTATATACTGAAAATACCTTTCATTTCTTACATAATTATCTTGAAAATATTTTTCCACTTTCATCAGTTCATTTTCGCATATACATATCTAATAAACGACCCTAAACTCATAAAAACATAATTTAAATGGTTGGCATTTTAAACCCAACCGAAACATATACATGTATATATAACACAATTCATTTTTTATTAAATTCGTAAAAATTCTGATTTAATATATATTTTTCTCCTTACCTGATTTCTTGAACTACGCCAACAGAGATCCCAAAAAATACCTACGGCGCTCACCCAGACCCTGAATCAAAAATCCTAATTTCATTAAATTAATCCTAAATAAATTATTATTTTAATACTTCCTAGGCCCTTAAATACCCAATAAATAATTATACCCTTAAATATAGCCAAATTACCAAATTTCTCAAATTTCACTATCGTTTTGGAGTGGGGTCTAGAAAACCCCAATTAGAACTTTACTTACTTTAAAATGACAATTATCACGGCTAGGACCCCATGGTGGTGTCTGATCATCGATTTAATAGCAAATTTAACAAGAAATTAAGAAATTAGGGGAAAGTATTCTTACCCCAAGAATGGTGTCTACGCCGCTCCCCAACAAATCCGCTCTAGCAGAAATGTTGATGGCGGAGTTAGGAATCCAACGGCACCTTCTGTTTCCCGATCGGTTGAGTATTCGTTGAGAAATGAGGGGAGGGAGAGAGGCGGAGAAGGAGAGTGTACGGAGAGTGGGGGAGAGCACAGAGAGAGGCACAGGAGACGCCTCTGGAAGAAAGCTTCAACTTTCTTTACTTTTTTTGTCTTTTTTTTTTTACTTACTTAACTTAGCTTAACTTTTATATATATATATATATATAATCATCATTTTACTTAACTTAATTAATTCAAGTTAATAATAAATAATTAATTAATAATTACTCTTAACTTTTTTCCCCTACTATTTGTTTTTATTTGTTTATTTAATACATTAATTTAATAGTATTTAACTAATTAATTGATTAATAATTTTAATTAATTAATTTTTTTTTAATTTTTTTTGGGTCATTACAATAGCTATAGCATCTCAGGTATCAGAAGGGCACTGAGGTATTCCTATACATAATAGGCACCCCTATGCAGCGGAAAATATAAATCATACAACCATATATAAACATACAATGCCAGAATTCAGTGTTTCCAAACCATAGTTACATTTTTACATCTCTCACCAGTACTACCTATCCAAAAACACCATGCTCTGAACCCACTTACCCTATATGTAGGGCAAATAAAGGGTTACTCTATCTGCGAGCCTGATCTGCTCGTCTAGCTGGCTCATCTAAAAAATGTTAAAGTAATGGGGTGAAACAACGTTCGGTAAGTGGAAATATGCTATTACTAGTGTGTGGTGACCAAGTTGCATAACAATTATAATAATATCTGAAACTATATAAAATAGTAAATCTATACAAAGTATATCATATATTCATCGTAGTTTGAAATATGACTGTATCATCTGATTTTCTACTTTTCACACTTCTAATATCATACTATATTTACCAAACACTGGAAATCTGTATACATTTACATAATTTTGTTTTTCCCTGAAAATATGTAGGTTATGATTTAACCCCCCATGACAGGGTTGTGCGGCCCGTAGGCGGGACTTAATTCTAGTTGGCCTACCAGGTAAGTCATTGTACTCTACTCTTCCTCAATCCGGCCAAACTGCATCCACTCCTAAGCACGGAACTGGAAAACTACCTCGTCAAACTGGGCCCCCTCAACCTTGAGTTCTGGGGAGTCAGCAACCTCTCCGAGCGTGGTTGACGGTACTCACATACTATCCGAGATATGTGATTGCACTCTGATTTGTAAATAGCAACGGTACCGTGCTCTGTTATTTGTATCTGTCTGTAATATTTCATCAGGAATCTAATACTGTATATATATATACTACTACTACTACTACTACTACTACTACTACTACTACTATAATTACTATACTGCTTTCATCATGTTTCCAAAATAACCATAACACTGTAAATCTCAACTGTATATACTATAATATCTGGATCACATATCTATAGTAACTAATTGTAATAACAGTATATTTGTCTGTATAATCTGTAAATCTGAGTGTTATGGTTTTAGGAAACATGGTATTATGTAATATACTGATCTGAATAAAAACCGTTATATACTGATCTAAATAATAAAAAAAACTGTAATACTTGTTTGATAAATATCTGTCCATATCTGTATACACTGTAAATCATGATATGCTGGGAAAAACTATATGAATTCTATATCAAGTAAACATCCACTCAGGCCACACAAATATTAAAACTCATAACCTATAAAACTGGATAATAAACTGGTATAAATATAAATATACACAAAATTTCTAATATCTTTGTTAAAATTTCCTAGCATAGCATATTTCCCTTACCCAGTTTCTGAAAAACCCCTTTTTATGTATCTGGTCCCACACCCACAGGGTTCCCCACTCAACACCCTAAAAACCACATGTCCCAGAATAAAACATCAGTATTTTTCCATGTATTACATTTTCTATAACTATAGGAAAGGTTAATACTAAATAAAATGTCTTACCCTGAAATTGGGATGGAATTCAAGTCAGCCCCACCAACGGTCCGCTCCAGCAGACTTGAAGAGAATTTTCCCAGGAGCATCGTGGTGGCCTCGGATCATCGAACCGGCGAGAATCCGGCCCAAAAACTTAGAGAGAAGAGGGAGGGGACAAACTGAGGAGAGAGAGTGATTTGTGCGAGGATTCCAGCTGAAAAATCAAATTTAGGCTATTTATACACTGACTTTCGTCGACGCGGTCAAGAAGGAAGTTTGTCGATGAATGCCCACTCCTCGTCAACAAAATTCAAACCTGAAAAATAGTCTTTTGGTATCTTCTTGTCGACGAGACACGTCCCCGTCGACGAGACCCGCATGTGTGCTCGTCGACGAACCCCCCGTGTTCATTGAGGAAACCCTTTTTAATTTTCCAATTTCAATTTTTTTTCTCTCCTTCTCCTATTATTAAATTATGAAAATTATCCGGGTCTCTACAACAAGTGAGTCCAAAATTTTGAGGATTAGAATTTTGGATCCCCAACAAATTGTAGCGTGACAAGTAAAATCAAGGTATGTTTCTAAATCAAATTTTGATGGTATATTTTAATTTTTATTATAGTATAAGAATTATATTAGTTGTTTAGTTTCTGAATTTGGGAGCTACCCTATTATGGTCTTCAGAATTTTCAAGATTTATATTTTGAACCTTACCGGGATATTGAATGTCTAAAAGATGAGGATTTCTCTGGAGCCGAGGTTATGTCCAAAAAATTTTAAATTTGGTGGGTTGCTATTTAATATATCAATATTTTTTAGGGATAAATTTTAAAATTTTTTGAAGTCATTTGATATGGTTTTTGATTTTTCAACACTACAGTCGGTGTGTTGTTAGAGTTACAACCAGACTTAGATTCCGAATTTATTTTATAACTTCTACTTCGAATTTGACCATAAAATTTAGTAGGCTCATATATAACGTATATAAGAACATATGAATTAAATTTGGTAATTTTTGAAGCTTGAGAAGATGATTTTTTGTTTTTTCAAAGTAAGTGCTGAATTCTGGGTACCTAGTTCAATTAGGAGAACCGAAAGTCAATTTAAAAAATCAAGTTTAGTGACCAAACGATGTTGTATGGATACAAAATTTATCTTTAAATTCTAAGCATTAAAATAAGACCATTTTAAGATAAGCCTCATAATTTTCTGAATAATAGTTTATTAGATAAATTTAGAATTAGAACTTTGAGGGGGTTCAAAGCAAAATTATAGTTCATTTTTTGAATTCATGGATTTTTGGTTATCTTGTAATAGGTTAAGAATTTACTAGAAAGTTTTCAATTCCAGAGGAGATCAATGTAAGTGGGTTTGATTATGTTAGTATTTTTTTATATATAAAATATACCTGAGTTTATTTGTAAAGAAAATATTTTAAGTCTCTCGGATAATTTATATCATTGTGATGTTCTATTGAGAACAAATGTTTTCAGCATGAAAACAACATGACATGAGCTTATTTTTGTTGTTGTTCACCACACCAACAATCACCTAGGTTTGACAACACTTGTTGTTCTCAAACAATCAACCCTTAGAAACCAATTGTTGGCACTGAGTGGGTACAGTGGAAGACCTCACACGAACTCTCACGAATAATCAATGGAATAAGCAAGAAATTACTCAACGATGAACTATACGAACCTAGCAATCACTCAACAACGAGAATCAGTGAAAGCAACAATCAAAACATAAGATTTACGTGTAACGACCCAAAGAATAATGGTATTTAAATAATAAAAGAAAGGGAAATGGAAATCGGAAACAGAAGGAGGCAGTCGACTTCGTCGACGACACTGCATTTCAGAAAGGATAATCCCGAGGAATTTTCAGTTCCTCGTCGACGAATACAAGGGACTCATCAACAAGGGTATAACAGGAGTTCGTCAACGAGGATAGGATTCGTCGACGAGAAGATACCGAAAGAGGATTTGTGGAAACTTGAAATTCGTCGACGAGGGTTGAAGTTCGTCTACGAACTTTCTACAGGACTCGTCGATGAGGTGACGTGGCTCGTTGACGAATCCCGCAGTATAAATAGGGTTAAATGAAAATTTTCAGTCGTTTTCCTGCGCCGAATCCCTATCTCTCTCCCCATACCGTTTCTCCTCCTTCTCACTAAGAATTTGGGCCGGATTTCAGCCGGTTCGACGATTTGAAGTCACCACGACGCTCCTGGGAAAGTTCTCTGCAAGTCTACCGGAGCAGATCATCGGTGGGACTAAGGTGGAAACCATCCCAAATCTAGGGTAAGGCTTTCTACTCAATATTTTGATTTTTGACAGTTGAAAGAAGCGTAGTAAGCGTAGGAATACTGAACTTTAGTTATGGAAAATTCCATTTTCAAGGTGTTGAACAGGGAACCCTGCGGGTGCAATACAGATTTTCTTAGGGGCTTTTCAGGAATCAGGTAAGGGGATAAACTAAGCTAGTATTTTATGAAAATATGTATATTGTTATAGCATTCGATTTCAGAAAATAAATATATTTATATATGATTTATATTTGGGAAAATACTCTTGAAAATGATGGTATCTTGAATATGCGAAAAACCTATTAGTGTGGCATGAGTAGAAATTGTTATGAAATACTGTTTTCTAGGAATGTGTTAATGATATGGATTTTTATAATGGAAAATCGGCATATGGGCCGAGATTTTGATATATTTTCCGGCATACGGGCCGAGCTATGGATGTGATTTGCTAGTGTACGAGTTGAGCTATGTATATGATTTGCCGGCGTACAGGCTGAGCTATGGATGTGATTTGCCAGCGTACGGGCTGTGCTATGATATGACTTGAGGGCGTACGGGCCGATGATTTTTATAATATACGTATATGTGCGAAATGATATGATTGATTTGATAATTAATGATATGAAATATCCATGTATCATAATTTCAGTATATGTTATATGATATCAGAACCTGGTTGGCTTGGTCTAGGCTAACACTTGCACGGTACCGTTGCTATGTGTCAATGGTCATCATGATCATGATATATGTGTTAACGCCGCTGTACGGAGTGGTGTGAGATTGGATAGTTAATGCGATTTTTAAGAAGTGTGTAAGCGCCCCTGGTGTACGGACCAGGTCAGGCAGACCCATCAAACTTATAGACTATACTTTTGACTTGGTAGTGGTCGTCCAACCATTGTCAGGTCCCGCTTTCGGGCCACACAACCCAGTCATGTGGGGGTAATACATGATAACAGTCAGCTAACCTACCAGGAATTTTTTTGTATTATTATTATATGAGATGAAATATGTTTATGAAAATGCAGTATGTTCTGCCATGTTTTGATGATATATATGTTTTCCCAGATTTGAAAAAACAGTTACTAAATATGTTTTGTATAGTATATGTATAACACGGAACACTCATGTTGCCACACACTGATATTAGTTTATTTCCCTTACTGAGAGGTGTCTCACCCCAAAATTTTATAAACTTTTTAGGAACCCCAGATAGGAGAGCGGGAAAAGGCCCGCTGATCTAGTGATGTTTGTCTGCCCTCTTTGAATGGTAAGTTTTAGTAGGGACAGTTGGATTTTGTGGGAAGTGTCCCTAGATCTTGTTTTTGGGATGTATATATTGAAATACAGTGAATATAGTGATTCTGATATTTATGGTAATGTAATGGATGTTTTCGTATTTATAATATTGTGATTGTGTGTTTCCTGCTGCTTAGGCTTCCGTTATGTGTTTTGATGTATCCCTGGTACCCACGGGTCCAGGTGGATTATGATCTGCTGAGTTGGGATTTATGATATTGTTTTTATTATATAAAAAAATATGGAAATTAGGTAGGTCTTCACATTACATGGTTCGACAATTTGCCTACGTCCATGGGAGTAGCAACTATTTTCACTATTAACAATGAATTTTACAAGCCTTATCCCATCTAAGGTTACATAATAATGATTATATAAGGATATAATGCATATAGAAAACCTATAGTTGATCTAAAACACTTCTGTAGCAATCTCCTGGAGGAAATCCCTCCTATATAACCAATCTACTGATCTCGAATTCAAAAATCCATAACGTCCACGAGTGAAACCATCAACGGTTTAGGCCAAACCATTGACGATTTGAAGCCGAGACGATTGCCCTTGCAACACTGCCTGAAACTGTTGACAGTTACACCCTAAACCGTTGATGATTTACCCCCATGGTTGTATCATACATCTCTCTCTTAGTCCCTCGCTTCACGATGTTTTCCCCCAGTACATGCGTTCCACTTAAAATATGAGCCACATCCCAACAATCTCCACCTTGGCGAATATTCACCACTTAGGAGAAATTTGAAAGCTTAATCCCTGCTGCTCCACCTAAGCTAGTAGATTGGGACCCGCCTCCCATATAACACCTAGAGACATAAATCAAGTCCAAGCCACACTTGAACTTGACTGTGGTAACAAGAACTCCACCTAACTGAACACCCATCTCTTTGAACAATCCTTTGAACCACAATGCTACCTTGACAGCCTCAGCCACTGCCAAGAACTCCGATCCAGTTGTAACCAGCGCACCCTGAGACTGTACCCTGGACTTCCAACAATTAAGCCTTCCCACAACATACCCTGTTGTAAGCCTCCTGTCATCCAAGTCCCCTGTTTAGTCTCCATCTGCGAACCTCACAATTGACGAATCCCTCTGTTGCCCGCCGAAGTACCCAATTACAATAGCGTAGGAAACCTTTGATACATTCTGAACAATCTCCATGTAATTTTGACCACATAGCCTCCCTGAGATAACACCAATATCCCCGCAATTATAATTACAAAGTCACCCTGAGATAATCCCAATCTTCCTGTAACTTTACCCTTGCAAATCTCCAACCCAAGAATACTCTTGGAAGCACCCAAAACCTTAATGTCAACTATTCCATTCTCAACAGTCCCCGACTAATTTACCTTAGTCGAAACCTTCACAGCAATTGGCATGTCACTCACATAAAACAACAGAATACTTGCTCACTTGCAATAATAATTAATTATTTAATTTTTTTTAAATTTTAATTTTTTAAATTTTAATTTTAATGTTAATTTAATTTTAATTTTTATTTAAATTTTTTAATTTTTTTAATTTTTTTAATTTTTTTAATTTTTTTAATTTTTTTAATTTTTTTTTAGAATCATTCCAGTAATCTTGTTTAATTATTTTTAGGGTTATTACATAGGATCTTTAGATGGAATTTGGGTTTTTGATTCTCATGTAAAGTGTCCCAAATAAACGTTAGGTCGTCTCACGTTTTCAACACCATTAAATCCAAGACCTTTTTTGCTAAGAGAGTTTCTTTGAACTCCAAGTAGTTTTTAAAAATTGCGTTGGTTCTCAGTAAATTTAAAAACAATTCTGGAGCTATCCTCCAATTTTCTCTCAAGCTTGGCAATTTTCAAATCTTTTTCTTTAAGAATCAAGACATGAGAGTTCTTTGCAATTTCAAATAGTTTTGACCAATTTTCACATTTCTTTTTCACAATATCATTCTCCTTGGTCATTTTGTTTAACAATTTAGATACACGAATATATTTATATTGCAATTCTTTAAAAGTAGGCATGTTATCAGAATCACAATCATCATCAGAATAATACAAGGATAAGGAACAAGAAGACAATACCTCATCATCCTATGCCATCGGGCACACGTTAGCAATCTCATAGTCGTTGCAATCTAAATCTGAATTGCTGCTGTTTTGTCTATCCCACGAGGTTCTTACTTTCATGACTTTCTTCTTTTTCTTAGACTCATTTTTCAGCAACGGGCAATCAGGTTTGATATGCTCGACCTTGTTGCAATTGTAGCACGTGGGAGCGTTCAATTTTTCTTTTCTTTTAGTAGACTCTCTCTTTTTAGATACTGAATCTCTAGACTTTCTATGACTTACTGTTCTTCCTGAAGAACCTGCTAAACTTCCTAGTAAGCATAGCCATGTCATCTCCAGATTTAGGTTCAATGCACTCACTAGATGTATTAGTAGACGTTTTTAAGGCAATTAGTTTTCTTATCCTATTGTGCTCATTTAGTCTCTCATTAATGGCTAACTCATAGTCGATAAGTGAACCTATCAATTCATCTAGTGACATAGCCTTAAGGTCTGTACCCTCCGATATGGCCGTAGCCTTTGCTTCCCGAATAGGAGGCAAACCCCTAAGTATTTTTCTAATCATTTCATACGTACGATAGGTCTTACCTAATGCATGCAGTGAATTAATGATATATGTGAATCTAGTGTAGATGCTTTGAATGGACTCACCAGTATTCATCCTAAATGCTTTATACACACTGGTTAACATATCAATCCTACTATCCTTCACATCTCTAGTACCCTTATATGTGACCTCAACTTATCCCATATTTCTTTAGCAGAAGAACATGCCATAACTTTATTAAATTCATTAACATCAAGACCACAATACAAATTATTCATAGCAGTAGCATTTATACTAAAAGCTTTCATATCATCATCAGTATATTCCTCTTTAGTCTTAGGAACTCTAGTTTCACCTTCAGTTTTCATAGGAATATAGTTTCTTTTATAGACAACTCTCCATACCTTCCAGTCAATATTCAGAAGGTAAATACGCATCCTCTGTTTCCAGAAGGGTCCCTCAGGGAAAGAGGTTACAGTGTTATAAGCCATCTAGATCATTTGGAGAAAAACATTTAAGTATAAGCTATTAGGCTCTGATACCAATTGTTAGCTTTACTATAATCCCAAGAGGAGGGTGAATTGGTATTTTAAAAATTAATTCCCTAGGTCAATCAACTAGCAGTAGTATTACACAAACCTAAGGTCAATCTAGTGCGGATAAAATAAATCAATATATATTCAGCGAAAATTAAACTGCACAAGTAATCTAATTAAGCATGCATAATAAAGCAGTAAAGAGAGATGACACCAGATATGTTATCGAGGTTTAGCAAACTATCTACGTCCCTACCTTGGCTTACAAGCACAAGGATTACACTAAGACCCACTTAACGGGTGGAGCGACACCTAAATACAACTAGGTCAATTAGCACAGGGCTGACCTCAACCTTTACAACCAATCCTTCCAGACTGGATTAATACCCCCTCAGGCCACGCTTGGAATACAACCAATTTTCAATACAAGATGCGTACAAATATTATGCTTCTCAATCAAGCAGATTTGCACCAGTAATAATAAGCACACCAATAATGTAAGAATAATAAGCTCAATGGTGTATATGTGCAATCAACACTCAAGGTAATGACTATTTCAATTCAAGCACAAGTGTGTATCAACAAGCTAATCTTTGAAACTATGTAAAGATGAAAATCTCAATCACAGTTTAGGGTTTCAAAGATTTGTACCAAAAGTAATTGGAATATCTTTAAAATATTTTTCTCAATATTAAAGCACAAAGAGATATTCAAAAATGAGTTTGTGAAAATATTTTTTTCACACACAAAAATACAAGCTCAATGAGTCTTGCAATAATAATGCAAAGACTCATTTAGTTATAAGATTTTTCCCACACAAATTTATTAAATAAAATCAGGGGAAAAACCTAGCTAAACCCTTAATCCGAAAATCAAATATGCAATAAACAAATGAGGGTTTTCAGCACACTAGAACAATGAATAAACACTCATAAGGCTTGATTTCTCAAAAGAATGGTAATATATGAGTGTATAGGGTTTGTATGAAGAAATAGAGCTTAGGAAATTCTAGAGGATTTTTTGCTTAATCAATATGCTAATTAGATGCACTAATCCAAGCAAATGAACCCCTATATATAGACTTGCCCAATTTTATAACCGTTGGGGATACATAGTGTATTATTAAATTTATTTTAAAAATGTTTAGAAAAATTAACCGTGTTTAACGCAAAATAACCACGATAAAAATTAGGACAACCCGAGAGTTTTAGGTGCCTGACCCTTGGTTTGGTCGCCCGAACAAACACAACAGAAAAAGTAACTTTTCAATGTTTGGGTGCCTGAATAAGGGTTCGGTTTGCTAGCCTAGGCGATTTTCCATTATGTCCGAGGTTCGGTCTCCCAAGGATGATTTGAATGTGATCGTTCGGGCTACCGAGTTGGTGGAAAATGTCAGAATAAAGATTCGGTTGATCGAGGACGCTACAGTCCTTTTGGTTTGGTTGCTCAAAACCAAGTCAACTCGCTGACCATTCAACGATTCGGTCGACCAAGGTGATTGAACACTACAGTTCGGTCGCCCAAAGCCTTACTAGGCTTAAGTCCCTTTTTAATTCAATAAGTTTCCTTAATAGCATATGTGATTTTGGAGACTAACTTAAGTGTAAATGCAGGGACCTAGGGTCTTTCTAAGGTCTTTGATCTTATTAGTTCCAACATGCATGATATGCATTTAATTATTACAAACCTTTCCTATTTTACTATTATAGACCCGAATTGAACATAATATAAATTACAATAAATAAATCTTCTGGGTCTTTATTTTTCAAGTCTTCATATGCCATTAAATGATCTTACTAATATGAACTTGCACACAAACTTGCTAGACATTAAATACCTGATTATTTGAGAAAAGAGAGAAACAAGAAAATTCTAAAGGAACTTATAGGGTCTCTTCGATGAATGCAGGGCGCTCGTTGACGAGCATCCTTCTTGGGTTCGTCGACGGGGACATTCGTCTCATCAATGAGAAATTACCGAGAGGGTCGTTCCAAGGCCTAAATCTCATCGATAAGGAGTAGGCGTTCGTCAACAAGACTACTGCTTGGACTCGTCAACTAGGTGACGTGGCTCGTCGACGAGGCCACGTGGACAACATTTTATATATAGCCTTAAAATGGATTTTTAATGAAAGAAATTCATTTTTACAGTTTCTCTCTCTTTCTCTTTCTCTCTCTCTCTCTCTAACACGATTCCTCTGATTTCTCTTTACAAATTCGGTTCCGTCTCTCCCCGGTTCGACGATCAGAAGCTACCACAATGATCATGGAGAGATTCTCTACAACATAGCTGGAGTGAAATGTTAATTTGAGAAGTTTGGGAACCATCCCAAAATCAAGGTAAGTGGATTATTGAGTATTTTCAGTATTACCCAATTCATTTGAGGCCAAATTCTGTATTATATGCGAATATACTGGAATTTTGTGAAATAAAATTAGGGTATTATATTTTCAGGAGTAGAGTGTTTTGGTACCCTACAGGCAAGGGTGAGAACCCCTATGGGTGATATTTCAGGAACGTAGGTAAAATGATATATGAATTATAGTTTAGGAATTGCGCATATGTGGATTTGGGGAAATATGTATGTGATAATTATTTAGGTGAATTCAGTTATTGGATTGTGAAATTATATGTGTATTGTCCCAGGATGTTGAAATGATAAATGCCACACACGTGAGAGTGTAAATATCAATTAGTGCTCAAATAGTTAGGTAAAGAAAATATGATATGCTAGGAATTTTAGTATGGTTATTAGCAGAAATTATGTATTTTACCAGATTATTATTATTCATACCATAAAATATTTGTATAACAGAAAACATAGATTTTAGAGCATGTGAATTTAATTATTTAAATTGTGTGTGGTATGAGCTCATAACAATTTAGCATAGTATTTATGCAGCTAATAATACCATGTTTTACAGTATATTAGTATAAAATATCATGAGATATATATTTCATAGAATGATGAATTTTTAGTATACATATAGATAGAAATTATACAATATATTAAGAAACATGATTTACAGTATATGTACAAAAACATATATTTTCAGCAATTTCAGAATATCATGATTTTAGAACCATAATGCCCAGATACTCAGATACTCAGACAGATTTTCAGTTATACAGATAATAAATATTCAGTCAGTTATTTAGATTTTCAAATTTATTCAAATTAGTTTCATAGTGTTATGGTTATTTCAAAATCATGGTAAAATAGTATTATAGATATATCAGTTATATATGTATATAGTATTAGACCCTGATGGACTGGATTCAGCCAGCAGAGCACGGTACCGTAGCTATTTTCAGTTTAGATTGCAACCACATAACTCAGATAGTATGTGAATATTCAGTAGTCGATCGTGCCTATGTTGTGGACAGGCTCCCCGCCAGTTAGGGTTGAGGAGGCCGATCTGACTTTCGGAGTTTAGTTGACTTATCCTGGTCAGGCAGCTAGGATAAATCCTGCCTTTGGGCTGCACAACTCTGTCATGAAGGGTTAAATCATGACTTTCAGTTATCCATCCAGGAAAATTTTCTCAGTTATTATTATATTTATATTCAGATTTACAGAAACCATCGACATACCTATGAATAGTAGAAGTATTATGAATAAAAAATTCAGAAAAATAGTTTATGTTAAGTAACCTAGGTATGAGCTATACTATACATTATTTATACGTGTTCTCTCATATTCAGTTATTTATGGTATTTTTAAATCAGATTTTACAAATATGTAAACTCACTTACCACATACTAGCAATAACATATTTTGTCTTACTGAGCGTTGTCTCATCCCAATGATTTAACATTTTTCAGGTGATTCAGTTAGGCGAGCAGATCAAGCCCGCAGATAGAGGGACTACAGTATTGCCCTGTTTGTAGGGTGAGTATTTTGAGAAGTCATTTTTAAGTAGTCCCTAAGTTCAGATGAGGGTATTTTGAGAATGGTTATGTATGTATATTTTAGGAAAAATTCTGACACTCTAGTATTGTATATATTGATATGGTTGTATGTATTTATACTTTCCGCTGCATAGGTAGTTTAGGATCATGATGGTGGTATGATTTATAATAAAAGGTATTAGGGCAGTGAAATTTTACAGTATATATTTATAAGGAAAAAAAATGGCATGAAAAATCAAGTTGTTATAGATATGACTTATAAGGTCAACAATCACATCATCGGTGAACTCATTTAACCCTTTATCGGTTTCCTGCTCATATGTTTCTTCATCTTCTAAATTAACATCGTTCATAATATTCATCCCCACATCTAACGCAACGTTCGCAATGGCAAACAACGATCTTGGATCTTCAATGGGAACTTCTTCGAGACCTCCTTGTTCATCCATGTGAAAAACAAGTATTTTATATGTCGGCAGCTCGAACAACGATCCCTAGCCTTCCTTAAAATCCACAGCAGACGTCCCACCAACCTTCGCACTCGTGTATGTTTCAATACCTTCGTCCGCAGTGATTTCATAATGACGTGTTTGTTGGGTGTCTTCCTCCACTTCAACCACATGTTCGGCAAGCGTCCCTGTCTGCCTATCTGCGACGACGCCCATTTGAGGAATGACTTCCACATATAACTACACAGTTATATATGTCGAACCTACGCAATGTGCAACCAAAACAATGTGCAAACCATAGTCATCTGTTATAGGAACAACCTTATAGATGACTGTATCATTGAACCCTCGTATAGGGTATCTTATGGTCACCCACAATGCTTGTTGGTTTGGATTAATATGCAAATATTTGTTTATCTTTGCATACAATTTAATTAATTTAGTCCTATTGGCAATTCGAATTGGTACAACCGGCTTAGTACTATAACTGTAACGACCTGCTTTATTTCCATGTTTTTTTTTTTTTTCACTACGACATTTAATATGTTCTGATACCATACTGTATTAAACCCAGCCATCAACCTAAGCAACAAGAAGCAGAAATCAAATAAACATAACCACATATAATTATATACAATACCAGAGTGCTAAATTGTTTTCCGGAATATACATGTACAACTGTATTCCCAAAATACCCTTAACTGGTGAGGGCTATACAAAAATATTCCCAAAATATACTCACTCTCTACTGACAGGGCAGTACTATGACCCCTCTATCTGCGAGTCTGGTCTGCTTGCTTATCTGGATTACCTGAAAAATGTTAAAGTAATTGGGATGAGCCAACGCTCAGTAAGACGAAATATGCTATTACTAGTGTGTGGCAAATGAGCTACAATATTATGAAAATATGTTTCTATATAATCATGTATAATTGGATACGAAAGTACAGTACAAGTAATGAAATACACCACCCTTTCTATGTTTTTTAACATAACAGTATTGTAGGTTACTATTCAAAATACTTCTAGTGTACATAAGTATGTTTCCTGTTTTTGTAAAACTATATATATGTAATAGTAACTGAAAACTTTTCCTGTGGACAACTGTGTGTCATGATTTAACCCCTCATGACAAGGTTGTGCGGCCCGTAGGCGGGATTTACCCTGTCTGGCCAACCAGGAATAAATCACTATACTTCATCGGTCTAATCTGCCTACCTCAACCCATATTTGGTGGGGAGCCTGTCCACGTCAAGGGCCTAGGTGATCGACCTACTACCTTGTATTATCTAAATAAGTGGTTGCACTCATAACATAAATATCTGTAGCAACGATACCGTGCTCTGTAACTGCACAGTCCAACAAGGTCTAATACTATATAATATATATCTTTATATACAACTATCTGATTTACCATAATTCTGAAATAACTGTAATAACCATGATTCTGAATAAGATGTAACTGTAATTAATACATCATGATACTGAGAACTGCATAATCATAATACTGAAAACTATATAATCATAGTACTGAAATTCGTATAATCATAGTACTGAGATTCGTATAATCATTGTATTAAAATTTGTAAAATCATGATACTGAAATTCATAAAACATATCCCATACTACAATCATATTCTCAAGCCACACCATACTTTAATACATAATTTTCATAATTTAATAAATTGTATTATATTTTAAAATTTCCTAACATAACATATTTCTCTTACCTGACTACTGGAAAGTCTCTATGGTATACTGGCCTAACACTCGTAGGGCCTCCTACACAACACCCTGAAAATAACATTTGTCAGAACAGAATATCAGTATTTCTTCGCCTACATCATTCTTATAACTGTCAAAAGGCCAAAAATGGACTAAAAGGTCTTACCCTGAATTTGGGATGAAATCCAATTTCGTTTTACTAACGATTCGCTCCAGCAGACTTGCAGAGAACTTTGTCAGGAGCGTCGTGGTGGCTTCGGATCGTCAATCCGGGGATTGGCGGGGCCGAAATCGAAGAGATAAGTGAGAGGGACTGTAGGGGAGAGAGAGAGAGAGAGAGAGAGAGAGAGAGAGAGAGAGAGAGAGAGAGAGAGAGCACTGAAATTTGAATAAAAATCCGAATTTGCTCTATTTTTAGGGCCAGATTCATCGATGAGACACGTCACCTCGTCGACGAATCCTTAAGTAAATTCGTTGATGAATCCCTGTATTTGTCGACGAAATTCAGAGTAGCTCAAATTCGTCTCTCAGTATTTTCTCGTCGACGAAACGGGAACTCGTCAACGAGATCCTGAAGACCTTCGTTGACGAAACCCTGTATTCATTGACGAAGTCTGGCAATTCCCTGAATTTATTTATTTATTTTTTTAATTTTTTTATTATCTCCAAAATGCGATGTCGTCGACGAACACGGAGCGTTCATCGACGAAGTCTACGACCTCCTTCTGTTTCTGTTTCCATTTTCTCTTTCTCATTATTATTAAAATACTATTATTTTCCGTGTCACTACAATAACTAAGACCTTCTACTCTAGTAATAATTCCCCCCCCCCTATATACAACAACACCATTACCGAAACACTGCGTAAGCTTCTTGCCATTTAGATTGACCCTCGAGATCTAATAAAGACCTATGGAAAATAAAATTGTATATATAAACGCATGACATAACAAAAATAGACTAATTCGAATTTAGTCAGAGTTTGAACTTCGATGTTTACGTAGTAAGGTGTGAATGTATTGAAATTTCTATTTAACATTGTTTCTTAAGACTTAGGGGTGGAGAGAATTTAGGGACTAGCCTCACCAAAAAATAATTATTAGGTAGATTAAATCTATTGCATCATCCATAAATTAACCAAATAAAACATTGACTACTCATAGATTTTTTTTAATAAATAATTATTAATTAATATATGAATAATCACTTTTTTATTAAATTAGTTTATAAACAATGTAGTGGCCATTAAAAATTTATCTTTTCATTAATATTATTCACATACAATTATGTACAATGCACTTGATTTATATATATATATATATATATATATATATATATTTATTTATTTATTTATTTATTAGTATGTGTATATATAATTAAGTAATTACAAAATATTTTGAACTCTATTATTAAAGAGCTGACTGAAAATGCATGATTAGCATGCTCTTAATAAATTTTATATATATATATACACATTAAATAATTTAATTTTCACCTGATTCTAGGGTTTAAGGGTTAAAAGGGCCAAATTCTAATAGCAAACAAATTAATAGCGAATTAATTTAGCAGCAAATTAATAGCAAACTAATTTATAAATCAATACACAGATTCAACACTAACCTCAGATTAATTAACAGCAAATTAACTAATAACATTTACACATTAAATATACAACAAATTTAATTCAGCCAAATACAAATAATGAAATGAAACCCTAATATCAGATTGAGGGTTTTTAGATGCATATTCCAATCACAATATCAAAAGCACCAAATACTAATTTATGAATTTAAATAACAAATCTTCTAATCAAACTATTTAGTCCTTTAATGAAACTAACAAATCTCAATGAAATCATATATTTAGTTTTAGGGTAAGAAAAATCATACCTCATTTCCCCCTTTTTATAACTTACTTCCTAACGACCGTCCACCCTTAAACGGTCACCTACTATGAGCTATTCCCTTGAATGATTACCTGCTGCGAGTCCAATCCAAGCCTCCTGCTATTGCTGTCCTCTCCTCTCTGCAACTCTCTGTTCTCTGCTCTCTACTCTTTGCGTTCGCAAGGAAAATGAAGGAGAAAGGAGACTTGAAAGGTTTGAGCAAAACTCGCTGAACCATCCAATGAGTTTTACTTGCTATGCATCAACACACGAATGACTCTGACAATTCAAAACTCGTTAGATAATCCAACGGGATTTGGGACGCATCAAAATGAAAAATTTTTCTTCATTCAGATTTTTATTTAATATTTTATTAAAAAATAAAATTAAAAATGGAAAAAATTCAAGGGAGATGATTGCCTTTCATTTTATAGCTCAAGTGACTTTCTATTTTTTTTAAAATGTAAGGAAAAATTGCTTGGCTTTTATCCGATAGAAAAAGAAAAGAATAGAAAAGAAAAAAACAGCAAAATGATAAGGTTAGCGGCTCAACTGCTGAAGTCAAAAGTTACAATCGCTTCATCCGCTGGAAGAGATCTAGGGTTTATTTATTATTATTTATTTTTTCCTGGTCGAAAATCAGGGTTTTAGATCACAATCATCGCGAAAATCGAAGGACCCAAGATCGAACGCCTTAGCAAAATCTTAAGCGATGCGCGTGCCTCTTGATCTCGCCGTTCAAAGAGATTCAAAAGTATTCGATTCAGTCTCTGTATCTTCGTAAAAAGCAAAGACCCTCATCTTGTTCGGACCAGGCTCGAGCAGTTATGGCGAAGATTAGACCAGGCAAGAGAGACTTAGACTCCTACGCCATTAAAGGCACCAACAAAGTAGTGAGAGGTAACATTTTTTTTTTGAAGTCTAATCTACATTGTCTGGTTTGTTTTGATCTGATGTCACTTGAACTTGCTGAAAATATTATCCTAAATCGGGCGAAATAGCAGAAAGAATCCATGTGGTCAACCCATCTAATGTGTCTTAAAGCTTGGGTGCTGTTGCTGTTTATTTATTTCTTTGTTTACTTTTGCGGATTTGTGTAGTGTTTGCCTGTTTCGGAGTGATTTTCGGGCGGTTTTGCAGCGGGAGATTGCGTGCTGATGCGCCCGTCTGACACTGATAAGCCCTCATATGTGGCGCGTGTTGAGAAGATCGAAGTTGATAACCGGAACAACATGAAGGTTCGGGTGCGGTGGTACTATCGGCCCGAGGAGTCGTTGGGCGGGCGGAGACAGTTTCATGGAGCTAAAGAATTGTTCTTGTCTGATCACTATGACGTGCAGAGTGCTCACACCATTGAGGGGAAGTGTACGGTTCACTCTTTCAAGAACTACACCAAGCTTGATAATGTTGGGGCGGAGGACTACTTTTGCCGGTTCGAGTACAAGGCTGCAACTGGGGGATTCACTCCAGATCGAGTGGCTGTGTGAGTGTGTGTTCTTTTGTTTTATTGATGATAGAATTTTGATGAATGTTTTTGGGCTGTATCATGAAGGAATTGAGTTTCTTTTCTTTGTTTGCATTGGTAATTGATGTTTGATTGCTTAGATTATTGATGAATGTTTTTTGGGTTGTATTTTGAAGGTATTGTAAATGTGAGATGCCATATAATCCAGATGATCTAATGGTACAGTGCGAGGGATGCAAGGACTGGTATATTTCTTATATTCTTGTTTTCTAGTTGTTGATGTACAATGATATACTTGTAGTGGAATGACACATGAAAATGTCAATTAAAATGACCTCTGGAGATTTATTTTGTTGGATTACCTTGGTTTCTTGCTCCCTATATATTTATGTTAATAAATGTGTATTATCTTGTCTAAGGCTTTTGCTTTCATGTTACTTTGAACAGAGAGAAGGTAAGAGAAGAGAATAAATTTCTCTTCAAATCTTTTGTTTGGTTCTGTGAGATGGAGAGAAGAGAGAAAAAGTGGAGAGAAGCAGAGAAGAAAGGAAAAAGAAGAAAGAAGATCCCAAAGCCTCTTCTTTTTCCTTCCCTAATTGGAGGGCGATGAAGGGAAACTATGCAAAAGTACTAGAACACCCTTATACAACTTTAAACAGTTTGCATGTTGGGAAAACTCTTGTAAATGACAATTGACTTAATTTTTTTCCATGATTCTCCCCACTATAACTTATTAAACCAAACGAGGTTGAGAGAAGCTAGCTTCTATCTCTATCCTATCCACCTCTTTCCAACCAAATGGACTAATTATGCTAATCTATGAGATATTTTGTTGCACGTGACATTAATATGAAAAGCTCATGATTCAGTGGCCTCATTTATTTTGGCTAATTTAAAGGGGCATTCACTGGTGAAGATGGTTTATCACTTGTAAATTGGTGATATAGAAACTTGATTTGTGGAGAAGAACGCAGCATTTGTAAGCTATAAAGTAGTTTCTTTTCTCTCCTTGCAAATGGACTACTTGTGCTAATCCATGAGATCTTTTGTGCATTTGATGTTGAACGGAATTTTGCAATGAAAATGATTCTGTGGCCTTATTTATTTTGGTTAATTTTAGGGGTAATTCACTGGTGAAAATGGTTTATAAAATCTGAATTGGTGACATAATGACTTAATTTTTGGAATAGAATGGAGCATTTGTAAGCCTTAGGCTGTGTAGGAAAAAAATGTAACGTCAGTGAACCATAAGCTGTGGATGCAACTTATTTAATATGATATGTAATTCATTCATTGACCATTTTGTTTCAGGTTTCATCCTTTTTGTGTGGGGATGAGTATTGAAGAGGCAAAAAGACTAGATCGCTTTCTGTGTTATGGTTGTTCTGATGAGAACAGCAAAAGACCTGAGAGTACATTGCCTTCTGTCAATAAGGTGGATATTCCTTTCCTGTTTGACATAATTTGATATGCATTTTTCTTGATGCGTTGTTTGGTTGTCTCCTGCCTCATTTTTTGGCGAGTTTCTTAGAGGACAACCAAATGAAGAACATAGTTTTGGCTTTTGGACACTGAATTTTTTGTGGTAAAAAGCACATCTCAAAGTTCCATGTATGGGAGGGTAGATGACAATGTGAGCTGTTTTAATTAAATAAGAGAATAGTGATAATAAATTTCTGAAGTCAAATTGATGAACTCATGAAGGACTAAAGTATTAGAGTATTGACTATAGATGCTCAACTGCTTCAAAATGAAATTTTATGAATAATGATTAGAATTATTCAGGATGTTTAGAGTTGACTATCACCATAACATCTGTTGCCCCTTCACTTGTTTGAGATATAGTTTTTGTTCAATTTTAGAAGCTGTGCCTTCCATTTTACAGATTATAGTGAACTTACTGTAGAAGGTGACTTGTAATTATTTTAAAATTTGATTTTCAACTTGATGTTTAAATGCATCTTGCTTTTAAAAGCTGGAATATTTTGTTTGTGCCTCAGTTTAACTGAGCACATTTGGGAAGCATTTGGAAATGTTGTTGTTCCTGTTTATGTTTAACTTTTGTTGCTTCCGTGCATGTGCGCACACACAGTTTTAAACCATTTATTTTTTTTTTCTTTTTCTTTTTCAATTTAAGACTTGACTTGCTCGTTGTCAATCATGCGGTCAGGTTTGTTACGTTTGTAGAAAGTGGATGGAACAGAAACAAAGAAAGAAAGAAAAAAAAGAAATGGTCCTATAGACACCTTTCTTGATTGCTTCCGAGTTCATTTGTATTAGTTGCTCTTTACTCTTTTCATACTTTCCTATTTGGCCCTTAGTGTTTCATATTTTGTTCTTAATTATGGATCTTATATTTCTCATGCTTGACAAGGGTTTGCAACTGTTTCATTGGTGATTTATTTCGTAATTAGGTTGCCAATGGGTTGAATTATATTTTGTTCCCGTCAGCTTTCCAGTTTTGTTGCTTACTTTAAAAAAAAAAAAAAAAAATTAATTTGACTTTGTGAATATTGCTTATTTCTGGGGAAAACGTTTATGGGCTGCTGATTTTATTTTTTGAGGGATTCGACAAAATTTATATGCTGTTGCTGTATTCCTGAAGAAATTTTCTCCATAATGAAACATTTGAAACATTTATGGAGGTTGCATGTTTTTGTTATAGAAAGGTAAATTAATAACATGCCTAGTTGATGTTTAAGAAGTCGTGTGTGATGAAATATTTTTCAGATCAATTCATTATTTTCCTTGAAGTGTTCAGAGTTGAGACTTGAAAAACTTTCTTGCAGAGATAAATCTAAAGCATGACTCCAAATCGATTGTTGTTCACAGTACTTAAACATTTCTAGTTTTATCACCATATTCATGCATTATGAGTTAAAACATTCTATGATTTGTTTTTATAGATTTGGGTGACTTACGGAACCTGAGTTAAAACATTCTATTAATTAACTTAGTAGTTTTTTAATTGGACATTAGGACTAGGTTACAGAAAACCTGAAGCATATTTATATTTTGGAATGATAGCAGAGTTAGAATTCTTATGGGAAAATGTGATTCATTTGAGATTTTACTAATTTACACTTTGGACTTCAGATGAATGAATAATTCTAATGTGCTTTTCCTTTTAAAAAATGTATATTTTAAGATTCTTGCTTTTTTAACAAAGAATTGTAAATGTTTGATGCCATGGTATTAATGCAAAGTTGAAAGTTTCTCAGAAATTCCTTTTTTCTTTAGTATCCATTATTGTGATCATTCATTGCCATATTTATTACATATATTAAGAGGCTTGTATTCTAGTGGGGGTTTATGAAAATAATGACTGATTGCCGATTGCCTCGTGTCACTGAATTTAAGTGATGTATCTGGTGGATGATTAGAAAATGAAGAGATGTTTTTTGATTCCAATGCTTGGATTTCTGGTAACTTGCAAATTTTATGAGGTCCCCGATGGACTCACTGAATCTGAACTATTATTTTTATTTGTTCACATTTTCCCTAGAAGTTAGCTGCATGGGTGCAGCTAGAATGGTTTTGAAACTTATTGGGCTATGAACTTGAACTTTTTGAAATATTTTATTTCTTAAATCATTTACGTAGAACTAGTGCGTCCTATTTCCTAGTTATTTCCTAGTTGAATAGATATGTGCTGTCATATATTTTCAAATCAAGCATAACCTAGTACCCATGCACTTAATCCAGATATTATTTCACTCTGAAATCAACATAAATTGGCTGAAGGGGGCTGATATATATATATGTATAGTACATGGCACATACCTGCACATACCTTTTCATGCAATTATATGTTTAATGTGTGCAGGATGCATTTGCTACAAAAAAAAATAATCTGTGAGGGGTGCATAATTGACATTGAAATATGGGTATTTGTTGATTAGATCCTATTGGAAAATTTCGTTTTTATATTTCACTGTCAAATGTAAAATAGTCTGATGCTCTTTGCCCTAGAGTTTATGATATTGGTGGCTGCCCCTTCTCTTTCCAAGAGGGCCAATTTTTGGTCATGGTCCTCAATCCACATTCAGAATTCATCAAGTAATTTATCTAGCTTTTCCAGTCTTGGCAAAGATATTGAAATTATCATTCATATCTGAGGTTCTTAACTGTTAATTAGTCTCTTATAGGTCTTTTGGTAAAATTAAGTGTTTGGAAGCATAGATTCCAATGGTTGGATTTGAATTTGTGTGAATTTTAAGAAAATTCAATACAATTTGTGTCAAATTTTGTCCAAATTCATACAAATTTAAATCAAGGTCGGCAATTCATGCTCCCAAACACACAAGTGTTAAGTGATGAACATTGAGTTTAAATTAAAATTCCAGTGAACGACTTCAAAATTTTAGCTGATTATTGAATTATCTGAATCGCTTGGTATTTAAACCCTCTAAATTATATATGGTAAACTTGTTTAGTAGGACTAAGAAGTGCTTAAACAAAAATTATAATATTATTGAATGATTATAAGTAAAAATTCATAAAATTTATTGTTAGAGATGTGTGAATATTTTTATCTGGTCAAGTCCACATGATTCCATGTCTGATTGTTCATCGCTGGTATTTTTATTGGCCAATAAAGTCTGTATTTTACAGGTAGAGCCAAAGCGTAGGAAGAAATGAAGGCATCTGGGAGAAGGGAAAGAAGAACCAGGCATCAATGCATCTTGCGCATTTAGCCCTTTGCGTTGTTGTGAGTTGTACAGTGGCACGGAGAAGAATGTTATGCCTTGTCCAGACTGGAGTCCCTTTGTTGATTTGTCTTTTAACATGTGTGTTCATTTAGGAGATCAATTTGTAATGTTCAATCTGTGCAGAAAAAAATGAGAATAGGTTTGTTTAGTTAATCCAACTATTTATATTGTTTTTCAGGCCTTTTCTTTAGAGTGGGGAAAAAAAAAAAAACGCTGATATCAAAATTCTGGTGTTGTCGTGTTAGATCACAATTGGTCGTCATTGTCTGGTAACTCATGAGATGACATCATTTTAGGCTTACCAGTTCCCTGAATGAGCAAGCACAGAAACAATCTAGTTTATGAATCTCACATGCACGCGCACACAACAGCTTTGCATAGAAAATTTGTTGATCGGCGGACTTGCACGCTGCGATCTTGTATTCAAAGCAAAAGCCGTCTCCAGCAACGACCACCCCTAAAAATCAAAATCATACTGAACTTTCTTCTCAACTGAAACCATGCCCCATTAATAAAACATCCAACCCACATCTGAATTCATCCGGCCACCACCTGCAATGCCACCCCCCCCCCCGCCTGCAGCTACCCTCCACCAGTTGGAACATTGGCCAGAACCAATGGGGTTAACGCCAGTGTCCATTCTCCTCGAGGCCAGAAATAACTTGTTCCTTTTAGATCGGTGGAAAATATGGGAAGTTGTATTTTGGGTGTGCCGGGAAATATGGGATTGGGGTCTCATGGATGGAGATTTAAGGTCTCGTGGTTTGCTGAAAATGAGGGAAGGTGAAATTTGGGTGTGAATTGTATATAAATTGGCGCGCGGAAAAGGATTTATCCAGTTAATTTCAGCTAATCTAATGGATGACTTGGTTTGCTATTGTATTGTGTATAAATTGATCAGAAAATATGAAGTTTAGGGGTCTCACTGTTCCTTGGAAATGATGGAAACAGGTGGACGACGAAAGCTGTAGTATATGTGTGTGTGTGTATATATATAGTCATGGAAAGAGAAGCATGGTCTGCGGGAAATTAATTATGCCAAAAAGGTAAGGGGTATAGAAACAGAAAGGCCGAAAGGGGGGACGGTTACTTAAAATTGTTTGGGGCTGATATCACTCTCTGTCTTTCTCCCCGAGAATCACTCCTGCAATCAACTTTGTTCACATTTTTTGAGAGGACTAGGGATGGTGTGGAAAAGCATTTTTGTTCACGTTGGCTGTGCAGTATAAGTTAGCCATGCCCTTGATTAATTTTAACATATAAAATCTGCTGTATGTATGTAGGTCTGTGTAGCAGGTCCTAGTTTGCAAGTAGAGCAGTAGAATTAAAGATGGCATTGCTAGCCGGATCGTTTGCTTTGTTTCGTGAATGCATGGTGTTGCTTCTCTTTGCGACCCTCGCAGCTTATTGCTTTGCTGAAGAAAGAGCAGTTTATTTGGTTCTGGTGGAAGGAGAGGCAGTTGCATTCCGTCACGGTTTTGAAGAAGGAACAAGTTGGCTCAATCCCAACAGGTGATGAGAAGCCCACCAAACTTTTAATTAGTTTGTCTTTTAATTAATCGCCATCAAAATTAAAATGACATTCAATTTTTTCCTTACAAAATTTGTGTCTAAATTTTTATTAATCATTTGAAATTTATTGAAAATTTAAATATCTAGCAAAATTTATACTATTGAATGAACTTGAGATTCAAATCCAAAGTGGAGTTTTTCTCTCATTTTATTTTCTTCCTTCAAACAAAAGATTAGTATGATAGATTTTGAAATTAAACTTAGATGTTAGCAACATCTTAATGACTATTTATGTGTAAATTATATGTATTTATATAATTAACAAATAAATAATATAATTATTCACCTTATAGACAAATGCTTCTCATTGATGTATTTTATTTATGATATTTTAGTTCTAGAAGTTTCATTATCGTGTCCATCAACAATTTCATAAGTAATGTAAAAGAATTTCATGCTTCACTTCAATTTTCCCTAATTTTTAAATTTAAAATCCGAGCTAACATCAGCATTTAATCTTATGTACTTTTGAAGGTTAAAAAATTTAGTTAAATCAAAATCAATCATTAATACCTTCTGATAAGGAGTACTTGTCTTTATATATAAACGTATACCCCACAGGAGAGTTGAAAAGCTCTCTCTCTCTCTCTCTCTCTCTCTCTCTCTCTCTCTCTCATGTGCACACACAATTTTTTCTCTTGTGAATGTATAGGTGGATGTGACATTATTGCTTAGGATTACTATCTAGCTGAATAATTTATATCTCAAGAACTAAAGGTTGAATAATTCCATACAATGTATTTATCATTTATAAAGATTAAAAATTCATAGTTTATTTTCTTTTTGTCGATGTATATTCATTCTCAAACATGTTACTTCTTGCATGCATGCATGCATGGGATACGATGGGTTACGTTAGTGAATCGTCAAAGGCTCATGCAAATGACCTGGTGAATTCCCATGACCAACTTTTACGAAGCACTCTAGATGCCGGCTGCTACAGCAAGCTTTACAGCTTCAAACACATCGTTAATGGCTTTGCCGTCCACACCACCCCTTCTCAGGTCATCTCCTTCCCTCCCCCTCCCACTTTAATTAACTTGTTTTTCATTTCTCATCGCTATTGTATATTACACTCGTTTTGTTTCTATCACGTGGGCTTGTGTACTTTTAACAAATTTTTTTTTTTCATTAAATCAAAGTCATCAGAGCCGCCGCTAACCCTAGGTAGTACCCCCCGAGTCGGTGCCCTTGGCCTCAACTTTCGTCTTCGATGTCGTCATGAGCATCTGACAAAATATTCCGGCTCTTATTTGTAGACTCCATCGAGAGAAAAGATCTTGGTAAAGAAAAAATGTGAAAGACAAGGTTTGAATTTATTGGAGTTGATGATGCTCATGCAACGGGTGGAATTTGTTTTATTATCAAACTAGCTACCAAATTTGTTTTCTCACAATCCATGTTTAGCAAGCTAACTATGGAATTTGTTTTTTCACAATCCATATCTAGCCGTCATTTGTTTTTTCACGATCCATGTTTAACAAGCTAACTATGGAATTTGTTTTTTCATAATCCATTTTTAGCGAGTTAGCTACGGATTTTATTTTATTTTTTTTTACTCTTTTACCATCCATGTTTTATAAAGTTAACCATAGAACTTGTTTTTTCACTATCATGCAACACATGGAATTTTTTTTATTTCCAAACTAACTATGAAATTTCTTTTCTCACAATCCATGTTTAGCAAGCTAACTATGAAATTTATTTTTTTCACAACCCATATTTAGCAAGTGAACTACGGAATTTGTTTTTTCACAATCCATGTGTAACAAGTTAACTATGGAAATTATTTTTTCACAATCCATATTTAGTGAGTTAGCTATGGAATTTGTTTTTTTTATTCTTTTATGGTCCATGTTTAGCAAGTTAACGATGGAGTTTGTTTTTAGTTTTTGGTTACTTTTTTTGAAATATTTGTGTTTAGTAAATTAACTAGGGACTCACTTTTTATAGATTCTAACTAATTAATTATAGATAATCATCTAATTATTTATGCAAATGATGGAGTGGAGGAATGAGATAATTAAGCATTTCCTTAATAACCATGGCTCGCATTAATTGCACGTGGATCTCTTTTTAGAGTTTGCTCGACATGACTCTTAGTTATTTTGCTAACAATTAACTACACTACATGTACATACTAACTTTATCATGAACAACAAAGTTTTCACCAATAAGCGTTCGATTACCAAGTGAACTAATTAATTATTTAGATTTGCATTTAAATTTGATCATGGAACCAAAAAAATATCTAAATATAAAACACATAAGTTAAAAATTTACTTCATTTGATAATATTATTTCTAACGTAAATTAGTATGATAGCTACATGATACAACTAGATATGCATTAATTAAAACTTGCTTAATAGAAAATACTCTAGAATTAAATAGAATAAATAACAAAATTAATAATTAAATATTCATTAGAAAATGCTTATACTTTTAATTTAAAAATAATTATATATTATAACATATTAACTATTAATGAAATATAACAATACAAGCTTATATATAGTACCTATAATGAAAATGAATATCCAAATACAATCAAATGACACTTATGACTTTTAGTATTATCCAATTAGTCCATTATTAACACTTACTAAAAAGTGCTTCCAAATGATTTGACAATATCAGGCTGAGAAGCTGAAACATGTGAGTGTAGTGAAGGTGGTGGAGAGGGATAGGGGAATAAAATTAATGACAACCTACACTCCCAAGTTCCTAAAGATACCTAAAGCAGTGTGGATGGAGAAGGAAGGCGGCGGAGAAATGAGAAGCACTGATGGCGGTGAAGGGGTCGTGATAGGTTTTGTAGATACAGGCATCAACCCAGTGCACCCCAGCTTCGCCTTTGATCCCACCTCTCATCATCGCGGCGGCGGCGGTCGTCGCTTCTTCACTGGCGCGTGCGAGACTGGTCCTCGATTTCCCCCAACTTCGTGCAATGGCAAAATAGTTTCTGCCAGATTCTTTGCTGCCGGGGCTCAAGCTATGGCTCCTCTCAACTCCTCTGTCGACTTCCTCTCCCCCTTTGATGCGGTTGGACATGGCAGGTTCACTTCGTAGACTTGTATCTCATGCCAGTATCGTGTCTCCTCTACTAAAACATTATCTCGTGTAAACAATTTGACTATATTAAAGTGTAAACGACAGTTCTACGCATCTACTCAAAGAAAGAGTGTGTTGCTTTTCAGCCATGTGGCTTCAATTGCTGTCGGAAATTATGGGACCCCTGTGGTTGTCGATTGCTTCCTCTATGGGAGAGCTAGCGGGATGGCGCCACGTGCACGGTACGTAAGACTCTATGTGTATGCATGTATGCTCTCGAAAAATCTCACTCGTAACATATTAAATTTTGAGTATTGGATTTATAAATTTATGTAAGTTTAAATAAATTTAATATAAAATTATATTATATATATATATATATATATTAAAAATTCAAAAGCTCAAATTAAAATTTCAAAAGTTATACTTGCAAATATGAACTCCATAATTGATTAGTATGGTGCCATAATCATGAAGTGATGCTTATCTTCGTGTGGAATCAGAATTGCTGTGTACAAAGCTATATATCCAAGCGTGGGTGCTCTAGCAGATGTGGTTGCAGCAATTGATCAGGTAAATTTAATTAATTAGCCAAATAAATATTAGCAATTCAGATAACATTTTCCGTATTTTCCTTTCCTTATATTTTTTCATGAAAAATCCTCGATCCAAACGGGTTCTAAAAATATGGTGGATCAAGGATTTTGATTGGATAAAGAAAAGGAAAATAAGGAATTTTTTTTTATTACATGTTCTCTCCGTACCAAATAGCAATAAAAATAAAAATTTATTCTAACATAATTAAAAATTAAGGAAAGTTAAAGGTTAATGATTGATTCATAAAATCAAACTTTTATTCAATGATTTGGTATATATTTTATTATTTATTTATTTATTTTCTTTGTCATATTTTTTGATAACTAAATGTGAAAAAGTGAATTTTGATGGGTGGAGGGAACTCACTCAATCATTGGTTGTGATTGAACTCAGTGAGGAATTGCACACAAAAACACTTAATTGAATAAAATCTGAAATATGTAGAGGACATATCAAAATACAAAATCTCTCTTCTTCTCACTGGTTACTCTCCCTCTACACCACATACATATTACACACACACATCTATATATAGTAATGGATTGGAATGGTAGGTGAAAATCAATTCAAACAAGTAGGCTGGTTGGTGAAGGTGGCTGGAGTTGGTGAGGTTGGCTGCCTACTCTCTACTGCAAATTCAACAACAGTGGGCTGAGATTGGAGGAGCTACCACCGCCAAATTTTGCTGCACCCTCAAGTTTAATCTTCAACATCCCCCTTAAACTTGACTCTCCTGACTTTGTCATTCTGAGCATTGTCTTTAATCTTGCAAAAATATCATGTCTGAGTGGCTTTATGAAAATTTTAGTAATCTGATTATACGTTCTGTAAGATATCAGCTCCACGTCTTTTTTCTTGACATGCTCCCTGATAAAAAGATACTGAGTATCAATATGTTTGCTTCTTTCATGGAATACTAGATTTTTCGCAAGTGCAATCGCTGATCAATTATCGATGTAGACTTCTGTGGGGTTATCATGAAGATATCCCAAATACTTCAGTACATTACTGATTCATATACCATGACAAACAGTTGAGTTGGTAGCACCACACTCAACTTCACATGATGACAATGTTACGATGTGTTGCTTCTTTAATGACCATGTAAACATTGTATCTCCCATGAAGAATGTGAATCTAGTCGTGTTTTTTCTTTCATCAAGATCCCTTCCCCAATCGCTATCTAAATAGCCGATAAGTTTGCAATCACTTCTTGATGAATAGAACATACCATTAGTGATGGCACCATTAACATAGTGGAGTATCATCTTCGCTGCATTCAGATGAGACTAGTCATGAATCTCCATGTACCTGCTAACAAATCCAACTCCATAAAGTGTGTCTAGTCTAGTGCATGCCAAATACCTCAAGTTTCCAACCAAACTTTTGAAATATGTGGGGTCGACATCTCCTTGCTTATTCTTTCTCAACTCCAATCCCGTTTTAACCGGAGCTGCCACAGGATTGTGGTTGTCCATCCCAAACTTCTTTAGTATTTCTTTTGCATGGTGGCTTTGGGAGATGAAGATTCCCTTCTCATTTTGCACTACTTTTATGCCAAGGAAATGAGTCATTTGGCTAATATCCGTCATTTCAAATTCTTTGATCATGCTCCTTTTGAAAGTGGCAAACATCTTTGGATTGTTGCCGATAAAGATCAAATCATCAACATATAGATAGGCAATCATCATGCTTCTGTCTATTTCCACTTTCATGTATAGCACATGCTCATAGGGACACTTTTCAAATCCACTTTTTTTTGGAAAGTCAACAATCCTCATGTTCCACGCATGAGGTGTCTGCTTCAAGTCATAGAATGCTTTCTTCAGCTTGTACACTCTATTTTTTTTTTGTCCTTCTTCACATATCCAGGTAGCTAATCGATATAGATCTCTTCTTCTAGAAAACCGTTCAGAAAATACTGATTTCACGCCTAATTGGTAAATTTTCCATCCATTTTATATAGAGAGTGAAATTAGTAATCTGATAGTCTTAAGTCTAGAAACCAGGGCAAAGATTTCTCCATAATCAATCCCTTCTTTCTACCTGTAGCCCTTGGCGACAAGTCTTGCTTTGTATCTTTGGACTTCTCATTCAGTGTTCTTTTTGGTCTTGTAGGCCTATTTCACACCAATAGTCTTGTGGCTCTTTGGGAGATTTGTCAGCTCCCAAGACTTGTTCTTCTTGATGGAGTGAATCTCCTCATCTATCGCTTGTCTCCATTTGTCTTCTTCGTTAGCCTCCTTAAAGCTAACTGCGCTAGTCAACAACAAACAATATAAAGTAATATACTCTTCTATAGGTTCTGTATTTTCATATAGGTCAACTAGGGTATGGGCTTCTCTAGGCCTCATGTATGAGATTTCCACGCTCAATTGGTGATGGAGCTTCATTCCTTTGTGGTGAATGGAACCGTGTGGAGGTGTCTGTAGTTCGGGAACTTGTAACTCGATAGCCACTTCTCTCATCTGTGTGGATTCTTCCCCTTCAAGCGTAAAATCTACATCTTTGGAAGATTCAGCTTGGTCCCACTTCCAGGATTCATTTTCTTCAAAAATGGAATCCCGTATGAAAATGAATTTCTTGTTGATGTGATTGTAGAGTCAATATCTCATGGTGCTATCGCCATATCCAACAAGGATACACTTCTCTCATTTGTCTTCCAACTTTGTCTTTCTTGCCTTTGGGATCTTGGAATAGGCTATGGAGCCAAACACTCTAAGATGACTCACACTGGGCTTGTGATTACTCCAAGCTTTATATGGTGTGTTTGTATCAACGTAGGACACTTGTTGAGTGGATAAACTACACATAACACTGCTTCTGCCCAAAAAATTTTGGGCACATTCTTATCCTTTAACATACTCCTGGCCATGTTAAGGATCATGCGGTTCTTTCTCCCAACTACACCATTCAATTAGAAAGTGTAGGCCGGTGTGAACTAGCTTTGAATCTCTTGTTGCCTAAGAAATTCCTTGAAAGCTTCTTCCTTGTACTCTCCTCCTTGGTCAGATCAGAGTGACTTGATGCAATAGTCACTCTACTTTTCCACGAGAGTTTTAAACTCTTTGAATTTATCGAACACTTATGACTTTCGTTTCAGGAAGTAGACCCAATTCTTCCTGCTGTAATCGTCAGTGAATGTGAGGAAGTGAATGTGAGGAAGTATTGGTTCTGTCCATTTGAAAATGATTTTAATGGACCACACACGTCTGTGTGTACTAGCTAGAGTGACATGGTTGATCTCCAGTTGGCTTGCTTTCCAAAACTGTTTATGTGTTGTTTGCTCAAAACACAGCTTTCACATATTTCATTCAGATGCTGGATGTTGGCTAATTTGTTCACCATCTTCTTGCTTCCAACTTGCTTTAAGCTTTCAAAGTTGAGGTGTCCAAACCTCAGCTGACACAGCCAATCTTTGTTGTTGTTGATGGTGCTTAGACATCTTGGCATATTGTGATAGATGGAAAAAGAGAACATCCAATTCTTTGCCATAGTGACTCCAATGACAAGCTTATCTCAAGCGTCTGATATCACCATCTGCTTATCTCTAAGGTTAATTCGGTAGCTTTTCTCCACAAGCTGTCTGAGACTCAAGATGTTGGTCTTCATGTCTGGCACATAATAGATGTTGGAGATGAAAGCGTGGTCTCTGATTTTCTTCTTGATCAGAACATCTCCTCTCCCTCGGACTGGGACTTTAGAGTTATTGCCAAAAGAGATCTTCCCTTGAACTTTCTCATCAAGTTCAATGAATAGGTTCTTTCTGCCAATCATATGGTTGTGGCTCCAGAGTCAAGGTACCAAATACTTTGGTCCTGGATTGAACTATGCGCCATTAGCATCAAAGACTCTCTAGCTACATCTTCAGTTTCGGAAAGGTTAGCCTCATCACTAACCTTTTCTTGTTGTCACCCCCAATACTCATTGCTATAGTGGCCAAACTTATGGCATTTATAACACTCAATGTTTCTTTCGTCAAAAGTCTGATGATTGTTGTAACTGCCACCTCTTCTTCCATATACTCTTCCTTGTGGGACATTATTCTGTTGTCCTCGTCCTCCTTGTCTGCCTCGGTCTCCTCCTCTGGATTAAGTATATCCAGGTTCTCTTCCACGAGATCCTCGATCTTGCATTCATCCTCAGTGCAACGTCCCCTCTTTCTTATGTCTCTCATCAGTCAAAGATAGTTTTGATTGTAGGACTTGTTCCAGTGACCTACCGTCACTTCTTCTGTTCACCTTCTGCTTATGAGCTTGCAAAGATGCTATGAGCTCTTTTACATACATGGTCTCCAGATCTTTCATTTCTTCTAGAGTGACGGCTATGTAGTGAAATTTTGGATCCAAAGATCGCAAAATTTCTCACATATCCTCATGTCTGTGAGATTCTCTCCATTTCTCCTCAACTAGTTCGTGACAACCATTACTTGAGTATGGTACTCGTCAATGGACTCAGACGACTTCATTTGCAAGGATTCAAATTCACCTCGTAGAGTTTGGAGGCGAATTCACTTCACTTTGTCGGCTCCTTTGTATGTCTAGTGGAGAGTATTCTAGAGTTCTTGGGATGTCTTGGCGGAAGCGATAATTTTGAAGGTGGCCTCATCGAGGCCGTGGTAGATAATGGACTTGGCTTTGCAGTCCCTTTTTCTATCGGCGTGGAGGGTCGTTCGTTGAGCATTATGCATAGATACTTTAGCTTATTTTGATGGGGTTTCTCTTTACCCATCTTGAACGATGTCCATGACATACTGAGCACCTAGTAGGCTCTCATTTGATTGCACTAGTTGTTATAGTTGTCCTTTTTCAGCTTTGGAATGACCACTTGTACAGTACCGTTCGCCATTAGGTTTAATATGTATCAAATCTAAATGTTGGGGATGGATTTTTTGGAAAATCTGATGCCACCAGTTTGTTTTGAATTTCGAAAAACCTTAGGAACCAATTTTGGGTTGCAAAGAACCGATCTAAATACCACTAATCCGGATAAAGAATATTTCTGAACCGATTTAAGCTGGCCGATTTTTCTTAACGGAGATAAATGACGTCAGTTAACACCGTTAGGGCCATGTGGCGGCTTCTGGGTAAGCCACGTTTCGGTGGCTAGACGCGGATCAGTCTGCTAGGTCGGGTCGTGCTTGCGATTCTGGATCCGGGTTGCTGGTTGCTGGGTCGGGTCACAAATTGGGTTTTTGGGTCGGATCATGTCACTCGGGTAAAGACGATGCGTGCGGGAGCGCAAAGCGTGTGAATTGCTAGTCAACAGTCTTGTCGGCGTGTGCAGCACGTGAAGACGACATTGAATTGGCTGGTGTCGCGTGTGAGTGTGTGGGAGGTTGCTCAGACTCCGTTTGAGTCGCAGTTTTCACTTATGGACTCATCTCGACGCAGTCTATGATTAGAAATTGATTTCGAGCAACTTCAAACTTGGGAAAAAAATTTGAATTCCCCTCTGTTCACCTTTGTTTGGCGAATTCTGGCAAACCCAATACTCCAATATCACTGATGGGTGGAGGGGACTCACTCAATCATTAGTTGTGATTGAACTAAGTTTGTAATTGCACACAAAAACACTTAATTGAATAAAATCTGAAATATACATAGGACAATTCAAAATACAAAATCTCTCTTCTTCTCACCGGTTACTCTTTCTCTATACCGCATACATATTACACACACACATCTATATATAGCAATGGATTGGAATGGTAGGTGAAAATCAAATTCAAACAAGTAGGCTAGTTGGTGAAGGTGGCTGGAGTTAGTGAGGTTGACTACCTACTCTCCATTGCAGATTCAACAACAATGGGTTGAGGTTGGTGGAGCTGCCACCGTCAAGTTTAATCTTCAACAAATTCCACTATATTTTCATTTCCTTTCCCTAATAATTTTCAGGTTTCAAACGTGGCCTAAATACTTTACCTGGAAGATATTATTATCTTATAGTAATGAAAAATATCATTTCAAATGATACCACATAATCGCTTAACTTAGGTTTGTGTCTTCTTATTACATGGCTTATTACTTGAGTTGTCGAATATCTACAACACTAGCTAATTCCATACATGTTACATGGGAAAGGAATGGAATAGAATAGAATGGAATCGTATTTCTCATCCAAATTTTTATTCTCTTTAGTTTTAAATTTTAATTTAATTCCATTCTTATTTCATTCCATTTTACAAATAACTATAACGCAAATTTAAATTCCGCATCCACTAGTGGCATTACAGCGAGATGACCAACCTTCCCTCCTTTAATCCATTACTATATTCATTCCAAAGTTAAATGATAAGAACTTGTATATAAATCTCTTATTTTCTAATTATTCAGAATGTCTATTCAAATTTAAATTTAAATTCAAATTCAAATTCAAACTCAAATTCAAATTCAAATTCAAATTGAAACAAAAAACCGCATCAATATCGTAGGGTTTTTCCTATTTTTTGCCACTGCTATGCACACACCACAACTGTGCCTCCTTCTTAGATGAAGCTATATTAGACTACAGAATCCTATGCCTACATGGCCAGAGTTCACATGCTATGAATCATGTAACAAACAATTGCAATCAGATTACAGAATCCTATGCCTCTATAATCGGAGTTCACATGCTAAAAAAAAAAAAATCGCAATTAGATTACAGAATCCTATGTCTCCATAACCGGAGTTCACATGCTACAAATCTTGTAATAAACAATCACAATCACAAAACATACATTCGTATGACCATAATTGCCAGACAGAATGCTGTCAAATAGAGGTTAGTGCATACACACTTTCTACCCTAAGCATGCGTTGGTTTGATTTTCGAAGAACATGATATTATTATCCGTATATAGTATCAACCGAGGCTTTGATTCCAATTGATGGAACTTGCTAAATAGCTCGAAGATCCGATTGTAGTGTATACGGATAATAAAGAAAATTTGATCTTGCAAACTCTAATTACGTGATTAGGATTATACCTGCGAGATCTGTCTGGTTTGATCCTAAATCTGCAAGTACGAAAACTAGCTATTGAAGATGACCAGAAATCTTCTACTGTATTCCTTGAACACGTCTTGCTTATGAGAGAATGGACTCACAAACAGCTACTGGGGTTTTCTTTTCTCACAAAAACATCTACCTCTGTAAGAGTTCGCACATCTTACCTAACTACTGAATGGAGCACGTGTATATAGGCTACAGTAGGGACCTCTGGGCAAGTATGACTAGAGCTTTCCACGTAATAAAGAATTCCTAATCTGACCCGAATTCATCCTTAATTGCGTTAATTATAATTCATACCACTAAAGAATTAAAATTGCACTCCATGTCATATTCGAAATTAAATTTAAAGCTCCTATTATTAAATGCTTATTTATCTCCTCATGTAAAAATTACAGATACCCATCTATTAAATTAAATTACTAACAATTTAATTAATTGACATATTAATTCCCCGAGACCTTTCACTTAACTTATTTGATGTGTCAGATTCAAAATCCACCTGCAAGGTTTGACACAATCAAAACTTATAAGCTTCCTCAAAGGGGTATCATCAATCCCGATACCGGGACATGGATTCCATCAATAATTAATGTTCACCATACATATAATGTCATCACCCAACTCACTGAGTTTGTTAACCCATGAAGAATCTCACTCTTATATGAATCAAAGTAATAAACAATATATGCACGTGTCCAATAATCATATCAAGATTAAGAGCATAAGCACTCATAATAACCATGAGGTATTAATTATTTTATATAGTCAGTATAAAAGCAATTACCCTAAGACGATCTTATTCAATACACACAAAGTGTACCAGCACAAGGAGTTGGAACTGTACCATTCTCAATAGTTAAGACAGACCTATTAAAACCTTGAGCTACAGTCCTAACAATGGTGTGTCCAATTTCATTTAAGACTGTGAACAATAAACTTATATTTTATAAGAACTGATGATTTAATCTTCTGTGTATAAGTCGTACTCTACACACTAAATCATCTACTATATAGAATAAAAGACACACATGCATAATCATTAAATAAATAAAGTCAGGCAAATATTGCTCCCAAAGATTCTCATCAAAATGGAATAACTAAAGTTATTAATAAATACCAAAACCAATTACATGAAGCATGTAGCACTTCTTTTAGTATAAATGCCTAACAGATCTTCCCCTCTGTAATGAATCTTGAGCTCCATTGAAGAGTTCCCAACTAGTGGACATCTTCTCTCCATCTCTTCCCCCCTATGTAGTTACAATTTACCACTTCTGTTGTGCAAATTAATGTGCAGTGAAAAATAATTGAATCGTGCAATGCAGCAACTGACCATGAACAATACGAAAAACACAATTACACTTAGATAATAAGGAAAACAAATAAACAATGACACATGCATGAGTTAACATGGTTCAACAATGTGCCCACGTCCACGGGAGCAAGTAGGGGCCAAAATTCACTATATCTCAAAATCAGGGTTAAAACATTGTCTATATGCTAACCCTACATGTGCAAAAGGATTAGGAAGTTCCCCAAATAATCTTGTATAAATCTCGAAGGTTTTGCCTCTAAATTCCCAACCTACTAATCTTATCAATTCAAAATTCAAAAATAACGTCAAACAAAACCGTCGATGGTTTCAACAAATCATCAATAATTTCTTATTGCAACTGAAACTGTCGTTCAAACCGTCGACTGCTTCTTTTTGTAGCCTAACTTCCTTATTTTTTCTCAACATGCTTTCTTTGTACATGTGTCCCACTCCATATGAGCCACATACTCCAACAACTACATAGATCTATGTTTATATTTATGTATGTGTATATATATATATATGGAGAGGTTTATGAAAGTTTTGAAGTATTAAGTTTTGTTTGAAATAAGAAAAATGTGAAGTGCTAAAGAAAATATGGAGAAATCCACATTTTCATATTTGGTTATTAAGAAAAGTAAGGAAAAAAAAAATCAAATTAATGACTAAAAATTTAATTTTAAGAATCATTAATATTTAATTTTTTAATTTTTTAATTAAAATTATTTTATTTTTAGTATTATATGGTATAGAAAGAAAATATAATGAAAAATAAATTTTCTTTGTACTTTTTTTTCGGTTTAACTATCCTAAGGAAGGTTGCATTCTTTTTTTATTAAATCTCATGGAAGATAAGTATCTTTTATCCTTATAATAATAATAGGACTAATTAATTATTATTACTTTAATTTTTTAATTATTTATTTGCTTTTAAACCTGCAATTCACGAAATCATATTTTCATTAATGTGCAGGCAACGATGGACGGAGTTGATATTTTAAATTTGTCAGTTGGACCAGATGGGCCGCCGAAGGATACAATCACCTTCTTAGGGGTGTTTGAAATTGTCATGCTATTTGCGCGGAGGGCCGGAGTTTTGGTGGTGCAGGCTACCGGAAACCACGGCCCCGACCCTTCCACTGTCGTGGCTTTCAGCCCTTGGGCTGTTGGAGTTGCTGCTTCCACCACCGACAGGACCTACACCGCCGCTCTCCTCCTCGGAAACCGTCTAATAGTTGCCGGCGTTGGATTATCAGGTACTCCATCCCATCATAAAAATAGTATATTATTATTTGAACACATTAATGTCATATTTGATTTTAAAAACATAATAAAATATTGAATGAAAAAGTATGAAATCAAGTAATAATTTCAATTTTATTTCCTATCATTCCATTCCACTAGTATATACCAAGCATACCTTTAAACGAGCAAAATATGTTTCTCATTTGAATGGATTTATTTTGTTATAAGCCTTCATACCTTTAATTTTATTGTATTTCTCTTTGAGCTTTTCTTAGTTTGAGTAAAAAAGTCGAGCAGCCATTTAGATAATAAACAACTTCGAACAAATTCTAATATTGAGCTGTGAACCAGTACTTATGATCAATTTGGTTCATTTGCAATTCTACTACCCATGATTGAGTAATGACTACTAATGATTTGCATGATATTGAGTGATCAAAAATAGCTTTTGTTTAAGGAAGAGTCAACTCAAAATTTTAAAAATGTGCAGGTTTCATTTGTGAGTTTGTCCCATAAAAAAAAATCAAAATGAAAGATGAATTACTTATATATCATGATACAGTCCAAAACTCAAAGACTCCAATTTTTGCATCAAGCGGATGCTCATTCATGTATATTACACTCGTACTAGAATTTCATTGTATTAACATTTATAGTTATATAATTATTTTTTGTTTGAAAGGCAATAATTATGTTGATTAATATACATTGTCCATAGGACGAACTTATGGGAATAGTTCATGCCAATATAAGCTAGTGTTGGCGAAGGATGCCATCAAGGCAAATTGGACCTCGCCCAAGAGTCCAGAGTACATGGAAGAGTGTCAATATCCAGAAGCACTGGAGCCTGCAATAGTGCACGACAGTGTGGTGATCTGCACCTTCTCGGCAGGATTCTCCAAAGGGACCTCCACACTCACCGCCATTATTAACACTGCAAAGCTCCTAGGATTCATGGGCTTTGTTCTAGTCGCCAACCCCACCTATGGTGATTTTGTCGTTGAACCCATTCCTTTTTCTGTTCCAGCAATTATGATCCCAACGGTAGCCAGTGCAAAGGTACATTTTATACAAGCAGTATACCTACAGAGGTGCAAAAGGAAATTAAATCTTTATGAAATAAGATTGACCATGCCTTTGCTACAGATTATAGTGCAGTATTATAATCAGCATACCTACAGAGGTGCAAAAGGATTTGCTACCAGATTTGCAGGGAGAGCAGCCATTGGCGAAGGAAGAGTTGCCGCGTTCAAGGGGGCAGCGCCGATTGTTAGCAGATTCTCATCGAGGGGACCCGATATCATCGATAGTGCTGGAAATCCTGCTGATGTGCTGAAGCCCGATATTCTGGCCCCTGGGCACCAAATCTGGGCAGCTTGGAGCCCCCTCAGTGTTCTGGATCCCATCCTCAATGGTGAGTTTTTTGTTTTTTAAATAAAATTGAAAAACTTTATTGATATGCCCTAACTTGACTGAGGAATAAGATAGCAATTGGAAGATTATAGATAATGAAAATAAAATCCTCACAGAAACAACACTAAGAACCAATCAAATCAAGACAACAAATCCAAACAATTCTAACTAAGAAACAAGTGTAAACAGGCCTTCAACTCAATGGTGAGTTGAGTATTGAGATCCATGTAGTACTGTTCCTAATACAAGCTTAATTAGGTGTCCACTGTCCAACCAATTTTTAACATTTTTTATAGTGCCAAATCACCTGCATGTGCTTGTAAGAAAGAGTGTAGCTAGGCCGGAGAGAGAGATATAGTTTTTCAATTATGCAAAACTTCTAAAGAAATCTTTACCTGGGTATGGGCTGATATAGTTCTATAATTAATTACACCTTGTTTCCTCAATTGACCATACATATGTTGAGATTAATTTGAATTATTGTCTTAGTTCATGTATGTGCAAGTTCAATGTTAGCATCTTAATTGTGGTCCATTTATTAAATAATTAATTGATATTTATGTAATTAATTGGATTCATGAAACTTGATGTTCAAGAGTCATGTTTTGTACCTATAAATACCCCCTTTGTACTCAAGTTTGGGATCAAGTGAATACACATATCTCTTCCTTCTATTTTAACAAAGTGCTATGAGAGCGATTTCCTTTGAAAGATGGCGAACAATAGTGGAATGTATTCATTTCAATTTCCTCATCTTACAAAAGAAAATTATGAAACTTGGTGTATTTGTATGAAATCGGTGCTTGGCTCGCAAGATGTGTGGGAAATTGTAGAAAAAAGTTTCTTTGCCTCAAAATGATAAGGATGTTTTGGCTAAGACAAGGAACAAGGATCAACAAGCCCTCACCCTCATCCATCAATGTTTGGATGGTTCAATGTTTGATAAGGTGGCCAATGCATCCACCGCAAAGGAAGCTTGGGAAATTTTGCAAAGCTCCCTCCAAGGAGTTGACAAACTAAAGAAGAATATGTGACTCCAAACATTATGAGATGTTTTTGAAGCTTGGAATCTGAATCAATTTCGGATTATTGTTCAAGGGTGAAGGTTGTTGTGAATCAAATAAAGAGATATGGAGTTAAAATTGAAGATGTTTGAGTGATAGAGAAAATTCTTCATTCCTTAACTCCAAAGTTGGATTATGTGGTTTGTGTCATGGAGGAGTCCAAAGATCTAGACTCCATGACGCTTTTGAATGTTACAATTGTCACAAATTTGGGCATTATTCTTGGGAATGTTATAGTGCTCCTAATGATGTGGACGAGAAAGCCAATCTAGTAGATGGCAAGCAAGAAATCGTATAGCCTACTTTGTTACTAGCATTCAAAAATGAGGAGAACGATGACACAAAAATTTGTGGTTCTTAGATAATGGGGCAAGTAATCATATGTGTGGAGATAAAGAAAAATTTGTCACGCTTGAGGAGAAGGTGAATGGAAATGTTTCATTTGGAGACTCTTCAAAGATTCAAATATGTGGAAAGGGTACCATTTTGATTCTTTTAAAAATATGCGAGTCATATTCTTATTAATGATGTCTATTATGTGCCTAAATTGAAAAGTAACATCTTGAGTTTGGGAAAAATCCGCAAAAAGGGGTCTGAAAGTCACATGAAAGATCGATACTTTGGCTTAGAGATAAAAATGCTAATTTGATTGCTAAAGTGATCATGCCGAAATATAGGATGTTTATGCTAAATCTTAATACAATAGGAGCAAAATGCTTGGAAGTGAGCGTGAAGAATTGAAACATGGTTGTGGGACATGAGACTTGGTTACTTGAATTTTGGAGCACTTAAAGTCTTGGGTGAAGTTTTCCAAAAAAAGCTATGTCAAGAGCAACGGAGCTACTTCAACTTGTTCATACAAATGTGCGTGGACCAATCAATCCACTGTCATTCAGTAAGAATAAATATTTCTTACTCTAGCTTCATTGATGATTATAGTAGAAAAACTTGGGTTTATTTCCTCAAGCAAATATCAGAAGCTTTTGAAGCATTTAAAAATTTCAAGGCTCTTGTGGAAAATGAAAGTGGCTACAAAATTAAATATTAAAGGTTCGATAGAGGAGCCAAATTGACTTCCAACGAATTTAAGTAATTTTGTTAATTACATGGAATTCATCGTCCTTTAACGGTTCCAAGATTGCCACAGCAAAATGGTGTTACGGAGAGGAAAAACATAACTATTCTTAATATGACTCGATACATGTTGAAAGCAAAAAATATGCCCAAGGAATTTTGGGCAGAAGCTGTTTCTTGTGTAGTTTACTTGTCTAACAGGTGACCAATGAAGAATGTAAAAAGTCAAACTCCGCAAGAAGCATGGAGTGGAAGAAAGCCTAGTATTGCTCATTTTTGGATCTTTGGAAGCACTGCATATGTTCATGTGCCACAACAAGAAAGATCCAAGCTTATTGATCGTAGTGTTAAGAATGTCTTAATTGTCTATGATTTAAATTCCAAAGGGTACAAGTTGTACAATACAAGCAATGACAAGATCATTGTAAGTCGAGATGTTGAATTTGATGAAGAAACAACGTGGAATTGGGAGGCACAAAAAGAACAAGCTTATGATTTATTTCCGTACTTTGAAGATGAAGAGGAAGATAGCATAATGCCTATACAAGATTCAACTCCACCTCCTTCTCCTACTTTCTCTATTCATCAAGAAAGTTTAAGTGATAGTGGATGAAAAATGAGGAGTATTCTTGATATTTATGATGAAACCAAAGAAGTCACTAATTATGAAATGAATAATTTGTTTTGTCTCTTTGTAGACAGTGAGAAGTTAAGCTTTGAAGAAGCTACGGAAGACAGAAGGTGGAGGCAAGCCATGGAGGAAGAGATCAAAGCAATTGAGAAGAATGATGCTTGGGAGTGATCAACTCTTCCCAAGGATTATGAAGTTATTGAAGTCAAACAAGTCTACAAAATAAAAATAAAAAAAAATAAAAAATAAAAAATAAAAAAAACTCAAAAGGAGAAGTGGAGAAGTATAAAGCAAGGCTCCTTGCTAAAGGCTACAAACAAAAACATGGAGTAGACTATGAAGAAATTTTTGCACCTATTGCTTGTATAGAGACAATTTGATCGTTTGTTTATTTCTTTGGCAACACAAATGAAATGGAAGATTAATCAACTCGATATAAAGTCTACCTTTCTAGATGGCTATCTTGAATAGAAAGTTTATGTTGAACAAGCAATTGGCTTTGTGGTTGAAGGATATGAAGATAAAGTGATCTTGAGGTTGAAAAAATCATTGTATGGATTAAAGCAAGCACCAAGAGCATGGAATAGTTGGATTGATACGTACTTCCAAAAGAATGGGTTTGTTCGTTGCCTTCATGAGTATGCTCTTTATGTTAAAAATTTTGACAGCGGTGATATTTTGCTTGTTTACCTTTACGTGGATGATCTTATTTTTACTAGTAATAATCCAAGCCTGTTTGAAGATTTCAAGAAACCTATGTCACTTGAGTTTGAGATGACTGACATAGGGCTCATGTCATACTATTTGGGCCTTGAAGTGAAGCAAATAGAGGATGGATTTTTTATTTCAAAAGAAGGCTATGCAAAGGAAGTATTGAAAGGGTTCAAGATGGTTGATTGCAATCTTGTGAGTACACCCATGGAGTGTGGAATGAAGTTTTCAAAATTTGATGATGGGGAGAAGGAAGGAAGAGCCTTCCATGTACAAAAGTCTTGCAAGAAGTTTAAGATATTTGACATGCACGATGCCTGATATTCTTTTTGCAGTTGGGGTATTGTGTCATTTTATGGAAGCTCCTTCTTCCACTTATTTAAAAGCTACTAAATGAATTCTTCAGTATGTAAAAGGTACAATTGATTTTGGGTGCTTGTGCTATTACATGGAATTCTAAGAAGCCATCCATTGTCACACTTTCTACGTGTGAATCCAAATGTATGGCTGCAACTTCTTGCACTTGTCATGCTATTTGGCTTTGGAGTTTATTTAAGGAATTTCACTTGCCAATAAAAGAAGCTACTAAAAATTGCATTGACAACAAGTCCGCACAAGCACTAGCGAAGAATCCGATTTTTCATGATCAAAGCAAACATATAGATACAAGACATCATTTCATTAGAGACTGCATTACTAAAAAGGAAGTGGAGCTCAAGTATGTGAAGACTCAAGATCAAGTTGCTAATATTTTTACGAAACCTCTCAAATCTGAAGATTTTCCGAGGTTGCGAGCAAGTCTAGGAGTGAGGAAGAAAGGTTCAAATTAAGGGGAAGTGTTGAGATTAATTTGAATTAATACATTCATGTGTCTTAGTTCATGTCTTTGCAAGTTCAATATTAGCATCTTAATTGTAGTTAATTTATTAAACAATTAATTGAGGTTAATGTAATTAGTTGGGTTCATGAAACTAGATGTTCAGAAGTCATGCTTTGTACCTATAAATACCCCCTTTGTACTCAAGTTAGGGATCAAGTGAATACACACATCTCTTCCTTATTTTTTAACCACCTCTGCTTGCAGGATACAATTTTGCACTAGTATCTGGTACCAGCATGGCAACACCTCACGTGGCCGGAATAGCAGCGCTCATCAAACAGCATAATCCTTCATGGACTCCTTCGCTAATTGCCTCTGCAATCTCTACCACTGCAATCAAGCATGACAAACATGGGCAACCCATACTGGCACAAGGATCCGATATTAGTAGCTTGAATCGTGCCAGTCCTTTCGATTTCGGTGCTGGCCTTTTAGATCCAGCTCGCGCTGATAATCCGGGTCTGGTTTTTCCATTAGGTAAGTCCTGGGAACTTTTTCACTAGTGCAAGTAGCTTATTAATTCAACTTGCGTGATCAGTTTTTGACCTTGGTTGAGCATATGATAATATTTGCTCCTATAGCAGGATTCCAGGACTACATCAGCTTCCTGTGCTCCTTACCCGAGAATGACCCAACTATGATTCGAAATGCTACTGAAGAATCGTGCAGTAAGCCACTTAGCAACCCATCTGACCTGAACCTTCCTTCAGTGACAATATCAAAACTAACTGGATTCAGATTGGTACGCCGAAATGTCATGAACGTAGGCAACAAGCCAGAGACATACTTATTCTCAGTGCTACTACCCGAAGGGGTCATAGTTGGCATGTATCCACCTTGGTTCACCATAGGTCCAAGGGAAACCCAAGATTTGGAAATACATTTCAATGTGACCCAAGCAACGGATGAGTTTAGCTTTGGTGAGATAGTTCTAACAGGAAGTTTGGATCACATTGTGCGGATGCCTTTATCTGTTCTGCCTGTTTCCATGTCGCACAAATGAGAGATGGTAGCTTTCGTAATTTCAGGGGATTGGAGACTATTTTCAAAGTGGATAATGCAGAACAAAGGTCTAAAGAGAAGACAACGACAAATTATATGGGATTTGCAGATAGTGCAAAGTAAATTTGCTTTGGAATTATTTGACAAATCACAATAGATGGTAATCAGAGCACTTAAATAGAATGTCCCTTCAATGATCCAAGAAAAATGACAATATTCCAAAAAGAAATTCACGCAATACATAATGCAATGAAATTAGTACTCATTCATAATTTGTCCAAAAAGCTTATGATCACAAAGATTAGCACAAGCATACAACCCCTTTGTTTCTTGAAGATGCAGTAAAAAGAAAATAACGTAAATTTTATGTTCATGGCAGTACAAAGAGTACAATGCCAATAACAATATATTGTAATTTCAAGAACAAACCAGGACTAGTTGGTGTCATCTACTGCATTCTTTTGGATAATTATTATCAATAGGAGGTTGGCTGCATCCATCCAAAGACAAAAAATGCTTTGTTGGAGATAATTAGGTTTTATAGGATGCTACAACCCTGTTTGCGCGGCCAAAATCCAGCATAGTATAACATTGCACATCCAAATAAAAGTGGCATCAATCAAACCTACTTCCCTAATCATAAACTCAAAAACCATCAGCAACTCCCGTTGATGGGCTAGCGAAGAATATTATAACAAAATATTCACAAGCAATCCTCGAGGCTTTTAAAAAAGAAGAGAGGCAAGGGCCCTTCAAGTTCAAATAATCAGAATAACAACGGATGTCCCTATAACAAGTGGTAGCAAGCTCAAATAAATATAATGAAGAAATGAATATTTACATCTTGCGATTTGGCATTATATTACCTGCCAAGGCAAAAACAAATCTGTAAAGCACATGTATGCTTTACTGCGGGGATGCTTGTAAATGCCCCTTAGTATTATCTCAATTAGTCTATTATTGACACTTATTAAATTCAACGCTTTTTCTAAAAAAAAATCCTTCTTTTTAAGTGGTTCCAAATGATTTGAAAATCTCAGGCTGAGAAGCTGAAACATGTGAGTGGAGTGAAGGTGGTGGAGGGGGATAGGGGAATAAAATTAATGACAACCTACACTCCAAACTCCTAAGCTCCTAAAGATACCAAAAGCAGTGTGGATGGAGAAGAAAGGTGGTGGAGGAATGAGCAGTGATGGCGGTGAAGAAATCGTAATAGGCTTTTTAGATACATGCATCAACCCAATGCACCCCAGCTTCGCCTTTAAGAACACTTCTTATCATCGTGGTGGTGATCGTGGTCCCTTCTTCTCTGGTGCATGCGAGATGGGTCCTCTTTTTCCCCAGCTTCCTGCAATGGAAAAATAGTTTCTGCCATATTCTTTTCTGTCAGGACCCAAGCTATGGAACTGAACTATGAAATATTATTCAAGATAAACATTATGCCATTTCCAGTGATACAACCAAACTTTGATGCAAGTGCCTTTTCTTTCCTCTATTCCTCCTTATCAACTAGTATCAATTATACAAAAACAACTTAATTTTCTCTCCCCTTTATATTTGTCTTAATGATGACAATTCTACCAAACTTGTTGAGTGATGAGAGGAACTAATTAAGAACCTATATATAGTGTTGTAAATGTCTCGATCCAAACACGCGCGCGCGCGCACACACATATTAATTATAATCATTATATATATTAAAGTCCCCTTTGGACAAACCAAAGCGGTCCAACTCAATAATTTTCACTTCATTGATTAAATTAATTAAGCTCTAATATTACTTGCTCGGAGGAGCATACGATGTTCCCTAAAGCTTTGGCATTCCATATATTAGTCAAACACATTGCTAAATTTACAGCAAGAAAGTGTGGCCACTGTATACATAATTGGCCCATAAATACGACAATACTATCGTTTAATCCAAAGGAAAGATGCGAAGGGATATCAGATAATATTGAAGATGGCAAGAGACTTCCTTCATTCCCTTGCTCTAGTACTGGATGGTGAAAGTAATTTTGCAATTGAACAATACAAAAATACAATCACATAAATTATATGAAAGTAATAAAACAATTATACAAAGGACTTACATGGTTTAGCAATACCTTCGTCCGAGGGAGCAAACGGCTATAATTTTACTATCTTGTGTCCAAAAGACTTAGATTTACAACATACAACATTGTATATATGCTAACCCTCTTCAATCCTGTTGCGACGTCTCGGGAGCGAGGTGCCTCGAAGAGGTGAGGGGAATAAAAATAGTGTGATTTTTGGAAAATTTGGAATTTGGAGTCGCCACTAAACTATTTTTTCTTGGTGTGGTTAGAACACTTAATTATTACTCAATTAAAAGTAATTTCGGTCTACGGATACCAGGATTAGGATCGGGAGTTCGGTTCTGTTAGGGGAAGGTATTCGCACCCATTATGCACCCGTTTTACCAACGGTATCTAATTAACTAAGAATTATCGCCAAATTGAATTTTAATAAACCTTAGTTTACTCATTTTTAAATAAACAAATAAATGAACAAATATAGATAATTAATAGAATATAACCAAAATAGGGTGTCATTTAGGAATGTCTAATAGACCCCCAAAAGAGGGGATCTAGTTAGAAAAATCCTAATCAGAGCTAATACAGGTGAGATCTAAAAATGCACATTGCCCTTTTTATAATCATATAGACACACCCACAAAAAAAAAAATTAAAAAAAAATCATCTAAATGTATTTTTTTAAACATTCCCGGGTTTTTCAAAATCTTTGTAGAGTTTTTCAAGCCATCTTTAACATTTTTTTTAAAACAAACTTTCGGGATTTTTTCATAGGGTTTTTTTTTTTTCTTTTAATAAAGATAAACATAATAATAGACTAAAATACTAAAATACCACAATATATGTTGACCTCATAGGTCACACCCGGTTTTGATAATAACAAATACTCAAATATTTGATGGCTATTTAGTTTATGTGCAAGTTTATATTTGCAAATACTTTGATGGCACGTGAAGTAGAGCATGAAGACCCTGAAGACTATATTATGTTGTATTTCAATTCATTTCTCATTTGGGTCTGTAATAATTTAAGTTCAAGGGTCTGTAATAATTAATGTTTTACTTGCATGGTAGGATAGATAAGCTCAAAAAGACCTAGACTGACCTTAGGTCCACCATGCATGTATAAATGAGTGCCTTATCAAATTTAAGTTAGTCATCATATGAATAGGGGCAACATTATAAAGAGAAAAAGACCTAAAATGCCCAAATTGGCATGTTCGGTCAACCGAACTTAGTTACACCAAACTCCCACCGAGTCAACAAGTTGACCTCTCAATCAATCGATCAGAAGTATATAGGCAAGCTTTGGTCAACCGAACCTCCCTAGGTAACAAGTTGACCACTCGGTTGACCAACCGAGATTATATGGGCAACGCGCTGGTCGATTGAACCCCCACGTGGGAAATGTCAACTGCCCAGTCGATCGAATCTCGTAGTTCAAAAAGACCTAGTTGACCGAACTGCGCGGATTTTGAAAATAGCCCTTGAACCCTGCAAGTCCAGTTGACCATCCTTTCAGTTCAAATTTCTCCCGGTCGACCGAACCCAGCCACTTGGTCAACCGAACCTTAAGTTTGGTCGACCGGTGCTCTCGGGTTGGCGAGAATTACCAAGGTTAAAACCTAGTTAAAATTTATTAATCTCAATTAAACTTTTTCAAAAATGGCTAATATGTATTGAATGGTTATAATTTTGGGAAATTATATATATACCCCCTTATTTGCAAAAATTAGTCAATAATTAACAATCTTAATTAGTAAAAATCCTCTAAAATTCAAAATTCTTACTTCCATTTTTAAGTCTCCTACACTCATTCTTACTCCCTTTATTGCTTAAATCTCTTTGTAAGTGTGCTTGAGTGTTCTTCTTATAGGCTTAACCTCTCTCTTGTTCTTCTTGATTGAAAGTATTTTATTAGAGAGCAAAACTTTAAGTTTCCTTAGGAGACTTTGTTAATAAGTCTTCCTTAAGAATACTTCATTGAGCTTTTGGGTTTTGCATTGTCATTGCAATACTCAAAGAGTTCACATTGGATTTTTGTTGCTAAAATATTTTACAAATCATTTTAAAAATATCTCTTGTGCTTATATTTGAGAAATACATTTTGAGATATTTGCTTGAGTGCTTGTGATCTTTGCTGCTATATCTTGTGATTGAGATTATCTTCTTAATAAAAAGATCAAATATTTTTTTACAAATCATTGTTGAATATCTCTTATGGTTTATTTTTGAGAAAAACTTTTGTTGAGATATTTGAAGTATATTTGTGATCTTTGCTGGTACATTGTGATTGAGAATATCATTTTTTACACAAAGCTCCTATCACTTACACTCTCATGTATTAATTGCAATAGTTGCATTAATCTTTGAGAGTAGACACTAAGGCTACACTGAACTTATCTTATCATATCATTCGATAGTGTATTGATTATATTGGTACATAATTTGCTTAGTTGAGAAGCATATTAGTTGTATGCAAATTTTATTAAGAAATCTATTGTATTTCAGGCGTGGTCTGAGGGGGCGGTAATCCAGTCCGGTAAGGATTGGTTGTAAAGGTTGAGGTTAGCTCTGTGCTAATTGTCCTAGTTGTTTAGGTGCCACTTATAACGATCCCGACCCGCCATATGGGCCCGGAGTGCTACTTTAGATATGTCTATGTACCTAATACCTTATTCATCATATATAAAACACATATACGTAGCGAAAATAAAATACAAAATCCTCAAATTACATTACTAGAGTTCTATCTATCCTTATACACAAATATATCCATTTTCACATAATTACATACCATAAAACTAAATAAAAATAAAATTTCTATCTATACGCTACCTACATAAAATTTACACTACTTGCCCGGCTCCTCTAGCCCACTAGACCGATCTCTAGGGTTCCCTGAAAAGACAGTTTGTAAAGTAGGGGTGAGGCACAACCCAGTAAGGGAAAAACTAAGTTAATGTTAGTGTGTGGTCAACATGCATTTAGTGTACAAAAAATAGCCAGTTCACTAAGTAGATAAACACATTTATGAAATCATTCTTATTGTACACTCACACACACAATTAGTCAAGGATAGGGAAGATTACCCACTCATACAAGTAGTTTCCCTCTGTTCTAATACCATTACTGCTATTAGGGCACTCACCTTTCTCAGTAAGCTTTCAAAATTATCTTATTAATTATCCGTTTTCACATAAACTAACAGATATGCATATAAGACACTCTTTGTGACAAACATGTCATTTACTTCCCCCATAGCACGGGTTGTGCGGCCCGAAGGCTGGACTATTGTCCTAGGGTATTCACCCAGACAATAGTCATTTGTACTCTCCGCTAACATACTCCGCGGGTCTATGCAGCTCCAACTGCTGGTCTGATTGCCCTCACCTAGGGGGTACATTCACCTCACGTAGGCAATCGGACAAGGTCACCCTACACCTCTCAGCACAAGTGTGGCACACACGGCCACATAAAAAAATCTATAGCAATGGTACTGTGCTCACAATACACTGGTCCTCAGGGTTCCTAAAGCATATCATGCAATTTAGATAATAGAAATAATCATTTAAAACATCAATTCACATATAATTCCTATTATTCTAAAAATCTGGCCCCCGGCCACAAAATACAATCTGGTGTATAGCCGTCAATTAAAACTCGGTCCTTGGCCTTCAAATAATAATCGTGGCCCTTGGCCAATCAAACAATACTCAGCCATTGGCCGTTATTTCAAACTCCTACATTTCATAAACAATTCCAATATTTTCGCCAACATTTCAGTATTTCACAAAAAGTTCAATATTTCAAAATCTCAAATCCAAATATACAATAATTCATACCAATTAAACCATTTTCCACACGATTTTCAACATTTTAACATATCCATATCAACAAACAAGTTTTCCACCGTTCATTTTATTCAAAAATAACCTTTAAATTCTCAACTAAATAAATTTATATAAAAATAACAATTAAATTTATTCAAATTTCATAAAATTACCGACTTAACTTAATCCCCTTACCTGATTCCTGAAAAACCCAATAAAATCTCGACCTACGCCCCACGGCGTTCAAAGCTCCTGAAACTCTGAAATTTAAACTTCATCATATTATTCGTCATAATCCTTAAAGTAACTTTCTCTAAAATTTCCCTACGTTCTAAATACCCTAAATAGTCTATTAAAAGCCTAAATTGTTAAACTTACCCTCGAATTAGGATTGGTGCCCCGAAGCTCCAACTCGAAAACCCGCTCAAGTTAGATTGTAGAGAATCTCCCCACAAATCTCCTGAAAATTTTTGTTCGTTAATTGAGCTTAAGATTTAAGAAAATTTGAAGTAAGAGTGAGAATTGGCCTTACCCTAGGAGATATACTTACGTCACTCCCACGATAAATTCGCTCTGGTGGATATGTCGGTGGTGAAAAATAGAGTCTAGCAGTATTTTTTGATTTTTGATTGGGCAAAAATGAGTCGAGAAATTAAAGAGAGTGGGAGAGACGTCAAAACGAAGAGGGGGAGAGAGATGCTGGGGGCTGCCTACGGCTTCTCATTCAATCCAAGAAGTTTTTTTTAACTTTATAATATAATATAATATAATATATTATATAATTTAATTAATAATTAATTATTTAATTTATTTAATTTTAATTTTTTAAAAATTTTTATTTTTAATTATTATTATTTTTATTATTTTTATTTTTATTTTATTTTTACATTTCCCTACATACAATTTACTGGGAGATTACACCGCTCAACCTGTTAAGTGAGCTTATAATGGTAATACTTGTACTTGTTAGCCAAGGTGGGGAGGTAAGCAGTTTTCTGAACCTCGATAGCATTTCTAGGTGTCATCTCTATTTACCGCTTTGTTATGCATGTTTAGCTAAATTATTTGTGCAATTTAATTTTCGTTGTATATTTATATTGCTTTACTTTATCTACACTAGATTGACCCTAGGCTTGTGTAATACTGTTGTTAAGAGATTGACCTAGGAGATAAAATTTGAAAATACCAATTCACCCCCCCCCCCTTCCCCTCTTGGGATTACGATAAAACTAACAATTGGTATCAGAACCATGTAGCATAGACTTAACAGTTATTTTTCAAAAGATCTAGGATGTCTCATAGCACCGTGACCCCTTTCCCTGAGGGACCCTTTTCCACACGATCTCTGATTTTCAGTGGTGTTAATTGCACTATCTAGAAACGGAGGATGCACATCTACCTTCGAAATATAGATCGGAACGTGTGGAGGATTGTCTCTAAGGGAAATTATGATCCTATGAAAATAGAGGGTAAGACCAGAGTTCCAAAAACTGAGGAAGAATATAATGACGATGATATGAAAGATGTTAGTTTGAATGTCACCACTATAAATAATTTGTATTGTGGTCTTGATGTGATCATATTTGAGAAGACGGGTTGTCCTAATCGAAACGCCTGGTTCAAGGAATTGGTTGATGTGCTCTGGGCCTACTGAACTGCATTCAAGAAAAATTCAAGGATGACTCCCTACAAATTGATTTATGGTAAGGCATGCTATGCATCTGTTAAGATTCAGCATTATGCATTATGGGTTATAAAACAAATTAATTTTTCACTTGATAATGTCATATGTTTGAGAAAGTTGCAGGTGTGCGAGCTTAAACAACCCAAGAGGAAAGTTTATGACAAGGCTCGCTTAGTGAAGAAGCGGATGAAGTTGCTGCATAAAATCAAGGATAAACAACTTTTCCTAAATCAGCAAGATCTTCTCTGCAACTCTAGATTACATTTGTTCCCCTGGAAACTACGGTCCCAATGGGGTGGCTCGTACATTGTTGAACATATTCATTCCCACGACACAGTAGAACTTGTGGATCCAACGAATGATAACAACTTCATGATCAATGAACAGCAACTCAAGCCTCTCACGACTCCCTTCAATCCAAATAAAGAGGTCTTACTTCTGCAAGATCCCAAGGAAGTCCTCTGACCTTTCTATTTTGCTGTTTTTCTTTTTAATTTTTATTTTTCATTTTATTTGTTCTTATTTGCATCTTTTTTTTTTTTTCTATTGCATTAGTTGGTAGTGATTTTTTGTATTTTTTCTTCTATTAGTTTGTTCACTCATGCATAGTTTTTCTATTTCCCCAATGCTTTCACATTGAGGACAATGTTCCACTTTAGTTTGGGGGGGGGTGAAAATTTGCATGTGACACTGTGCACGTCTACTTGCAGGGTTTTATATTAATTAATTAAAAACAAGAAAAAAACAAGAAAGAAAGAAAGAAAAAGTATTGAGGAATTACACTAACTTATGTCATGATTAACACTGACGTATACTGTAATGACTTGCCTATTTTACCATTTTTTTTCCAAATTAATAAATCTTGCAGATCATAATCCACCTGTACCCATGGGTACTAGGGACATATCAAAAATACAATGCGGAAGCCTAGGTAGCAGGAAAACATAAAATCATATATATCCTGGAATATCATTAAATACAAAACCAGAGTTTACTATATTCATAATACAACTCCCAAAATCTCCAAAGACCAGTCCGAGGGTCATTTTCCACAATATTCCTCTGACCCTACCAAAAAGACTTACCCTTCAGAAAAGGGTAGACCGGCGATATCTATCTCAACGGAGCTTTATCCGCTCTCCTATCCGAGCCTACTAAAATAATCAAATAATTTGGGGTGAGACACCTTTCAATAAAGGAAAATAAACTAATACCAATGTGTGACAACATGAATATTCAGTGTTATACATAAGAGCATACATAAACATATTTAGTAAAAGTGTCGATAATATTTCTGGGAAAACATGTTTAATCATAACATAACCGAACATATTGAGTTTCCATAAACATAATCTGTATTTTATAATGATAATAATACGAAAACAACCCTAGTAGGTTAGCTGGCTAATGTCATGTATTACCCCCACATGACTAGGTTGTGTGACCCGAAGGCGGGACCTGACAATGGCTGGCCGACCACTGCCAAGTCAAAATAAATGTCTATAAGTACGATGGGTCTGCCAGACTGGTCCGTATACCAGGGCGCCAACACTTCAATAACCACATCGACTATCCATCCTCACGCTGCCCCGTACGACAGCGATAACACAAATATCACGATCAACGTGACCACATAACTACGGTACCGTGTCTAGTGTAAGTCTAAACCAAGTCAATCAGGTTCTGATACTATATATCATATTCCAAACCATGACACATCATTATTCCATAGTAATAATTGTCAATTCACTATCATCATATCACATTTCATATACAAAGTGAAAAATCATCGGCCTGTACGCCGGCATTTCATATTTTATCAATCACAGCCCGTACGCCGCATTACACAACAAAAAAGAGTTTCAGCCCATACGCTGGCTCAATCACCTCAATAGCTCGGCCCGTACGCCGGCATATCACATAAGTAGTTCGGTCCGTACGCCGGCATATCATATTAGTAGTTCAACCCTTACGCCAGCATATCATATAAAAATATTCTCAAAAAATAATATTTCACAATAAATCTTACTCATGTCACACAGAATGGGTATTAGGTATATTTAAACACATCGCCATTTATCATAGTATTTCCCAACATAAAATATACATACATATTCATTTTCCTGAAACCAACTATTGTAATATCATACATACATTTTCATAAAATTACTGGCTTAATTTATTCTCTTTCCTGATTCCTAAAAAGGCCCTAAAATAATCCACCCTGCACCTGCAAGGTTCCCCGCTCAACATCCTAAAAATAATATTTTCCAGAACTAAATTTCAGTATTTCATCGTATATAACATTTCTTACAACTATAGTAAGGCCAAGTACTGAGTAGAAAATCTTACCCTAAATTTGGGATGGTTTCCAACTCAGCCCCACCGACGATCCACTCCAGCAGATATGTAGAGAACTTCACGAGGAGCGTCGTGGTGGCCTCAAATAGTCGAACCGGTGACAGATCGGCCCGAGAACTTAGAGAGAAGGAAGAAGGGGCGTAGAGGAGAGAGAGGGAGGAGTATTTGCGCCATAAATGGCCAAAAAAATGAAGGTTGACTCTATTTATACATTGGACTTCGTCGATGAACCACGTCATCTTGTCTACGAGGCCAAGAAGAAGACTCGTTGATGAACTCTCTCCTCGTCGACGAAATTCAGAATCACCCAAAACCCTTTCTCGGTATTTTCTCGTTGACGAGGCCTACTGCCCCTTTCTTTTCCCTTCCAACTTCTATTTTCCCCCTCTTTATCATTATTTAAAATATAATAATTCCTCTGGGTCATTACATATACCATTCACATACTTGCATATAACCTAAGAATTACACACTCAAGTCATTTATTTAAAGTTTCTCTTTATATAATTTTGTAACTCCAGTTGCGGAAAACCACAAGAGAGTACATTAGTTAATTTGCGGAAATATTAATTAAGAAAACATAATAAAAATCAATTAAAAAACAGGGCTTGCAAATTGCTTACAAAAACAAAAACTGAAATTTCATAAAGGTCTCCAAATTATGATTAGTTTGGTATTTGTGGTTGATTTCAGTGTGGGTATCGAGATGGTTAGTTGGATATTGGAGTGGCCACTGGTGGATTAATGGACCAGGTGGTACCAATCGGACTATAGTAAATTGCATAACCCGTAGGTCAAGGGGTAATGTGTTGGCAGTTGTTATATTGTATTTAAGCTCAACAGTGTTTTAAATATGCATATTCATGATTTGAAAACTAAAATGGGCAAACTCACAGGTTTGAGTACCAGGCGGAGAGATCGTTGTTTAAGTTTTCAGTTAATTTGTGGCTTGTTTTAGTTGTGAATTGATTGATTTGCTTAAACTTTGTTGTGTATATCAAACAAGTTAAAAAATTTTAAAAAGGAACTTAAAGTTTTAATAACTCAATTCACCCCCCTCTTGAGATCACTATTCCACTTTCATATATTATTATAAATTAATAATAAACTGTAAAAAAACTCTAAATTTCTCGATTGGATCAGATGGGCCGCCGGATGATACTATCACGTTCTTAGGGGTGTTTGAAATTGTCACGCTATTTGCGCAGAGAACTGGAGTTCTGGTGGTGCAGGCTGCCCGAAACCGTAGCCCCGATCCTTCCGCAGTAGTGACTGTTAGCCCTTCGGAGGCTGCTTCCACCACCGACGACACCTACACCGCCGCTCTCCACCTCAACCACGGTCTAATAATTGCTAGCGTTGGGTACTCCATCTAATCGCAAAAATATTATTTTATAACAAAATCAAATAATAAATTCTTTTTTTTTTTTTCACAATTCCATTTCATTGCTATGCACCAAATGTGTCATTAAAATGGAATGAGGCTAGAATTCTTAGAACTCATAAAAAAATATGTTTTTCTATTTGAAAAGAAAAAAACGGAAAAATTATGGAAAAAAATTTGATTTTATGTCATTTTTTCCTCCATACCAAATAAAATTAAGAATAAAAATTATTTTAAAAATAAATGATAATGACATGCAAATAATTTTATGATACATAAAAAAATACTTTATCCTATTATTTAATAAGCTATCATGGTTTTGCCATCCATTCTATTCCCATGTCAAACCAAATATAACCTAAAAGATTAATTCGTCTCCAATCAATTTTATTCATGCAAAGCCATTTTCTTTTCCTTCCATCGTTTGCTTCTCGATAGTGCAAACTTACTTTGAGTTACGACTAAACTAAGATCTCGTTTAGAACTCAGAAAATATTACAAAAAGGAAAGAAAAATATTATGTAATTCTCATTTGCATGTTTGGTTATCATGGAAAATGAAAAATAAAATAAAAAATATATTAAATATATAAATAAAAATTTGATCTTACACATAATTAATATTTAATTTTTATTAATTTTTAGTAATATTAAAACAAACTTTCATTTTTTATACTACTTAATAAAGAAGCAAAATATAAGAAAAAATAAATTTCCTTACTACTCTCGTTTCCCTTCCTTTTCATTTTTGATAGTATTTATGCTCAACACATGGATACAACCTACAACTCTCTAGATTACATAATTTTTTTTTTTTTTTTTTTATTACATAGGAACTCAAACCACCAACAAGTCCTTCGGAACCCTTGTTGCGGCACCAAACCTACGGATCAACGTCCTCCCCCTAGGTTTCGCTGATCAGGTAAAGTCCATAATGCGGACACAGCTTCCGTGCATCAGTTGGACATTCAGCTAACGCGACCCTTGGGACACATCTCCATTATCATCCACAATCCCCGCTGGCTCACAGAGTAAACTCTCACCATCCACGGTCCCCGCTGACTCACAGAGCAAACTCTCACCATCCACGGTCTCTGCTGGCTCACAAAGTAAATTCTCACCATTCACAGGTATCGCTAACTCCGTGAGTGTATCTACCTGGAATTAAACCCCCGATGTTCCTTCTTACGTGCTGATGTCTTTCTACCGCGCCATGCCCGTGGGAGCATAATAAATTTGGGATTAGGCTCATCCAACTTATCATAATAAACTTTTAGCTTACACAAATTTATTTGACCCTATTTATGATCCTATGATTGGGCCGCTTAATGAGCCTAATTCGAGCCTAATAAACATGCCCAATCCAACCTATAATTGAGCTTACAAGCCAAAACGAACGGAACCATCTATGTTCAAGCTCAACTCATTTATTATTTAATGAACCTAAAAACTGACCTTAAGAATCACTCATTCAATAATAAACAAACTCAAACAATCTTCTACTAAGTCAAGTTCCCCAACCACTCATGAGTTATTTCGTTTGTTTGCAACTCACCCTATTACTTTCTTTTCCTTCTTATTTTTCTCAACATCTTTCTTCTTAAGCGCCAAGTTCCTGGTGGGACATCGTTCGGAAAAGTGTCCTTGTTTATGGAACCTGAAGTACACTGCACTGCCAGAACTCTGGTGAGAGGATCTTGTCATGGATGCTTTTCCTTTGTCCATAGGTTGTTGGACTGTGGAATTGCTCCCTCGAGAGATGACTTGACTTGATTGTGCTAGTCAAGACTTGTCATAACTCTATATTTCTCAAGAGTATGACTCATTTGAAGAGGTATCAAACTGTTTTTCCATGGGCCCTTTAGTTATTTGCTCAAAGTCATGAGCTAAATTATAGGTCTATTCAAGGGACTCAATGTGATGGGGAAACAGTTTACTCATCAGTTCAGGCTTTAATCCTAGGCGGAATCGAGAGATCTGCTGACTAACAGTCACATAGACATCACATCTTATAAACAACTCATCGAATTGACTCATGTATTATGAAACAGTCATGCTACCTTGACGCAAGCTGTAAAGCTGATCTATAAGATGTTCTCTATAACTAAGGGCTACATACTTCTCCATTAACTTATCCTTCATTATATCCCAATGCTCAATTGGTTTATGATCTAATCTCGCTTCTTGCCTCTCAACGTTTATCCAATGGAGTTTGGCTTGCCCCGTTAAATTCATTTTCACAAACATAACCCGATAAGGGTCAGTCATCTTACACCAATCAAAATAGAAATCCATCACAGTCAACCAATCTTGGAAGACTTTAGGATCCTTTTGTCCATCATAGGTGGGGGCTTCTATCTTCATTACATCCTTGTAAGGATCACGATGGTCCCTATGATAAGGTCTCCTAATGTGAAAGTCATCAACATCATGGTCCTCATCATTCCAATGTTGGGCATAGGGCTCATGACGTGGGGGTCTCCCAGCAAAGTCATCTTGACGATTCACTCACCTTTGTGGAAGGAGGGGAGGTCTTTCTCTAGGAGGCATAGGTGGTTCTTTTTCATCATTAATCCTACAACCTCATTAAGGATTCCTGACTTGACTAGACATCCTAGGGGTTGGGAAAGGATTCGGACACACTAGGAAAGCCCTCGAAATGGTGTTTGGTCACACAAAGTAGGGTCAAGTGTAAACCTAACCAAACTAAGTTCCAAATGTCCAAAATTCAGAATATAGGTGGGCTAGTCTGGGCAAAATCCTATAGCCGTTTTAGTCTAAAACTAAAATCCTGCAAGCTAAGGGAATGGGGCTTTGAGAGTTCAGCTTAACTAAACCTAGGCTCTAACTTAAGCTCTGATACCAAGATGATGTAGGATGGGAAATGGTGGCCTAGTCTTACGATTTCAACCCTCACACAAGCACATACACTCAATACACTTTAAATTAAGAATTCAGTTATCCAAACATAAATACAGTAAATCATGTTATATTTCACATGTTTCAAGGTTTTTAAAAGGTGTATGATGCTATCCAGAAATAAGTCCCAAGAGTTCTTTCACAATGGAATCAAGTTAAATGCGGAAAAGATATTATTTCAATATTTTAAGAATAAAGTTTTATGTCCAGCAAGCAATATTCCCACAATTGATTTTAAGCTAACAAGTATCAATATTGAAATCAATGAATTCAAATGTGGTATTCAAGTAAGAATTTCAAGCTTTCAAGCAAAGACTTCAATATAAGCAAGGGTTTACAATGTATAGCAAAGATTCAAACACAAGTACTAAAATTACCAAGAGAAATGTTTGGATGACTTGACGTTGTTCAACACAAGTCGTGGACAATGTCAGAAAATTCCTTGGAACAAGCTTTAAAACACCAAGACAAACGCAACAATATAATGGAGGGGAAGTGGAACTACTGTAAGTATATAATGATCCAGATGAATACTGAATTTACCAATCAAAATGATGGTTGACTTAACGATATTCTACACAAGATAAAACTCTCCTGAAGTCCTTCGTGCAAACTTTGAAATGTAACATGTATGCTGCAATGAAATGATGGATTGTTGGCCTAGAGTGCAACTTGGTGGTGGTCGTGTGAGTGATAGAGGAAAGTCGTGAAAGTGAAATAGGGAAGGAGTCACTGGATAGAATAGTAGTCTCTCACCACCTGATCTCCGAGGAGAACAACGTAGTCTCCCACTACACAATCATAAGGATTGGACAAAGCTTAACAAACTTCACAAAGGAAAAACCTTTTTAATTCAATAACAATACTTCTCTCTACATAATTCTTACAATGAAAGGGATATATATATATAGCTAGCATGGGGGGACAAAGCATTAATAAGCTTAACTAGCATGAGGGAACAAAGACATTAAACAATTAACAATTCTCACGCAAGCATGTGAGACAAATAATAAATACACAACTTACTAGACATAATAAATACTCACACAACTTACAATATTCCAGCTTTCAAGACATATTAAATAGCTCACAACTTACTAAATACATTAATTAGCTCAACTTACTAGACCTATTAAATACTTAGCACACTTGCAAGCTAAGTTGACTCAATAATTATTACAACTTAAAATCTGCAATTATGTCAAAGGGGAGGCCCAGCTGTATCGGGCCCAATATGAAACCATGTGGGACCCACAAGACCATGTGGGGCCCACATGGGGTCTTGATCACGGGCTTGCTTCAGCATCTCTGTTGGGGTCTTTCTCATACTGAAAACGTATTTTAGATACTCCATGAATTTCTGTGAAGCAACGAACAAAAGAGGCATCCGGAGGTCTTCCATGTGTTAGCATGTCGGCGAAGGAAATGTGGACATTTGGAAACCGTCCACGTGTCATAATATCTGAAAATGACATGAGCATAGTATGTCGATCCCCATCAGATGTTCTATAATTAATTATACCTAGTTCCTCAATTGACCATACCTCTGCCTGTAGGATACAGATTTACACTTTTGTCTGGTACCAACATGGAAACACCTCACGTCATCAGAATAGCAGCACTCAAGCCACTCATCAAGCATCACAATCATTCATGGACTCCATCAACGATTGCCTCTGCAATCTCTACCACCGCAACCAAGCATGACAACCATGGGCAGTCCATGATGGCAGAAGGATCTGATATCAGCAGCTTGAATCGTGCCGATCCTTTTGATTTTGATGCTGGCCTTGTAGATCCAGTTCATGTGAAGGATCCAAGTCTGGTTTTTCCATCAGGTTAACTCAGCATTTTTTCACAGCTTCAGCTCTTTGGATTCTGTCCCCCACCAGTTCAAGTAGCTTGTTATTTGACATCCTGAGATAAAAATAACTGAATTCAAGTATTGTCAGTTTTTACCCCTGGTTAAATATATGATAACATTTGACTGTGAAGCAAAATTCCAGGACTACATCAGCTTCCTGTGCTCCTTGCCCAACACTAACCCAGCTATGGTTCAAAATGCTACACAAGTAGTGCAATAAGCCACTTTACCATCTGACCTGAACCTTCCTTCAGTAACAATATCAACACTAGCTGGATTCAGAGTGGTATGACGGAATGTCAAGAACATGGGGAACAAGCCAGAGACATACTCATTCTCAGTTCGACTATCCAAGGGGGTCACAGTTGGCATGTATCCACCTTGATTTACCATAGCTCCAAGGGAAACACAAGATTTGGAAATACATTTCAATGTGACACAGGAGATGGATGAGTTTAGCTTTGGTGAGATTGTTCTAACAGGACGTTAGGATCACGTTGTGCGGATACCCTTATCTGTTCTGCCTGTTTCAAGGTCATCCAGATGAAAGATGATAACTTCCTTAATTTCAGGGGATTGGAGACTATTTTCAAATTGAATAATGCAGAACAAAGGCTGAAAGGGAAGACAACAATGAATTGTATGGTATTTGCAGGTAGGGTGAACTAATCCGATTATGATTTATTCAACAAATCACAATAGATGATGATCAGACTACTTCAGACCATGAAGGATCCAAGAACAATGACAATATTCCAGAAGAATTTACATGCAATAGATAACGCAATGAAATTAGTCTTTATTCATAATTTGTCCAAAAAGTGCCTTACGATTACTTTACAAAGATTAGCAGAAACATACAACCCATTTATCTCTTCAACATTTACTACAAAGAAAACACTGTCAAATTATGTTCATGATTGTACAAAGAAAAGTAACAAGAAAGAAATGCAATTAATCCATTTATACAATGCCAATAATGATAGCTTGTAATTTCAAGAACAAACCATGGCTAATTGATGCAATCTACTGGATTATTTCAAAAAATTACTCTCAATAGGAGGTTGTTTGCATCCATCCAAATGCTAAAAATGCTTTGTTGCGGACAATCAGGTTTTGAAGGATGCTAACAAAACCTGTGGGCGAGGCCAACATACTGGTTAGTATACAATTGCTCATCCAAACAAAAGTCGCATCAATCAAACCAACCTAATTCCATGATCATAATTTTTTAAACCATTAGTAACTTCCATTGATAGGCTAGCCAAGAATATTATAAGAAAATATTTACAAGCAATCCTCGAGGCTTAAAGGAAAAGAGAGGCAATGGCCCTACAAAATTCAAATAATCAGAATAACCCATCGGATAATACATGGATATTAAAATTCATGAACAATGGATGTTCCCGTAACAAGTGGCAGCAAGCTCAAATAAATATAATGAAGTTGAACGTTTGCATCTTACAATTTGGCATTATCTTACCTGCTAAAGCAAAAACTAATCTGCAAAGCACATGCATTCTTTACAACGGGGATGCCTGTAAACACTCCTTGCAACAGGTCTTTCCTTGGCCCTCTTTGTTTGTCGAATTGCCTTCCTCACTCTCTGTTCAAATACCCTCCATTCTATGGTGTTGTTCTTCAAGAAAATATTAGCAAGTCTGCGTTTATTTGGTCTTATAGTTGGCATTCTACCTCCACCATAGTAAATACGATAACCAGAAACCAAAGCTGAAAATTGACTCCCAGAATCTGTCATAGCAAATGCATCAGCAGCAGTGGAGCCAATGAAGTCCAGTGCTGCAAGCTACAGAAAAGAAATCAGCCAACCATACATTAAAAAACAAACACTAATCATAAAAATAAATAAATAATTTCATGGCAAAAATAAAAAATCAAGGTTCTTAAGAGTTAAAAAATAAAATAAATTAAATTAAAAAAAGAGGAATTACTAACCACCACCATCACCAGGTGACAAGCTCTATTGCAACTGAGAGTTGAATCACAAGATTGGCAAAAGAGCAACAAGAGTGTAACCAAAAAAATAATATGTTCAGATGAAATGCATACGCTACAAGATAGGTAGCAATGCATGTAGGATGGTTCACAAAGGACATGACATTTAGAAGCAGGAATTGATTTGATGGAATTCCAATTTCGGAACCTCAATTTTCAGCTCTTCATTCAAAACCTCGATAGAATCTCTCACTGATGAGGGGGCCATGCCCCAGCACAATAAAACCCTAATGTAAGGACAAATTTAGTTCTAACCTCACTCCTAAATTAAATTATAATGAAAAAAATGGAATGATTCTAACGCCATGGAAATTAACATAATAATTTCAAAATGAATTTCTAGGTTGTAGGACTCAACTGCACCTAGAGCTATAATTGATGGTTAGAGTGCTCTACCCATATCCTTATACCACAACAACCTAAGCTCCATAGTTCAACTGTAACTTGACTCACACACCCCAGGGCTCTGCCACATGGCCAATTGCTGCCAGAGCTTGGCCAACAATCTCCAATCTCAACCCCCAATCACCCATGACGCTGGGAATCAAACATATTACAGCAACCCACACGCCATGATTCAACTATTACTTGACCCACAACCTCCACCATGTGGGACAATTGCTACCTCCCCTTGACCACCATACATTCATTTTTCATAACAAAAGAAGAAATATAAGGAAAGAGAGTGTACAATCATAGCAAGGATACAAAATCCTCAAAAAGAAAAGGAAAAAAAACAAAGGCAAAACAAAATTAAAAAAAAAAAACAAAAACAAAAACAAAAGCAAAACAAAAATAAGAACTGCTACAGTCAGCCAAGAAAACCCCTTTTAATCCCCTCCCATCATAGGTCACCAAACATTTCAAATTAGTTAATTCCCTATGACCCTTTTTCACCTTAGATTTGCCACCATCAAGCCTAACTTCATTTCCTACTTGATCAGACAACATGAGGTCCAAATCATCCAACATTTCAAGGTCATTCCCAGAAATTTATTGAACTGGAATAAGCCTTCTAAAGGAGGAAGCAGCACGTAAAATAAATCCCCAAGTTGATCAGTAGAATCAGAAGAATAACCATACTGATACCGAATCCAAAAGTAAGCCCATGTCACAATCAAAGTCACTAATGTATGCATTATTGTCATCCTCAACATCCCCCCATCTCTTACTATCCTTGCAGGCACTAGCTCTCTCACCAATTGGCGCCTCCACCATACTAACTGACCTTTTGAATCCCTCTTAAGAACTTTTTTTGTTATTTCACTACATGAATCTCGAATCTCTTCAAGATGTTTCCTCATTTCAAAACCTTTTGCACTTCCTTACACCGAACATAACCCTTTTGATCTATTAGATCATTTGAACTAGCTCTCCTAACATCAGAAATTCCTTCTGGACCCACAATAAAATCCATAATTTTATTCTCACAATAATTAATATTTTTAGATGATCTCCCCAATTTCGTTCTCAAACCCTTGCCCACTATCATACTTCTTCTGAACAGGAAAAACATTGCCCTTAATAATATTAATTGAATCTTTAGAAACCGACCTTTCTATTCTCATCCCCTTCAATTCTGTTATCGGAACAACTATTCCTCGTCTTGACCACCAAGAGTCTGAATTGATGTCAACAGTTGACCAAATCGCTGACACAGTCGCAGCTTCCTTCTGCTTCAAAGGAAGCTGAAGTCCTGCTGCCTTACAGGATTTCATTCAGATTGGGAGCCTGACCTTTTCAACTGGGCTATTAATACCAGTACAAATAACCTTTTAGGCCTATCCATTCAGTTGGCCCGACTGAGAATTAACCAGATTACTTCTTTCTCATTAAACATGCCCAAAGTAGGATCATAATTCTGATTTTGGGCCTCCTTAACTGAACAGCCCATCATCTGTTTTAAAGGCCAATGTTGCTGTCAAACAGATGGCCCAGGTCTGACATTATCATCAAACACCCAGGCCTAGCCAATCCAATCTTCATCATTCCTTTGTCCAAGACAGAAGCCGTAGCTGCCTCTGCATTCAGCCCCTCAATCAGACTCCTTGCAGGAACAGTTGCCCTTAATGATTTTGACTGGTCGAATGGAGCAGGCTGAAGGATTTTTTCCCCTACAAGGAACACACACCACCTCTGGCTTACCCTTAGAAGTCTCAGGGGCACCAGCATCAACTCTACGACACCATTAGTGACGTGATGAAGAGAGCTTACCAGAGCACTAAAATCTTCCCCAAATCGAAGCCACCCATTGCCTTAGGACCCTTCAGGAACAAATATACAATATCACTTGCCTCTCCAACCATGCCCTAATTCCAAGAACTTGCCTTCGTGGCATGTATCACCATCCAGTAATAGCGCAACCTACTCAAGATCTTCAAACACCCTTGCTCAACCTTCCATCTAGAATGAAAATTTTAGCAAGAATCATGTTGCAGCAGCTGATGAAAGTCTTAACCATCAATTGTGTTGCCAATTCTTCTCAAGAACAAACAGAACTACCACCTTACCCACTATATGCAATCTCAGATCGAAGGATTTCCCTTCAATCTGAACTGAACGAACCCCCACCATTGAAATCTACCAGCACCATGACACAGTACAATATTAATACAAGAGATAGGAAATTTTTTTTATTGTGTGATAAAACCATCACGGAATAGCATGGTGTGTTGGAGCACCTCTGGGGCAGCATCAGCAATGCAGCTTGGCTGTCAGAGCTGCGTTGTATCTGAGCAATGATCAAAGTAGCGTTTTGTCTTTAAACTATAAATCAATGTTTTAAAAGGCTCAATCGAGGCTTGTCTTGAAGCTCGCCTCGAGGCCAGGCAGGCCTAAAACGCCTTGAGGCTCAATATAAAATACCAACTATCGAAGAGGGTAAGGCATTACAAGTTGAGGCTTATGCGCATTTGCACAAAAGCCATGCCTTTTGCGCATTTGCACAAAAGCCATGCCTTTTGCGCATTTGCACAAAGCCATACCTTTTGCGCATTTTTAGCTGACACTTATTCATTTTGGGGGAGTGATTTTCAAGTTAGATTTGGCTATAAAATTTTAATTCCATGTCTATATAAAAGGAATGTCATAATATGACTTGATTTCTAAAACTCTTGAGCTCGAACTCTCCAAAATAATTTAGAGTTGTATCTTAAATCTTAAAATAATTTGTACTTACAATGTTACAGCTTTCTCTTATCATGATTTACGTAATTAACTCAAGTAAGCAATTTTTGAATGACTAGCAAGTAGTTTGCAAATATATTTGATTTTTTTTTTTACATTACATTTATATTTTTCTTAAATTTTTATATTTATTATATAATTTTTTTTTATATTTTTATCCAAAAATAAATTCTCAAAAGGCTTATGCCTCACTTCTTAAGGATTGAAATGCCTTGCCCTATGCCTTCGCCTTTTAAAACATTCTATCTTACACATGTCGAAAGCTTCACAAACACTTCAAACCTTTGAAGCTCCTTGGGTTAAACATATTGCCACTCTCGCCCCCAATCTAGATCTTGTCCTCACCCCTAATTCATATGCCTCTTAAGAGTCGATAATCCTATCAATCAATGAACCAGCATTTCTAAAGAATAAATAATAATATTGAGGGAGAAATGGAATAAAATGGAATAGAACTACAATGAATCTGCAAAGAAGAGAAAACCAATACTCAAAAGCTAAAGTCACTCCTATTCTTCTCAAAATTTAAATTGAGATACCAAAATTTGTTTCGCATCTGTAAGACAAGTATACAAGGGCACCTAGCTGGTCCTGTGAGAAGTGTCAAACCTGTCCGTGGAATTGATATTGTTCTAGAGGCATCTAACGTTGATGGTGATGAGTGTATTCAGTATAAAGCCTGGGAAGACTTTAAATGCATTGCACATTCTTTTTTAGATAAACACTTTGAGGTTGATCCAATACTAGTATCCAGGCAGCTTTTTAAAAAAAAAAAAAAAAAATGATTCAAACCTTGCCACACTTAAAAGGTCAAGATGTTTTAAAAATGCTATAGGCAAACGGTGAAACCATTGAGTTTTCTAGCGTAGTTTCCTCCATTTCTTATTCCTTAACCCAAGCCTATATTTCATCTCATGTCTGAAAGACCACCTCAAGGTCATGATCCCTGTCTTGCTACTCGGAAAGATTTATCCACAGATTTTCATTCCGAAATTGACAATTGTCAAGATTAAAGATGGATCGAGCAAGGAAACAGAATAAAATTTCAAAGAAAAATGGAATGGAGCTCGCTAAGTTGAAAACACAAAGGCCACCTAGGTACAATTTAGCAAATCCAAAAAGGACGTCAATTAAGGCCCCTATCCATTAAAGGATTCGAGCAATCATTCAGTATCAAATTTGAATATATTCACTCGAGCCCTTGTGATGATGACCAATACATTGATCATTGATCCCTACTATCCCCCCCCCCCCCCCCACCCCCACCCCCACCCCCCAAACACACACACACACATTTCGCTTTGAGCCTATATCCCATTTCTTCATCACCCAGAGCTTAGCCTACATTAGGAGCTTTAAAAGTCCATTCTAACAAGGGTTGACAGCTCATGATGTACTGGCCTCACTCAATTTCTACAAGGATTACTCAGAATAAATCATTCCCCTGCACAGCATAGTGACAAAATTGTATCTCGTACCATGTTGTATGGTATTTTTGGGCCATCAATTGGAATTAACAACCTTCCACTTGGCTCTGTTAAACCTTACTTTGTATCATCATCATTTTTTTTAAATAACAAAAGAGGGTATGTTAGACAGAGAAAGAGAAGACACAACAATAAGGGGCAAGAAGTCCACCCAAGAAAAGAAAATAAAAATAAAATAAATGAAAATAAAATAAAAAGGAAAGGATAAAAATAAACAATTAACCAAGGAATCCCCTCTTCAATATATTTCCTCATAATTCACCTCACACTTCAAGTTAGCTAACTCCCTTTGACCCTTTTTGGCTCTATTTTTGCACCCATCAAAATGCATTTCATCCAACAATAAACACCCACGACAATCAAACTCTCTAAGATTGTCACTTTCATTATCTGATAAATCCCTCCATTTCATTACCTCCTTTTCTTTGCCAATTGCATCACAAGAATTCCTCAAAAAAATCCACTTAAATTCCTCCTTAAAAATATTTGGCACTACCTCACAAGAGTGCTTTCTCTTTTCTTCAGACAGTTTCCTCATTCCACACCCATCAGAGCAGCTTTCTGATGAGTATGCCTTAGCACCATTAAGTATATCTGACTTAAGGCTTGGGACATCATATCCTCCCCAAAACACCATCACCTCTATAAGCCTTGGTTGCACCATCCTCTTGCCCCTCTGCAAACCCAAAATCCTCAACCACTTTGATACTTCAATTATTTCTTCTTTGTCATCAAGATTTTTTTGGTACGAGTTACAGACATCCTGTATTTGCTCCTCCACGATATGATCTATTCCACGTGAGTCTTAGGGAGCTGGAGAGAGATTTTGATTTTCTTTTAAAACCAGATGAAGATCCTTCTTCCCTTTATACTGCATCTGTGTATATGGGCTTGGGTGTTGGCAAAATCAGAATGGACCTACTTAAAGTCCTTATCCTTTTGAGAAGATCCCATATGAGGCATGTTCTATTTACGAGGCTTAATTTATATTAAAATGAGGCTCCTCCTTTATTAATTAACTAGCCCAAGTCCAAGAACAAAGCTAAGTGGCCCAGCCGATATTTTTTATCCTCCTCTTCTCCTAACACGACCCTAGCCGCCTCAGCTAGAGAAGGAACATCCTTTGAAACCATAGTGAATTCGCAATATCAAAATGCTCAACTCTCTAAGCAAAATGAATGTGTGTCTTCAAACAAATATCTTCTGGCATCGACTCCCCGAAACCCTTCATCTTGAGCTCAACCCCACATCAGAAGCACAACTCATCTGTTCCATTCGCAACAACATGCTCTCTTTGCTAGAATATGCTTCTGCAGCCTTCTCCTTCACTTGCCTTCCCTTTTAATACCATTTGACTCCGCGATTTGGGCACAAAAGGGATTGCCACACCTTCACCTCCAAATTTAACACGAAACTCTTTAGCCAATTCACAGAACTTGCTTGCAAAGTTGCACTTGCCAACAACAAAACCAAGCCTTAGTCCCACTAAGTGGGGTTGGCTATATGAATCCTTTTCTGCCAATTTATGCGATCATGGACCATTTCTTTTGATAGATTGAAGGATATTAAATCCTTACCATCTCCTCCCAAGTTATTTTAGGTCTACCCCTACCCCTTCTATTGCCCCCCACAGTAACTAAGTCACTCTTCCTCACAGGTGCACTATGTGGCTTACGTTGCAAGTGTCCATACCATCTAAGCCGTCCCTTCCTTATCTTATCTTCTATAAGAGCCACACCTAACTTATCACGAATATGTTCATTTCTTAATTTATCTTTCAATGATATAACACTCATCCATATAAGCATTCTCATCTCGGCATCTTTTACTTTTTGGATATTATGTTTCTTTGCCGCCCATCATTTCAATCCATATAGCATAACTGGTCTTATAGCTATCCTATAAAACTTTCTTTTCAATTTTAAGGGTATTCTACGATCACATAGCACACTTGAAGCACTTCTCCATTTTACCCAGCCTACTTTAAGTCTATGCATTACATCATCTTCAATTTCTTCTTCAACTTGCATAATAGATCCAAGGTATCGAAGTCTACAAGTTGCACCTGCCAACACCAAAAAAACGAAACTTACCTTTCCATCCCAGCCCTAACTCCAAATACTCCCCCACCCTAGTCCACTTAATTGTCATCCAGTACAGTAAATTTCCCATATTGATCTTTCAAGAACCCATACCCAACTAACACGAAATCTAGAAGATTGGCAAACCAGAGAATTGGCTCTTTCAAAAGTTTAATCCTATTAACGGTAATTTGGTCACTCAGCACTATTAGTATCTATTAGAGTTCTATTAGTAAGTGTGAGTTAGTAAGGGTATTATGGTCATTGGCATTGCATTTGACATATATTATAAATAGAGAGACCTATCATTGAGGTTAGGTCTTCCATTTTACCCAATTATTCAACAAGGCGTCAGAGCAAGATCTAACCTACACCCTAATTGCATGACCACCACTAAATCAACCCTAAACATTATAATAACACACAATCTGCTGCTGTAGAAGGATCATCAGCATCACCAGAGTCCAGGAGCAGGTTCAAGAATTTCCGGAAAAGGCTGCAGTTGCTGGAAAAATCCTGGATGATGCTGTCCTCTTCAACACCACAGGAAATACCTCATAATTTGCAAACTAATCACATAGAAAGCCACAAAACCTGCTGATCTGCCAGCCTGCAAAATTTCACAGCCAGAGGAGCCTCCACGCACCAGTTGAAAGCTGGCAGTGCCAAACCCACATGCCAGCGCGTGAGATATTTTTGAGCAGCCATTTTTCTCCAATTTCCTCTCAAATATGCTTCCTCACACCAAACTACCAAGTTTTTTGTCATCCTTTTTGTCCAAAGATATCACCTTTTTTAGTTGATAAACAACATTCCTGGAATGATTGTTTACTGATTCCCAAAGCTGTTGGTTAATGTTTATTGAGTTCATTGAGGCCTGAAACAGTGGTATTGTTGTGTTCTTGTTTCATTTTTCATCTTGTTTATCGTGTGCTTGTGGTTTGCTCAAGTTTCCGAATGTCGTGTGACGGGATGGTGTCCTTGAATTCCAAGAGTACACAGTACGCTGTGTATTTCTGTTTTGCTACTGTATGAAGGCTGTTTAGAGCTGTGTGTTGGTTTCTTGGGGCCATGTCTAAGTCTCTTACTCTCGTGGAGCAGTGGCAGCGCTAATACATTGATTTTGTAGGACTGTGGCAGTGCTATGTCCAATTTTTTGTGACTTGTTCATGGTTGAATCAGCGGTTGACTCGTTTGTGTTTGTTTTAGTTGGTCCGGAAGTTCACTTGTGGTTGTTTCATGAACTTCAGTTGGTTTTGAAGTTCACTTTCGGAATCCCAAAAGCATTTTGTTCATTGTGTATTTCTGATTTGCTGCTGTATCAAGGTTGTGTGTGAGTTGGGATGGCATTCTCAAATCCCAAAAGTGTGTTTCCATCGTCAGGCATTCATTCATGCTAAAAGAATACTATAACTATCTCAAAGGAAGAGTATTCAAGGTTCCTACAATATCAAGCATCCCAAGAAGCATCTCATCACATTGCCTCTTTTGTTCAAAAAGGTAATTTCACAGTTGTATGTCATCTGGTATCTCTCCCACTAATCCTCGGATTATCGACTCTGCTACTATTGATTGTATGAGAGGTGTAAACAACTTCTTTTCTACCCTCCAATATCCTAAAAATCTACCTCATGTTACCATTGCTTATGTGTCCACAACTACAATTAAGGGAATAGGAACAGTAAATCCTACTCCCTCCACCTCTCTTTCTTTTGCACATTCCTAAGTCCCCTTTCAATCTCATGTTGGTTAGGAAGCTTAAAAAGGCACTAAATTGTTTTGTAACCTTATTTCCTAATTCTATGGTTATTCAGAATCTAAAGATGAGGAAGATAATTGGCACAAGACGTGAGGCTCATGGACTTTACTACTTTGAGTCGCTCTCTTCCCTCATTGCCTGTACAATTGCTACTACACCACTTCAAATCCATTGTTCCCTAGGTCAGCTGTCCTTGGAAGAAACAGCTAGTTCCTACCTTAAATTTTGTGTCTAGTTTTGAGTGTGAGTCCCGTCAATTTGGAAAACATCATTGTGTTTTTTTGCTTCTTAGGTCAACAAACAGGCTGATAGTCCTTTCATGCTCGTCCACATCTGATGTTTGGTGTCCTAGTCATGTCACATCAAAATTGTGGTATTAGTACTTTGTTACATTTTTCAATGACTACTTCAGGATGATTTGGTTGTATATAATGAAAGATCTTTCTAAGTTGTTTAATATCTTTCTGTTCTCCAATAAAGACTCAATTTGATATGCCAATCAAGATACTTCGTAGTGATCTATTCAACTTAATGAGAAATTAGAATGAATTCTAATAGGGACATTAGTTGCTATTAATGTTATCATATCCATTACCAAATTAGAATGAACCAGAAGGGGCCACATACAAAAGGGACAAAGTGCAATTAAGAAGTAAAATGAGGTTAAATACATAAGATGCATAAGTGATAAAATGGGAATAAGGAGAAGTGGAGAACTCCAATTATGATTGGCATAGGGACCAAGAGGTGGCTATAAAATTCTAGCTGGGGGGTGGCCACAAACTAACACTCGTTGGCTGCTTCAGCCAACTCTCTCTCTCTCTCTTCTACTCCCTTTTATGTCAAGAGTGTGTGAAGGTGTGTGTTTAAAGAGCTTCTTGATTGTAAATGTTCCATGTGGATACATTTAAAGCTCGGGCACTGGTGCATATAAAAGAACAACAAAGCCACGTTAGCTCCAATTATTTGTATTCTCCTAAATCTTGATTTATGCATGCTTTCTGCTGCATGTTGTTGCATGCTAAGTAGTCTTACACTAACAACTTCGGGTAACTTTCTTAAACCAGAGTCTCAAAGCAGAAATCCAAGAACTTATTCACCCAACGAGGATTGAGGCCTCTGTTTAGACAATCATGCTTTTAATAATGTAATTGCACAAACAAATGCACACTAAGATGATGATAAATTTATAGGTTGCAATTGCATTATTACCTGAGAAGAGAAATTCCTGAATGGCTCAATTTCAGATGATGAAAGCAAGTTCTCTTTAGTAACCAAATTAGGAAACAAGTTGGTCAAGACAGCCAACCTTGATCTCCCACCATATATGTGTGCACCAGCCAGAAATATATGTGTCTTGCGTCTGAAACCAAGAGCAGCGAGCATGAGTACTGCTTCTTCAGGTGTCAATGGACATAGCCCTTCAGATCTAAGTTCTGCTGGAGAAGGTAACCTTCAAGATGTTGAAAAATCTCCTTAGATGATATTGCAAAATAAACAGAACTGGTAAATAAATGTCAACCCCCCACCCAACAAAAAACACATACTTAGCAGTCCTTTTCAGGAGTGTCAATGCAGGGAAATGCATTTCACGATATGCTTCCAACTCCCGTCTCTCTTCTTCGCCCCCACCAAAATCACACAAAGAATGTGCTGCCATGTCTATTTCAAACCTTAGATGTAGAGACAAGTATCTAATATTTTTTGCAGCATGACCCTTCTTTGCCCTCTTAGCCGGTTCAGCAAATGGTCCAATGAGATAATGATCCAACAGTCCAGAGTGAGGCGCATGCTGACGCATCCTTTCAAGAAGCAAAGCACCAGTTTCTTGTATTTTGGGAATAAATTTCAATGCATGAAAATTACATCTGCATCGAAGTCTCTATATGTCGTTCCTCAAATAGGAAACAAGGTACAAATGAGGAGCACATAAAACTAAGGATGAACAAATGAAAATGAGAATATGATAAAGTTTAGCACCCCCATAAGTTTATAATGAACTGATGGTAACATGTCAAATGTCAGGGATTTACCTGCAACTGAAATGGTATTGGGTCAAATGCCAAACGGTTCCCAAAACCAATAAAATGGACAACTCTATTTTGACGCAGCACAGGAAGAATATTTTTCAGGTAAAAACTTGGCTTGGCCTCTTTCCTAATATCTGCATCCGTTATCTGAGACAGTAGTTCAACAATTAATGCATTCAAACACATAAATGATGCACACTCACAGAAGATTAATCAAAAGCAATCCATAATTGGTTTATTTAAGAAACTCACAACACTACCAATAGCCTCCAAATCTAATGACTGCAGCTCCTTTGGAAGTTCCTTCACTATCCGAATATCAAGTTTCAAATAGTCAATAAAATGCTCCTCCTGATAGATATCCCCGAATTGACTAAGAAATTGTAGAATTTGATAGTCATTTTCTCATGTGAACCAAATGATATTTTAACCAACCATATCATAAAAAATAATCAAACAGCATGATTTTTAAACTGATGCCCTCTACTGTAAGTCAGAATCAACTGATACCAATACTATTAAGTATAACATTCTTCATAATGATGTAAATGCAACAGTAAATTAGTCAGTGTGTGACCTGGAGGTCACGGGTTCGAGGCGTGGAAACAGCCTCTTACGAAAATGTAAAGTAAGGCTGCATACTATAGACCCATTGTGGTCCACCCCTTCCCTAGAACCCCCATATGACGGAGCTTTATGTACTGGGCTGCCCTTTCTTTTAAAAAAATAAAATGCAGTTTTTCTGATGGGGTGATAAGAAAATATAACATATAGGCACAGATGGAGACAGATATATAGAGAAAAGGTGCAAAAGTAAAGAAATATGTTACCTCACATCGTTCCAGACACTACTGTATAAAAATTTGGGAAGTACAAGAGTAGAACTAAATAACCGAGCAATAACAACAGCATTGCAGACCTGTTGCAAAATCAGAGTAGATTCCGAGATGAGAGAAAATTGCAATCTAATATTCATTGAAATGCAACATCACAAATCAAACATAACCAATAACAAAGCACAAATTTCACAGAATACTCACAGCAATACGCTGCTGGTTTATCCCACCATTTGCACTAACCATAATGTATCTATTGTTCCCTGCAAACCAGAAAAGAAAAGAAAGAAAGAAAAAAAAAAAAAGGTATGTGAAAAGCCACTTAATGCACATGAAGCATGAAGCCTTGGAGAGAGAGAGAGTCACCACTAGGTTTCCAGTTACGCTGTTCAGCACAAGGTCTCCATGCAGAAGCAGAAGCCAGTGGCTCCAACCATAAATCCTTGGGCTCAGGTTTATTCTGTCCAAGTAAGTGGAATGCAAGAAATGAAAAGATGCAGTGATTGTGTCCCAGTGAATGAAATTACGTCTTTAGCTGCAACAACTGTAGGAAGATGAGATGATACTGGATATCCAAAAACCTACCTCTGCCAAGGCATGGGCAGCCAAAGCCAACAACCTTCCATATATAACATTCTGCTGCTTTTTTCCTTTACCAATTTTTCTCAATTTTCCCTGAGAATATCATATAATAAAACCAAAAATAATAATTTCTCAGTTCTGCAGCAAATAATTCAAATATTTCCTTTTTGTGCGAAGGAGAATAAAAGCATCCTCAACACACAGTAGATGTGCATCACCTTTAAGAGGAAATTACTGCTCCCAACTTGACAATGATTCTGACTTCAAAACTAATTTTAAAATGACAGCAACATATTAATTGAGCCATAAGTGGTCAATTTCAATGCTACAGTAAAAAAAATGTATTGCAATATGTCCAGAAGCGAATTCGACAAAACTCAATACAAAATTGTATTGCATGTCTGTTCAAATAAGCACAATTTCACATTCAAGGCACAAACTCCATGCTCCCAAAAATAGAACAGCAGTGTTTTGGACCTTTGTTATTATGTTTACCTTACCAGTGTAAGGAAAACAGTAATATTGCATTTAGGAGTATGGATTTCATGCCTTGAATTTGGAATTGTGTGAAAGTTCACAAAAATTATGCAAGTTTGTGTTACATTTTTTTCAAAATTAAAACAATTTCAAAATCAAAGCTCAAACCCTGTATTCCCAAACACAGAATTAGTTTTCTATGACATATTCTCGTCCAAAATTAGGCATTTTGCCACTAAAATCTGCAAGACCAAGCCTTTGTGAATCTGCAAAAGAAAAAGAGAACATGGCAGAACCCAGGGTGTACTCCGTGGGATCACTCCCATACATTGGATAAAGAACGATTGCAAGCACAGCAACAGTAGTAGTTGTGGGTGTATCTTAATTTGCCTCTAATATCCCCTTTTATAAGCGAGCCTCGTCTATCTTAAATGCCCCAGATAAATTGCAACCCGCCCCCCCCCCCCCCCTCAAAAAAAAAAAAAAAGAATTAGAAACATTAACATTTTACATGAGGTTAGAACCCTTTTACTCCTTTTAACTCCTTTTGGGATTTTCTATTGCCTCTTATTTTCTAAGGGTAACCAAAAGGCCTCCCTATAACCTGCGATTGACTCCCTATTGAATGTAACCATATTTTATCCCCATCATATGCACCCAACCCCAAGCCTCAAAATGCACTTTCAGGTTTGGGAGTGTGTTTTTCCATTGCTTGGCTTATGATAATGAAATGCATCAATTTCTACTTGGCCTTTTACCCAAGGGTGGACCTTGGTCCATCAACCTAAAGTATCTAAAGTACAATTATCTTTTGAGATGGGACAAACCTCAGCCCATCAAGTAGAGATACCCTTGGATACCGCCTTTAAGATAATCGAGGAGAAGCTTAATGTTATAAGCCAAGGTGAAGTCATTTTTCTAAGCCAAGATTGAGCACATTCCCAAGCTGAGGTCAAGCTCATCTTTCCAAGTCGAGTTCGAACTCATCTTTCCGAGTCAAGGCTGAGGTCATTTTCTTGAGTTGAGGTCAAGCTCGTCATTCTGAGCCAAGGTGCTTTGGCAACTTATTTGCTATAAATTCTCTCAGCACATTTTTTTGATCCACAGTCGAGCTTATCTTTCCGGCTGAGGTGGCCCTTGGGCTGTTCTCAAGGGCATTTCCCCAAGGTTATCCCCTCTTACTTTAACAGCAAGAGGTGACCAACTCATCACGGCTATTTGCTTAGATTAACACCTTGATAGATGACCTGCTCATCAAGGTTACCGGTCAAGGTTACCACCTCTAGATGTGGCCTGCTCCTCAGGGCTATTCCCTAGGGCTGGGCACATTTTTATTTTTTATTTTTTATTTTTTTGATAGCAAAAGAAGATTTCATTAATAGGAAGAGAATATACGTGAGGAGAACACATCCCCCAAAAATTGCCTGGAACAATCCAGGAAAAAAAAAAAACAACTAATAAATACCAAAAAAATAAAAGAACAACATGCCAATAGGTTCATCCAATCTCTATGTAACTCATGGAAACCAATTCCTCTAAAAAAGGCCAAACCAGCACGCCAAACTGATATCAAATACCGAATTTTATCCCAAACCAGTGCCCAATTTAATTTATTCCCATGGAATATCCTTGCATTACACTCCAACTATAGGACTACCCTATACTATTTCCTACCAAAGTCTGTGAAAGAAATAGCTAACAATTCACCAACAGAAGAAGGGCATACCCAGCTTTCTCCAGAAATAAGCATATTCCAAATCCTCCAAGAAAATTCATAGTGCAAAAGAAGATGAGAAGTTGTCTCAAAATTTTTGTAACAAAGGACAGAGCACACATACATTGGGAGAGAGAGCCTTCAAAGGTGTCCAATTTGCAGCAAGTTATTAGTATTAATTTTATTTAGCACAACCAACCAAATGAAAGCCTTAATTTTTGTAGGAGCCTTAGCCTTCCAGACTCTTGAACTGCCAACTAAACCAAAGTTTTGGTTCACCAGAAAATGCAAACTAAAAGCAAACCATTTCAAATGGTTCACTAAAATTTGGTTAACCAGTTTTCAAGCCAATTATCTAAAGGTAACTGAACTGAACCGTTGGATCCAATTTAAAATTTTCAAATCACTATTAAAAAAAATTTTCTTCCATTATAATCAACAAGTAAAATTTAAGATTCAAACATTAAAATTCGAAAATCAATTAGAAGTCTTAAATTTATAAACAGATGTTTTCAAAGGTCGCCTTTATTGCTGGGGTTTGAGGCGAAGGTGTGCACCTCACCTTAAAATGTGTACAATGCCTATTTGTGGGTAGATGATATATGAACACATCAATAGTAATATTAGAATTTAAAATGCCAAAATATTCAATACCAAAATTGGAAATTTAATGAAATTGCCAAGCCAAAGGCTCAAAAGCATCAACATAGCTCAACATCAAAAGAAAAGAGTACAATAAAAGATTTCAAAGTCTAAAATCTAAAAATCCTCCTCAATCATCAGTCATCACTCATCATCAACTAAGTCTGCCAAGATATCATCATCAAAATTTTCTTTTCCAACATCTTTTTCCTCTTCTGTCTCCTCTGCACTATCCACTTGGATCTCATCCTCATCTACAAGTTCCAACACTATAGTCTGGCCCCTAGCACTGCTAGATGAAGCTCTTCCTCTAGAAGAAGATGACATATTTGCACTTATTCTTGATCTAGTGTGATGCAAGGGGTTATTTACTCCACCAGTTCTAGCAACAGAACCTCAAGTCAAAAGAAACATATTATTTTAAAAAAACCAAGAAGTAGAGTACATGATTTAGAGGGCAAGGAATCCTCTCCAAAGATCTAGAGTACAGAAATGCAAGGATAGACCAATGAAAAAACAATACGAATAATAGTTACAAAAGTGTTGCCTTCCAAATTCTTATGAGCTCGAACAACAACAATCCCCCAAAAAATTCCAAGTGCACACAAAAGGAAACAAGGAAAGTTGCTTTATCCCATAATGACTATGAGAAAATTGAGCTACCTTTAAAAAACATAACATTCCTCTCAATCCACAAGGTACAAAGGATGGCAAATGCCCTACAGATATGATTGATTGCGCCTTTAAAAATACTAGATGAGCAAATGTCTTCACCAAATGTCATTCGAACCATGTCCATCTCCCTGAGCATCGTTATGGATTGCACCTTCAACCCCCAATACCATGACCTAGTCATGCCTTGTAACATAGCCATGAAAGCCCCACATGTAATTGCACTAGAAAACCTTGGAACTACATCAATGTTCAGAACGAATCCATATGGTCAATCTGGCCTATGGTTCCATTGTATTTATCATCAAGCTTGGCATTTCAAAGTTTGGTAGCAAAGGCACCTCCATCACCCCTCGAGTGAATGGGGTATGAGAAATTACAAGGATCACTACCCAGCATCAACTTCTCCCACACCTCCCACATTATCTGCCCAACTCAATCATTGTTCTTCTTGAACTTTTTCTAGGCTCTTTGGTGGATTGCACTAGCATCAGTGCTAACAAGTTCTTCCTCCCCTCCAACTCTCTTAGAGGGCATTTGAGGTGTTTCTGGCCCTGCTCCTCATCTGCTGCAAGGGCAGCAACTTCTTTTCCATTCCTTGAAGGAGTTGGAGGTGTTATTTGATTTTATTCTGCCAAGGAAGGTCCTACTATGGCAGAATTTTTCCCAACATTGCTCTAGTTCGCCCTTGAAAGGCTAATAATTGCTCCATATGGGACCATCTCCCCACAATGTGATACATTGATTTGTGGCAAATGTATCAACAATGGGTAATTATTACATTCCCCCTTGTGACAAGTATCGTTGTGAGAAGTTGATATGGTCCTTAGAATGGAAATATTTCCCTTCCCTTACCTAGCAAACTTACTGCAAAAATCCACAAGACCAAGCCTTTGTGAATATGTAAAAGAAAGAGAGAACTAGGGAGGAACTAGGATATTCTTAGGGATCACTCCGATGCTTATGCCATGGAAGAGAGAAATATTGCAAATATGGGCACTAGAAGAAGTTGTGAAGGGTACCTTACCTTGCCTCTAACCTCCCCTTTTATGGGTTAACCTTAGCTTAAATGCCCCTATGGTCAAACGCCCCCCATTGATTTGGGGCTTATTATCCTTTATATGAATGTTACAAATTTTTTAATCCTCTTCATAACTCCTTTGGGGTTACTTGTGTTCTTTTTATCTTATAAGGGTAACACATAGGCCTCCCTACTAACACTCCCTATTGCATGTGACCATATATTCATCCTCATCAGATACAATCAAAGCTCCTTCTCTTTCTGCCAAAATTTACAACAATAATTTTATTCAAATACAAACTAAACCTAACTAGGGATGCAACAATGTATTTCACTACTGTAGGCGGTAGCTGCCGCAATATATACCAACTTTCCAAACAGAATTGAAAGATTTTCTTTCAAAAACGACCTAATAATAGTCTAAAATCTTTCCCTTTCTTAAAATATTCAACATTTTTTATTCACTTCCATAATACATTGTAAAACAATAATAGATTTCGCTAATGGAGCTAGCTTTTGAACTGCAGGATTAAGAATTACCAAAGCATTATAAGAACCGCCAGTATAACAACTTTTCAGAGCGGAACCAAATTACTCCTTTGCAAAACCGAGCAAATAAAAGTTTTTCTCGTTTCTTTTAATACTTAAAACAATTCCATTCAATTCGAAATAAATTAGTACAATGTAAAAGAATGATAGGTCTTGCCACTAGGGCTACCAATCGAACTGGAGAACAAAACCGTTTGAATCAAAGCAAGCACGAACCTGAACTAAAGATGAATTTGCGTAAACAAATCCGCCTTTGGGAGCAGAATTATCTTCAATACTCAAAAGCATCCACCAATTCACCAAGAGAAAGAACACCAGCACCCCAATCAGAGCTAGCCTATACCATGCACTCCTCTTCATTATTTGCTTCTGCTCACCCGGAAACCACACAATCTTCGAGAAGGCAGATCGAGAAGAACGAGATCCGCCATGCGAGTCTGAAAACCGGTTAGGAACCGACCCGAACCCGTTGTCCCAGAAAGACCTTGGGGAGCTCGCGCGGCTTCGAGGCGTGGCGGAGAGAGACCTGCCGTGGGATGATGTCCGACCCGCGACCCGAATGTCGTGTAACCGGGACACTTCTGCCTCCACTTCGTGCTGCGGATCGCTTACTAGTTTGAGGTTGGAATCGTCCTGGAGGTTTGAGAGATCGCACGGCGAAGCCATGGCGGAAGCCGGTAGGCACCGTAGGTTCGATCAGATGCAGAGTGCTGAAAATGTTGCGAGAAGGCAAAAAGTATCGATTACCGAACTTGGAAGATTTGTTTTGGGATTTTTTTTATTTTTTTTCCCCTCAAAAATAATATTAATTAATTTATTCCAACAGTTTTCAAATTAGGACAGTTATAAATAAGATTTTTATTAAAAAAATATATATCGCTTATTCGAAAAAAAAAAACATGCGTGGAAATTGTCACAATATAGACCAAATTGTTTAAAACATAATCAATTTTTCAAAAATTTATGATAAAAATGTAACTAACTTTATTGTGCATCTAAATTTGATAATTAAAACTTTTCAAAAGTCAATGAACAAAATTTCCCCTATCATATATAAATAAATGACTTTCCGAAATTTTATTTGCTCACAAGTTTGATGCATGATTTTTCATATACATGCATGTAAGGTCTGAAGGTTTTCTAATAACTTTTTTATGCTTACTTTTTATCCACACATGCATGTAGCCAATTCATTTATTATTAGGCAGTTTGTTAACAAATTTTCCATGCATTTAATTTATAGTAAAATGAAGATGCAATAGTTACATGTGGAAGTGTGTGCATGTTAGAGTTCCGTATTACATGGAAGATGAAAGATATTTGCCCTTTATTTATTTTTTTTTTTTATAATGCACCGAATTTTTATGTGTCCATTTTACGATCCACATAATTAATTCCTGTATGACTATTCATTTGCATGTAGACTTGCACGCATTTTTCATGTGTACATTAATATACTTTTACCCTCAATTATTACCCGGCCATATATCAATATGCATCATTTATGTGCTTAATTGTTAACATATTTTTTGCATACATGCATGCAAAGCTAGACTTATATGCTTATTTTAATGTACCCATACGTAGTTATCATAAGACTGTTTATTAATAAAATTTCGAAGCACGCAAAATATTTTACGTGCATGAATACACATTGATTTATGAAAAGGCAATTATATCGACGCACATCCATGTACACATTTGCATTTACATGTAAAACCAATATACCATGATTGCATTAGGAAACACATGTAAATTGAGGATTCCAAGCTACATGAATGATGGAAGGTGTTTGTCTTTGAAAGCCTCCATCATTTGCATGCTGGAAGTACCTCTTTTTGTTTGTCTCAACCTTTAATCTCCACTTGGAATGGGTAAAATTTGGTGAGGGGCCAACTTAGTTTCTTAAAATTTGTGTATTAAGGGTTGGGTCTATGTAATTCATTGCATGTAAATCAATTTTGACTCAGTTATGCTTCAACAACTATTAGTTATGGAGAAGTCGCTTGCGGCCATTCGTATTGATCATAACGTATGCACGTAAAAGGTACATCGGCTATTGTTACTGCAGTATATTATTTTCTAAAAAAGTTGTCGGATGGAAACAATAAACATAACAAAAGAGAGAAGAGAGAAGGAAGGAAGCAAATAAATTTGCATGCATGCAAAATATTCCACGTGCATGCATGCTACATTGACTTTTGGAAAGTCCATTATAACCAAGATGTGGTAATTGCATGTGGAAGTGTGCATGTGAGAGTTCCATGCTACATAGAAGACGAAAGGTGCGTCTCCGCCGATCTCACCATTAAATGCAAGATTCAAGTCTAACAAACTTGATTTGATATTGACGATAAAAGCCAACCTTTATTATCCATTGGACCATAAGAAATTAATGAGTGAAGGGAACACTTAGTCACTAGTTGTGACTGAAACTCATTGAGAATCAATTGCACACGAATACAAAACGTTTGATTTCAATTTGAAAAATAAATACAGAGGACTTCAAAAAACAACTCTCTCTCTCTCTCTCTCTCTCTCTCTCTGGTTATTCACTCTCTTAACACCACATGATACATTGCACACACATACACATTTATTTATAGCAAATCATACAACAGTAAAATTCAAAATTTGGAACATTTTAAGGTCCTTAATTTTAAAATAAAATGTCAAATTCAATTTTTACAAGAAGTTTGATTTTAAGCGTCCAAAAAATTTCAAAAGACTTGGAATTCAATTTCTTGGTTTTCAATATAAGTCGAATCAATTGTCAAAGTTATAGGTTCGAAAATCTAAAAATCTTCATATTAGGATTACACCATTTAAAAATGCTTGGAATTACTAAATACTTCAAATTTAAAGTTCCTAGATTTTGGACAAGAGCCAATTTTACGTAAAATTTTACCCTTAATTGAAATTGACACAATTCGATTTTTTGGCTCTAGTGCTTTTTCATTTTTTTTTTCCATTTTATTTTATTTTATTTTCCACTAGCGAATGCCAAAAATAACACCCAATTTTGAGTGTTTGACTCAGTTTCCAGCCCCAAATTTAAATTTAAACTTAAACCCATCTAAATTCCGGATCCGAACTCAGACATAGGACCCAATTGAAATATGGGTCAATTTCAGCTTGAATCAAACTCAATATTTAAACCCAAAAAATAATAAAATGATAATAGGCTAATTCATGCTGAATTAATTTCGGCGCAAGTTGGGCTATTTGGCTTTGCAGTGAACGAAGGGGCGCCTCCCTGCCAACCATTCATGTCGCAGGCCTTCGTCATGAAGGAAACCTCGCCGCCCACCGCCAGCTTCTCCAATCGGCTGGCCTGGTTTCGCCTGTAAATAGGCTCGTCCCTTCGCAAGGAAAGAGGAGGAAAGGGGTGCACCACAAACTGGAAATACAAATAAGGGGAGAGGAGGATCGGGACGAAGGTAGGTCCTGAATGAAATCAAAATAAGAGCGAGCATGGTTGAGAGTTTTAATTTGGGAAGTACAAGAGAGAACAAAAATCTCATTTGAAACAAATCAGATCGAAGAAATTCCAGCAAAATGAACCGTGGAAATCACCCACGAAACCAAAGCCCGTGCATCATCGCCGTCGCGAACGCGATTCACCGCCTCTCACTTCCTAGTCGCTGTTGCTCATTTGTGGCAAAACCACCATCACCGGAGCAGTCCAGGAGAGAGAGAGAGAGAGAGAGAGAGGGTTGAATCTAACATGATGATGTATGCATGCATGGGTGGATATGTATGTATCTTGATGCATGGATTGATGTATATGCATGAATATGCATGGACATGTATGTATGGATAATTAAGAGTACAATGCATGTATCGGCTATGTATGTATGTATGTGAATGCATGTGTACATATGCTGTGTACATATGCATGTGGCATGCATAATCCACAATGTATGGATATAAATATGCATATCTATACATACATATATATATATATATATATATATTTATATGTAAGTAATATATGTAAATATTGATGGATCCATACTTAGTCAAAGCAGACGGCTGCTGCTCCTTCAACATCTACGGCACTGGCTGCTCCCCCGTCACCCTTTGTTGCTCCACCTATTTTGCCGAACATGTTGACATTTAGCCACCGTCCGTTGAATTTTTTTGCTCCCCTTTGTGTATATATATATATGTGTGTGTGTGGAGTTGTATAAGAGTGAAGAGAGTGTGGTGTGTTGTAGTGTGCATAAGAGTGCAGAGTGTGTTGCAGTGTAAGCTGCGTGAAGTAGAGAGATTGTGTAGAGAGAGAGAGAGAGCTGTAAGAGTTGAGTGAGAGTTGAGTGATTGAATCTCCTCCTGCTCTATATTTTTCCCAGTATATAGTAATCTCTCGCTCCCGTGGACGTAGGCCGGAATTTGGCCGAACCACGTAACTCTGGTGTCAATATTAGTGTGTGTGTGCTTTGTTTATTTTTCTCCATTAATTACTTGATCTGTAAAACCCCAACAAAGTGGTATCAAAGTGTATTGTTGGAGTAGAATTTCAAATCGAAAAAATTCCCAGATTTTGAGCCTCTGTCCAGTAGCTCAAAATTTAATTTTGAGGCTACCATCAAACTCCACTCGTCGAGACGAAGCAAACGGTGTCAACCGGAGCTCCAGACGACATCAAATGATGTCACACGTGCCCACACGCGCCGCCAACATCCAAAGAACGTCTCCATGCACACACATGCGCCAATCCGTGCGCCACGTCAGCAGCTGAGTCAGCCGCCACGTCAGCTCAAGTCCCACGCCAAGTCAGCAGTGGACCCCACAGTAGGCCTATACAGTGCCACATCATCGATGGGCCCCACAGTTCCACGCCAGCCTGGCCCGCGACCAATCTGCGACACGTGGCGCCTAGTCAACAACCCAGACAGTGCCACGTCAGCACCTTGGACCTACATCCACGTCAGCTGACACGTCGTCATTGCCACGTCAACATAGTTGACCAGTTTGACCGAAGTTTGACCAAGCTTTTTAAAGCCATTCCAGGTCCGTTTTTCAAACAACTTAAGCCATTTCCAGGGTTTTCGACCGTTCCGAACGCAACCGTATACTCGGTTTCTCAAGATTCTGTACCAATTTTTCTGTACGAGTAAGTTAGTGCTTAAAAATCAATGGAGGAGTCCGACTCGGGTACTATGATCAAACTCACAGCCTCCAATTACACTCTGTGGAGGTCTCGGATGGAGGATCTCCTTAATTGTAAGGATTTGGCAGACCCTTTGGATTATAAAGGTATAAAACTAGATTCTGTCAAAGATGATGATTGGAGAAGAATGAATAGGAAGACCATTGGTCAAATCAGACAATGGATTGACCACAAGGTATATTATCACGTCGCACAAGAGACTGATGCTTATAGTCTTTGGGAGAAGCTGGAAAACATATACCAGGCCAAGACTACTCGCAACAAAGCCATGTTAATGAGACAGCTTGTTAATCTGAAGTTATAAAGCGAGACCTCTATAGCTGAACATACTAGTGAGTTCCAAAACCTAGTAAATCAGCTTTCATCTATGAAGATGGATCTTGGCGATGAAGTAGAAGCATTGCTGCTTCTTAGCTCCTTACCAGACAGCTGGGAGACATTGGTTATCACTCTCAGCAATTCAGCTCCTAATGGCAAACTTTCCATGGCGATGGTAAAAGATGTCTTATTCAACGAAGAGGTCAGGAGAAAAGAAACAGGTGCAGATCAGTCACAAGCCTTTGTTACTGAAACCAGAGGCCAACCTCAAGAAAGTACCAGTACCAAAAGTCGAGGTAGAGGCAGAGGTAGAAGCAAATCTAGAGAAAGATCCCAGGATCGCGGCAGATTCTGTGATGGTAAAAATTGGCAGAGAGGGAAAATCTCTTGTTACTATTGTGGCATTGAAGGCCACATGAAGAAAGATTGTCGAAAATTTTGGCGGGATCATGGTCAAAGCCGCCAGCAACAAAAGAAAGAGGAAGGTGAGAACTCGGTCACCTTAACCCAAGATATATCAGTCTTTTCAATTGATGAAGATGCATGTTGTCATATTGGGAACCACAACACTGAATGGGTGGTAGACACAGCAGCCTCCTACCATGCTACTCCCCACAAAGAATTCTTCACGATGTATAAATCTGGAGATTTTGGTACAATAAAGATAGGGAACACTAGTTCTTCTCAGATCGTGGGAATCGGAGACATGCAGATTGTGACCAATATTGGTTGCACCATAACACTAAAGGATGTTCGACATGTCCCAGACCTTCGGCTAAACCTTATTTCTGGGGCAGCCCTTGATAAACAGGGTTATGAAAGCTACTTTGGGAAAGGTGCTTGGAAATTATCAAAAGGTAATTTGATAATAGCACAAGGACGCATTTTCTGCACATTGTACAAAACGCAGGTGAAGATTTGTACTGATGCCATCAATGCAGTGGAAGATGAAGCATCACCAAATCTATGGCATAAGAGACTCAGACACGTGGGAGATAAAGGGCTCCTTACACTGGCAAAGAAGGCATTTATCAAAATCACAAAAGGTATTGCCTTAAACCCATGTGATCATTGCTTGTTTAGGAAACAACATAGAGTTTCATTTAGTTCCTCTATGAAGAGAAAGTCAAAGCCATTGAGTTTGGTACATTCTGATGTATGCGGACCCATTGAAGTAGAATCAATCGGCGGCAACAGGTATTTTGTTACCTTTATTGACGACGATTCAAGGAAGGTGTGGGTATATTTTCTAAAAACAATGGACCAGGTATTTAAATATTTCAAGGAATTTCATGCTATGGTGGAGAGGCAAACAGGGAAGAAATTGAAGTGCCTCCGGACAGACAATGGAGGCGAGTATACTTCCAACGAGTTCAGAGCATACTGTACTGAACATGGTATTAGGTATGAAAAGACGGTCCCACATACCCCACAACATAATGGTGTAGCTGAGAGAATGAATCAGACCATTATGGAGAGAGTTAGAAGTATGCTCAGTATGGCTAAATTACCTAAGCCATTCTGGGGGAAGTTATTCGTGCCTCATGTTACCTTATCAACAGATCACCATCAGCACCACTTAATTTTGGAATTCCAGAGAAAGAATGGACCAGAAGAAAAGTTTCTTACACTCATCTAAGAGTGTTTAGGTGCAAAGCTTTTACATATATATCTAATGAGCAGAGGCAAAAGCTCGACGTGAAGTCCATTCTATGTATCTTTATTGGCTATGGAGATGATGAATTCAGCTACAGATTATGGGATCCAGAGAGGAAGCAGGTCATCAGATCGAGAGATGTGGTTTTCCATGAAAACCAGATGTTTGAGGACTTTGAACCACAAACAAAGTCTAACCAGCCTAGTTCTAGTGCTCCAGTCATTGTAACGGATCCTACACCATCATATTCTCCCACAAACCATGGAGAATTGCAAGATGATCCTTTGAAAATAGATGTAGACGGTGTTGAGCAAGGGGGGCAACAACCCCCTTCACCAGAAATTGCAGAATCATCACACTAGTCAGATGATGAAGTATATCCTCCTCCAGAAGAAGCTGAGCCCAGAAGATCTAAAAGAGATCGTGTTCTGATTCCGTCGAGAAGATATCCAGAATCAGAATATCTTTTACTCACTGATGAGGGTGAGCTAGAAAGTTTCCAAGAGGTCCAGTCTCATACCGACAAAGCCAAATGGATAGAAGCTATGAAAGCAGAGGTGAATTCTTTACATAAGAATCAAACGTATGAGCTGGTAAGACTTCCCAAAGGGAAGAGAGCACTAAGGAACAAATGGTTGTTCAAGCTTAAGAAAGATGGTAGTGGACAAATTGTGATGCATTAAGCCAGATTGGTCGTCAAAGGTTTCGAACAGAAGAAAGGTGTTCACTTTGACGAGATATTTTCGCTAGTAGTGAAAATGACAATAATTCGAGTCATACTTGGATTAATAGTTAAGTTAAATCTAGAGCTTGAACAAATGGATGTGAAGACAGCCTTCCTACATGGAGACTTGGAAGAAGACATCTACATGGAGCAACCAGAAGGATTTGAAGTTCCAGGGAAGGAACACCTAGTCTGTAAGTTGAAGAAAAGTCTCTACGGCCTTAAGCAAGCACCGAGACAATGGTATAGAAAATTTGACTCTTTCATGGTGAGTCACGGATACAAGAGGACTGCAGCAGATCAGTGTGCATATGTTCAAATATTTCCGGATGGTAATCTTGTCATACTACTACTCTATGTTGATGACATGTTGATCATTGGTCAGGATGCAAGCAAGATCAACAAGTTAAAGATGGAATTGTCTAAGTCTTTTTAAATGAAGGACTTATGCCCAGCTCAGCAGATCCTAGGCATCAGGATCCGTTGCGACAGGAAAGCCAGAAAGTTATGATTATCACAGGAGAAGTATATTGAACAGGTAATCAAAAAGTTCAACATGGAAAATGCCAAGCCAGTAAGTACTCTACTAGCTAATCATTTCAAGTTAAGTAAGAAGTTGTCTCATTCATCAAGGGAAGAAATGTCAATAGTCCCATACTCATCAGCAGTTGGAAGCTTGATGTACGCAATGGTGTGTACGAGACCAGACATTGCCCACAATGTAAGCGTTGTGAGTAGGTTTCTTTCCAATCCAGGGAAAGACCATTGGGAAGCTGTGAAATTGATTCTCAAGCACTTGAAAGGTACATCGGGATTATGCTTATGTTTCGAGGAAGCTGAACCAATCTTGGAGGGTTACACTGATGCAGACATGGCTGGTGATCTTGATGGAAGAAAGTCCACATTAGGTTTTTTGTTCACCTTTGCAGGGGGAACTGTATCATGGCAGTCAAAATTGCAAAAGTGTGTTGCCCTATCCACAACAGAAGCAGAATATATTGCCACAGCGGAAGCTGGGAAGGAGATGTTGTGGTTAAAACGGTTTCTTCAAGAGTTAGGAGTCAAACAGGAAGAATACAAGGTACATTGTAATAGTCAGAGTGCACTGGACTTGAGCAAGAATTCAATGCACCATTCCCGAACAAAGCATATTGACATTCGCTATCATTGGATACGTGAAGTGATGGATCAACAACTATTGAAGCTAGTAAAAATTCATACTAAAGAGAATCCGACAGACATGTTAACAAAGGGGGTAACTTATGAGAAGATCCAGCTATGTAGGGATATAGCTGGGATGGACGTCAATTGAAAATTAACATATTATTCTCCTCTTATGGGTATGGAAGGGGAGAATTGATGGATCCATGTCATACCAGACGGCTGCTGCTCCTTCAACATCTACGGCACCGGCTGCTCCTCCGTCACCCTTTGCTGCTCCACCTACTCTGCCGGACATGTTGACATTTAGCCACCGTCCGTTGAATTTTTTTGCTCCCCCTTGTGTATATATATATGTGTGTGTGTGTGTGTGTGTGTGTGTGGAGTTGTATAAGAGTGAAGAGAGTGTGGTGTGTTGCAGTGTACATAAGAGTGCAGAGTGTGTTGCAGTGTAAGCTGCGTGAAGTAGAGAGATTGTGTAGAGAGAGAGAGAGAGAGCTGTAAGAGTTGAGTGAGAGTTGAGTGATTGAATCTCCTCCTCCTCTGTATTTTTCCTAGTATATAGTAATCTCTCGCTCCTGTGGACGTAGGCCGGAATTTGGCCGAACCACATAACTCTAGTGTCAATATTGGTGTGTGTGTGTGCTTTGTTTATTTTTCTCCATTAATTACTTGATCTGTAAAACCCCAACAAATATAAGCATATGTTTGGTATATATGTATGTAAATAATATATGTCAATATAAGCATATGTTTATATATATGTGTGTATATAAATCATATATATTAATGTATGAATTGGATATGCATGTATATTTATTAGTATGTTAGTGTGTGCGCGCGTGCCCCCTTATTGTGGGTATATGTTTGTTTGTGTGTAAATATATTAGTATTGTTTATGTATTGTTGAATATTAATGAGTGTATTTTGAAATATAATATTAATGAGTGCATTAATGTGTCATAGTATTTATGACGGTCCGAACCCAGTAGGGTCTAAGATGCTACTTTTCATAAATAGAATTACTACGAGTAGTGGAAATAATATCAGACTATTAAAGCACCAAATTTAAATAGCTATTTTCAAGTAACAATATTTACATCACATGAAATATAAAAACATATTTGATTGATATTACATAAACACTTACTCTTTACTATATTTCCTAATCTCGCTTAGAAGCTCGCTAGGTCTGATCTCCGGTACGTCCTGAAATATGATTTAATTATTAGAATGAGACACCTCTCAGTAAATAAGAACTAGATTAGAATGAGTTTTAGAGTAAAATAATTTAATAATAATAATTTTAACTATAATATAAATTTTAGGTCACTTATTTATAAATAAAAATACGTACTTTTCTCCCAAAACAATATTTAGGTCTATTAAATGGTCATAGTCATATATATATACACAAATATGTATAAAAGAATTTCTTTTTTGCCTATGCACGTCACGCTTAACCACCATGACCGAGTTGTGCACTTCAAAGATTGGACTTAACTTGATTGACCGATCAAAATTAAATTAAAATATCATGTTTAGAAGATCAATTTGTCTATCACATCCTGGTTTGGAAATAGGTGTTTACACCCCTCCTTGGGTCAAATTGACTATCCACCACCAACACTTTCACAACAATGTGATTGTACTAATATTCCTCTTTAACTACGGTACCGAGCATTCACCATATCCGGCCCAACAAGGTTCTTAAAACATATAATTATAATTTATGTAATTAAAATAATATTATTATCTCATCAATATTTCTAATATAAAATTTGTACAAAAATATCATTTTTATTCCCAATCTCATCAATATTTGCAAAAAAATCATATATTAAACATACACTGCAAAAATCCCCAAACTTGGTCAATTATGCGATAAAATAAAATAAACTCATACCACACAATTTGTATAATAATTATAATTTCGTAAATTACCTAAGAAATTTTTAAAAATATATATCCTGTAGATTTAAATAAAAACGCAGGTATGATCCATTCCAAATATTTAATTTAATTCCAATATATTAAAAAAAATCAATATGATCAAATTCCTATGGTTTAATTTAATTCAAATTTATTTAAATAAAAATAAATATTGTAATGATCTCATAGTTATACAAGATTAGTTGAGTGATTTTAAAAATAAATAAATAATAATATTTATTTATTTATTAATTATTAATTTAATAATATAATATAATAATATAATAATATAATAATATATAACATAATAATAATATAAGTTTATTATATATATATATATATATACCTTTAGGATCCTTCCTAAAGGAAGGAAGGAAGGAAACAAAAGGAAAAAAAAAAAAAAAAATCCTGAGACCCCCTCGATAACGTAATCTCTTTCTCTCTCTGCAACTATCTTCGTCTCACTCATGCCTTCTCTTGAAAAATATATATATAAGTACATAACATAGCACAAAGTTATTGTCTTTATTTGATACATCATTAATATTTATTTTTTCATTTTTAATTTTGTTTGAACAATATTTTATATTTCCTAATTTTTATATAAAGAGAAACTATAATAAAATTAATCTTGTTTTTCTCGGATAAAATTGTTGATCCAAGTAGAACCCTTGTTGATCCAATCCAAAATGTTAATTAAAAGTGTTTCAACCTAAAAAAAATGTTTAATTTTTTAACACTTTTTTTTTGCAAAAAATTAAAATTTTATTCATTAACTCATTATACATTTTATTTATGCTTCACTTTTCTTAATTACCAAACATAAGAGGATAAATTTTTTCATATTTTTCTTTTCAATAGAAAGTAGTCCAAGTTTCAAATAAAACTTTATATTATACTTAGAGACATTATTTCTAGTCTTTAAAATTGAATTTATGAACATTTGAATTAAAGTAAATATAAATTTATTTCAAATTTTATCCAAATTCGTACAAAATTAAATTTAAAATCTAAAATCCAAACTTATAACTAATAGCAAATTACCTAAGACAAAATACGCTTAAAATAATAACAAATTCAAATAAGTTAAATAGGAAAATAGAATAAACTCTAACCTCAAAATGAAGGTTTCTGAATGATGCTTCAAATAAAAAAACTTGGTTCAATACAATCAAATTGAATGTATCAAATGCTAGTTTATAGAACAAACTAGCCCAATTTTTGAATCAAACTACCGAATCTTAATGAAATAAATATAAGAACTTCAGCTCAAGTAAAATACAAACCTCATCTCCTGTTTTTATACCTTCCTTTCCAATGTCTGGCAAGGCTTCACAACGTTTGGCTCCTCCTTGCAACGGTCACCTGCAACGAGTGTCCAATCATTCCACCATTGCTGCTGCTTTGTTCTGCCACTCTACAATTTCGCAAGAAAAATGAGGGAGGAGGAAGAAAAAGACTTCAAAAATTCGTGCAAAACTCCCTAAATGTCAAATGACGATTCATTTCCCAGGCATAACTTGCTGGACCATCCAGCGAGTTTTGACTGTCACGTGTCAATTAGCGAGCAGCTCTCGTTATTTAAAACTTGCTAGATGATCTAACGAGTTTTTCTTAACACATTAAAGTGGGAAATAAAAATTTTATCGAACCATTTTTTAATTTTTTATTATAAAAAAGAAAAAAAGAAAAAAACTTTGAGTGAGTGTCTCGAAAATTAAATGTTATATTTAAAAAAGTTTAAAAATTATCTGTTTTCTAAAATCACAGGGACTGCTTTTCATCCAATAGCTTGCTGCCACTTGGCTGCTCCACCATGGCCCACGTACGAACATCGGACCACGCCACTTATCACAGGACTCCTGAAAATATAAGGTTATGGCATATGTCCAAAGCAATGTTCTTCAAAAAATAAAAATAAAAATGCTCAAATGATCTAATCAATTAAAATCAATGCTTCGTTGATGCAAAGTGGAAAAAACAGAGGAGTTGGATTCGGTGGGAAAAGCGTCCTCTGCGTCGTCTTCTCTACTTTTGAACCCAGCAAAGCAAATTTAATTCACGGGACACACCTGAAATCATCTCTGCTTTGACGAGTTCGTCATCATCATACTCTTCCTACTACCAAACGACCCAATCCCAACCTCCTCATCACTATCTTACAGAAGCCGTGAAACTCTCTGCTCTCCTCTTTCTTTCTGGAAAATCGTCATTTTTGTGAACTCTCTCTGGTCAATTCCAAATTTCCTGAAACCATGAAGACCCAGGTCCGCTTTGCTTTTCCTCTTTCCCCATAGTTGTGAGCTTTTGAAACGCAATGCGCGGAGCAGTTGGCCTTTTTCCCATTTCGTTCTTCGGAAGAACGAATGTCTGAGATGGATAAGGAAAACCCCTGTTTGTTTCTCTCCCCGTGTTTTCTCTATCTAGATTCCCATGGAATCTCTCTGATTTCATCTCTGTTTATTTCAAAATTCAAGAAAACCCACTTCGCTTACCGATTCTCCTTCGGAACCCATGTTTCTGAATCAATTCATGCACTTCCTAAAATCAAATCACACCTTCAGAAGGAGAACTCCTTCTGAAAGTGTGCTTTGATAGTTACCCAAAGGGAAAAAAAAAAATCAATAATACTCTTAACCTACCCGCCGAAAGAGCCAATCGAGCCAGAGAAGCCCATAATTTCAATGTGGGCCTCGTGTTTTCGGGATCTTCGGCTCTGGAAGCCGAAGAACAAACCCTTAACAGTACGTGTACCTTCATCTTCGAAGACCCATTTGAATTCTGACGTGGAGAGCATGGAGAGGAAGAGATTTGACAGTTTGGAGTCGTGGTCGATGATATTGGATTCTGAGAATGTGGAGAGTTGGGAGGGGGGTTCGCGAGAGGACCTAGAGGAGTGGATGGCTGATCTTTCGCAGCTGTTTATTGGGAACAAATTTGCTTCGGGAGCTCACAGTCGGATTTACCGAGGGATTTACAAGCAGAGGGCGGTGGCTGTGAAGATGGTGAAGATTCCGACGCAGAAGGAGGAGGCTCGGGCTTTGCTTGAGCAACAATTCAAATCTGAAGTTGCTCTGCTTTCTCGTCTGTTTCATCCCAACATAGTGCAGGTCTGTTTGTTACAGTCTTAGCTGAGGACAAATTTTCGTATTGTCTCTGTTATTTATGTGAGAAAATGAGATTATTCTATAACACTATGCCTCTTTTTTTTTTTTCAGAGAACACTTTGACTCAGGTTGAAATTTAGAAAATTGTGCGAATTTGAAAGAGATAACATATAAAATTATGTTGAAATTAGAGAGAAAAAAGTTACAGATATGTGAAAATTTTAATTATTTTAAAATAAAGTTTTATTTTTAATAGTATATATAAAGAGAAATAGAATGAAAATTTTTTTTTCTCTTTCCTTTCCTTTCCTTCAAACAAATCTTGATCCAAATGAAAGCCTACTTGTTTTTTAACATAAGACTTTTTCCCTATTTCGTGGAAATGTCATGGACTCATGGCTCTCTCTCTCTCTCTCTCTCTCTCTCTCTGTATTTTGTTTTTTTTTATTTAGTTCAATGATAGGAAAGTTGTTTGACATAAAATCTTGAAACCTCCATGAATTTCTCAACTTAGTTGAAACAAGACTCATCCCATTACTCATGTGGCTACGTGTATCCATCTTTAGTATGCCAACTCATGGAATCCTTTTTTGCAACATTTCAAAACAGGAGATATAGCATCCTGGAATTCCAAACAATCATGCAAGTTCTATCATCAATTTAAAATTTAGTGCATATCCAGGGTTTGGTTGTTCACAGGAAAACTTTTGAACTTTCTGGGTAGTGCCTTGTTTAAATATGCATTTTATTTGAAATTCCAGAAAAATGTGATATCTGAAGATGAACTTTTATTTAACTCTTAAACATTAGTGAGTGACTTTGAGCAGTCTCTGTGTTGCTGAATTGGTGAACCTCTTCTTCTTTACAGTTTATTGCAGCTTGTAAAAAGCCCCCAGTGTACTGTATCATTACTGAGTACATGTCGCAAGGAACTCTGAGGATGTATCTCAACAAGAAAGAGCCATACTCACTCTCAACCGAAACAATATTGAGGTTAGCTCTTGACATATCCCGAGGAATGGAGTATCTTCATTCGCAAGGGGTGATCCACAGAGATCTTAAATCAAATAACTTGCTTTTAAATGATGATATGCGAGTTAAGGTGGCAGATTTTGGTACATCATGTCTAGAAACACAATGCCGGGAATCCAAAGGGAACATGGGAACTTACCGTTGGATGGCCCCAGAAATGATCAAGGAGAAACCATATACTCGGAAAGTTGATGTATATAGTTTTGGGATTGTGCTATGGGAACTCACAACAGCTTTGCTTCCCTTTCAAGGAATGACCCCTGTGCAGGCTGCTTATGCTGTATCGGAGAAGGTCAGATGGCTATTTTTAAATTCCAAATTCATTCTTTTTGCTTTTGGGTGGTAAAGACATGAATTCTACGAGCTTCCCTAAAATTATGCGTATTTCGATGGTTCTCTGGTTGGAACATTTGGCGTGTTGGGTAGTAACAATTTTTTTCTTCCCACCCCCAAGATTTTGTAATGAATTGGGTTTCTAAATTTTCCTTGTACTCTCTTAGTCAAACTTTAGTACTTCTGCATTTGGTGCGCATAAATAAATTTCTGAAAATTTTTCAATCTTATCTTGGTTGTTGAATTGGAGGTAGCCTAAATTTCAAGAAATCAGCCACTTGCACTTTCTTACTTCTTAGTCCACTTATGCTTACAACTGTGGACTTTCCTGGCTGAATGCAGCTACTTTAAAAAGGTTAGTTCAGCTGCTAATGATGAATAGACTATAGAATTGTGAACTCACATCATCTGGTTTATTTATTTATTTCTTGAAAGATCTACTTGGAGTATTATGGGATGCAACCATAGAGTTGAAAGGACAGTTGATTGTCCTTGTGCCATCAACAATGGAAAGTTAAAAAGGTTCTATTTTGGATGAGTTCTTGTCTTTCTTGGTACTTCCTCACGCATGTTAAGAGGGGTGTAGATCATATTTGGCAAAGTTTATTCCATCAATTCATTCTAGCTCTTTTTTTGAATGCCAATACTCACTTTCTTAGTTGAACACCCACTGCTTTTTGTTTCCTTTTAATAATGAATGAGTGCTGCCTGAATATTCATTCTAGTTTGAATATTCAGAGGATTTGGATCATCATTTTCTGTATATTTGTCAGATAGATACACAATTTGATCCCTGAAAGTATCTAGAGATCTCATGTTTATCCATTTAATGTAAAAGAAAGTAAGTTATCATTGCAAATCAAGAATGTATCTTTTCTGTGTTGACCCTATTTTTACTGATCAAGGCTCAAACTGACAAGTTGAGAGAACTTTGGCAAAGAGGAAGCTGCGTGTGCTACATTTATCAAATAGTTACCCTATGTTCGGAGAGAGTTTAGATTTGGATAAGATGTAATATAAAATTGTATTGAAATTTGTCCAAATCCACATAAAACCAAGTCTAACGTCTGAAATTCATGCCCCCAAACACTACTTTAGTGTATAGATTAACATAGTTTAAGTTTCACCATTTGATATTGGCTGATATAGGGTGTTCTTTTATGATGTTTCACTATTTATCGTCTTGTGGGCAGGAAAAAAAAAACTATTCATAGAGGAGAAACTAGAACATTTCAAAATGGCTTTTTCGGGTGGTATATCTCTTTATATTCATTTAAATGCAAGGATTTTTTTTTTTCCTTAGGTGAAGAAGTAACCTTCATTAAGAGTAATAGGAAAGTCAGCATAAATACAATCTAATGCAACAAATGCTAGGATTCCAAAATTGATACCCAGAATAAGTAAGACCCAACTTGACCAAAATATCTGCTATGCTATTTGCCTCCCTATACATGGGAAATTTTAACAACCTCAAATCGGCTTAGAAACCTCCCTTTAACCCTTAAACTAATAGTATCCCTAAACTGATTTGCCTCCCTAGTTTTCTGAAAAGTCTACTATTCTATTTGATTTCCCTATAAAGGTGGGAAATTTTAACAAACTTGAATCGTCATAGGCAGTATCAACCTCTTGACATCCTCGTACAACAAATGCCTAGCCAGACAGGGAGGAATCTATTTCCTAAACTGATAACCAGAACGAGTATGACCCAACCAGCTGAAAAATCCAAAATCCGTGACTCTATTTGGCTCATTGGCTCTCATATATGGGAAATTTCAACAGCCTCAATTTGACTTAGCAGCCTCCTAATATGTCTTAAAGAGAGTCCATAGCTCCTGTGAACCTCAGCAGTTGCTAACTTGACGCATTAGCTTTCTACACACTTGTCTTGGCAATCCTAGTTGCTGACTATCATTCTCCCTCTCTTTGAATATTGTGGCCCTGCTTTGTCCTGTTATATGGATTTGTCAAAGTAGCTATTAAGGATGAGATACTCAACTTCAACCACGTTATCGTCCTCATTACATATGATCTTCTGTTTGAAAGTGGGATAGTAGAATGATAGATCATGCTCCACCTAGACACCCACCCATGCGCATGCAAGTGCATGGATTTATATGGCCCATGCGCATGCAAGTGCATGGATTTATATGGTTTATCTTTTTGACATTGATTGGAGTTGAGACATCCTATTATTAGTATTTTGTGGAGTAAGTGACAATTGGTACGCAACCGAAAACTGACATGTATGATGAGATGGGTTTGCCCAGTGGTGCCAGCCCCCACTCAGGCCTTGCTACTCCCCAGGTTCATGGAATCCAAGTCATGCCCATTCTAGGCTATGATCTTCTTTGTAATTGGGAAAAAAAATAGAAGATTAAAAAAAAATGAAAGAAAAACAAACACACACACACACACACACAGAGAAGAGAACTTAAACTATTTTTAACTAGATTCAAGGCTAAGTTATGCTCCCAATGATCCTGAAGACCCAAGTTGTATCTATTACAGGAAGCCAGACAGATTCTCCATGGCAAACTATTGCACTTAGTCAATTTGTTTTCTGGGTTTTGGTTCCATTTCCTGCCCTAGGGGGGCATTGGCAGAGTGGAATATTAAAGAAACATAACACAAAAGCACAACCTCGGACACAAATGCATGGACAAATTAGGTAGGCTGCATCCATCTTGCTTGAACTCGGGTGTGGTGCATATTGTCAGTCTTAACTTATTTTGAAAATTTTTCCACTATTTGGAAGTTTCCAATAGCAATAACCTTGTCCCATGTCCAAGTTCAACCAAATTTATAGAAAGGGTCCAAGCATCAGGGATTGCATTATCTGACATTCTTATTACGCCCTTAATTTGAACTGGCCTCTTTTGTTTTGCTGCTTGTCCATGTTCTGCACATTAGATTCTGAAATATATTTCATAAATCCACTTGATTTCTTTCAAATTTTGTGTCAATTTGGCAGAATGAACGGCCTCCACTGCCTTCAAGTTGTCAGCCTGTGCTTGCTCACCTCATAAAGCGCTGCTGGGCAACAAACCCCTCAAAACGACCAGATTTCTGCAGCATAGTGTCAGCTCTGGAGAAGTATGACGAGTGCATTAAGGAGGGCCTTCCTCTTACTTCCCATTCCGGGTTGATCACCCGAAATGCTATTTTCGAACGCTTGAAGGGCTGTGTATCGACGAGCTCTTCTATACCTGTATATGCTTGATTCCAGTGGAAGGTATCAAATCAATCACCTTTTATGTTTATGTAACATTAGGTCGCATTGGTGGTAGATTTGTCCATTATAATTTGTATATACTTGATGTTCTTTGTCATCATTCCAACTTGAGTGCTTTTGAGGAATCTGTGGTTGGTGGTCTGCTGGTGGCACCACAAGAAATGGTTTGGAATTATAACTAACCTTTGATTGTTCTTCCTTTAAAATAATCGTATCATAATCTCATAATTTTTATCAAAATATTTCATGAATTAACTAATAAAAAAAGAAAAAAAGAAAAAGATCTACTGATGGTTGCAGTAACTTACTAGATTGGTGGCCCCTTTGATCTCCTAGGCAGGAGCCATCAGAGGGGAGTTCCAAGATCCAACCCATGCTGGTATGCCATCAGCAGACCATCCTCAGGTAGAAGTATCTCTCAAGTTCCTCACTTTGAGTTCCTCTGCATAAAATGGATACATAGTGTTCTTATACTATATTATTATTGATTTAATAAATGATGTTTTACCTATTTATTGTGCTTCAATCTTGTTAACATGATGTCTACTGGGTTTGGACTCATATGGTGTGTGCTCTTTTGCCTGGGTGAACTCAGGTGAAAGAAAAAAAAAACAAAAAAGAATTAAATGCTTATGGCACTGTAAATTCTTTTTTGGTCAATTGAAAGTTCATATTGGGTTCAGCTATATAAGAGGAGGTAGTCTAATTTTCATCTCATGTTCTTTTCCATCTCTCTCAAGACCCGAACTAAAAACTTTCCAAAAGAATGTCTCAAGTTTTGACCACTGGAATGTCTTTAGGAGACACAGAGCTGTAAATTCTAAGTTGTAACTTGCACGGAAAATAACAATTCACAATATATAGTGATCAAATTAGAGAAAAATACAATTATGGACACAAAGCGTTCTGATGGAGTGCACTGAGGGCATTTAATTCAAGAAAACAGAGAAGTTGATCAATCCATTTTCCCTCCATTCAATAGCTAGCATAACAAAAAATACTTGAACTATACTAGTTGTTGGCAGGCATCATGAGTAAGTCTGTCTCCCAGTTTTTATATTCCCTGTGCATCTTTCATGATTTCTAGATATCCTTTGTTTTTCATTTAAAGACCTATTTTGGAGTTTTGTCTTTCACTATTTTACCTTTTTAAGTTTGTTTTTTTTAAGTGAGAACAAGTTACAAGAGTATCTTGAAAATTTTATAAAACAAATTTTGATTAAAAAAAAAAAAAGCAACTATAAAATTGGGAAATGGATTTCTCATCATCTCGTTTGATTTGGCAGAATAATTATTTCAATATATATTTTCATGAAAATAGTTATTCTTTATTATGGACTCATAATTTCTTGGAAATAGGTGCATGCCAAACCTAGCCTTAGTATTGAAAGAGAAACACCTACCAAAGAGAAAAGTGCAAAGATAAAATAAAAAATAAGAAAGTTAAAGACTAATTGGAGGAATCTTCACCCAACCCTAGTAGTTAGTCAACCTTGATCCTGTTCTTAATTCAATCAAACCATGACATAAGATTCCCCATCACTAATTAATCACATAAAATTTGTCACAAATCAATTTTTTAATGGCCCTCGCTTGCCATGCTTTTGAATTTTTTTAAACTTCATTTTACTTTTTCTAAGGTTTGGAGTACTCCTGAGGTTATCTACCCTTTCATGAGGTGTAATTTAATGTTTAGGGTTCCAAATTGCCATGGATGCAAGGTTTGGGAGGTAGGTGGGTCTTGGTCTTTCCCAAGGCTACAGTGTCTTCTAAGGCTGTGTTTGGTATGCAAGAATCAATTTACAATAGTAGTGTTTGGTATGTTGGAATTAATTTACAGTAATGATATGTTTGGAGAGACCTTAAATATTATGTTTGGAAAAGTTTTGAATTTGGATTTGTACAAGATATAAGGACAACTATATTGAAAGTGGTTTGAATTCATCTAAATTCAAATTTGAAGCCTAAAATTCATACTTCCGGACACTACCTAATGGAAGTGCATTTCAACGGATCGGAATGATTATTGTCTGTGTTTCATCGATATGGCCTTGTTTGGAATTAGGAATTAGTGGATTCAATGTATAGATTGCGAAGGCTACCAATCACTCATTTTGAAACATAAAAGACATTTCTCCTACCTTGTTTGATACTAGTTGGTACACATGTGCTATACGGGAATAAATTTATTTGAAACGAAATTAAATAAAATATTAATTTTTCTATCCATATTGAATGTTTGCAACTATATTTTTAAATATATTGATTCAAAAAAAAATTAAATAAAACCTTTGTGATGTTAAAGGGGAAAAGAATAGAGAAACAGCTTTTTCTCTTGGTATAAGTTAAGAGTGACCATAAGTTTAAATAAGAAATTTGATAAGAGACTTTTGTGTAAAAGGGGAGAAGGATAGAGAGACAATTCTTTATCTTGATTGATAAGTTGATAGTGCTTTTAAATTTTTAGAATATATATATATATATATATATATATATATATAGAGAGAGAGAGAGAGAGAGTGAGAGAGCATTTAAATATCTTAAAAATCATCATTATCATCTAATTATAAACATTTACATTTTTGGAGCATCATGACCATCTAATTAAGATTTAAGCATCAACACTAGTGTTAGGTTCTTACAGTGTTGTTCAAATCAATGCGCAGCGTATGGAAACTAATTGTACAATGCAGCAACCAACGATGAATAATGTAGAAACACAATCACACAGATTATATGAAAGCAATAAAACAATAATACAAAGGATTAACGTGGTTCGGCAATGCCTACGTCCATGGAAAATAGTTGTAATTTTTACTATCTTGTTAAACAAGAGTTACAACAATTGTATATATGCTAACCCTCTTCAACCCCCGAGGTCCCCCCCCCCCCCCGGTTCTCCAAATTCCAACCTATTCAACTTTCCAATTCAAAATTCAAAAAACACCGTCATGCAATTGAGCAAAATCATCGATGGTTTATTCCCGAGACCAAACGGTCGATGGTCTCTACCAAACCATCGACGATTTATTCATGAGCCTGACTCCGTTGATGCAACTCTACAAACTGTCAACGGTTTCCTCTTCAAACCAGCTTCTTTATTTTTCTTACCATCTTTGTTTTGTACATGTATTCCATTTAATATATGAGTCACATATTACAACATATAGATCTTGAAATTAGGATCCTATACGTCGAGAACTCTCCTTTTGAACCCTTCCTTAACTTGGGATAGTAGTTGAATCGGTTAAAGTTATTGTCATGACCTCCTTTCTTCAACAATCTATCCATACCTATGCTTGATTTTGTGTCTCTTTGGAAATTTGAGTTCTACATCTCATCATAGCCTTTAAACCTTTTTCTTGAACAATTATTCATTCTTTCTTCTTCACCAAGTGTGTGTATGTATATATATATATATAAGTGAAATGAGAAGGCAAAAAATGAGGTGTGAGAAGATGGAAAAGCTAGGAGATGAATCATTTGGAGAAGAAGAAATGGTAGGTAATGACAAGATTGGGAAAAAAAAATTATTGGGAGAAGAGAAAAAGGGAATAGAAGAGTGCTAGCATTTCCAAATATAAAATTTGTCACAATGAACTACCAAAAAAAGTGTTTCTTACTTTTAGAAGTAGTATATAATATTTATACTCTCATATTTAAGACGTGCATTTCGAACATGCAAATCGTAAATACTAGATTTCTCAGTTCAAATGCATCTTTATTCTTACGAATTAATTTTCACATTAATGTGACATAATTTCGAATTATCATTTTTTTTTTATAATCTGGGGACTTCAGCCACCATCGCATCACTTTGGATGCTATGTTGTGGCACCAAACCCGGGGAGGTGAAAGTCGTTTGTCCATTAACGCACTCCTAGTAATTCACTAGCGTAATATCTCAAAGGGGAATCAATCCGTGATCTTGGGATTACCACAGTCACAAGTCGCACTTACCACTGGAGTTAGCCCGACTAGACTTATCATTTATTTTGAGTTGAGAAGTTCATGAAGGTACAAAAATACTACTCCAGATTGGAGAAAAAAAATGTTTTCACATCTTGATAGCAAATTAGATAACAAACATGTCTTATACTCAATAATTTAATTTTTCTCTTTGAACAATTTTTAAATGTGACATAATATCATATTATCATCTTTTTTTCATAATCCGAGAACTTCAGCCACCATTGCACTACTTTGGATGCTATAGTGCGGCACCAAACCTAGGGAGGTGAAAGTCGTCCGTCCATTGATGCACCCTGGTAATTCACTATCGTAATGCTTCAAGGGAAAATCGAATGTGTGATCTTGGGGTCACCAAAATCATAAGTCGCTCTTACCATTTGAGTTAGTTCAGTTGGAGTTGAAAAGTTCAAGAAGGTACAAAAATACTACTCCGAAATGATTTTCACGCCTTGAAATAGCAAATTAGACAACAAACATGTTTTGTACTCAATAATTTAATTTTTCTCTTGGAACAATTTTTAAACCTGGAGTGGGAGTGAACAATTTTAATTCTACTTCTTATCCCATAAGAATATAAAAGTAGGAATTGGACTGACTAGACTAGAATTTCTAATCTTACTTACAAAAGGTTGGTTCCACACTTCCACCACCCAAATGAGACCATACCATTGTTCTAATACTAACCCTAATGGGACCAACTTGTTTGGCTGCCGGGTTTGGGTCAAACTCAAATTCATTAATTTCATCTCTCTCTCCTAAATGGTCATGCTTGCTCCTTTAAAATACTTTTAAAAAAACTATGTAGTCAAACACGCCAGGTTGATTGGGAGAAGGCCCTCATGAAGGCTCCTTATGACAGAGATTGATGTATTTTTGTTTTGAACATTGATGTTGTTTTACTAATTCAACATTTGAATTGCGATTTTTGGTAGACTTTTAATTTTAATGTTTTAGAATTGATAGAAGCACTTGTATGGGAAATATTTTGGTGTGTTGATTCTGTCTCACGCGAAATATTGATTAGGACTGTATGAGTATTATTTGACGTCAAATTGGTAGGTTTTTAGCTTTAATTTTTTAGAATTGAAAGAACCACTTATGTGGAGAAACATTTTGATGTATTTATTGGGGTATTCGACAAAGTCAAAGTCGATATTTGAGTCCCAAGTAAACAGGGCAAAAGAAATGTTCGTGTTGTGCAAAATGGTGATTAGGACTGTTTGAGTATTATTTGGTGTCAAATTTTAGTAATAATTAATTTAAACATAGTCCAAATGAACTTTTTGAAATTTTTGGTTCTGCTTATCGGTGTTAACCGAAGTAATAAACCAAAAAAGAAATCAATTGGTTGATCAACTAAATTTCGGTAGGTTCAATTAAAAAGAATAATTAAAATATTAACTAGGATAACTATGATCAATTACTGAGTCTTAATCGGAGAATAAAAACACTACTTTCAAATCGAGAATGAAAAAAATAGAAGGGATCTATGGGTTTTTGGATTTATAAAAATGTTTTGAATTCCATATTTGGATGATATTTAACACAAATTTCAAACCTAAAAATTAATGAATTTAATATCAATTTTTTCATTGCATAATCTAAAACCTAAAATTTGAAGTAGCAAAATACTAACATTTAGGGAATTTTGGTTGAGAAAAGGAAAGAAAACGGAAATTAAAAAGAAATTTATTTTTTTTATATTTTTTTTCTCTATTAAATACTATCAAAAATGAAAAATTATTTTAGTATGATTAAAAATAAAAAAAAATTAAATATTTTTTTGTTCCAACCGGAGCCTTACAAAACTCCCTTAAACTATATTAAAAAATTAACAATTTATATATATATATATATATATATATATATATATATATGAACTTATGGGGGCTTAATTATTAAGGCGAAATGATTAAAGGGCAGTTGGGGATCAAATTGGGCGAGAATCACGGATGTACGTACATGGGGGCCCATGTGACACGTGTACGGTGATGCCTACGTAGATGCATGGTAACTATAAGTGAAATGTGAAATTATTGAATATATATATGTGTGTGTGTGTGTGTGTGTGGGGTAGGGAAAGTGGAGTGCCGAGTACCTAGTTGATTAAAGAAAAGCATAGATGGACTGCAATCTGCATGTTAGTCTTGCATTATTATTATTAATGAGAGACTAAATGCAATGTGCATCTCTTTGTTACAAATGTGATATTATTTTTTTTTATAGGAAAAGGAACTAATGGCTCGCGTTAAAGATTTAGTAAAGAGACACGAACATCTTTTGTGTAATTTTAAAATTATTAAATATCTGTTTTATGATAAGATTGGATAAAAAATTTTACTTAAGTAAAGAAAAATATGAAGAAAATTCATTTTCTAATATATTTTCTTTCTATATCAAATATCACCAAAATTGAAAATTTGTTTTAATATGATTAAAAATTAAGAAAAATCAAATCTTAAGTATGTATAAAAATTGAAAATTTTCCTTCTCATTTTTCTCAATAACCAAACATTTAAAAGTAGAATCCTTCCTAACTTTGCCCAATGATTTCCAAGTTCCAAGCAGGTCATTAAAGTTTGACAAAAAGACACAGAGTTTTTCAAAGAACTTAAAAGTCACTTGAGCCTCTTTAACATTTAACTTTTAGGACACTTGTACTATTCTTTCATATATCTGTTTGTAAATATCAGAAGAGTTCTAGATCTTAATTTTTGTAAAATTTCAAAGAAGGTTGGTTAGAATTTTAAAATCTCATAGAAAATTCACAATTTTTCGTGAAACTTTGAGAAGTGTTATCCTATATTTGGAGAGACGTTGAATTTGACTTTGTATTAGATTTGGATAAGATGTAATATAAAATTATATTAAAATTTATCCAAATTCACCCAAATTCAAATCTACGATCAGAAAGTCATGCCCCCAAACGCAACATTGTGTTTTTGTCCACTTTTTGAACCCTAATTCTTATATACTATAAAACTAATAGATAAAACATAAACATAAAAAAAAATGACATGATTGATTTCTGTATTGCAAAGAATATATTGTAAAACGTACGATAATTATGATGAATATTACGGAAAAAGCATAGGGATAAAGTAACAAAAACACACGAATTTGACGTGGTTCAACAGTATGACTACATTCACAAAAGTGAGTGATGACATGAATAAAAGTAGGGTTACATTATAGGTATTTATACTAACCCTAACCGTACAAAGACAATAGAAAAATTTCTCAAATACCCTTATACCGTACCGCAGGAGCATTGCCCCTGCACCCCCAGCCCATTAATCGTCCCAACCAATAAAATAATAAACTACAAGCTCGGCCCAAAAGACTGATGAGCCACATACTACAACAGAATATAATCTTCAAAAAGGATATAATTATTCTTTCATGCATATGGGTCTAGCAATTTTTGCCTCCAAGATTAAATGCAAAATGCTAGCACTAATCTTTTTTGACTGCTAGTCAACAAAATGACAGGAAATATATTTAAATTATTTCTACATAGTAAGAATAAAAGACAAGTATTTACATGAGTAAAATGATAGAACATGAAAGTAAAAACCCATATGCATGTGTTTTGTATTGTTTGTACTTGCCAAGAAGTGCTTGCATTCAAAATAAATTCGTACTAGTTTGAAAATTTGTCTCCAAAAGTAAGTGTAATTACTACTTAAAATCTCAAATAAATCAATAAAATAAAAAATAAAAACTTCTCCTTAATTATATTAATTGTGATTTGTATAGACAGTTAGTTATGAAAACACAACACATCCTCCACTAATTTGAAAAACGTGCATTCCAAAAATTTTGTGAACTTTATTTGGACTTTGACAAAACTACGCAATTTCTCTCGGGATTCAAAAAATTTTCACGAACTCTTTTTGAGATTTGATTTTTGAGACACTTATACCCTTTTTCTTGTTTGTCTTTTCGTTTAACATCGAAAGAGGTTCATAGTTTTCTTTTTACAAAAATTCTCAAAGAAAGTTTGTGAGAATTTTAAAATCTGCAAAAAGACATTTTGACTTTTCGTCAAACTTTGAGGGCTGTCAATTCCTTTGCCCCACTTTTGGATCCTAACTCTTATATCCCATAATGAAATTCATAAATAGTACATAAAATAAAAGAAAAGTGAAATAATTGGTTTGTGGGTTGCTAACAATAGGCATTGTCCTTAAAAAAATTTAATAATTCTTTTATGCGTAAGTCTAGCAATTGTTTATAAAGTCAAATCTAGAATTTTCATCCTAATGTTATTTTCTTAGCTTTTCAACATAATGACAAGGTAAATAACCGGATCGTTGTCTAAAAATGTTAAAAAGGAGGTACTTACTGGGAGCAAAATGATGGAAAATAAAAGTAAAAGAACGTTTGCATGTTCTATATATTGATTGTACGAGCAAAACATCAAGTGCCCATATTTAAAATAAACTTGTCACTGTTTTGAAAGTAATAAAATATCTTAAATAAAATATTTAAATTAATAAAATCAAAATAAAAAAATATCCCCAAATCATAATTGTGAATCGTATATACCAATTATGAACCACAACACACCATCCACTAATTTCAATAAAGGTGCATGTTGTGAGTGAGCAACCCTAACCCTAATCCTATTGGATGGAAGGCTCCCCACATGCATGAAGCATATGCTTTCCCAAACTTTTTCCCCAAGTGGCTAAGGAAGCTCATAATTAAATTTAGGGCTCTCAATTTTTTGGTAATTAGAAAACTAGCAGTTTAATATATTAAATTTGCAGATAGGCTCTCATCATGAGAGATGATAGATAGTGTGTTGGTGGGTTGCATGTCTATCATGCTTGTTGATGGTGAAAGTTCACGCACTTCTTGGACTGGACTCACATGCATGAAAGACAAATATTTTTGGGAACTTAATTAATTATTTATTACTTTTGGGGTCATCCACATTTAATTAAGAATGTCTTTTATGGCAAAGCTACCTCTCTCTAATCATTTCCCTTCTTTGTATTAGCTCCACTTAATGACCTTATGTGAATGGTTTTGGAAAAAGAACAGTATAATGTTGTGATTTCATATATGCCCAATTTGTGTTTGATAAAATGACTAAGAGAGAATCTTGTGAAGTTGTGCTATTCAGTTAATCACTAGTGTTGTTATTGATAAAATGGGTTATTGTTTTCTTACATAGAAAATTTGAAAATTCACTTTGAGAGAAAAAAAAAAAAAGTGGGTAGCCAAAATTATCTAATTTAAGAGCAAGTTTAGCTACATTAAACCTATAGTTTATGACTCAATATTCGATTGTTTACAGATCAGTTATATGTGACAAATTGAAACTAATGAAACCATGCAAGAGGACATATTCTTGAACTTAAGTTTGTACTTTCTAGCACATCATGTTGGTGCTTGCATGCTCTTGGACACAAGTTTCTCCATGACTATATTGGAAATAGAAAGCTAAATTTTGGTCAATCTTAGGTATTCCAAGGTTTTTATCTTTTTAGGGATTCAAGGTAGATACACCGATGAACTTTACACTTATGCAGAATTGAAAATTAATTATTCTGAGGTTCTTTGAATCTTTGTCAATTTCTTTGTATGTAGAAGTGTTTTGCAACTTTCTAGATGTTTTTTATTTTTGAAATTTTCGTATTGTTTTTATGTAGATTTTTTATTAAAAAAAAAATTAGAGAGACCCCTTAATTAATTAGCTCTCCACATCAGGTGAAAAAATATTTTGATTTGAACCCATCAATTAATTTAAATACCCACTTCGAGTTAATATTACCAAATATTGTATATTCTTTTAGTTCAATGGAGGTGTATTATGGTCATGAGCTATAAAATGAAAAGCAGCTCATTTCTCATTTCATACCCTTCCTATCACCTTCTAGGTCCCGTTTGGAATCCGGAAAATATTAAGAAAAGGAAAGAAAGATATCAACGAATCCACGTTTTCATGTTTGGTTATCGAGAAAAGTAAGAAAGAAAATGAAAAATACGTCAAATTTATTAATAGAAATTTAATTTTACACATCATTAATATTTATTTTTTCTTAATTTTAAATTATAAAGAATTAAATTTTTATTTTTAGTAGAATTTAATATAGAAAGAAAATATAATAAGAAATGAATTTTCTCCTTATTTTTATTTCCTTTTTTCTTTTTCATGTAAAATCCTTGAAAAAGAAAAAAATTATTTTTCACTTCTAATTTTAAAAGATTATGAAAATGCTATCTTATGTTTAAATTGTTAATATTTATATAAACTTATGGGCAACATTAAAATTACCAAAAAATTTTCATTTCCAACAAGCTAAATTTCACCATAAAAGTGCACCATTTTCCTCCCCATTTTCAAAGATTGATCGAAACATTCAAAAATAAACTTAAATAAAATAAATTAGTCAACTCAATCAATTATTGCTTTATTAAATTTTCTTTCATTTACGTACATAAATGATTCAGTTTGGTTCTATTCTTTTTTCATTAACATTGCATTTGAAATTATTTGGATAGATTTTAATAAATTTTAATATAATTTTATATTACATTTTATCCAAATCTAATACAAATTTAAATTAAGACTCTTCTAAATATTGGGTAAATGTTTTTCAATCTAACTTTTTCTTTTATTAAAAAAAAAAAGATCAAAAAATAAGTTGATTCTTAGTAAATGGATGCTTACTGTATTTCTCACCTTCCATGAAAATTTGCACAAGTCAAACATATCGTGGAAAGATTTGAAGCCATCTTCTCATAATTTCAGTGGTTGTCAAATCACTTAATTGTTTTTGCCAAAAAAAAAAAAAAGTGTTAGTATCTTTAGTTTAGTGAACATAATTTTAATCAAATTATCTAAAAGAGGAAAAAAGAAAAAAAAACTGCACTTTTATAAATAATTTAGAATGATATTAGGTATAAATAATTGTAAAATATATTTAAATATTAAAAATAGTTGGCCCAAATGTTAATACATATTTAATTATAGAAAGAATAAATGCCTTTAGTCCAAGTCCTTCCCTCTCTCTCTCTCTAAAAAAGCAAAGCATGTTGTTCTCTCTCTCTCTCTCTCTCTCTCTCATGTGTGTAACATTACAAATCTATGTTACCATATCAAAATAGTCAAATAAATTATAATCTACTTGTTTGATTCAACCTATATAATCTTGTTATGTTCACAAACATTTAATATTACTTCTTTAATACTTAGTATTTGAGACTTTCATATTAAAAATTTTAAGTTCAAGAGTTGAGTCATGAAAAAAGTATATAATCAAAGATAGGTTAAAATGGTACGGGCTAAATTAATCATCAATAATATAGTAAAACATTGCATGGCAATTGATTTATTAAGTTTTGTACCATGCTATGAGAGGAAACCATCTCCTATTATATATTTGGCATGTTTATTTGGTATGTTTGAAATAAATATTTGCATTTAATAATTTTTTCTTATATTTAGGAACTTAAAAGTTTACGTTTTGAATTTGAATTGGTCTATATTTAGACAGATTACAATACAAAGTTATGTTAAAATTTATCTATTTGTTCAAAAATTAAATATAGAGCGTGAATTTGATATTTGTAGTTTATGGTTAAGAAAGAAAATTCTTATCGTTTTGTGACATTATGAATCTATGTGACATAAGTAGAAAAGAATACACAACTCGAAACCCACTTGTCTACTTTGGTTGCATCATGTACATTCGTTCAAGAATCATCTTTAATAAGGAGAAAATATAAGGTATATCAAGTATATACACCGAAGCTAATAAGAGCTCACCATTTATTTTTTATTTTAACTAATTTAAATAGTTATATTTACAACTATATTGGTTCCCGAGAATAGACCCAGTGTATTTAATAATTTCTCGTTTTAACAAAACCCAAATCACTCAACAACACTGCAATAGTTATGTTTCTTGACAAACCATAAATAATAAGTAATATAATAATTGTGAGATTTTTGGGAGCAACTTATTGGTTTATCGGAGGGAGTAGACTTTTCTATAAATTATTTGTATAGAAAAGAGAATAAAGTAGCATATGTTTTAACTCGACAAGATGTCATGGGGAGGAATAGTTGGTTTACAAATAGTAGTCAACTTCCTAAAGTCATCAAAGGTTTGTATAAATTGAATAAGATGGGTACGACTTATATGAGTTATGTTTAGTTAATTTTTTTTTAATTTTTTATACTGGTATAGGTTTGTTTTCTTTTTTTATTTTGTTTGATGCGTGGAGTATTTTATTGGTTATTATGTAAGTCTCAAGTGTTCTTTTGCTTTTACGGTATTCCTTGGACATAAGTAAGAGTATTAATAAATTTGGAACGAAACCGTTATGTGGGTAGCTTCCAGCTTTATTAAAAAAAAAAAATTGCAACTGTGAAAGACAGTGAAAATGCCAATTTAGATGTGAGAAATTGAGTTTTATGCTTTTAAATAATTACATGCTCAAATCATCCAAAGTGACAATAAACTAGTTTCTTTCTCCATTTCATTTTCATCAAAGCTTTTTTTTTTTTTTTGGTTCATTGTTCAATTATTTATTCTAGACAAACACAAAAAACGAAAACAAAATAATAATAATAATTCTAACACACTATTCATACTTTAAAGGGGTGGGAACAACACCTGTTTTGTGTCATTATAGTTTCCTGTTTCTTCACAGTTAAAAAACACAGATGATAAAAATGCATATATATATTTTTTTCAGTTTTTTATTTCTATTGTCTATTTTCAGTTGTTCAATAAAAAATTACAAATTAAAAATTATAATTTTCGATTATTTTCACAACCTATTACTAAAAATTTAAATATCCATAAATATCATTTTATACACTTTTAAATTAAAAATAAAAATAAAAATAAATAATCATATAAATTTAAATACAATTATAAAAAAATAATATTAAAACCAATTATTAAAATATTTTTACTATTTTTTAATTATCATGCCTAATAAAATTCTTATTTTAATCATATTTTTATAATATAATGATTTAAAGATGAAAATGAGAATTTTTTTAATTTTGGTTCCAACTTCCAATTTCGGATGACAAAACTCAAGCAGGCCGCGTACAATGTACACAACGACGTCGTTACTAGGTCTGTCTTCTACCTTCTCGGAAGAAGCGACGTCATCTTCCTCTTCTTCTCTTTGCACCATGCAATGGCATGTGCAATTGTGCAAACTTGGGAGTCCAAATGGACCAAATCTCACTTCCCCCAAATCACAATTTTAACCTATTACTCCAGAAATAAAAATTTACCAAACATGGAAAATTTATAGAAAACCCGTATCTAATCCAACTCCAAATTCCATAGATGAACATGAAAGACTCTAATTGAGACGAGTTCGAGGAAAAAAACTTTTAAAAGGTATAAATTTGGCATCATAATTTCCCAGAATGAAAGTTTTTAATTGAGGAAAATTTTCCCAAGTTGGGAAAATTAGAGAAATTATAATCAATCAAACATTCTATATTGTTAATCTTTTTTTTTTGGGTGATTTGTACTTAAATTTTACACAATCCCCAATGATGAACAGTGATGGTCATAAGCGATAACTTTCACTGATTCACTCTCAGTTGCCTGCTTCAATTGTAAACAAAATAGTCACAGAATCATGATTCCATGGAAAACTCAAAAAACTCATGATCGATTCTGCAAAGAAACCACCATTTTATCTTTATTTTATCTTCTGGGTTTCAAGCTTCAACTGATTTCAATCATGGAGGGAGGAAGAGAGGTTGAAGAAGATGAGAAACTTGAAATATATTATGCATCCAAAACTGGCCAAATTTTACATTTGTAGAAAAGCTAATTTATATGTACAGATGATCAGGGAGGAGAAAGAGAAATTGAAGGATAAAGAAATGGAAAATCAAAAACTTAATCTACAGATAGAAAAACTGGAACTGAACTCCCACCTTTTCATGTTATTTTCCTTCCGATTTTCATGGCCCCCAAACATTCCAAATCTTCTCCCCGATATAGCTCACCAGCTTTCTCACCGAACCTTTCTCCAGCCCTTCCTCCGCGTCTCCACCGCCGTCGCAACCTTCACCGCCAGCGCCGCCTTCCGCCGCCGTCGCCGAGTCTGCCTCGCCGGACTCTGCCCGGCGACCCGATCCGAGTTCAGGTCGCTTCTTCGAATCCTCCGACGGTTCATTAAATTTAAAACCCCTCTTGTTATTCCTCCTCTCCTGCTTCTTATTCTTGCCGGCGTTGCCGCTCTTGCTCTGCGCCACCAGCCAGTCCTCGAACCCGTCGATGATTTCGTGAATCAGCTGGCGGTTCGGGGACGAGTCCCAACGCGCCCAGTAGCTCGTGTAGCACCGGAAGCAGCTGCAGTTGAAGAGCGTAGGGTGGTCACCACCCTTGCAGGCGCCCGATTTGCTCTGGTTGTTGTTCCTCCGGACGACGGGAGAGCTGCCGGAGCAGGATATGAGGTAGGCCAGCACCTCTCTGTCCTCCGGCGAGAGCGCGACCGTCAGGGTGAGGATGGCTGCAGGTAGGAACGCCAGGTGGTCGGAGATGAGCGGCGGGGAAGGATGGACCGTCCCTTTGCGGTACAGCTTCTTCATAGCTAAGGCTGAGAGAGAGAGAGAGAGAGAGAGAGAGAGATTCTGCAATCAACAACCGAACGGAAGGTCTGGTTTTGGTTATAGGGCTTTGGGCCTTGGACGGGTTGCTGAGAATTTATTCTCTAGAGAGAGAGAGAGAGAGAGAGAGAGAGAGAGAGAAGTTGGTGACGTGTGTTGGTGGAGCCCTGGGAGGTGCTAACATGCAGCGCGAGACTATTGGAGGTGGTACAGGTGTTGGACCGGGGAGAGAGGAAGAGAAGAAGAGAAGAAAAACTTGGTGAGAACCATGGCTGCCACGTGGCACACAAATATGGTTATTAAGTCAGCCTGATTTATTGCGCTTCATTAGTCTTTCAGTTTTTAGACGGTAATCAAATAATTTGGTGGTTAGTGCATTAGTATTCATAACTTAACCTAAAAATATCCATAATTTTAAAAATATAATTAATTTTTTAAAATATGACGTGTCGTGACTAATAAACAAGACTAATTTATGTGTAAAATAATGTGTTTGCCCCAACGGCATGGTTCGGTCAAAAGACATCAGCAAGTAAGAAGGAGTATTAGGAATTCAATTTTAGGTAAATACACTTACGGAATTAGCAGTTCCTGTGGATGATGAGAGTTTATTCTGTGAATCAACGGGAACCGTGGATGGTGAGAGTTTTCTATGAGTCAGCGGGAACCGTGGATGGTAATGGAGATATATCCCGGGGGTCGGGTTGGTCGAACGTCTAACTGAAGCATAGAACCATGTTCGTATCTAGACTTTACTCTGATCAGTGAGACCTGAGGGCAGAAGATGCTGATCCGTAAGTTTGGTGCTGCACTAGGGTGTAACGTCCCTCAATTTATAAACATACAATCTCACATAATAAATAAAATGGTCAACTCGAACCCGTGGGTAACGGGGACACCTGTAATACACAGCAAAAAACCTAACAACAGCAAACATAAAAATCTATACATCCATCCATAAAACATAATACCATAGCTTTTATAACATTATAATATTATACTTCTATACATATCCATATACATCAAAATATCTCTAGGGTCACACAAAATAACTCTAACCCTAGTACAAAATCTTACCCTTCTCATTGGTAATCTCACTAACTTAACGACGGCCTTGACCCGCCGGTCTCTCTGGGGCTCCTGAAAAATTTAATAATGTTGGGGGTGAGACACTTCTCAGTAAGGGAAAGTAAACTTGAATATTTAAAGTGCTTATACCTATACAATACATTTCATAACTCTGGAAGTAATCATAATATCATGCTGGATAATCATGTATTTTCATATTCGTTAATAATTCATAACATACATAAACATATGATATAACTCGTAATACTGAAAATATACCTAGGATGAATAACTAGCTAATGTCATGTATTACCCCCCATGACAGGTTGTGCAGCCCGAAGGCGGGACCCGATAATGGTTGGCCGACCTCTGCTGAATCAAATAAGTCTGTAAGTACGATGGGCCCGCCACACCCTGGTCCGGACTGCTAGGTGGACGTCCGCACTCTATTGAAAGCCACATCGACTATCCATCTCCCATCTCCTCGTGGGATGTTTAGCACTAATACGGCCTCATGCCAAATCTGATCTATTTACCCATAGCAACGGTACCGAACTCGTGGTTTGAACTAAATTAACATCCTGGTTGTGATAACATATAATACATGATCATACATAATATCATTACGGCCTCGTGCCGAAAACATAGATACGGCCTCGCGCCGAAATCATATGTATGGCCTCGTGCCAAAATCATATAAATAGGGTCTTGTGCCGATAGCATAAATATAGCCTCGTGCCAAATACATTTCAGGTATTTACATTTGAAAATAACTCATTTATCATATATTCGTCAGCTCAATATAATGTAACCCATCTTTCCAAAATACCTGAAAATGTATTTTACTCGTAAAAGCATTCATATCATATCTCATTTTACATAAAATAATATTCATGCCACACATGCTCTATTAAAAGTCATACTTCATATTTTAAAATCATGATCTTCTGACATCTCATACATACATATATTTTTTAAGCATCATAACAGTATTTTCCCAATCGTATATTTCATTCATAATAAATGAATATATCATATGTTTTTCTGAAAATAAATCTACTCATAATCAATAATAGTTTGCATGGAAAAGAATTGTTTTAGTTTACTCCCTTACCTAACTACTAAGAAAGCCCCCTAAAATCCTAGCCTGACCACCGTAAGATTTCCTATTCAATATCCTAAAACTAAAAACTCTTAGTATTAATCATCAGTATTTTCATGCGTACATCAATTTCTATAACTACCATGAAATCTAATTTGACTTAAAAAATCTTACCTCAACTTTGGGATGATTTTCAACTTTGTTTCCCCAATGATTCGCTCCGGTAAACTTGTAGGGAATTTCGCCAGGAGCATCGTGGTAGTCTCAAATCTTCGATCCAGTGTAAAACCAGCCCAAAATCGAAGAGAGAGAGTGAGAGGGCCGAAGAGGAGAGAGAGAGAGAGAGGAAGCTTCAAATAAATAAAAATCGAATTTTTCATATATATATATATATATAGCAGGATTCGTCGACAAACCCAACCTTCGTCAACGAGTCTTTCACAAATTTTGTTGATGAAATCTACTCCTCGTCGACGAAATTCAGTTAGCTCCGAAACCCCTCTTAGCATTTTTTCATCGACGAAACCCTGTGTTCGTCGACGAAATCTTTAAAGCCTTCGTCGACGAAACCCTGTGTTCGTTGACGAAGTCTATGACCTTCTTCTGTTTTTATTTCTATTTCTCTCTCTCTTTACTATTTAAATTTCATTTAAAAATTCGAATCATTACACAGGGGGTCCAAAGGATTCGTTAGTGGTTGGAATTCTTATATAATAGAAAAAAAAAACAATGTGTGTTTAATTAATGCAAGAATATAACTTATTCATAATTAAAAAAATACGTTAACTACAATGAACACAAATATTTTATTAGAATTTTTAAACTATAATTTTGAAAAGAAACTCTTTATTTACTTGACGGGTGATGAGTAGTTTTAAATATCAAAGACTCCCTCAAAACATAATTTTAATGTGATTGATTTCTCTTAGACAAGTGAGTAAAAAATAATTAAAAAATTAATTGGCATAGACTTTGCTTATAAAAAATAATTTTTTAATTAATTATAAAAGACATAAAATTTTACTATTTGATCAATTTCTTTTTTCAAATATATATTTTTTAGTTTATCGATATGCTCATCAACTTTTATGTGATGTCGTGCAAGATTCATCGCACCCATCAACCAAAACTTCAACTCGTTTTGAAATATATTTTGACTTTAAAAAAATTGATAAATAATTACTATATTGGACAATAACAATAATAAATCTAATTATTTTATGATTTGGTTAACAATATAACCATATCTCCATAGTGTAGTATAAATAATAATATTTCTCAAAAAGCTTTAGTGAAATTAAGTATTTACGGCGCCGTAAAAATTCTTAACCGAGGGATGAATCACATGGGGGTAAAAAAAATAGAGTAAAAAGTGCAAAGTGGGAGCAGTGAAGGGGCGGTGGGACCCAAATCCAGAGGGTCATTATCTCCCCAATTATTGCCCATGTAGGGGCATCTAGGGCCGGCGGGATGGGCCAGGCTTTATAGCCTTCACAGCCTTTTGTTTTTCATTTGACGCTTTTTGTTTATGTCTCTTGGGGCAAATCACTCCGTTCCACCACCCACCTGCCCTAAATTCAAAGGGCTGCTGCCCTACCCCCATATACCGTTTCCCAATGTATATACCAGCTTTGTACTGGCACATGCAATGATGAATGATGCAACATCCCCCAGCCTGGGCCAGGGGCCCCTGGGCTTTTTCGGTTTTGTTTAGAGCCTTAGCCCCGCTACTTGGGTCATGGGCCCTTTACCCATCCTGGGCTTTGTCCCCCAACTCTGGGCCCTTCTTCATGGATTTCTCCCTTGGGCATAGAGTCAGCAATAGAGGTAGTAGGGGTAGGGGTAGGTGTAGGCAAGAAAATTTTTAAAATCAAATCAAATCTAAAAGGTAAATCGTTAATAGAAGAATTAGTCATACTTTTTTCAGGCTAATTTTATTTATAGTTTCACTTGAATCTATTTGTAACTACAAAAAATAAAATATATATATATATATATATATATATATATATATATATATATTATATACTAAGTCTACTTTTGATCCAATATGAACACTTATTCATTTGTTGAATGTGTTTCCTTTTTTATTACTATAACTTACCAAATGAATGGTTATTATGTGTTTGATACATCTGTGGTAGTCTGACGCATTAGATTAAGGATTATCATTAGAATAAAACACATTTCATTACCATCCAGACCTACAATAAATCGACACCACAACATAGCCTACTCAACTTCGAACACAGGGTCATCTACATCAGTTTCCACGACAGCTAATAGTTATTCACCACATGCTTCTTTAAGGAAACAAACGTCCAAACCGCTCAACATAAGCCTTTACTTCAAAGCATTTGAATAAACATACTGTCTCTCAAAAATCCCACTATCTAATTGAGTCCAGATGGTGCTCTTTGGGTTTGTCCTCACTTTAGCTGCATACCTTAAGAGTAATGAATATTGTTCACTCTCACTCCCCTCAATCTTCCTCAAAGCTAATTTTCTCACCCTTAATGACTGACATTTTGAAATCTTAACTTGAAAGTCAACTCTAACATATACTAGAATCTAACCAATGGCCACTTAGGATCTTCTATAAACCTCTGAACATATTGTTTGGCCAACCAAATTAAGGAGACATGTGAACTCTCAAAGTCTTTATTGCATTGATAGGTGAGCTCAACAAATTTTATCTTTATTGTCTCTTTTTCTTTAAGCATAGATACCCACGGTCTCCATGGGCAATCCTTCTTGTACATGGTCTCGAATAATTTTTCTTGTCATTCATAGGGAACCTCAAAGCAACCCTATTTGATATGGTGTATTCCCTAAATACCCCCTTGAATTTCTCCATGCATCCCCACTTGGAAATTTGGGTCCTTTGTATCATAGTTATGAAACTTACGATCGCATAACCTATTATCATCTCGTCGAGAGTACTATCTAAGTTCCATCCTTCTTTTACACTTATATTAATGTTCTCCCAAATATTTTCATCTAGGGGTGAGCAAACGGTCGGTTCAGCTAAATTCGGCTAATTAACCGAATTAACCGAAAAATTCAGTTAAATAATACCATTAACCGAACCGATCGAATTGACGAAGGACACCGAACTGACCCTGACCCTGACCCTAACTGAAATCATTTAAAATTAATTGTTAGAAATATAATACAATTATAATTTTTTTTTAAAAACCAAATCCAACTTAATTAAATACCTTATTTATTAATTATATTAATAAAAATAATATTTTACCATAGAACAAAGAATCCAAATAGGTTAATTAAACTCCTTAATGCACTTGCATAAGAAAAATTTATATTCATAAATTATATTTTAAATCTAATTAATTAGTAATTCGGTTAATCGGTTAATCGAAATTTTTTTTACCCTTAACCAAACCGAAACCAATTAACCGAAATTTTGTAGAATTATAATCGAACCGACCGAACCGGAATTTTTACCCAAACCGAACCGGCCAATTTCAGCCTATTAATTCGGTTTTCACCGATTTATGCTCACCCCTATTCTCATCCGTGTCTCTCGCAAATGGATCCATTGGTACTTGTTCTGCCCCATCATCTTCAAAGGAATGCTCATCATCAACAAAATAAGAATCAAAGTCATCATCATTCTCAACCTTAGCCCCACTCTTAGCCCCATGAGTACCAACAACACCCCTCTTAGCCCTCTCTTCCCCACTCTTAGCCATTTTAGCTTTCTCAGCCCCGCTGTCAACCCTTTCTACCCCACTCTCAACCCTTTAAGCCCTCTCAACCCCACTCTACGCCCTATAACCGATGTCGAATCTCTGTCTCATCCCCATCCTCTTCCAATAGTTCAACTACCGCATTGGACTTATGATTTGAGCTATCACTGCAAATAAACTCCTGAGCTACATCATCATCGGTCCTCTGATGCAAGTATTACACACGCCCCATGTGAAACCCATACGACGCCAATAGCTTAATTTCCGCCGGTTTACCACGACGCAAGCAAGAGCAGCACCCAGCCCCGCCGACGCCGCTGCCTCTACTACACGGCTTGGGTGGTAGCCATCATCATTCTCGCGACGGTGGCTAGGGCCTTAGAGCTCGTGCCCCGTGAGATGGTCACGATGCATGTGAATTCCGTACGGGTTCAGACTCTCATCGTCTCCCTGACTTCAAAGCCACCGTCGCCGACAACCAAATTCGGCATCAACTTGACGCTGCGCAACCCAAACCAACACGCCGTCCGTTACTACCATGGGGTCATGTTCATAGTTTTGAACGATTGGAACGGGGGAACTGCTTTGCCAAACGTTGGCTTTGATTATTCAATCGCCAGCAACAGTGAATACCGTAAAAAATTGGCATTTGAAGCGGATTCCAATATCAGTCGCCGGAGAAATGGACCAGCTAATGAATTTAGGGTGATCAGTGATGGGAAGATGGGCTTTGTCACCTCATGGTTTGGAAAACCAAAGTTGGTGAGGATCAACCATAAGTGCGGCGAAATAGAACTTCAGGGAGCCGACAATGGCACAGATCTGATAACCTGCAAGGACAATGCCACCAGCAAGCAGCATTGCCTGAATTACCAGGAAATGGAGGAAATTAGGCAACCTCTTCATTATCTTAGATTCAAAAATGTTGATTCAAGTAGTGATAAGATTTGAGAATATATGTTTTAACCGAACTCCTTTTACTTGTACTAGCGTTGGAGTATAGCCTCAAGGAGGAAAAACTAAAAGTAGAGAAGGCAGGTAAGAAAAGTGTTAATTTTCATTTTTTCTGTTATTACTTCAAGTGTATATAAATATTATTATAAATTCATTCAATTCAATTGTTCAATTCAGATTTATTCCTTTGTTTTCTCTCTATTTTTTCTTGTCATCAAGTTCTTGACATGGTATCGGAGCAAGAATCAATCTTGCTTCCGCTAAATCATTTATTTTCTTTCAAATTTCTTATTCTTGCATCCTAAACTTGAATTCTGATTTTCTTGAGAGAGAGAGAGAGAGAGAGAAGAGCTCTCACCAGCCCTAGCATTAAAAATATATCATTGTCATGAAGTATGAGGATTCAAGATGGGTTGTGAGAGCACATCAATCCATGGCTATACAAAAGAAAATTGTTATAAGTATTGCATGATATACGTATCTTTGGAGACATTCAATAAAATTGAAACGATACGGAGAAGATTAGCATGGCCCCTGCGCAACGATGATATGCACAAATCGAGAAATGATCCTAAAGTACTACATAATAAATAGAAGTCTCTTTGGAGACATTCGATAAAATTTGATTTGTTTGTTAAATCAAATTCCAATATCTAGTAAACTCGAAGAGAAACATAATTAAAAGTAGAACAGAGAGGATCGAGAAAGTATTGTACTTCAAATAACAGGGAAAATCGTTGAAAGTGAAGACCAATTTCCTTCCTATCATTCAAATATTTCTTAGTTGAAAAGTATGACAAGACTACTTGAACCATAGTCTTAAAATTTGACTAGTGATTGACTTAGTGAAGCCACCAAGTCGGTCCAATCGGTGGTTGACTGGTAGTCAAACTAGTGATATCAATATGGTATAATATTTATATATTAGTTCATTGAAAGTCAAAAAAATAGTGACCAACGACCGTCTTAATTAATTAAAATTTGGAATTACTTTTCTTGTTTTCATAAAATATTTTTTATAATTTATTATTTTATTTTTATCCTAAAAATATTAGTCGAGTTGGTGTATTTGCTGTCCTAGTGAGTAGCTATTTTTCTATTTTACTGGAAGAAGGTTGAATTTATTAACTTGGGGAAAGTTGTCACGCCCCGAACCCGGAAATGGGATCCAGGGATGAATTTAAGTAACCTAACCTGTCTCTGTATCAATTAAAGACGCCCTAAATACATACATACATACGTCCATACTCATCAAAATATGCAGCGAAATACAGTATTTTTATACATAAAATGTACCATACCAGAGTCTATACCATACAAAGATATACATCCCTATGATTACCAATACATACTACGGGTTTCTACAAAATCCATCACGACAGCCCGGTTACAAAACTCGTACCTATCAGGCACTAGTAGTAGCTAAACAACACCCCTCACTTCCGGATGCTAGGATGCTAGTTTCGGCTGCCCGAAGGACTTGAAAAACATTTGTATATATTCAGGGTAAAACACCTCTCAGTAAGGGAGAAAACAGTTTATATTAGTGTGTGGCATACCAGTGTCATTTTACATACTTCATAACACTATACATACGATACAGTTTGAAACAATTCGTACAGTTTCATATAAATACATACAGTTCCAGTATTTTCAGAAAACCATTCCAGTTCATACTATACCCAACATACATACATACATACATACATATATACGGTCAGTGTCGTCACACTAGTTCGCAACTACACCAGGTCACCTCGTCTCACAGCGATTACATTGCTACATACGCAATTACGTTGCGACAATCAAGGCCCAATGGTGATCCATTGCATCATACGCAACTATACAAGGTCACCTAGTCTCACAGCGATTACGTTTCTATACATGCAACTACGAATATCTACGACTCAGGTCCAATAGTGAATCCATTGCTACATACGCAACTACACAAGGTCACCTAGTCTCACCCCGATTACATTGCCACGTGCCAACTACACTGCGACGACCTAGGCCCACAGTGAATCCATTGCATCATACGATGTAGCATATAGCTCACACCACTTCGGTGACCAACCGGAATTAGACTGGTGATATTTCACACCCTCGGATATAGAGTCGGTCACTCTTGGCGTACGGTAATTAGCCGCCCCTAGCCGATTTCACAAAACCTGGAATCATTTTGGAACTCACGTTCCTATACATTTCAGCATACGGTAATTAGCCGTCACATAACTGTTTCACAAATATCTGGAACAAAATACATACAACCATACATACCACACTTATTTGGTTTACGGCAAATCATATCATTTACAATTTCAAGTATACAATTTATGTAAATATGGATTACGGTCACCTCAATAATACAGTTTAAACAAAACAAACGGTTTCCCAAATAAAATAGAGATGATACCCGAAATCCCCAATTTACTTGAAAACTGTAACTCGAAAATCTCATATTTTTACCCGATAGATTTCCCCAAATAAGTAGTCAAAACATACATACGATCGTAGCCTACAGGCTTACCGATCCTGATTTCAAAAATGGACTGATATAAACAGAATCCCCTTACCTTAACCCGAAAACCAACTACAAACTCTATAGTCCTCAAAACTACGAACCGAGACTCTGAAACCTACAAACCATAGTACAAAACATACTTACAATCCGTACTACTACACATATACTAAATCAGAAACAAAAATCGAACCTTACCTCGATTTTGGCCCGAAACCCGAAAATGCGTGAATCCAGATTCTGATCCGCTAGAAATGTAAAGAATCCTTCACTGATCCTCGCAATAACTTTGGATTTGCGATTCAAGCGACAAACGACAAAGAAATTGAGGAGAGAGAGAGAGAGCTTCGAAATCTAGAGAGAGAGAGAGAGAAAGAGGATTTCCATAACTTAGCAATGAAGAAACCCAAAAGATCTTTTTATAGACCTTTGACCCGAGGGATTTCGTCGACGAAAAGGTGCGTTCGTCGATGAAAAGTGAGGGATTTCGTCGAGCAATCGGAGATTTCGTCGACGAGGCTTGATATTTCCAATTTTCGCCTCTCTGTTTTTCTTCGTCAACGAACCTCTGAATTTTGTCGACGAAAAGCCTCTAATCTTCGTCGACGAATTTTGGCTTCGTCGACGAAGTCAGCAGAATTTCCATTTTTACCCCTCTTTTACAATATAAACCCACATTTCACGGTTCGGGTTCTTACAATCTCCCCTCCTTACAAAAATTTCGTCCTCAAAATTTGCAATCTCTTATTACAAACACATTCATACTACTATATACATACCTACTCTGAGGTGAAACGGTGGCTATCTATATGCAGTCCCTCTCCGAATACGTACATACACACTCTATAGAATACGACGGCCATTTATATGCAGCCCCGTTACGATACATACATACATACTCTAGAGAATACGACGACCATTTATACGCAGCCCCGTTACAGTACATACATACATTCTCTAGAGAATATGGCGGCCATTTATACGCAGCCCCATTACAATACATACATACATGCCCTCACTTATGGCGGAGGAATACCGTGGTCACATACATACACGGTCTCAGGAGCTCACAATACTACATGACTCTCTCTGAGACTAACCACTAGATATAATACGATAACAGAGGATTACATACATACATACATACTCATACCACCCTGCTATTCAAATACTACTCAAACAACTATGGATACTTCCGGTGTATTTCTGCCTCTAGTTCCCAAGAAGCTTCCTCAACTTCATGGTTCTGCCATAATACCTTCACTAACGGTATATCTTTGGTATGAAACTTCTGAACTTTACGGTCTAGAACCTGAACAGGTATCTCCTCATATGCCAAAGTATCCACAAGTCTCAAAGACTCGTAACTGATAACATGCGACGGATCCAACACGTACCTTCTCAACATGGATACGTGAAATATATCGTCGACCCTCGAGAGTGCTAGGGGTAATGCAACTTTGTAGGCTACTGGACCCACTCGCTCAAGTACCTCAAATGGTCCGATATACCTCGGGTTCAACTTGCCTTTCCTTCTAAATCTCATCACTCCCTTTATCGGAGCAATTCTAAGGAATACTTTACCTCCTACCTTGAACTCCAACTCACGGCGGCAAACATCCACGTAACTCTTCTGCCGACTCTAAGCCGATCTAATCCTCTCCCAGATCAAACCTACCTTCTTAGACGCCTGCTGCACGAGTTCAGGTCCTAAAACCTGCCGTTCACCGACCTCATCCCAATACAAAGGAGATCGACACCTCCGACCATACAAAGCCTCGAACAGTGCCATCCCTATACTAGCCTGGAAGCTGTTGTTATAAGCAAACTCCACTAGTGGCAGAAACTGAATCCAACTACCACCGAAGTCCAATACACAAGCCCGTAACATATCTTCTAAGATCTGTATCGTCCTCTCCGACTGTCCATCAGTCTGGGGGTGAAACGTTGTACTAAATGTAAGCTTCGTCCCCAATGCTTCCTGCAAGCTCTTCCAAAATCGAGAAGTAAACCTCGGATCCCGATCTGAAACAATGGACACCGGTACCCCGTGCATTCTCACAATCTCATGCACGTACATATCAGCTAGCTTACTCAAAGGGTAGCTAACCTTCATCGGTACAAAGTGAGCAGATTTCGTCAACCTGTCCACAATTACCCAAATGACATTCTGCCCGTGAAGTGCTGTCGGTAATCCGATAACAAAGTCCATGGAAATATGCTCCCACTTCCACACCGGAATAGGCAAAGGCTGCAACGGCTCTGTCGGCCTCTGATGTTCAGCTTTCATCTGCTGACATGTCAGACACTGCTCCACAAATCGAGCAATTTTCCTCTTTATACCAGACCACCAGAAGGACTCGCGCAAATCCCGATACATCTTTGTACTACCCGGATGTACCGTATTCAAAGAACGATGCGCTTCCTCTAGAATCATCTTTCTGATCTCCTCATCGTTTGGAACACACAGCCTGTTCCCAAATCTCAACACACCTTTGTCAGAGATGTTAAAACCCACAACCAAACCCTGCTGCACTTTCCCCACAATCTCAGCTAATTCCGCATCATTAGCCTGCGTGGCTTTAATACGTTCAAACAAAGTCAGCTGAATCACCAAGCTAGCAATGAAAGCCTGATGATCACTGGACACCATTTCCACGCCAAGACTTTCCAAATCTCGTTTGATATGATGCTGAACTAAAACTGCAGATACTGCTGCATGTTCTAACTTCCGACTCAACGCATTTGCTACCACATTAGCCTTTCTTGGGTGATAACTGATCGTGCAATCGTAGTCCTTAATCAACTCTAGCCACCGCCTCTGCCTCATATTCAGCTCCTTTTGAGTGAAAAAGTACCCGAGGATTTTGTGGTCAGTGAAAATCTCACACTGAACACTGTACACATAGTGTCGCTAGATCTTCAAGGCATAAAAAACAGCAGCTAACTCTAGGTTATGCATAGGGTAATTTTTTTCATACTCTTTAAGTTGCCGAGAAGCATACGCTACCACCTTACCTTGTTGCATAAGCATACATCCCAAACCTTTTAGGGACGCGTCGCTATAAATCACAAAACTCTCATTCCCTAAAGGAATGGTCAAAACTAGGGCAGTAACCAGCCGGTGCTTCAACTCGAGAAAACACTGCTCGCAATCACTAGTCCAGTCAAACTTCACTCCCTTCTTAGTAAATCGTGTCAGAGGTCCAGACAATTTAGAGAAACCCTCCATGAATCGACGGTAGTAACCCGCCAGTCCCAGAAAACTCCGAACTTCCTGTACACTCTTCGGTCTAGTCTAGCCCAGTCGACCACAATTTCAATCTTACTTGGATCAACGGAAATACCGCCCTCAGACACCACATGGCCTAAGAACGTGACCTGATTCAACCAGAACTCACACTTCTTCAACTTAGCATACAACTTCTTCTTTTGTAGAATCTGTAATACTAACCTCAAATGTTCCACATGCTCTTCCGTACTCCTCGAGTATACCAGAATGTCATCAATGAATACCACTACAAATCAATCTAGGTACTCATGGAAAACCTTATTCATCAGATCCATGAACACCGCCGGAGCATTTGTCAACCCAAAAGGCATGACCAAAAACTCGTAGTGGCCATATCTGATTCGTAAAGCAGTCTTCGCTATCCTTTGCTTTAACCCTTACTTGATGATATCCTGACCGCAAGTCGATCTTCGAAAACACCTGCGTCCCCTGTAACTGGTCAAAAAGATCATTTATGCGAGGCAAAGGGTAACGGTTCTTCACCGTCACTTTGTTGATCTCACTGTAATCAATGCACATACACATCGACCCGTCCTTCTTCTTCACAAATAATACTGGAGCTCCCTAGGGAGAAACACTAGGTCGAATGAATCCCCTGTCCAGTAATTCCTACAACTGCTCCTTCAACTCTCGAAGTTCTGCTGGAGCCATCCGGTACGGAGCTTTAGAGATCGGTGCCTTACTAGGCAGCAACTCAATCGTAAACTCCACCTCACGATCCGGAGGTAAACCGGGTAAGTGTTCTGGAAACACATCCGGAAACTCATTGACCACATGAATGTCCTCGTGTCTCAACTCATCCCGCGGCGGTTCCTTCACACAAGCTAGGTACCCCTGACAACCATCCAAGAGTAACCTCCTAGCCTATAAAGCTGATAGAATCCGTGGCTTAGAACGTACACATGATCCGGCAAACTCAAACTCTTGCTTCCCAGGAGGTCTGAACACTACCACCTTCTTCCGACAATCAATCATCGCATAGCTGGAAAACAACCAATCTATTCCCGTATGACTTCAAAACTTGACATGTCATATACTACAAGATTCGTCGGTAACAGTCTCTCCTGAATCATAACTGGGCAGTTTCCTAACATCTTACTACAAATCGTTATACTCCCAGTTGGCGTAGTTACAGCCAAACATTCCTCCAAAAGTTGGGTTTCAACCCCACACAATTTCACAAATCTAGCAGATATGAACAAATGGGTTGCCCCCAAATCAAATAACATAATAGCTTTATTCGAAAGCAATAACATGGTACCTATCACCACGTTCCCAGTGTGTTTCACATCTGCTAGAGTAAGTGAATATACTCTCGCCGAAGCCGTGGTTGCCTGGTAATTCACCCGAGGCACCTGGTTACTTCCACTGCTCTGACTCGATGCAGGCATAATCCTCTTCGGTTCCTGACAGCTCTTCGCCATGTGGCCTAACTTGCCACAGTTGAAGCAAACACCCCAGAATGGCTGAAACTCGCCCTCATGCCATTTACGGCACTTAGCACATGGTGCTGAGGATGGATCCCCCTGAAAGTTTAGCTGCTGGGTGTTCTGCGAATAACCAGAGTTGTAGTTCTTCTTCTTCTTCCACGGACCCTGCCGAGGACCACTCTGAGGACCAGAAGGTACTGGCCTCTTCCCCTGAACTTGCACTACCTCGTCTCCCCGAAGGTCGGTCTCAACTATGGTGGATTTATTCACCAGGACAGAGAACTCACAGATCTGTAGCATCCCCACAAGACGGCAAATGTCTTTCCTCAGATCCCTCTCGAACCTTCGAGCCTTCTCGTGCTCATTCGAAACTAAGTACAGCGCAAATCGAGATAGCTCGATAAATCTGGCAGCATACTTCTGCACCGTCAAAGAATCCTGTGTCAGGCCTAAAAACTCATCGGCCTTGGCATCCTGAGTGGAGACCGAAAAGTATCTCTCGCAGAATACCTCCTTGAAACGGCCCCACGTCATACTAGATGGACCAGCTCTCTGCCTCTTTAGTAGGCTCACTACCGTCCACCATCGCCCTGCCTCCCCAGTCAGCTGGAAGGTAGCGTACAAAACCTTCTGCTTCTCAATGCAATGGAGGACTTCCAAAATCCTTTCGGTCTTCTCGACCCAGTCCTCTACCACTATCGGATTAGGTCTTCCCGTAAATGTCGAAGGGTGCATGCGTGTGAACCTCTCAGTGGTACACCCCGCAATCAGTAGGAGAGCTCTCGCGTCTCCTAACACTCCGCCGAATCTCTTAAATCACCTGTCTCGCTAAACCATGAGACACAGAAGGAGACTCGTCCCTCGCCGTCTCCTCGGAGCCACTCTCCAAGTTATTATCTTGGGCTCCATATTGAAAACAAAATAGGAATCGGTTAGAATTCCTATATCGTACACAGTTAACACAATCATAGACCTAATCATGTCAACTCTTACTCTCACAAGTCTTAGCCTGTCTCATCACACCGACACGAAAGTCGTCAATGGTCTGCCCTGCCTTTACTGGAATCGTCATCCTAGGAAAAACACGGAATACCGCTGACAAATCCTGGTCTAGCAACAGAACAACCCTCAACCAATACTACCCATGTCCTACATCCTATACTCTGGTATGTACACATCAATATTGTAACGACCTCAAAATTCTATTAAAATTTTTTTTTTATATACAATAAACATTCCTACGCAGTGGAAACATATATCATGAAACCATTTATACATAAACTGCACAATACCAGATTCTAGAATATACAGACCATACAAAAATACCACTCCAGTATCATCTATCCCAAAAACATACACAATTCTGCCAAAAACTCACCCTATAACTAGGGTGACGAAACACTCTCTCTATCCGCGAGCCTGATATGCTCGTTTATCTGGCTCACCTGAAAAATGTTAGAATAAAGGGGTGAGTCGACGCTCAGTAAGTGGAAATATGCTATCACTAGTGTGTGGCAACTAAGTTAAGGATATTTTTTAAAATAATAACTGAACTGCAATGTAATAAATCATCTGTAAAACATATCTTTCTTTCAAAGTTTAAAACATATTGTATCATCTGTTTTTCTACTTTTCATACTGGTAATATCATACTATACTGTAAAACTGTAAACATATAAATATTTGTACTTTATCCTTGGGACTCTGTACATCATGATTTGACCCCTCATGATAGGGTTGTGCGGCTCGTAGGCGGGACTCTATCTGGTCGGCCCTCCAGATAGGTCATCATACTCTACACTACCTCAGCTCGACCAAACTGCATCCTCTCCTAAGCTCGGGGCTGACTACTACCTCATCAAACCGGCCCCCTCAACCTAGTGTACTGGGGAGCTGTATACTCTCCGAACACGGCTGACGGTATCCACATACTATCTGAGATATGTGGTTGCACTCTATCTGTATTTAGTAACGGTACCGTGCTCTGTAATCTGTATCTGTCTGTGTAACTTTCCTCAGGGATCTGATACTGTATACATATATACATATATATATATATATATATATATATATATATCCTCTTTTACTATTTTCATCGTATTTCCAAAATTACCATAACTCTGTCTTTCTGTACTGTAAACACTGTATCTGTAGCATCTTGATGCTACCTCTGTATATCTATCTGTGTATTCTACATATATATACTCTGTCTGTGTTCTGTATGTTATGGTAATAGGAAAAACATGGCATGTTATAACACTGTATATATGTATATACCGTTCTGTAATAAACTGTAATATAAAATACTGATCTGAGCATCTGTATACATGTATTTGGATATATGTATATAACCGTTTCATGAACTATTCATATAAAACTGTATATGCATGTACATTTCCCTGCGAATATAAATCTATCTCTGCATAATATTATGTACTGGAAAAACATATCAAATGTATAAACTTTCTATATCTTTGTATTTAGTATAGTATGATGTTTCATAACAACTGTATAAATTCATTCTTCACATGAAAAGTCTACTTAGGCCACACAAACATTTATGCTCATTTTCTATAAAAACAGTATAATAAATTGACATAAAATTTTGCTTATGAAATCTCTATTTACTCTATCAAAACTCCTAGCATAGCATATTTCTCTTACCTCAACTTTGAAAGGCCCCTATAAAAATCTGGCTTTATACCCGCAGGATTCCTAGATCAACCTCCTAAAAACACAATATCCCAGAACAAAATATTATTATTTTTTCGCCTACGTCATTTCTTATAACTACCATAAAGTCAAAAACTTAATAAAGACCTTACCCGGAATTTGGGATGAAATCCAACTTCGTTTTCTTGACAATCCGCTCCGGCAGATTTGTGGAGAACTTCGCCAGGAGCATTGTGGTAGCTTCGGATCGTCGATCCGGTGACCGGTGGGGCCGAAAATGAAGAGAGAAGGGAGAGAGAGTCGTAGGAGAGAGAGAGAGCTGGGTGAAAAATGAGATAAAATCCCGGATTTGTACTATTTATATCACAGGTGATTTCTTCGACGAGCCCGTTTTTCATCGATGAGTCCTTCACAAATTTCGTCAATGAGGTCCTGTATTCGTTGACGAAATTTAGGCTGCCTCAGAACCCCTTTCGGTATTTTCTCGTCGACGAAGCCCTGTGTTCGTCAACGAAATCCTTGAATCCTTCGTCAACGAAACCCTATATTCGTCGACTAAGCTTGGCAGCTTTCTAAAATTATTTTTAGTTAATATTATCTCTGAAATGCAATGGCGTCGACGAACGTTCCGCGTTCGTCGACGAAGTCTACGGCCTCCTTCTGTTTCTGTATCTATTTCCTTCTCTTTTTAATATTTGAATATGAATATTTTTCCGGGTCGTTACAAATACTCCTTCCCAAGTCTACAAGACCTAACAACCTAGTTAGCTCTGATACCAAGCTATCACGCCCCGAACCCAGAAATGGGACCCAGGGGTGAATTTAAGTAACCTAACCTGTCTCTGTATCAATTAAAACATACATGATACCACATACAAAGAGGGTCCGACCCCGTGGGGTGAACGGATGCCCTAAATACATACATACATACGTTCATACTCATCAAAATACGCAACAGAATACGGTCTTTCTATACATAAACTGTACCATACCAGAATCTATACCATACAAAGATATACATCCCTATGATTACCAATACATACTACGGGCGTCTACAAAATCCATCACGATAGCTCGGTTACAAAACTCATACCTATCAGGCACTAGTAGTAGCTAAACAACAACCCTCGCTTCCGGATGCTAGGATGCTAGTTTCGGCTACTCGAAGGACCTGAAAAATATTTGTATATATTCGGGGTGAGACACCTCTCAGTAAGGGAGAAAACAGTTTATATCAGTGTGTGGCATACCGGTGTCATTTTACATACTTCATAACACTATACATACGATACATTTTGAAACAATTCGTACAATTTCATACAAATACATACAGTTCCATTATTTTCAGAAAACCATTCCAGTTCATACGATACCCAACATACATACATACTTATGGTCAGTGTCGTCACACTAGTTTGCAACTACACCAGGTCACCTCGTCTCACAGCGATTACGTTGCTACATACACAACTACGCTGCGACGATCAAGGCCCAATGGTGAATCCATTGCATCATACGTAACTACACAAGGTCACCTAGTCTCACAGCGATTACGTTTCTACATATGCAACTACGAAGATCTACGACTCAGGCCCAATAGTGAATCCATTGCTACATACACAACTACACAAGGTCACCTAGTCTCACCCTGATTACATTGCCACGTGCCAACTATGCTGCGACGACCTAGGCCCACAGTGAATCCATTGCATCATACGATGTAGCATACAGCTCACACCACTTCGGTGACCAACGGTTTTCCAAACAAAATAGAGATGATACCCGAAATCCCCAATTTTCTCGAAAACTGTAACCCAAAAATCCCATATTTTTACTCGATAGATTTCCCCAAATAAGTAGTCAAAGCATACATACGATCGTAGCCTACAGGCTTACCGATTCTGATTTCAAAAATGGACTGATATAAACAGAATCCCCTTACCTTAACCCGAAAACCAACTACGAACTCTACGGTCTTCAAAACTACGAACCGAGACTCCAAAACCTACAAACCATAGTACAAAACATACTTACAATTCGTACGACTACACATATACTAAATCAAAAACAAAAACCGAACCTTACCTCGATTTTGGCCGAAACCCGAAAACGCTCGAATCGAGATTCCGATCCGCTAGAAACGTAGAGAATCTTTCACTGATCCTCGCAGTAACTTTGGATTTGCGATTCAGGTGACAAACGACAAAGAAATCGAGGAGAGAGAGAGAGCTTCGAAATCTAGAGAAAGAGAGAGAGAGGATTTCCATAACTTAGCAATGAAGAAACCCAAAGGATCCTTTTATAGACCTTTGACCCGAGGGATTTCGTCGACGAAAAGGTGCCTTCGTCGACGAAAAGTGAGGGATTTCATCGAGCAATCGAAGATTTTGTCGACGAGGCCTGATATTTCCAATTTTCGCCTCTCTGCTTTTCTTCGTCGACGAACCTTTGAATTTCGTCGACAAAAAGCCTCCAATCTTCGTTGACAAATTTTGGCTTCGTCGATGAAGTTTGCAGAATTTCCATTTTTACCCCTCTTTTACAATATAAACCCACATCTCACGGTTCAGGTTCTTACAAAAGTAACTTGATGTGCTCCACTATTTAATGTAGCCAACAAACTAGTGCAGTGATATATAAGACATATGCTCTTTCTCCCTATGCATCTTGAGTTCAAGTGAAGTCGTCCGAGTTTTCCAACCATGATTGGAACTCCTATTATTCAATTGTCTTTTGATTGAAAACTACTAGAGAAATTGTGATCGCTGTTATTCAATGTAGTTACTTTTTAAATCGAGCATGCCTACAAAGATTACAAATGATTATTATAGAACTTGTTGACTAAAACATAGTAAAACATTGTTCTTAGTAAACAAAAATTCTAGCACCATTAAATTTATTTAAATGTTTTGAGATTGAGGATTGAAAGAGACCATAACCAATGAGCAAAGTTGACTATTTATATACTTATAAGATAAAACAAAGTGGAACCAACCTATAATTTCCTATCCCTTATTGTGCATACATAAAAGATGACATTCACTATCATAACGAAAGTTCTCTTTATTTTTCAAAATTGATGTTCATAACACTTGAGAAGCAACTAAGGTATACTCTATGAGTAGTAAATCAATTTAAAATTTCAGAGTAAATGCTTTTGCTACTAGCCTACTATACAATGATTAAAGAATTCGACTCTTTTATTATACTAATAGAATAAATTAGTTGTACAAATGATGCAAGTAATTTTTTGAACCAATCATTTAATTTAAAAATTTTTTCCGCATATAGTTTTAAATCTAAGCAACTGGGTAATGATTCATATATTGCAGATAGTTTCTTGAGTAAATAGTAAAATCTTTCCCATAATTTTTCAAAAATTCTTGATAGTATTTTTCCTGCTCTAAGAAACCTAACGCTCTTCACAATTTCCGAAAATAGAACAAGATATAAATATGTGTAATATGCTACATATGCACATATATTTTAAGGCATTAACTACTACCTAAGAAAGTTTCGATATGTATGTGGGAAGTCATGTTCTAAGGTCTTCCTGTTGATGAGAGAGTGCATAAATTGGAAGTTGATGTGGTCTCATGTCGCAACTACTCTGCGGATGAAAAAGAGGAATCTCTCAATCATGTTCTGAGTACGGGACCCATCGCAAGTATGGTTTTGAAGAGAGCAACGTCTATCTTGGGAATTCTAAACTTTGATGATGAACCTTGGAGAGTGAAAATTTGTAGATGGTTTAGATGTGCCAAAAAATCAACCCAAAAAGGTACGATCATCGGTTTGTTACCATATATAATTTCTTGGAGACTATGACTTAGCCCGCATGTATGGAAGATAATTCTAAACTTTGATGATGAACCTTGGAGAGTGAAAATTTGTAGATGGTTCAAATGTGGCAAAAAATCAACCCAAAATGGTAGGATCATCAGTTTGTTACCTTATATAATTTCTTGGAGACTATGACTTAGCTCGCATGTATGGAAGATAAGTATGAGTTGGGGAATGCAGTTTGGTTATCAGTGATGTTTTGGCTCGTAAAAATTGTAGAAGGCATGAAGGATTCTCTGCCTTCTATTGATAAGAATTTATTGGAAAAGTTCCAAGTGAAACGATAACACTAAAGGTTAGAACTCATCTAAAAGTAGTCTGGAAAAAGCCTCATGTAGGTTAGTTGAAGCTAAATATAGACGACTCTTGTAGGTACTAATAATGGAGCAGTGTTGCAGGCTCTTACTGATGGTATTCGATTCTGTAAAGAGTTGAAATATCAGAATATTTGTATTGAAAGTGACTTGGAATTGGTGGTGAGATGGATCACATCTGGAATTCGCTCTTTATGGTACTTATGAGACTTTTGGAAATTGTTAGAGGATGAGCTACAAGGTCTTCAGTTCCCTACAAAGCACCAATTTAGAAAAGGTAATCAGGTGGCGAATTACTTGACTCATCAAGGCGAGGGAGGCAGCACGAGGAGATATTTTGTAGGTGATGTGATGCCGAGTAAAATAAGAGGTCTAATTCATATGGATAATATGAGTATTCTAAACCTTCGTTTTTAACTGTCATCATTCGGTTCTTGTATGTTTTCTTCGGGTTTTTGTTTTACCGGTAATTGACATCAGTTCACAGGTTATTTGTTTTTATTTTTGTTTGTTTGTTTTGATTACATATGGGCATGTTTAGTTTGGTTTAGTTGGTTAATGGTAAGAGTTTTGACAGATTAGTTTTGGTTTTGCTACTTGGGCTGGTTTTGATAGTTTATTTGTAAATCCTTTGAGGCATGTTTGTTACCACGGTATTCCTCCGCCATAAGTGAGAGATATTAATAAATTTGAGGTTTTTTTTTTAAGAAAAAATGCATATTATGCAATGCAAAATGCAATGTTATCACCAACATTCCACTAAAAGCTAGATATCAAGTCCCATCAAAGTCTATATCATGACCTTATATAGGAAACATGGATAAGATAGTGAAAGCAATCCATGCCTTTGCCAACATAAAGCAATTTTTTTATCTTCGCAAGAGTTAAACATGATGTAATAGGATGCTAAAACCAACACCAATTACAAAGAGGTTTGGTGATCGTTATCATCAACAATAGACCTCTCATCTTCCAACATGAAAAAGAATAAATTGTCAAACTTCTTATTTGTAAGTCAAATTAGAGTAAAACTGTCACTTTAACTCCAAGTATTATTAGAACCATCTGAATGTTGAAATAATGTTGTGTACATTATTTCCTCAGGTAATGTCAACCATATGAACTTCCAGAAGAAAAAAAAAAAAAAAAAAAAAAATCCTTCAATGAGATATAAAACCAAATGTATTAAGCCATGGTAGAAAATTTATGACATACAACTTTTAAAATTTAAAAAATTAAAAAAAAAAAAAAAAACTGCAACGTACAAGTCAAAGATGGTCCACTCGATCCAAATCTTACTAAAAGATATAGTGGCCCCAATTACATACATGATTTTCAACCCTTGAACCCCAATCAATAGGGTTAATTACCACTCTCTCACTGAGGAAATTCCATCTTTATTGAGAATGACTCTGTTCGCACTGGTAACCTCCTTCAAGCATGTCTAGCTACTCTTAACACAAAGTCATCTTCTTCTCTCTCTTCATATGAAGATGCATGCATTGAATAGTTTAAAGAGGAATGCATGAATCTTTTCAAATTGTAACTTAAACATATTGTTAAGTTCAACCTTTAACCTACCTTTCATTTAGTAGTGTTGAATTTTTTGAGGTCATTCCACATGAGCAAAGATAAAGAAAATTCTAAGATCTTTCTTTTTTCAGTAGATTGACGGCATCCATAAGAACACCGAATTGGAGAAACTCAAGGGATGAAAAAATTGAAAAAGAGAAAATAAGGTTGATTACTTTAAGGGGATTTGCCTCCAAACTTACACTACTAAGGAAAAAATGGTTTGGCAACATTAATGTGACGTTACCCAAACTCGTATAGATGTTGCAAAAAGTTTTGACAACAACATACTTGATGGCGTCGTTGCAAATATGCATTTGATAGTAAGTTTGGATAACATGAAGAAAGTTATGGAAATATTTACTTGACCACTTGGTAAGGGCAAGGAGATATCTTGGCATACTTTTAATAACAACCAATATTATTGTTGGTAATGTCAACTTGGCGTTGCTAAATGTGACCTTTCGGTATCATCAACACCCAGATATTACTAAAAATATACTTTAGCAACACCTAGGTCCAAGCGTTGCCAAAAGTTTAATTTTAGCAACGTTAGGTTGACATTACCATATATCCATTTAAATGTTAATTTTAATTGTTGTATGTTGCGAAGAACTAGTTTCGACAACATCATAGTCCTGACAATGCCAAAATTTATTTATTTTTAATTTAAGTTTTTTTCCAAAATAATAAATCAAACTTGTTGTATGCTAAAACAACCTAATTATCTAAAATTCATATTAAAATCTAAAATTCAAATAAAATATTTTTATTATAAAATAAACCAACCATACACTAAATCATATCATTCGTAATCAACATTATTTGTTTGCCTAATTAGTACCATACATAACACATTTAATAAAAGCTTCCAATTCATATCTATCATACTAACTAAAATATCGTTATTCAAACATTGTTTTTTAATAACTAAATACATTTAATTTCTTGCACCTTTGCTAATGAGATCCAAGGGAAGTGTTTGCTTGTTCCTAAGGACAGGAATATATATATATGTTGCGGGGTAAAAATATGGTTGGGGTGCTCCTTCGACTCTCGTTGACCTGAAAGAAGAAAATAAAGGCTTGGAGGACCCGGGGTGTACTCCGGGGGGCCACTCCGATGCCTAAGTAAGGGAAATACTTTTAGAAAGGCTGAATGCAACAGTATAATTGTGTTGAATGACTTACCTTTGCTTGCATCCCCAGTTCCTACTTATAGGGGCTTGAGTTGACCATTGGTTGGCTCAGATTTATTGCGTGGGGGCGTGAATCGCTCTTCAGCCATAAGTGCGTGCGCCTGTTACTCTGTTTTTAAGGGCGTCGGCGTGAATCTCTCCTTCTCTTTATTAGGTCGGAGCTAATCACTCGTCAGAAAGTCAGACTTGGAGAAAGTATGAGACAGGCGTTGATCTGCCCTTATTAGCGTGATTTATTATGGACATATCAGTTGCCCCCCCTTAGTTTCAAATTTCTAGATGGAATTTTGAATCATTATTTGTGTTTGCGTCTTTCGGTTTTAATACTTCATCGTCTTCCCTCCCTCTCTCTCCTTCTTTTTTTTTTTTTCTTCTTTTTTTTTTTTTTTTTGGCTAGGATACTTGAGTAGCTCATGCCGACCGTTTGCGCCGAGCTGTTTTGTGTGGAACTGTTTCTGCCAAGCTGTTTGGGGCCGAGCTCTTTTCACCGAGCTCTTCGGAGCAGGACCCGTGCCGAGCTCTTTTGTCCGAGCCGTTCGGGCCGAGCTCCTCGGGGAAGCACTCGTGTCGAGCTCTTTTGTCCGAGCTCTCTGAAGCAGGACTTGTGCCGAGCTGTTTTCTGCCGAGCTGTTCGTACCGAGCTCTTCGAGGAAGCATTCGTGCCGAGCTGTTTTCTGCCGAGCTATTCGTACCGAGCTCTTCGAGGAGGCATTTGTGCCGAGCTCTTTTGTCCGAGCTGTTCGGGCCGAGCTCCTCGAGGAAGAACTCGTGTCGAGCTCTTTTGTCCGAGCTCTTTGAAGCAGGACTCGTGCCGAGCTGTTTTCTGTCGAGCTTTTTGGACAATCAGGCCGAGCTGGCTAACCTATTCGGCTGTGCGACGTTACACATAATGCTCGTTGCTTGGCTTTCCGCATAACGAGTCGTGCTCGTCTGTTGGGTTGTTCTGGCCTCACGAGTCGTGCTCGTCAGTTTGGGCTTTCCGTGTAATGAGTCGTGCTCATTTTGTTGGGTTGTTCTGACCTCACGAGTCGTGCTCGTCAGTTTGGGCTTTTCGTGTAATGAGTCGTGCTCATTTTGTTGAGTTGTTCTGGCCTCACGAGTCGTGCTCGTCAGTTTGGGCCGTCCTCCGTATGAGTCGTGCTCATCTGTTGGTTGGTCACCTCACGAGTCGTGCTCGTCATTTTGGGCCCTGCGCCAATGAGTCGTGCTCATTTATTGGGTCGTCCTTCGCGCTTTCCCGAGGCACCTGCACACTTCTGTCCTGCGAGAGATATCTAAAAGCAGGTATTAAATGCGTCCTACCTTGGCAAGTGGTTTGGAGGACAGCGTTATTGATGGCCATCCGTCTGTTGCTGTGTCCGAGGCAACTTGTTGTTTCCGAGGTGGCGTTTGTCCTCGGGAAGCCTCGTCTGTGCATTTGTCAGAGATTTTCTGTTTCCTATGCCTCCCTCGAGACGCAATCCTTCTCGTCAATGAAAATTTTTGAGATTCCCGCCCCAGGGATTCGTGTCCTCCTCTCTATATAAAGGCCGGTGGACTCCTTCTTTCCGCACTCGTCTTCATTCCAAGAGGACTGCTTCCTTCTCTACTCCTCTCCACTCCACGAGTCCCTTATTCGGTGCTAGGTATGCTTTCCTTTCTATAGTATTTTTGTCTTGTTGTTCTTCTTGTTCTTCATTGTTCTTGCGCTAGCTTTGTATGTTTGATCTTTTCTTGTAAGATTGCGTTGTTGTTTGTGTGAAATTACTGTCTTGATCTGTGTTGGCTTCCCTTCTTCTTGATCTTTGCTGTTTGCTTGCTCCGCTTGACCCTTAGTATTTCCTTCAAGATTGTTTTTTCCTATGGAGACCTCCTCACAGCCCTTTAGGGTACCTACAACAGTGCGGAGCGCTCGTTGTGAGCTCTCCTCGTCTGACCTGCAGAATGCCCGTTATTTCTTTGCTGTACCACCGAATATCACTGTTAGGTTACCTTCTGCTACCGAGTCAGCTCTTGACCAAAAATCCGAGGAGCTCTGCCTCTATGCCGATTATCTAGACTTGGGTCTCAGGCTCCCTTTTTCCCCTTTTGTTTCTAGCGTACTACGTTTTTATCGCATAGCACCATCACAACTCGTTCCGAACTCTTATCTTTCGCTCACTTGTTTTGCTGTACTCCTGCTCCGCTTGGGCCATCAGCCTACCGTCCCCCTTTTTAGAAGTTGCTTCCAAATGCGGTCTCATTCCGCAGAGAAGGAGCTATATTATTTCAACTCTCTACCAGGCTATAAACTCTTCTCACCAGGCAGTTCTTCCATCCATAATTGGAAGACCCGTTACTTCTTTGTCTCGGGAGAGTTGAACTACAACGGATCCTTTGTCTGGTCTTCTCCTCTTGATGGTAACGTTGCTATCTTTCCCCAGCCTCTTTTTCAGGGCTTACAAGTAGGTTATCCGTCTAACCCATTTTTCTCTTTTCACCCTTTTTTTTTTTTTTTTTTGTAGTTCGGGTGCGCCATCTCCTTCCCAGACTTTCCCCCGAAGAGCAGGCCACCCTGAAAGAACTTCGCACACTTGGTGAACGGGGTATTATCCCTCATGAGGAGCTGCTCCAGGAGCGTGTCCTTGTGCAGTGGGGAATCAGCCCCGTTTCCTCAAGTCATTCTCTCCCCTGATTTTGTGTATGTGTACGTTCAGGTGTTACCTTTACTGTGGGTGTTCTTACTCTATTTCTCTTTTATACTCGCAGATATGGACTTCACCAGATATGAATCGCTCATGGGAGAAGCTAGAAAGCAAAGGGTGAGTCGGAGTAGGAAGAAGAGAAGAGAGGTCGAGGGAGAATCCTCTCAAAGGGAAGTCCCTGCAGTAGGTGACTCCAGCGCCCTTACTGACGAGGTCCCTGCAGCTCCTCCTACGCACTCGCAGGCTCAGGTGGAAGCCATTTTTCACGAGCCAACCCGTTCTGCGTCTGCTCTCCGCCGGGCTGTTCACGCCGAGGACTTTGTGCAGGCCCAGTGTACCCTTCCTGACGCTCTCGCGGCGAAAATCCGCCATACTTCGTACCAGGTGTCTACTTTACTTACTTTATAAATTTTTTTTTTTACTTATGCCTGCTCTCTCTAACTGTTCCATGCCTTGGACCTTTTTCCAGCTGGCGACGATGGCTCTGGCCCAGGAGGAGAAAGTCGCGGAAATGTATCGCCAGATACTGGACGCAAGGGAAAAATATGTCCTCGCTCAGAACCAACTGCACGAGACCGAGCTCCGCGAGCAAGCTCTGAAGGCAGAGATCGATCGCCTTCGTAGGGAGGAAATTCCTGCCCGAGAAGCTACTGCTGCTGCTTCTGCTTCCCGAACTGCAGTGAAGAAATACAAGGACTCCAATCAATTTGTTATCGACACCTCTAAAGCTTACCGAGTTGGATTCAGGAGGTGTCGTGATCAAGTGAGGACTAAACATCCCGAGATCCCTCTTGATGGTGTGAGCTCTCATGGCTATGGCGAGGAGAGCCCCGAGTCTGCGGAGGATCTGGAAGAGGATGAAGAAGGGGAGGAGGAGGCTGGAGATGGGAGCAAAGCAAATTAGTCTGTAGGAACAGAATATGTATTTTGAATTTTTCATCCTTTATTGATGTAGTGCAACTTTTGTAAGCGGCACTTTTATTACAGCGCTGCAAGAAGCGTTTTTTTTTTAATAATAGTATTTCTTTAACATTTCGGAATTCCACATGTTCTTAATTTCTTTCCCCCCTACATCTTCCAACTTGTATGTCCCGGGTTTTATTTCTTCTGTGACTCTGTATGGGCCCTCCCAATTAGGCTTTAACTTGTGCGACCCCTGCTCGGACGGGTTGTTTCGCCTCTTCCTCAGGACTAAGTCTCCTGAATGGAAATTCCTTATTTTGACGCGATTGTTGTAGTACTTGGCTACCCTCTGCTGGTACGCTGCAACTTTTAAACTCGCCTGATCCTTTCTCTCTTCCAGTAGGTCTATTTCTGATCTGAGCTCCTCGCTGTTGGTCTGCTCGTTAAAGTATTTCCTACGCCAAGAGGGTATGCCCACCTCTGCCGGGATGACTGCTTCTGCGCCGAAGACAAGCATGAACGGGGTTTCCCCTGTTGCTGCTCTCTTAGTGGTGTGGTACGCCCATATAACGGAAGGGAGTTCCTCTGCCCATCTACCTTGCATGGATTCGAGTCGGGTCCTCAGTCCGTGCAGAATCGTCCGATTCATGTTCTCTACTTGTCCATTGCTCTGTGGGTGTGCCACTGACGCGAAGAGAAGCTTAATAGACAGGTCCGAACAGAACTTTTTGAAGCGCTCGTTGTCGAACTGCTTCCCGTGGTCTGTAACTATCGCTAAGGGAATACCATAGCGGCAAACTAATGAGGTCCACACGAAGCGTGTAATATTCCGCTCTGTTATGGTGGCTAGGGGTTCGGCCTCTACCCACTTAGTGAAATAATCTATTGCTACCAACAAGAATTTTTTCTGGCCAATCGTCTGTGGAAGAGGTCCAAGGATATCTATCCCCCACTGAGCAAAAGGGCAGGGACTGGTTAGAGGAGAGAGTAGACTTGAGGGGGCGCGTGGCACAATTGCGCACCTTTGACATCTGTCACATTTTTTTACGAGCTCGACCGCGTCCTTCTTCATTGTGGGCCAGTAAAATCCCTGTCGCATAGCTTTGTGAGCTAGAGCCCTGCTGGCAAGATGGTTTCCGCATACTCCTTCGTGGATTTCTCGTAGTATGTATTCCCCTTCGTCTTTGCCTAGACATCGGAGGTAGGGCAGTGTCAGGGATCTCCTGTAGAGCTCCCTGCCCATCAACGTATATCTTGCCGCTTTCCTCCTCACCTTTTGAGCCTCCTTATTATCTCTTGGTAAGGATCCGTCCTGGAGGTACAGGAATAAGGATGCTCTCCAATCGTCCTTGCTGAATTCGGACGCCACTGAGTTAATTCTGTCCTCCTCGTATGAGGGTTTTCCTATGCGTTCAAGATAGATAGTGTCTTTCCATTCCGAACCGGTTGCTGAGGCTAATTTCTTAGTGCGTCCGCCTTTTTATTCTCTACTCTCGGTACGTGTTCTATGTCGAACTGGACGAATGCCTCTATGTATTCTCTTGCCTTGGAGAGATACTTCTTCATTCTTGGATCCCTAGCTTCGAATTCTCCTTTGAGTTGCTCTACCACCAGCTGGGAATCACTCAATACTTTGATCTGTGCCACCCCTAATGCCTCCGCCAATCGCAGGCCGGCTAATAGGGCTTCGTACTCCGCTTCGTTGTTGGTTGCTGTGAATTCCAATTTTAGGGCAAAGAGAGTTTCGTTGCCCTCCAGGTCAGAAAGGATGAAACCAGCTCCCCCCCCCCAGCAGCATTAGAGGACCCATCAACGTGCAATGTCCACTCCTTCGACTTTGTGGATGACTCGGGGAGCCTTTCTGCTGTAAAATCCGCGAGTACTTGAGCCTTGACCGCGGGCCTCGTTTGATACTGTATGTCGAATTCACTTAATTCTACCGACCACCTCGTCATTCTCCCCGAACTCTTCGGTCGCTGTAGAATTTGTCTCATGGGCAGGTTTGTTAACACGACAACCCTATGGGCTTGAAAATAGGGTCTTAACTTGCGCGCCGCACAGATGATGGAGAAGGCGGCTTTTTCCACCATACAATAGTTCTTTTCGGCGCCACTTAACACCTTACTTGTGTAGTATATAGGCTGGTGCTTTCTACCCTCTTGCCGGACCAAGACCGAGCTGACGGCATTCTCTGTGGAAGCTATATACAGATAGAGGTCTTCTCCATTCTTTGCTTTTGTCAGGAGAGGAGGGGATCCGAGGTATTGCTTGAGCTGCTCGAAGGCTACCTCCTGATCTTCCCCCCATTCGAATCCTCCCTTCTTCCGCAGTGCTCTAAAGAAAGGTAAGCCTTTGTCTCCTGAGCAGGAGATAAATCTACTGAGGGAGGCTATCCTTCCGGTCAGAACTTGTATCTCCTTTTTAGTCCTTGGAGCTTCCATCTCCAGCAGCGCCTGTATTTTATCTGGATTTGCTTCTATACCTCTGTGAGTTACCATAAAGCCCAGGAATTTACCTGCAGAAACGCCGAACACGCACTTCGAGGGATTCAACCTCATGTGGTACCGACGGAGGAGCTCGAACGTTTCCCTCAGGTCTTTACAATGTTGCCCTGCTTCCATGCTCTTCACCAACATATCGTCCACATAAGCTTCCATTGTTTTTCCGAGCTGTTCTTTAAAAATCTTGTTCACTAGCCTCTGGTATGTGGCCCCCGCATTTTTTAGGCCGAAGGGCATCACCCGGTAACAATATAAACCCCTTTCGGTGACGAAAGAAGTTTTTTCCTCATTGGCGGGACTCATAGGGATTTGGTTGTACCCTGAGTAAGCGTCCATGAAGCTGAGGAGCTCGTGACCCGAGGTCGAATCTACTAGCTGATCAATTCGAGGGAGAGGAAAACTGTCCTTTGGGCACGCTTTATTCAAGTCCGTGAAGTCTATGCAGGTGCGCCATTTTCCATTGGGCTTTCTGACCAGGACCACATTGCTCAGCCATTCGGGGTAGTCCACTTCTCGAACGAAGTTGGCCTGCAACAGTTTCGTCACCTCTTCGTCAATTATTTTGATCCGTTCCATCGCGAAGCTCCTTTTTTTCTGTTTTACAGGTCGGTGGTTGGGGTTGACCTGCAACCTGTGCTCTATCACAGCAGGGTCGATGCCGGGCATATCTGCTGCCGACCATGCGAACAAATCAGAGAATTCGTTTAAGAGTTCAGTCAACTCTGCTTTCAAAGTATCGGGCAAGTGATTCCCTATCTGTACACTTCTTTCGTGGTGGCCTTGCAGTGGTATGTGTTTGATATCTTCGTGTAATGTACTGATCTGGGGATACTCTCCTCTGACCTCCAGGTCTTCCACCGTAAGAGCTTCTTTGGCCTCCATCTTCCCTTTTAAGGCCATTACGTAGCAACTCCGAGCAGCGGCCTGATCTCCTTTGGCATATCCTATCCCTTGTGGTGTAGGGAACTTAACTTTGAGGTGGTATGTTGATGTTACCGCTCGAACTGTGTTAAGGAATGGACGACCCAAGATGACATTGTATACCGAAGGTCGGTCAACCACCAGGAACTCTGTCAACGTTGTTACCTGCTGCGGGGTCGTTCCTATTGTCACTGGTAAAGTGATGGTTCCCAAGGGGTGAACAGTGTCTCCCCCAAATCCTACCAAAGGGGTCGCGACGGGCTTCAATCGCTCCTTGCCAATCTTCATCCCTACCAAGACCGACCAGAACATGATGTTGGCCGAGCTCCCGTTGTCTACCAGTATACGTCTCACCAGGTAATTGGCTACGAGTAGGGAGAGCACTAGTGCGTCATCATGCGGTTGCTGTACTCCCTCTTCATCTCCGCTGTCAAAGGTTATGGCGTCACCTTTTTTATTTCGTTTGCTACTGGTTTCCCCCTTTTCTATAGTCAGCACTTGTTTAGCATATCTTTTGCGTGCACTTCCACTATCTCCTCTACTGGCGGATCCTCCGAAGATCACCGCAATTTCCCCAATAGCTTGCTCTTCCTTCTCTTTTGCGCCGTGCCTCCTCTGCTCGATTGGTTCTCTTTGTGAATTTTCTTTCTTGACAAATCTTGATAGATGTCCCCTTCTTATTAGGACTTTGATTTCTTTCTTCAGCTGAATGCATTCTTCTGTGTCATGGCCGTGATCCCTATGGAATGCGCAGAACTTGGACATGTTCCGCTTATGTAGAGGCGTTCGCATAGGTTCAGGCCATGAGACGTAGTCCTTCTTTTTGATCTGCATCAGCAACTCTGAGCGCGGTACATTTAGAGGTGTGTAGGTGGAGAACTTGTTATGTTGTCCTATACTCTTTTGACCTGTTTGCAGCGCACTAGTTTCGTGCCTTTTTGTAGGTCTATACGCGTCTCCGGATTCTCTGCCGTTGTTTCTCCTTTTCCGCTCCAGACGATTTCCTCTCGTATCCATCATCTCCTCCAGGTTAATGTATTTCTCTGCTCGAATCATTAGCTCCCCCATGTCCACGGGAGGTTTTTTTCCAAGGGAGTATAAGAAACTTCCGGGTTGGAGAGCCGTTGTCAGGGCGGCCAAGGCTACCCCCATGTCCAAGTTGCGGATTTCTAAGGTCGCTGTGTTGAAACGGTGCATAAAATTCTTTAAAGTCTCCCGGTCCCCTTGCACCATACTCATTAGATGGCCTGTTGTTTTGGCAACTCTCCGGCTACTAAGGAAGTGGCCGATGAACATTTGCTCCATCCCTTGGAAGGAACCAACAGATCCTGGTCGAAGAGTTCGATACCAGTCTCTGGCGGTACCCTTAAGGGTGGTAGCAAACGCTCGGCACATGATGGCGTCCGGAGCCCCTTGCAGCTGCATTAACATTTTGAAATTTTCCAGGTGATCAATGGGGTCAGACAAACCTTCGTATCTTTCAAAGGTGGGCATCTTGAATCTGCTGGGCAATGGAGCTTCCATGATCTCTTTGCTGAACGGAGATTCCGCGCATTTAGGGATGTTTCCCCATGGTAGGGCCTGGTTCTGCCCTCTTTCATCATCTTCTCTATGTAATCTATCTTCTTTATTCTTTCCTCGAGCTCGGTGGATCTTTGTTGGTTGACGTCCACGCTGTTTGCATCTTCTACCTTCTTGCTGGGTTGAGTTTTCTCTTCTTTCTCCCTTAGTTCGTCAGCCTGTTGATCTGCGCTGGGTTTCTTTTGCGGTTGGGGAAGGACGTGCCCCTCTTGACTCTTCTGTTGTAAGAGTTGGTTGAGCATGTCCTTCATTTCCTTCTGGAAGGCAAGGAACTCCTCCCTACTGACACCAGATGAATCGGAGGTCCATTGGATGGATTCGGATGGTTGTTTGTTATCAGGGAAGGAGGTGGAATTGCGTGAGGTCGGCATTGCTTGAATGTTTGAAAGTCAAGAGCAAGATAATATTGCTTCCTAAAAGTGACTTCCCACAGACGGCGCCAACTGTTGCGGGGTAAAAATATGGTTGGGGTGCTCCTTCGACTCTCGTTGACCTGAAAGAAGAAAATAAAGGCTTGGAGGACCCGGGGTGTACTCCGGGGGGCCACTCCGATGCCTAAGTAAGGGAAATACTTTTAGAAAGGCTGAATGCAACAGTATAATTGTGTTGAATGACTTACCTTTGCTTGCATCCCCAGTCCCTACTTATAGGGGCTTGAGTTGACCATTGGTTGGCTCAGATTTATTGCGTGGGGGCGTGAATCGCTCTTCAGCCATAAGTGCGTGCGCCTGTTACTCTGTTTTTAAGGGCGTCGGCGTGAATCTCTCCTTCTCTTTATTAGGTCGGAGCTAATCACTCGTCAGAAAGTCAGACTTGGAGAAAGTATGAGACAGGCGTTGACCTGCCCTTATTAGCGTGATTTATTATGGACATATCTATATATATATAGATAAACCATTATAATAAAAAATAAATAAAAATTATATTTTTTATTTTTTATTTTTATTTTACTTATAAGAAATACATACTTACACTCTCATTCATATTCTACTTAGCTTGTAGATGTATGCACCTACACAGATATATATATATATGAGATAACTTTAAATTTGTATATATCACTAGGTCAATAAGTCATGATATCAATTGCCATGATTTCTTAGGACATCTAGCAATTTATTTTCCTTATAATAACCCAAAAAAAAAACCAAAAATAAAGCCCATTATTAAGTTGTACAATACGCATTCATAAAAAATAAACACAAACAATGACAATTGTAACACAGAATACCAACACTTAGTAATTGAAACTATATTTGGGAGCATGAATTTGGGATCTTGAATTTAAATTTGGGTGATTTTGAACAAATTTTAATACAATTTTATATTACATTTTACTTAAATCTTGTACAAATTCAAATCTAAGACCTCTCGAAATATATGACAAGAATTTTTTAAGAAGTATTAGGAATACAAACATGAACGCCTTGGAGTAGATAAGATGTATCCAAATAAGTTCTGAAAAACACAAAAAAAAGGAATTATGAGCATCACCAACAATAGAAGAAATGAAGAATTTAACTAAAAATTCCTAAGCACCACAGTGCCATCATCTCCACATGCAATAAGTCCCAACTTATAAAACCTCTCTATAAAGCTAGAAATTCAATTTCAACTCTTCATTGATGTTGACAGTTTATACTTTTTCACATTAAAGAATTTTCTATAAGATATTTTTAGTCCATAAAAATTTATTATTTAGGGCATAGGAAAATATTACATAGATTAGATTTAAATTTTGAAATGATGTATGGGACAGAAAAAGTTTCTCTAGGAGGATAAATTTTTACCATTGTAATGTTCAATACTTATAAAAGACCATTAAAAATTTTAAAAAGTAATAATATAATATTAATGGGTTATATTTAAAATTATACAATACCCTCTTAAATTCTTAAATTCACCATTGATAGCTGTCAATGGAATGAATTTCAAATGAAGCTAGGGGACCAAATAATAACCCCCAAAAAAGGTGTTGGGAGGGGGTGTTACCTTAATTATGCAATTAATTATTATGTGATTAAACAATGCGTTGAATCGACTCTCTTAGGGTTTTGGCTTTTGACAAATTATCACTTTGATGAAAAGTTACTTGCGGATGGTAAGCAATTGAATTGTTTAATTATTTTAATAATTTACAATTTTCTTGGGAGATAACATATCCAAGTCGATGTCTTTTTAGGGATGATCCAACGTTTTAATCATGTGACATTTCTAAGAGCTATCAAATTCAAATAGTTAAAGATCAAAATTATGACGCAGGCCTATTGTGTAACCTAAATTTGATAGGGAAAAAAAAAAAGAAAAAACAAAAGTAATGTAATAGGAAATGTTAACCTTAGGGGGAGAAATTTTTTCATGTGCCAAATATACTCCTAGTGAGCACGTACTCGGTACATGAAATGAAAGTTCATCGCACGTGACCGATGTAAAGAAGCTATTAAAAAGGAATCGATTTAAATTATCGAAAAAACTATTTCGCTCAAAAAAGGAAAATTATATTTTCATATTTGGTAAAAAAGAAAAAAAGTTTAAAAAAAAACTTAACTGAAATGTTCTAAATGAACAAATTAGTTTTCTATGGCATTTGATGGGTATGGTGAACAAAGTAGTCGAGAAATTACTAAAAATAAAAGTAGAAAATATAACCAACTTTGAAAACAGAAAAAATCTGCAGCGAACCGAGCTGAGCTGAGCTGATATATTCTTCACTTAGACAAAATATCAAAAGATGTGTTTGGGAACATAATAAATTTCAAGATTCAAATTTAAATTGGTGACTCAAAACAATATTGCTAAATGCAAACTCCAAAGTCCAAACATGGGGTAAATTTTGTCACTATCAGCCTTGCTAACCAAGTTGCCATGATCTAAACAGACAAAGCACACTGGTTGAAAATATCTATACATTAACATTTCGCCATTGCCAAGTTGGTTTACTGAAAACTCCAAAAATCCAGTAATACCATAGGATGCACATTGAATCCATTTCCCAACAATACTTTGTGTTTTGGGAGCTTGAAATTTAAGCTTTAGATTTGGATTCGTGTAGATTTAAATAAATACAATACAACAAAATTGCGCAGAATTCTTTGTCCAAATCTACACAAATCTAAACCCGTGATTCAAAATCCATACACCCAAACAATCCTATAGCACAAGAAGAAGAAGAAGAAGAAAGAAGACACCACCATATGTTCATGTTGGCAAGGCTCTCATCACTCTCTCAAGTTAAAAACGACAGCATGCAAAATATTTGGTAAAGATCCATTTTTCCCATACAAAATGATAGTCTTGAATAATGATAGTAATCATAACACTGGTTATATACTCAACAGGGCCATCTCATTAAACTCAAACCTTCAGGAAGAATACTGCAAGCGACTTTTGATCGACGACACCACCATATGTTCATGTTGGTAAGGCTCTCATCTCTCTCTCAAGTTACAAACCACAGCATGCAAAATATTTGGTAAAGATCCATTTTGCCCACATAAAATGATTGAATAATGATAGTAATCAAAACACTGGGTATACACTCAATAGGGCCATCTCATTAAACTCAAACCTTCAGGAAGAACTCTGCAGGCGACTTTTGATCCACGATTCCAGGTAACCCAGCTCTTGATTGCTGATTGAATGCCCAAGATTTGGATATGCCTGAAAGTCACAATCAATCAATATGTTTCTCTTACAGCAGCAGCACAAAAATCATGTAAGGGGCTATGAGAAATTAACCATGATATTTAGTACCTTAAACTCGCAGCTTACACCAGCCTGTTCAAGGAAGGGGGGGCCTGCTTGTCCCACTTCAAATAATACAGTTTTGTCGTCCATTCCATGAGACCACAAAATAGGTGTCTACACATATGTTCATGTTTTCAGATACATAAATGGAGCAAAATGCTTCTAATTTATTGAAGTTAACGCATTTGAAAACAGGTTTCATGAGACTGCAGTAATAATCAGAGTGAAAAAACAGGTACATATTAATTGGACAAAAACCACAAGCACAAAACAAAAAATATGTGGCATTAAATGGGGATAAGATGAAGCTCGAACAAAGGACCTTAAAATGGTTAGTGATCTTTTATTCAAAAGGTCATCTCACCAATATGACCTTCGTCGGCCATTTATCTAGAGGATGGACAGCCATGTGCATTAATTGGTATGAAAAATGCATTAAATTAAACTCACAAAATATATGCATGAAAAAGAAAAAGACAGTATCATGATGTTAAATGAAAGTACCTTCTTCCCCTCAGGAGAGAATCGTTCTGTCATAAACGAATTAAAAGGAACCCATCCGCTGAAAACTGCACCTCCACCTAGAGTTCTTGGGTACAGCAGAACACTTGACAAGGTCAGGGCACCTGCAAAGCTCATCAAAGTTTAGAAGCAAACAGCAGGAATGTAGGCCATGGAGAGAGAGAGAGAGAGAGAGAGAGAGAGAGACCTCCTTGGCTAAAGCCACATACAAAAATGTTTTTTGGATTTGTGCCTGTGGCAAGCTCCTTGTCTATCATAGCATGCACATTCTGAACTGCTTTAAGCAGACTATTTTCATCTTTTGGAGAATTCTGGCATAAGTTAGTAAAATAAAAATATATCAATATATCAGCTCAAACACGCCTAGGCAGCCAGTGACATGAGACAAGCATCATGCTTGGAAGCACAGTTACTAACGAATAAAGAAATATATACAGATGTGAGTTTTTCATGGGGAAAAGGCGGGCCTCAAGATAGCTGGTGACATAAAGAGAAACAGCATGCTCAAAACCCAGTTTTTAGCGAGTAATGAAGAAAAACATATTTTTTAAAATGAAAAGCCTGTCAAATGAAAGATCCTATTGATACAGATTTTCATTTCCTACATGTCAAGACATATATTAGCCATAATATTACCAATCTTAAAAAAAAACATGTCTGTTAATCAAGCAGCGGATCATGGAACTCATGGATAGGACAATTCCAATGACGCCAAACCCTTTTGTACCAAATCCAGAGGTATGCTGCTCAAATCACATCCAGAAAATATTCAGATATTCAAACTGGAATGTAATGGGAGATGCAGAACTCATGGATAGGACAATTTCAATGATCTCACACACTATTGTACCAAAAGCACGGGTAAAATTTTTTAGACATCAAACTGGAAAGGAAAGTAAAGCTTCAGGCAGTGGCCAGCTCACCAGCTAAAAAGTGGCACAAGGAAGTGATATTTTCAAACTTTTCTAATTAAGATCATTAAAAAAGTTAGGCTCTTTTTATTTTGGATTGTTCAGTGTTTCACTGCATAACTATGTACCAGAAAAGTACAGTATTTCTCAATTGCCAACAGATGCGCCCTTTGCATGGTTGATGCTGAATCAGTAGACCACAGGACCATACCCTTCTCCATTGCCCCTGGATTAGAAATCTTTGGAATGAGCCTTTGACTCTTATTGGACAAAGGTGGATTACTGCTAGATCTGTTGGAGGAGAACTCTGGGCCTAGAAAGGGATTCGGGCAACAAAGGAAAAGGGGGAGGCTTTGTCTCTCATTCCTCTCGCAATTTTTGGTGTGTATGGAAAGAGAGGAATACAAGAGTTTTCAAAAATTCAATATATGACACTTCAGTTCAGCAAAGAGCATTGGTTTGTTGCAGTTATTAGGTGGACTTGTAGCAAATGAATTAAATGTTATTTTCGATTTTTGCAACACCCTTCAAGATGCTTGATTTCTTGTGCTTTGGTTTGGCATCCCCTTAATGCCCTTGTAATATATACTTTTTTTTACAGATTAAAAAAAATGAAAAAAAAAATTTTTTATGGTCATGTCCTATCAAGGTCCGGTATCCATTAAAATATTGAAAAGGATTTTTTTTTTCTTGCCCCCAATAATAGAAGGGTCCGACTGTAAATTGATGACTGTCTACGTTCAGAAAATCTAGTGCAGCAATCCTCCTGCCATGGTTTCAGATAGCATCTGCAACATACCGAACACCATTATATGAATTTTTGGGGTCCTAGACTCCCAATACCATTATACACCTAAAGCAATTGGAATAAAATTACAGCATAGCTGCTGTTGCATTATGGCCATTATGGAATAGATAATATCACTATAGGACAATTAATTTTTTATTTCAACATTTTTCTTTTCATTTTCTTTTCAAATTCCCTTTTTTTTAAATCATTAAGGGAAGAGACAAGAGAAGATTATCATGAGGATGATACAGAATCATTTATTTGTTGAGATATTCACCCAAAAAGCATTATTAGCACTTTGCAATATACACAATGTTCTATTAATAAAATTTGTTTTTTTTTATAATATTATAAATTGAATATTTCTTTTCCACATATTGTTCATCTTAACCTTCTTTTCTTTTGTAGGTTTTGTCTTGGTTAAGTTGTAAATATTTTATTTTGTTAATGATACATTTACGGTAATTTGAAAGTTTAAGCTATACAATATAACTTGTCAGTCCAAAGTTATAAGATTTTTATTACTTGATAAAATAACAGAACTTGTTTAATTCATTTTATATAGATTAAGTGGACTATGTCATCTCACAAACTAATGTACTCTGTTTCGTTAATTTATAGGCAAAAGACATCAGCCTCTCCTGAGGTTTAAGAAAAGACACAGACTCCTCGGAAATTTCAAAATCCTGCAAACCTCTCTTGATGGTTGGCAAAAAGGTGCAGACTTCCCCTAAGATTTCCAAATCCCACAGACCTCTCTTGATATTTGATTTTTGGGACACTTATATCCCTCCTAGGGCTTGTCTTTTTGGCTAGTATATGGGGAGGTTTGTATCTTTTTAGCAACCTCACACACCTCAAGGGAGGTCTTTGGAATTTTTGAACCAACCTTAGGAAGATTACTAGGATTTTTTAAATAAGAGGAGTTCCAAGTCTTTCACCAAATCTCAGCGGAGGCCAGCGTATCCTGCCCTTAATTTATTTATCACTTATATGATTGATGAAAAGTGAAAAAATATAATTTTTTCTATCAATAGAAATTCTAAACCAATGTAAAATTTATTACCCTTACAAAACAATGTTAAGAAGTTGAACTACGAATTCAAAATACATTTAAAATCCTTTTAAGAAGCTTTAAGGGCTTAAAACGCACAAATGTACCAAATATATATGAGTTTATGTGTTCTTGAAAAAGATTCACAGCTGTTACGCACATTTCTTGCCACATAACATCCACAATTCACACTTCTCACTACACATGTTACCATTAGCTAGGCTAATTGCTACTGCTATTTAAAACAAGGACTTCGTAAGGAATTGAAACTAGGACATTGGAGTTGATGACTCACACCAAAGCTCACCCTTAGCAGGGGCAAACCTATGAGGGGTAACATTAAAAAGAAAAAAATATTGAGACATTAAAGAACCAGTAGACAAATCCTATCACAAGTCACAACAATTATAATATGAAGTCATTTATGTCTATTTTAAAAAAAATAACTGCAATTAGTAACATAAAACATAAATTCCATAAGATTATTGCATACAAGCATTGGAAAGAATATCCTTCGCCAACATCTTTTTTCTTAGCCATTAAAATCTATTTGAAGTCCATTTATCATATTTCATGTGATAATACAATATACTAGGATACAACAATCATGCAATCACCGGACAATGCCTGAAATGGAAATCCAGAACAAAAAGGATAGAATCAATGAAATTACAAAGAGAAATAAAAGAATGACTTACAGATGTTATAGGTATCTCATGAATGTCAAACCATGAAGGCATAACAGCACCATCTGAAAGGAGAAGCAAGTTAGTAGAGGGCATGAATTTGGATTGACGAAAATAAAAGAGATGGATTGTAGGAAGAAATCTTCGAGGAGCAAGATTCTTGGAAAAATTATTTTTCTTAAGAAGCTTATTGAATCATATTATGAATTACTGACATAGTCTAAAGGTTAAAAAAAATCCACGAGGAACAAATTTCAGGGTACATAGAAAAGAAATCTGTGTTCTGCAACAAGGCACATAAATTATCAAAGGATGATACATGACCCAAGTCCAGTGAGCCAAATAAGCACATACACCTGCAAGTTTCAAACAACCAAAGAAAAGCCATGTCTCAAATGTTACATATTCTCTCCCGCTCCGGCAATTTGCATCGTCACAAAGCTTCAGATATGAGCTCCAGAGCACACACACTTCGCCAGGTGATGTGGGCAACATGCACATGCACACACATAAGCACAATTTCACACCGGAAGCATGATGTGCATCCTGTTACTCCATCCATGGGCACTTGCAGTCTCTACCCACAGACTAAGGGGAAGCTGCTTAGCCCATGCAGATGGGCCAGAGCTGGCAAGTTACCCCCTCATTGGCCAACTCAAGCTAAGGTAGAGCAAAGGCATAAAAAGAATAAAGAAAAAAAAAATCCACTATGTCCTTAAAGATGGCAGACCAAAGTCACCAAACATGAGATACAACAATTATCATAGCCAATTCAGTCCAAAGCTATTCACACCAATCCAATCTAACAAAACATTAGGCTGTGAAACAAACATACCCCAAGGCTCCCACTTATGGATTGAGAATGAAGATGGCAAGCAATCTTGACTCCTGTTTTAGAGAGCCAAAAACCACACCATGAAATCATTGCTTTTGGTCTTGAAGCCAATTACTGGAACCAAGTCTAGGCCAAACCCATGACACAAGCAAACTTCTATGCCTCTCCCCCATCCGCAATTTTTTTTTTTTTTTAAAAGGTGGGGAGATGGGAGACGAGTTGCTTAATAGAGAGAATACTTGGACTGCCAATTTGCACATCAATGGCTGTTTTCAAATTGAATGGCTATCCTAATTCCTAATATGTCAAATATCCTAATTCTTTTGCAACATTTGAAAAATAAAAGGCTTAATTAGGCCATTTGGACATTTTGAACACCTATCATAATAAATGAATCTAAGGTATTAGCAGTGAGTAAATGGCTATCCATTTTCTCACACTTGTTCAGATTAGAACATTAATGGGCATTATTTTCATAATATGATTCAATAAGAAATGTCCATTAATGGGCATTATTGAATTTGGATTATCGAAAACAATTTGTTAGTGACCAGACAGCCTATAACATTGTTGATGCTATTTCTTTGTAAAATTCTTCTTTTGTCTAAGGTAGCACCCCCTTTAGCGCACATTGAAACTTGTTAACTGTTGTTAAGCGCTTAAGTTGATGAAAATGGTTCATGTTGCTACCAAGATTTGTCCAAGACAATTTGGATCAATCACGACTTCGATCCCTTGCTAAAAATGGAAGAAAATGACTTGGAGGATTTAGGGTTTACTCCAAGGATCGCTCCGATGCCTAAGTTAGGATATTTGGAAGGATTATGCGATTGCAATTGTAAAGGAGTAAATGAGAATGAGATGAGATACCTTACCTTATTTAAGGGGTCCTTTTTATGGGCATTTAGGATACCTCCTTATTGTTTTTCCTACTAATAGATATTTATTTGGATTGTAGAGGTTAAACTTTAACTATGGATATGTTACTAGGGAGTAAATACTAGTGTGCTAACCCCTTACTTTAATCAATGGACGTTACCTCCTTTTTATTGATCCCTTGATGTCTTTTCATTTTTAGTCTTACATAAGTTACTGCTGAGTTTAATGTTGGGGTCTCTTTTAGGTTATATCAGCTACTCCCCTACTGTTGAGTCTTAAGAGTTGCCTTTTTGGCTCGAGAGTATATTGCATTACTATAGGTCCTTTTATTATCACAAGATTCGAATTAAGTCATCAAATGAGCATCTTTGGGTCTCATGAGCGGTGCTCATTAGATAGGTCAATACTTTGCCAAGCAGTGTACATTTCTTATTACTACATAAGCAATGCTCATCAAATGGACATTTTTTAACCTCATGAGTGGTTATTAGATGGGATTTTTGGTCCTTATGAGCAGTACCCATTAGATGGACCAATTTTTGTTGAGCAACGTCCATCTCTTGTTGTCTCAAGAGCGATGCTCATCAGACAAGCAAATTTTTTGTCGAACAGTGCCCATCTCTTGTTGCCTCATAAGTGATGTTTATCAAATATGCATTTTTGGGCCTTATGAGCAATGCTCATTAGATGGGCAAAATTTTTGCTAGGTAGAACTCGTCTCTTGTTGCCTCATGAGTGGGTGCTAATCAGATAGACCAATTTTTGTCAAGTAGTGCTCGTCTCTTGTTACTTCATGAGAGGTTGCTCATCAAATAAGCATTTTTGGGCTCATGAGTGATGCTCATCGGATGGGCCGGTGATCATTAGATGGATATTTTGAATTTAAAGGGCAGATTGATTCCATTGTTCCATTGGTAAAGGGGGGATTAGAAGATCTACTTGAGGTTACCTATTAAGGGTTGGGTACGAACTCCTTCCACTAGTTTTTCTAGCTGATCAATTTTCTTGAGTTTTACTTCAAATTTTTGGGATTGTTGCTCGTTCATGCTCACATTGTTGGCCCCTTCTACTTTCTTTATTGGATCTAAAATTTCCAAGGCAAGTTCATGTGGTACCACCGCCTTCTTCTTAGGTGTCGTTTCAAATTTAATAGCCTCTAGGCCATGTTCTATAGGATTTTTTTTTTTTCCTGTTGTAAGATTATGCTAAACATGTCTTTCGCCTTCCTTTAGAAGACCAAAAATTGGTATAAAGGTACAATTTGCAGAAAATTTCTAGTGATGGGGAATGAACCAATTTGGGTGATTGATCCCCAACAACAAGTTCAAACTCAAAATTGCATGATGCGGCCATGATTGAGTTTTAGAAAGAAATCCTTCTAAGTTTTCCACAGACGGCGCCAATATTGCTGCCAAATTTTGTCTAGAAGAATTTGGATCAATCATGACTTCGATCACCTACTAAGAATGAAAGAAAAGTGGCTTGGAGGACCCAGGGTGTATTCTGGGGGATCGCTCTGATACCTAAGTCAAGGAATTTGGAAGTTTTACATGACTGCAATAATAAAGGAGTGAGTGAAAATGAGATGTGATACCTTACCTTTCTTAGGGGATTCTTTTTATAGGCATTTAGGATACCTCCTTATTGATTTCCCTACTAATGGATATTTATTTGGATCACAAGAGTTAAACTTTGGCTATGGACATGTTACTAGGGAGTAAATATTAGTGAGCTAACGTCTTGCTTTATTAAAGGACAGTACCTCCTTTCTATTGATCTCTTGATGGATTTTCATTTTTTCGGTCTTACATAAGTTAAAATCAAGTTAAATGTTGGGGTCTCTTTTAGGTTATATTAGTTCATTTACCATCCCATAACATCATACACTGGGTATTCAATGGGGATATGCTTCTCAGATATTCAACAAGATTCGCATTCTCCATTGACTAATTAAGTTGTGTCGATTTCCTTTGGTTGTTATTTACACTTTATGGACTTTGTTAAGGAGATGTCTTCTCTCCTGAATGTGCATTCTTATTCTATTTAATGAATTTCTTTCACTATATATTAAAAAAAAAAAAAAGCATCATATGCAAGGTATATAGTGACCTTGGCTTACATGCACCATTAAAATATAAAATTCAATAGCACGAAGTAGAAGAAGAACAAGAAAAAAATCCAATCTCAAAAATTAAACAAGTCCAAATTTAAGGGGTGTAACAAAACCAATCGAAACCAACTGAATCACATCGAACTAAACCGAAACTAGTCGGTTTTTAATGTCATTTGGTTTGGTTTGGTTCAGTTCAAAAAATTAGTAAACCAAATACTTCAATTTGATTTCGAAACTGTGTTTTATGAAACTGAAAAAAACCGAATTGAACTGAGAAGGCATATTAAATTACCAATTTTGAAATTTCTAAAGAATGTAATTGATAGAATTTTTCATTTTTTTGAATATCTAAAGAATGTAACTGATAGAACTTTTCATTTTTTTGAAATATCTACCTAAAAAATCAATTCAACAAGTCATTTTTCAGAAGGAATATCCAATTATATTCAAGCAAGAATTCTGTTGGGCATATTTTCCAAATAAATTGGTATGAATTAACAAGGTCTTTAGTTTTTAAAAGGCATAATCAAGGCCCATTACGAGGCCAAACCGACCAACACAAACCAAACCAAACTGAATATTTTTGGTTCAGTTCGGGTTTAAACCATCATCTGGTTTGGTTTGGTTCATAAAATATTAATAACTAAATAATTTGGTTTAGGTGTCGGATTTTACCCAAAAAAAAACTAACCAAACCAAACCGATTACACCCCTACAAATTATAATAGGAAAAGTTTGAGTTTTATAAAATAACAATATAAAATCCCATAATAATTGGGGAGTGGGGATGTACCATTAACGTCATTGCTAGTAATCCATCTAATGCAATGTAGTACAAATGCTCCTAAACTGCAAGCAATGAATCAGAAATACTGAAAACGAAGCTGCTGCATATTCAAATCTTCTTTTCACTTCATTAATTCAAGAATCAATTGCTCTGGTTCAGTAATCAATTTAGAGGTGGGTCTTATCTCCTCAACCCATCATCATCTTTTAGTCCGAAATCCAAATGTTCTAAGAAATATTTCACTAACCCACTAAAAGATTCCACCCAAAATCAACCCAACCTGAAATTTATTTCATCAGAGTAATTGATCTCTCCGTCCTCTCTTATCATGACTTCATCACACCCCCAATTCTACATTAGTTCACAGCTAGATATTCTTTAGAACGTAAACAATATCCAACAAAATTCCCTACTCATCTTGCCAGCATAAGAAAATTCAGATAATGGTTTACCCATTCGGTTCAAGGAATCATTAAGGATTTCCAAAATGTGAGTTGGAAATCTATGTCCATGTTTAATTAGTCCTAAAAATGATCCTATGTGAAGGAAATTGGAGATTCCCAAGGAATTCAATACGCTCACAAAATATGGAATGTGTAACATGAATATTTTTCTGGTAATTGGGAACGTGAGTTGGAATATTCGACACCCATGTTTGCTTCATCCAAAGACCTGAAATTCTCTGAAAATCCAATATGCCCACAAAGTATGACATTGTATAACTCAACTTGGTAATTCTAAATTCTCGTAAAATGACATCCTATTCCCACACATGTAATTCCCTGAAACAAACACCTAATTAATTGCACACCCAAATATTATGAAGCCTATCACCAACAAGGCAAAATCAAAACAGAAACAATCAATCAACCGAGACACGAGTTAAAACAAAAGCCCATACACATAACAGAGATATCAATTCGCGATAAATAATAATAATAAATAAAGGATTAAGAAGATAGAGAGAGAACCTACGGTTGCAAGTGACGGGGTTCCAAGGAGCAGAAGGGAAAGACCAGACGGTGTTCCTGAACTCAGGAGATGTGAAGAGGGATTTGATGGGTTCGTTGGCGGGACCCGAATCCCCCAACCCGTGAAGCCACAGAACGAAGCTCCGAGCCATGGCGTCTGGTTTTGGAGAAGGGGGGTGCGGCTGAGACAGTAGAACGAACAAAATGGTGGTACACAAAGTGAATGCGAACAGAGCAACTGGCTTGAGTAACAATACAAGCCTCATTTCTGAAGATCGCACATGGCATCTCTTTTTCTACTCTCTCCCTGCAATCTCTGCATCATAACCAATAGGGTTTAACTGAAAAATGTTTATAAATGAATTTACAATTATAATCAACTTTCATATCATCATTGTATAATCAACTTTCATATCCTCTTATATTGATTCACTTGATATAATAAATTTAAAATAATATAGACTTAAAAGGATTTGTGAGTTTTGATTGAAAAATATTTTATGTTCTCACATTTGTTACAAACCTTTTTTTTTTTCTTTTGAATGATATAAGGACTTCACCCATGTTCCTTTGAATACCCTAATATGATACTAAATCCATGGAGCGATGTCCTTCTCCCCTAGTTTGCCGTTTGAAAATTGAATGCGGACACAATTTATTCACAATCGGCTTAGACGTTCGGTCAACTCTTATTCCGAGACAAAATCCTTCATCTAGGGCTCAATTTGAGAACAATTGTGTGCATTAATCGGTAATTAAACTTCCGATGCTCTCACTTGAGTGTCCAACTCCTTTCCACTGCGTCAATGCCTTACGGGCTACAATCCCTCTTTTATCATCTTATACTATTATGTGAATTTATGACTTGTCTCAATGATTCCAAATGTTTTCTATTAATATGTTACCAAAAAAATTCAAAAAAAGAAATGATAAAATTTATGTATTACCCAGCTGATGAAATTTACTTAATGAGGGAAATTATTAAATAGACCGCGTGTACCGCATGAGTATGGACTAGCCCAGTGAGAGAGCGACAGCTCAGCACTCTGAGCTTTGGATTTATCTATTGCAAGCGTGGCATGCTGTGATTGGTCTTAATGGAATACGGACAACCCGAACCCGGTTTATATGCCGGCTTCAAACCGTGGAGGGACCTGCAAGTCAGACACACCAGATCGTCACAGAGAGAGAGACAGAGAGAGAGAGGAAGGAGAAAGAGAGAGAGAGAGTGTTTACGGTCATGGCGGCTTCGAAGCTCCAAGCATTCTGGAACCACCCGGCCGGTCCTAAGACGAGTAAGCTGACATTCGTTCGTTGTTTATTCTGTGTATCGTATTTGTGTTATTATTTTACATGTGTAATTGTGTTTTTAATCTGCGTAATTATTTGTCTGAATCATTCATTAGCCAATATTCACTTGTTCGTCTGGTTTTCGTGGTAAAATCATCGGAAGTTGGTAGCCCTAGGTTTTCGATTTCCAACTCAGTAGCGGAACAATGGGAGTGCCCGGCACATGAGTCCTGGTTGTAGGTTTTCAGCTGGTGGGAGGAATTAATATTCATCTTTTTGTTATGATGGCAAGAAAGGAAATACCTTGTCCATTCTAATGATTCAGATTCTTGCTCGAGTGATCCAAAAACTTGAGTTGGAGTGAATTATTTTCATATCCTAGGAATGGAAATGACGATACTGGGATTACCCGTTGCATTCATTACTATTTCGAGGTCCTGATGAAGCTTTGAGGAACCCAATACTTGCAAATGCATCAAGGGGATGGGATATTTTGAATTAAGTATAATGAATTTCGGATGGAAATGAAATTATGGAATTAAAAATCATGTCAATTTTGAGGAGTTGGGGGTCATGCTGAATAGAGGATTAAATGGGTAGGTAGAATAACATTTATTTTAAATCTTCTTTGGTAATTAGTTCGAATGATATGGTTTGGTCATGGGGGGATATAGATTCATGACTGCATCAATATTGAGTGATTATTGGAAAGAACTTGTTTGTGAGAAGCGAAGAGGAGGTAATGATTAGGAAAATAGAAAGGGAATGAAATAGAGCAAAATGGTGAAAAGCAATTCATGCAGCAGACTGAATAGTTGGGATAGGATTTCTTCTGTTGAATTGAGGTTTAAGAAATTGATTAGGAGATCACAAAACTCTCTCTCTCTCTCTCTCTCTCTCTCTCTTCTTGCAGGTGCTTAGACTGCATAAACTGCACGGAAACTAGAGACGTTCTTCCAAAATGCTAATGAAACAGTTCCATTTGCGTTTCGATGTGTGTGGCTGGACATCATTTGCAAACAAAACAAACAATTATATGGTGAAATTGCTGCTGGGCCTTAGGATGCCCTAAACTTCTGATTACTTTTCTTTGATGCCATCAAACATGGTTCTATTTAAATGCTTAAAGCATTGAAAGCCAAGTGGTTTAGTGGAACACTGTTTTCCTTTTGTCATAATACACATACACACACAACAGATTTGTTTGATATCAATATTTCCAGTGGTTAGCTATTGTATGCCTGATTAAATCTGTATTGCAGTTCACTTTTGGGCACCAACTTTTAAATGGGGCATCAGCATAGCTAATATTGCCGACTTCTCTAAACCACCCGAAAAACTTTCGTATCCTCAGCAAATTGGTAAGTTCTTTTTTTACAATCTTGTAAACTGCAACATAAGTATAGATGTATATGCATTTCCCACCCTTCAATGCATGTAGAATATTTATACATATATAGATGGGTAATGAAGTTCAAAGATGTTATTTTTTTGGTGGTCTTTTCTTAGCTTTGTCAGATTTATTTATCCATATTTCATCATTTAATCCTAAAATGAGTCGCTGTTTGTTTTCACGATTCTTACTTTTGTCACCCAGCGGTTACATGCACTGGTGTAATCTGGACACGCTACAGTACTGTAATTACTCCGGTAAGTTTAACTATGTGATTGCCTGGCTTTAATCAAAGAAGTTTTTTTATCAATTGCACATGATACTGTTATATAGCTCGGTGTAATTTTTGTATAAGAATTTGGTTCATAGTTTCTGTGGTTTTTTTCCTGCTGGCTGTTTTTAATTTGTGCTTATCATCCATTTGATGCTATAAGCATATGGCTGTACAAGTTTTACTTGTTGGCTCTAGCTCTATGATATTTTTAGAAGGGTATTATCCAAGCCTCTGAGTTCATTGTTTAGGTGGTTGATTTTCTCACTATAGTCATGGGATCTAGATTTCAATTTTGTTTCCTTTGTCTTTGGTAAGGATAAGAGAGAAGACATCTTAATTTCATTTTTACTGTGTGGCAATTGTTAGCACAAAACTTCTCACCTAATTTGACATGCAAATTCTTATGTTTACACTTTACAAAACCATTAATACACCTTTCCCTTTCTCCTTCAAAATAAATTTAATTTCACTCTTCACTTTATGTTAATGTTACATGCGTCAGCATTGCCACATGATTGCAAGTGAATGATATTGAGTAGATTTATTTAAGCTATTTATTTTTTGGAATAATAACTAAAAGTTATATTTAGATGATTTCTAGTAAAACTAAAATTTTAAAAGATTGATAAATGATAATACATTGTCATGATTAAGGCTGTAAATCTAAATATGAGTACTCAAAGTTATTTATGCAAGCTGATATTGCATTGCAATAACTAGAGTATAATACTTATAGCATATAATACTAATGAATTATATTTTTTGAAATTGAAATCCTAGAAAGATATTTTTTTTTTACCTAAATTTAGAATTAAAAATCTAAATTTAATGATATAATTAAGTAATATTTTAAACAAGTGGACGATACCTTACACTTGATTGTTTTGATTTGATATTTAATTATAATATATTTACCAACATATCCAATTATTCTTTAAAATAATTTTTTTATAAAAATGTTATATAATAAGCACAAGTAATTTTTATCTATCTTTTCAAGTGATGTCAGTTCTTATCATGTGACGCATGCATAAATATAAGAGCCTATTAGTAATAGATCGTTATGTGAGAGGTAGAGGTGTAAGCTATTTTGAAAGGTCAAGGGTACTATTGTCTAAAAGACGATTTTTTTTGTGATTTCTGTGTACACTGCGATTTGTTAACTAAAATTTTTAGTTTATGTTTTGTTTACTTAACAGTTGATTATTGAGTTCATTCTAATTTCAGACAAATTTTGCATTTGTTTTCTAAAGAATGTTTCTAGGTATATGATTTGTTCGTGATATGTATCTTTTAGAAGTCACATTCATTATTCATCTGAGATTATCAATTATATTAGACATTTTCCTATAGTTCTATAAGATGCCAAAGGGGTTCACTTAATCTGCATCTGTTCATTATAGATCTACTATAATCCACACTTGTAATATTGTTGCTTCCATTTTTTCTTTTCAAACAAATAGACATTCATTTTGGACCTTTTGGTATAGCTAACATTTGATTGATAGCAAGTATTAAATATAGCTATTAAATTTTTGTTCAAGTTTAGACATTATACATCCATGGCACTTTTAGAGTGAAAATTAATCAGTGCAAATGTTGCCCTTTTGGATTCATATAAGAAGCAAATCGAAGCCATATAAAATGTTTTTCCAGTTAAATCTTAATCTTTTTGAAATAATGTTTTAAGCATAGTTTTAAATCATGGTAGCGGGTAGCATAACGTAACGGTAATGGGTGTAACGGGAAGTGGGAGTAGCGGATGTTACCTAACGGGAAGTGGGTGTAATGACCATGAATTTTTTTGAAGCACGCACAACCTTATGCATATTAGTGTACTTACATGTTTTAAGCTTTTAGCCCTTCTTAGAAGTAGTTCTAGTGTATTTTGGATCATTTAGTTCGTGTAACTAAGTTATTTGCTAAGGGCAACAAGTTTACATTTGTTTTAAACCACCATTGATAGAAAAATTACGTCTGCGCGTATTTATACTTCTCATTGTTCTTATTTGTGATAAATTCTTATGTGTGCTAAATTAATTAATAAAAAAAAATACATTATACACTCCATTAATCTATTAGACACATAAGACATACGAATAATACAAATATAAAATAGTTAGAAAAGAAAGAAGGTTGAAGTTGAAAAATATAGAACATAAATATTACATTACTAATATTATCAAAATAAAATATTTTCCTAACAAGTTAGTGTTTTCAAATTGTTAATTAATGCATCTATTGTGAGTATTTAAAGAAATATTAAATTTTGTATCATTGTCATCCTCATTATAATCTTTTCCCCCTCTTGCCACTAGGTATATTGAGAACGATATATGAAAGAGAGGGAAAAAGTGAGAAAAAAAAAAAGTAAAAGATAAAATAATTTTTTGGTGTAACAGTCCTGTAGCGATTATGTAATAGCCATAGCAGCCTTTACGTAACGGTCGCGGTTCGTAACGGCTGCTATGGCCGTGATTTTTCTTCCCACTAATTTCGCAATGTGTAACGGTATCGGTAACCCAAAAAATCGTTATGTAACAGTCGTAGCCTTTATTTAAAACCATGGTTTTAAGTGCAATTTTTTTCTAATGTAAGTGAAAATTCAATCTTTTTTGGAATTTTTTATAGGATAAGGATATTTTTGTCCATAAATAATTTACATTATTTGTACTTTTATATGACATACATAATAGATATAGATTTCTTTGTTTTGCAGAAAGTATTACGTGTGTGTGTGTGTGTGTGTGAGAGAGAGAGAGAGAGAGAGAGAGAGAGAGAGAGAGAGAGGGAGAGACTCTTTAGTTTTAAAAATAATTTTTAGGAAAATCATCCCAACATGTTTTCTTTTTCTTTACTATTCTTTATTGTTATTATTATTATATATATAATTTTTTTTTTTTAAGTGGGGCAGGTGTTGCTTCTCACAAGCACTTGAATTGCTTTTTTTGGATGAGAGAAAAAAGAATTGAAACAAAATACAATAGGATGAGCACAAGGTGTCCTCAAAGAGCAATGATCTACAACAAAAAACAAGTTTCCACTATCCCATGATAAACATGGACAAATTGAGCAGTCCTTAAAAGTCTCTCATATTCCTCTCATGCCAAAGAGACCATGCAATAGTAAAAATTGCCCCGTCCTTAAAAGGCAGTCGTTTCTTCTTGATCCAAAACCTCAATAATTCATGAGCAGGAGATCTCTCATGCTCTGAGGCGCCACCCAAGCTTCTATGAGATAAGAGGAGAGCATTCCAAAAATATGTTGCCACCTTACAATGAAGAAAAAGGTGAGCATTCATTTCATTGGACTTGCCACTCATCAAGCACATGTCGGGACTGTGAGACATGTAAGGCCTTATTATTTCTAGCATGCCATGCTTATAATTGTGCTTCTTTGTTGTTTTCAGTTTTACCTAGAGGATTTCTTATCCTTCATTCTTTGTAATTATGCTTTTCATTAATAGATTCTTTTTTCTATTAAAAATAAAAAATAAAAAATCACAATCTAGGTGAGGGCCTGAATATTTGAAGGAACCTGAGCCTTTCAAGGATATGGCTCCAAGGGAAAAAAATTGGTGGAAGGGGTTTTTTAGGAGATGTGAGAAAAATGAATTTGAAGAGAATAGCCCCGAAGAATCACCCTCCCAATTTCTCTTCCTCTGTATTGGAGGGAGCAAAGTAGTCCAACACGCGTAACCAAGTGGTAAGTTCGTCAATATCTCCTTCACTGAGATTCTTAAAGAAATGGAAATCTTACAAGAGAGAGCCCTCCCCTGAAGAAAAAAAAGAGCTAATAGGTGCATTTTAGGGGAGAAAAGAGCTTAAACAATCGAGACACCTTCAACTCCAAAGAATCCTCACCTGCCCAAACATGCTCCTGAAAGCAAACCTTGATTCTTTTTTCTTACTTTGAATTGGGTAACAAGAATTGATATGCTATTTGGGACATAAACTAAGGGCAAGCATAAGAAATAATGGCACTTCCTTGAGTCCCCACCCAATTTGATGGAGCTTGTATGTACTTTTGATGACCTTGTGCCATTGGGAGCTTGCTTCCAAAAGAAACCTTCACAACCATTTACCAATTAGGGTGATGTCTTCGAATACCGCATTTCCAAGCCCTAGTATCCTATCAGTTTTGAGTTTTCTAACAACCTCCCAACTAACTCTCTTACTTTCCCTGGTTTATATGCCGCCTTCAAACCTTACAAAATTTAGCAACATTGCTCTTAAGAAACAACATGGTGTCTTTTGCCAACTGGAGGACACCTCCACTTCCACCCTCCCCACAAAAAGGCTTCTAATCGCCTCCAAACCTTGAGCACGCATGGGCATCCTACTTAAGGTGCCCACCACTAGTGCTAATAGAAAAGGAGACAATGGGTCCATTTGTCTAAGCTCCTGACTTGCTCTAAACCACCTCTAGGTTGACCATAGACGATAGCTAACACATTGGTTGAGCTCAAGCAACCTCTGATCCACTTCTCCATCCTCAAAACTTTTTGTCCACATTGATTTATCCAAGAAGACCTAATTTACCGTTTCATAGGCTTTTCCAAATCTAGCATAAGCAACAACTCCCTCCTCCCCCTCCTCCTCACATCCCCAACCACCTTGTTACCGACAAGCACGATGGCTAAAATTTTTCTGTCTCGAATAAACACCAATAAAGCCATGGTTGTTGTATCCCCGAAGATCTCTCTAGATCTATGAGCTGAGACCTTGGAGAGAATCTTGTAGATCCTAGTGACAAGGCTAATAGATCTCTCCTTCTTGGGGATTAGAGCGAAGAAGATAGAATTCACACTATTACCCAGCCCCCATTCAAATGAAGCTTCTCAAAAAACTTCGAGATGTCAACCTCCCAATTCTCTTAGGAAAATTCCATTGTGAACCCATTGATTCTAGACCTTATCTCTACTCATCTTAAATATTGTGTTCTTAATTTCTTTGGCTTTGAAAGGCTTCTCAACCCACTAAGAAGAACCCTCCTCAATAAGGCTCCAATCGTAATCCACCACCATCAATATGTTCAAAAGCTCCTCATAAAACAATTGTTTATAGAAGCTGGTAATCTCATCCCCAATCTGAGAGTGCCCCCTCACCAAAATCCTTGATTGTGCATCTAATTCTTTGATAAGGCTTTTCCTACTTCTTTTGCACTCCACCTTATGGAAAAAGCCAATGTTGTGATCCCTCTCATTGACCCATTTCACCTTCGCTTTTTTACTCCAACTCAAGTCCTCGCTCAAAAAGAGCACCGCTAACTCATTGTAGAAAGAAGATCTCCTTGCCCTAGCCTCCTTATATAAATAAAAGTTCACTCCTTAAGTCTATCCAACCTAATAATTTCTAAGAAGATGTTTATCGTCTCTTATATTCCAAAGATCACTTTATTCCATTGTTTCGCCTTTTCCTTGATTTGTTTCAGTTTTTTCATTAATTTATATCCCTTCCAACCCTGAACCTGACACTCACCCCACCATTTTCTCATGCACTTCTGAAAGGAAGGATGTGTCAACCACATATTCATGAAACCGACAGGAGTGGGCCCATTGAATCATGTTGGACTCAAGGGGCAGAGAGCAGTGGTTAGAGGAAGGTCTAGGCAGAATTCCCTGCACTAAATGTGGAAAAGTGTCTTTTCACATATTGGTGAGCAGGAATCTACCAATATGAGAGGAAGAATGTCTATCTCCTTGAAATTAGGATGTATTCCCAAGAGGGGGGTGAATTTGGTTATTAAAAATTTATTTGCGGAATTTCTATTTACTTTAACCCTTAGTTAAACTTCACTAATTATACAAACAAGATATCTAAGCAGCGACCGTACTATACCAATAAGGAGTCCTAGATATGAATATGAATTTGTATATGAAATCCAAATGTATAAGACAAAATCAAACTTCAAGAAATTCAGTTAATCAATTTTTCAGAGTTTAATTTTCAGCAATTCTCAATGATGTATTCAAGAAAACAAATCCAGCGATTCAACCTTGAATATCTTGCATTTTATGCTTTAATAGTATAATCAATATCAAGATCAACAATAGACAATGATTTCCTTAAAAATAATTTCAGTAAGTCAAGTTGTTTTTATTTTAGCACTTAATCTTTAATTAGAAAATCAATTACAACTATTTTACCTCAACTTATTTAATCACGAATTCAGAGTTATAAGCTTGTCTGAATTTTTAGTTTAACAATTCAATCATACATGTGATATATAATCACAACCAAAACTTAGGTTCAGCGAGTTCCAATATTCAACAAGTTCACAATACGCAGTAAGATTTCTCTTTTCAGCAAGTTCTCAAATATTCAGCACGTCATCAAATATTCAGCGAGTACTCAATGAGATTAAAACATACACGCAGGTTATATCTTGCAAAAATTAAAAGAGTAGGGGAAGAAGAGCTGAACACCGTATTTTTTACAAGTTTCGGCCGTAGTCTATGTCCTTGCCTCAAGCAACCCACTATGAGGATTCATTTACCACTTCGTTACCAAGTGAAGTAAACCTCTCTCCATTCAAGGTGGAGTTCGCCTCTCTAACGAGAAGACCCCTCTCGCTAGGCATCGATTCAAAATCCTTGAATCTTCAAAAACAACACAAACAAAGCAAGATTGCTTGTACAAAAGAATACTTCTCAATAGAGCATATTAGTACACGTTAGAATCACAATACTTCAAATAAAACAATATAGAAGTTGAAGCTCGAAAGTATATCACCAGAAATTTGATTAAAGAGTGAGTTTCGAAAGATCATATCAGAGTTTCGTGAGTTTGCAGCAAGAACACAACAGCCTCTTCAGAAAAATATCCCAGCAGTATAACCAGAAAGTTATGAAAGAATGTGTGTCATGCCATTCTCTCTTCTTACCCTAATGTGCGAGAATATTAAGTTTAAATAGTGCACTAGGGTTTCAAAAAGTTTCCCTCAAATTTTCTCTCAATTTGGAAACCAATCATGCAAGTTTTGGAAAAAAGATCAATGATGTTAATCGTTTAAACATATACATCAATCGACTGGACTCGAAGGGTCAGTCGCCTAGGTTTATTTAAAAGTAGCGCATTCTGAAAGTTAAAATGGGGTCAGTCGACTGGTCCGAGTAGGTCAATCGGTTGTGCCTATTCTGTTTGCATGTTTTTGAAGTTAGTAGCACTTCAGTCGCCTGTTGAAATATCATTAGTCTCCTGACCCTTCAGCAACACTTTGTTTTTCAATGTTTTGGTTCCAAACTTAAATTCATACTTTGGAAAACTTAATTTGGACTTTAAGAAAATATTTTCCATGCGTTCTCTAAGTCCATGATATATCCTAGGAGCTTCAATCATCAATGTTGAAATTTGAAGTACTTACATGAGACTTTCACATGATAAATCTATCTAAGTTCCTAAGTCATCATGTGATGAAGCTTCTGACATTCTTTTGAGCTTTAAGTGAATCTTTAATAATCTTCATACCCCTCATGACTTGAAACTTAAAGTTCATCATGGCTCATAGCTTTTAGTGTGATTTTCATTCAAGCTCTTCAAGTATATCCACTTGATTTTATAACAACACTTAAACCCTAAAATTTAACTCAAACAACCATGTTAACTAACATTGATTTGTTACTGTCAAAACGAGATCAAGGCTTGTTAGGCCAACACTCATTATGCCTACCAGGTACAGCGGCCATTACTTAAAAGGATGTCCCTAAGCCCGCAATCCTGGATAAGAAAATCAAGCTTCCTCATACTCATAGAGATCCTCAAATCCCTTAATTTATCTCTAAAACATTGAATAAAATTCAACACCCCCGTCTCTCGGGGACCCAACCCAGACTATAAAGACCAAAAACAGCGACTAACTCGTTCCAGAAGGAGTTTCTCAAGGATGATGAGTTCAAACCATAAACTAGCGTGAACAACCACTCCCCGACCCCTCTAACATCTAAGAAGACCGACAAGGAGAAAGGCCTCTTGAGGAATATATAATGAAGCCCACGCATGGTTCGAAATTGCGGTCGCGGGTAACGTTGCGTAATGGTTGTGGGTGTCGCAGGTCACAGGAGATGCGGGTGTTACGTAACAGGAAGCGGGCGTAATGGTCGTGAATTTTTTTCACACATGCACAACCATGCCAAAATCAAAAAATAAGCATGAAATCCATTAATACATGATTTTTAATGAATTTTGAAGGCTTGCATTCAACCTACAAATGCTTTTTAATAGGCATTATGATTTTTATACTAATTTGGTGCGTTGTTTACAAAAAAAAAAAAAAAGCATATTTTTTTATAATTTACATTACTTTAATGAGTAAAAAGATGTAGAAATGTAATTAAAATGAAGAATCAATTAATTAAAGTCATAAAGTTACTGAAAATGAATCAATAGACTCAATACTCAATATATACATTACACATACATGAATTTAAAAAGTGATTAATATCAAATATCAATAAATAGTTGAAAATACATGAATACAATATTACAAATTTATAACATAACACATGTCACCACCAAAAAGAATGACGTGGAGGGTCTTCATAATTTGCATCTGTATCTTGAGATTGAGATTGAAAATTATCTCCCCATCCTCGTGGAAATACATAGCTAAATAAACCCAAGTTTGCGTCTCAAAAGTAAGGTGTAGTCCCAAGAGGGGGGGTGAATTGGATTTTAAAACTTTCTTTTAATTCCTTTTGATAATTCTTAAACTTCTTTTATTTCTTTTAAACAATTCTTAACTTGTTTGTTTAACTCTTTAATCACAAAAGAACTTAGATTCTTTTATCCAATCAACAATATTATTGCTTAGCCAAACAACTAATCAATCATTCAACCAAATAGTCAAGCCAATCAATCAATCACAAATTAAAAGTAAACAATCAAACCAAAATTAACACATACACCACTTTGGCAATGTAAGCACTTAAAATAGTTTGTTTGTTTAAGAGCCCTGTATATATGAAATTTGTACTTGCTGATATAAAGCCCTATATTGATGGTTTTGCTTCTTCAATATGATGTGCAATATAACATCCAATCAACACAATATCTACACTCTTCTCAATATTCAAAACTCAACTAAACTCTCAGTTAATTTATCTTTCGGATGTTAACCAAATAACGTACTCCCGTATAGTTTCCGCAAGATATGGTTTAACCAACGTACTCCCTTTCGGTTTCCGCAACCCAAATCAAAATTAAACTTTAAGTTTACTTGATTCCCAAATATACGTAGTATATATGATTTTCAATTTAAATCATCCGTGCAATTTAAATATGTACTGAAAATAAAGAGTAGGGAAAGAAAGAGTGAGACGGAGATTTTTACGAGGTTCGGCTTATACCCAGCCTATGTCCTCGCCTTTGGTAAACCACCAAAGGATTCACTAAACCTGTTCCTTTAACGGGCGGAACAAACCTTTACAACACTCCTTGGTTAAGGCTAGAGCCCGCCTTCTCCAAACGATGGCCCCTCGTTCGGTCACTCCTTAACTAGGCTAGAGTTCGCCTCTCTAAGCAATATCCCCTTGCTTAGCCAACGATCCAAACAACCCTTGGAATCGTCAATCTACAAGATACAAATCAAATATTTGTGTACAAAGAATTTGCTCCTAAAAGAGCTGATTAGTGCAACAATTCAGAACTTTAATATACTTCAAAGTAAATAACAATATGGAAATTAACTTGAAGCTCAAGGAAGTATATCACCGATTAATTCTTTCAATGATTGAAAGATTTAAAATTTGTAGTACAATTCTGGTGGAAGAAGATCTGCAAAAACTCAGTTAAATTCGTGCAAGTTGAAAGCAAGAGAAAGCCTTGAGAATTTGAGAGCAATTGAGAGAGATTTTGAATTTTTGTAAAATTTGAATTCTTGGTATATTGATTCAATGATCTTTGAGGCGACTTTAAAAGGTATGTAACTTGATCCCTAAGTGACTTGGAGTATTTCCCAAGTTTTCACAAAGTTTGAGCCCCAAGCAAACCATTTAAAAAATGTTTTTGTTGAGTTTTTTTAAATTCTGTTCGAGTGGTAGTCGCCTGCCAGGACACAGCCAGTCGCCTGGCTTGACCACCCAAGCATCTGTCATGGTTCAGGTAGTTTACTGGTGGAACACAACATTGCTATCAGCTTCGAGTACCCTTCAGTCTTTTGGTCATAACTTTTACTGTATAATTCCAAATTTGACGAGCTTGGTGTCAAACGAAAGCTAAGAGAAAATCTTACAATTTTCATGGCGAACACTTTTTAAAATAAGGAATTTTTGATAGAGAAAAATGCACCTCAATGCGGATGTAGAAAAATTAACAGCATTTGAAAAATCCTCTTTTTGGTGTTTTTCATTCCAAAAATGATTTTAACCTTTCTGAAATAATTTTTGACCTTATAAAAATATTTTCCAAGTATGTTAAAAGGTATCTAGGTCCAATAAATTAACCTAAGAGTTTCATGTATCCATATTGAATTTATTTGAAATACTTACATGAAATTTCCTATAAACTCTTTCAAATTTTCAATTCTTGAATTCCTTGAGGTCTTTATGCTTGCTTCATCTTTCTTTAAGCTTTCATCAAGTTCTCTTTAATCCTCATGCTCTCATGATCTTCAGGTTTTATCTTTAAATCTATTTTTGAATCCATGCTTTAAGCTTCATATTGATCATCCTTCTTTGAAATATAAGCTTTCATGAATTCTTGCATTCATTATTGAGTCCTGAAAATACGTCACTTAAACAAAACATGTTAAGTTCTACTTGTTTGTTAGCATCAAAACAAGATGTTAAACCTTGTAAGGCCAACAACATCATTTTATTGTTGCTCTTGAAAATGTACTGGTGGTGAAAATCCAACTGATTTAGGGGGTGCATAATCTCCTCTTTGACCATATCCTGAATAATGTCCATAAGTTGGGGCCAGGGCTGGCTCTGGATAGTGTGTAGAAGAAGACTCACTAGATCCTGAGATTCCTAATCCATTAGTATAAAAACGTGAGTCATGAGATGCATAATGTGGATATGCTGGATGAGATCCATATGATTGTAATGAGGAACCATCTAAACTAAAGTATCCAAAATTACGAACCACACCATATGAATCTTCAACAAAATCACTAGGGTCACCACGAGCACTCCTTCTCCTGGGTTGTGAAGATTGGTTCCCTGGAGGAATACCAAAGTCATAATTTTCAGGTATGTCATGTAATCCATAACGATCAGGAGGATGTATATCCCTTACAAGTGATGTCCCTGTGTCATATCCATAATTATATTCTACACCGCTGCCACCACTACCACTCCTCCAACCCTAGCTCAAGCACCACTATTACCATCATCATCACTTGGTGGGCTCAAACCAAGATTGTCATCACTTTGTATACATTCAGGGCTTGAACTGAAATCATCATGCACGTTTATTGGTGGTTGATCACCTCCTTCTATAGTACCACCAACTTCTTCATTTAACCAATTTGAATTGTCCTGACCGTCGAGTAGTGGTGTCTCTCTCTCCTCTAACCATTGGCTTAAAGGATCATCTTCTTCGAAAATGTAGTCCAAATTGATAGGATTGAAACCCTCTTCAATTTCTTGTTAGCTTCTTCTCATTGTACGTCTTAACTTTAATCTCATGTTGTAATGTACGAAAACAAGTTTTTGTAGTCTCATGTACTTTAATCTATTTCTTATTTTCGTATGGATGAGACTAAAGGTGCTCCAATTACACTCACAGTTCGAAGCTGATGTGGTTTGGCTAAGAACTCTAATTGCTATTCTTTGGAGCTCAGGAGCTCACAAGCCATAATGAATCCACCATTCGGTTGCATGAATAATTAAAAAGAGTTTTATGTCAGTATAGCTTATATTTCAAAAGTCAAATTTGAACATAAAGAGAGAAAATAGAGTCATTCATCCATTATTTAGCTATATAGCCTATATTTACTAAGATTTGTTTGTTTCACTATCCTTTGAGCCAACGGGGTTCCTAAAGTCTCTTGCCTATCTCGATATAGCAACAACTAAAAAATGATGATTGTGAAATATAATTAATTAATTAGATGTATTAATAATTATTCTTGAAAGTATTACAAAATACTAGAACAATTCATTATTCAATTTAATGGAACCAGTACTTACTTGATTAATAACCCGAATTTGAGTATCTATATCAGGTATCAACTTGGTTATCACTTTTTTAACCCATCCATGACTTTTCTAGCAACTTCAGGAGAGGGTAGGGCACCATAAAGAAATTGTGGGTTCAAAAAACATCCTACAATTAAATTTAGAAACATATTAATCAATAGTTTTGCAATGCAACTATGCATAATTTAAAAGTTAAAATAATAAGAAATTGTATTTGATTTACACTTACTAGCAGCGTATAAACTTGGTGCAACTGAAAACTCCACCGATTGTCAATAGTTTTCCAATAGTCTTTGTAAAACCGGCAATCTTTTTGAATGGTCAACTTCGCCCTATCAATTGTCTCGTATATGAAACCCATGGTTAGTTTTTCATCACCATCAACTAATTTAAGAACTTTCACTAAGGGTTCTTGCACTTTAATTATATCAGAAACCTTTTGCCCAAACTCTTTGCATAAGATAATCTTCTTCGAATCATATGCTGGGCCTGATTTTGCCATCCCAAACTTTGAGTTATTCCAAGCATCAGATGTAAACATTTCTCTTAATGCTTGTTTATGCCTGACAATAGTCTCCAAAGCAATGAAGTTGGTGGCAAATCGAGTGATGGCGGGGCGAAGTAACTCTCTATTATTTGTGAATTTCATGATGAAATTCATTGTCTATGTGTGGTTGTAAATAGAGGAGGTTATTGTTCTTGCATCTTCTAAGACCTTCTTCATGTTACTTTTCTTACCACTATCATCAAGAATAAGGTCCATGCAATAAGTTGCACATGCTGTCCAATAGAGAATGGACCTCTTCTGCATTAATAATTTTTCTCCTGCCTTCATTGCAGCTTCATTATTAATCACTACTTGGACAACATTCTCCTCTCCAATTTGTTCAACTAGCTCGTCCATTAATCTGAAATGAAATTATAGATTCAATAATTACTACTATTTAATTAAAAACATACAAGTCTAGAATACTATTTGCATATACAATTAAAATTAGAAAATTACCTAAAATAATATTCAACTGTTCTGCTTGGCATATCAGAGGCATCAATTGATTTATGAAACACGGTGCCTCTATCGCAATACTAAAAAATTTATAATGTGTTTTCTAGTTAGTCCTCACCAACCATCACACACAAGGGTTACACCTTTCTCCTTTCAAATTCCAACAAAAGAAGTTATATAATTTTTCATTTCTTGATACTCTTGCTCCAAATAAATTTTAGATATCTCATAGGGTGATGGACCCTTCACCCCCTTTCCAACCTCTGCAGCAATATCAAGCATAGGTTGCATAAATAGAGAGTCTGCTACATTTGCTGGAATCCAATTATAAATTAAGAATTTTTCAATTATTTTTCCTAATTTACTTCTTAAACCTTTTAGTAACTTAGTGTTGATTTTTGGTTGTTTTGCACTCTTGCTTCTTTCTAAAATAGGATCCATTGCTTTTAGTCTAGTTTCAGGGGCATCAGGATCGATCCATTGTCGTCCACTACCTCTAGCTTCTCAATCACTATAAGATCGAGCTCCTGCTCTATTGAAACCACTGGTAGCACCACTGCCAAAGCCACCTCCCTCTTCATAAATATTACCCCCTCCAGTTGTTCTTGCTCGAAATCTTTATCTCTTTTCTCATTATTACTGTGATCCTATGCTTTCTTGTTGAGCAAATCTCATACTTTCTTCCTCCAAGTCATCTTCATCGCTCAAATTCTCAAAATCTCCTCTAATTAAGGCTTCTGCTTCTTCTTGCCTTTTTTGTTTTTCTATTTTCTTCTCAGCTTACTGTTGTAGATGTTTCATCATTTGTTCTCTTACTTGTGTAGTCACATTTGAGCATCCAGTTACTTGACCCTTTTTGTGTGCAAGTGTTGTTTCAAGCGTGTAATGCCCCCTTTAATTATCTTCCCACATAACTTACACATAATAACGTTTCTATTACCGTCCACCGCAATACCAAAATGTCATCCAATATCCTCACTAGGTAAGTTCTCATTTCCTCTATCACGTGACATATTGATAGACTTAATTTGATGATCTCTACACAAAACATAGAGAAAATACCAAGTCACAACCTTTCTTAAAAAATGATAGGTATGATACAATTAGTAATTTAGTAAATATTAAATAATAAGTACTAAATAATTCTTCTAATTTTAAATACTTATTAAGTAAAAATAAAATATAATAAGTAATGTTTATTTAAAATATTTAAATAAAAAATTTGTAAAATATTAGATATTTTATTACAAAAATATATATATTCCTTTATCTTTAAAAAGATATTTTCATTATTTTTTATAACTTGATTATATTTTCATTTATAATTATAAGAAATTGACATTGTAATTTTAAATGTGAAAAAGACTTTTGCTCTACTTTCATATACATCACAGCATCACTAATAGAGATCCATACAATACAAATTGACTATTTAACTTTTTAAGCATTTTCTCAGTATATGAATTAAAATAATTTTTTTCTACAAATTCCAGTAGTAAAAATCAGAATTATTAATGTATTAACTATTAGGTTAAAATTTTGTTTATTAAGTTATCAATTTTTACTTTATTTGATAACTAAAAACAAAAAATAGATCATGTAAAGATTTATTTTACCTAATTTTAAATTTAAGGTCAAAATGATGTTTTAAAACTTAAAAAATATTAATAAACAGGAAATATGTGATGGAATTAGATTTTCATAATTACCTTCCAAAAAATGTAAGACAATTAAAATATTTATAAATTAAGAAAATTTTATTTTACATAATTATTGTTGACTTCTAATTTTTTACTCTATTAAATTACTTTTTTTCTAATTCAATTTAACATACATAATTTACAACAAAATATAATTTAAAAAAAAAAAAAAAACATAATGAAAAGTTTAAGACTTAAGTGCAGTGGGTGTTGAGTGTCGACTGATTTTTTAAAGCTTATCTCATACGTTGGAGATGAGCAGAGAGTCTAAGACCGAGAAAGGGGACTCAGAGGAGCCTTGAAGCCTCGAAGGAGCGAAGCACGAACGACCGATGACTCCAAGCTCCGAAGCCAAAATCGAAGGGCTGGCTGGTGGCAAGTGGCGACTACTGGCGGAGGGAACTGCCGAAGAGCTATCGGCGACTCGCAGAGGCGGCGGAGCTGCTGCAGACCTGTCGCCTGCAAGTCTGCAATTCCTGCAAGGCTGTGAAGATGAGTAGATCTGCTCACTCTCAGGCTTTGAAGAAGTGAAGCCTTCTTATTTAACTTCGGCCAACAAAATTTCGGGGGAAGTTTTTTACTTTGCAGTTTGCTCTTTGAATGTTAGATAGTTAGATTGAATGACATAGGAGTGGTTGGGAGAGGGGGAAAGCAACACTGCAGCAGAAATCCTGCTTTAGGGATTTAGATTTCTGCAAGCTGTCAGCCATGTAACGGTCCGTTACGAAGTGTAACACTGGGTAACAGCCGTTACGGACTGTTACGGCTGTGAATTTTTTCCAAACCGCATTATCAGCCCGTATCGGTTTCGGAGCCTTAGATTTCCGTTACGTATCGCGTAACGGCTGTTATTTTAAACCATGAGCCCACCCTCATGTCCTAAGCCACAATTTGACCCACAGGCACCACAAAAGAAGGTAAAGCCACCCAATCATTCCTAGAGTGTCATGTTCTGCTGAAAAAGAAAGTATCTACTTCAATTTAGTTTCTTGAAGAAACAAAATATAAGGACTATCCTTTTCTACTAATTCCTTAACCCCCTCTTCTTACCCTCGCCCCTAGCCCTTTTTAAGATTTTGGGAGAGGATCGTATTTCACCCTCTTAAGGGCCCTTGAGGACTTGCTTCCTTTGTCCTAATTAGCCAATGGCACCAATCTATCCTACTCCTTAATTTCTTAGCCCTTCTCCTCTCGCTAGACTTCCCAGACCTCAACCCCATCACCCTCCTCTAGGATTCACCCATTTCAAACCCAGCTCATCCAGGAGATATTGAGCTGCCTGTTTTTCTCTCTCATCATCTAAGTGGTCCACAGTTTTGGATTCTGCTTTGGTTGACTTCCTATGGGACAAAGGTGACTCAAAGTTTTTATGAGACACCAACAAAACTGGGGAATTACTATTGGAAGAAACATATTTACCTGCAGGGCCTCTGGAATGCCGTTTTCAAGCTCTGATGTTGCCAAAATTGAGAAGAGTAAGGCACAAAGGTATTATCCATTTGCTGCTGATCTGCAAGTTGTGCTTGAACTGCGAGGTTAGATGAGCATCCATATAAATTTTTAGTTCCTAAGTCATGGCATGTCATATTATCTTCCAAAATAATATTTATCAGAAAAAAGCACAAAAGAATATTGTGTAAAAAGGTGATTTACTGATTCTATGTACAGGATATACTATCCGGGGTTAGAGAGTCAGCAAGCTGCTGTCAGTGGATTGATTAGATTTTTCCTACGATGTCCTGCTCATTCCTCCATGTGAGTAGATTGCTTCTCCAGTTGGCTGGATTGAGCAATAATGGTATCCTTTTGGGAAACTAGGTCATGTGGATATTAGTTGCTTTTGTAAGAACTTTGATTGATCAGTGCTCTTTGCTTGATCTAGAGTATGCACCAGTGTGCCTTTCGAGAAGAACTTATAATGTGGGGCTCTTGAAAATTCTTAGGAGAAAGGCTAGTTTAAACTTTTATTAAAAGGGAATCCTGGGGTTGCAGTGTGGGTGGTGGTGCAGTATATCCCTCTGTGGTCCTTATCTGTTTTAATTGACAGTTATTCTTTGTTTATTCTATGTTATGGATTAAGATTTCTTTATGATTACAATACATCTTTTTTCTTTTTGTATTAAATGCTAATATTTATTGACATATCACAGACCAAACGTAACCTTTCCATAGTGCTTTGATTTCTCTCATCTTTCTTATGGACCATTTATGCCTTCTTTGTCCTTGTTTTTCATGTTGCTGCTTTGTATTTTTTTTTTTTTTTTTCATCCCTTGCTTCTGTTATGAAGGAGATCTCTTATTTCTTTCTCATCTTTTTTTAGGAACTAGTATACTCTTTTTTTTTCCTTTATTTGTTTACCTTGCCCAAAGGAAATAGAAAAAGCGGAAAAATATGGAGCCCATTTCTTTTTCCGTCCTGTATTGCTACCTATTTTGCACTTGCGAAGGATTTTATTTTGATCTTGGTTCTGCTTATAATTTCCCTGGGATGAACATGGTTGATTTTAATTCTTGGTTTGTCTTACTGGATTGCAGAAGAACTGGAATCTTTTCAGCGTAAATGTTGCAATGGCTGGTACCGGCCTCTACCAACTTTCACGTAAAATTCGGTAAGCTTAAATGTTTTCTTTTCTTTTTTTGTTCATGTTGGTCAGTTGGTGATAGTTTTCAGACGTAACTTGGTAATCAAGTAATCCCACATTTTAGTTGGTGAGAAAGAACATTGATCATCAATTATTTATTTATTTATTTATAATGAAGGGCATGATTGCAAATTAAAACCAGCTACCCCCACGCATGGTGGGGTGGCTCTACGGAGTCATTTGCACCTAGTAAGATTGAAGCTATAAGGATTTATCATTCCCAAGGCACTTGTAGTGCCTTTCCTCACCATGAGGTTACTGCTTGCGGTTGTTGTCAATACCTAACAGTAGCAATGGAAGAGAGCTAGATATACCGAGTCCAATTGAACATTTTGGATTACACAGTGGTTGTTTAGGGTTCTATAGCTGATTAAATTGATTGCTATAGTCTTTTTCTCCAATTTTTGTTTTTCTTCATTGTCAATTATTGGTAATATGATTTTTTATGAACTCGTCACATTTTCAGGCACGATTACCTTTCCGACACAGAAGCTGCTGTTGCAAAGGAATGATGACAATTGCCTTGATAAACTTCCCTTTGTATCCTGGGGTTTGTTGGCCCCATTTGCTTTCTTCCCTTGAATTAAGTTCATAATCATATTATTAGCTTTTTCCCCCTTCACAGAGGCTAAATATGGTTTGAGTGATGGAGTGTGAATATGGTGGCGGCACGACCATTTTCAAAATGGGTAGCTGAACAGTTTCGTTAATCTATTGTTAGAATTTTGTTCAATTCCCTGTGTGGTTTATTTTTCCACTTCCACCATGCTATGGCAATTTGTCATCAATAAAGACCCAACTCAGCCAGGAAAATTAATGACTTCGTTAAACCATCCTAAGGGATTCATTCAGAGATTTGTCTTGAATTTTGCACTCTCTGCCTTTGTTCATGTGCATGGATTTTTTTTTTTACCCTCCAAAGGAGAGTTAAGGAGCTCAAATATTGCCTTTTATAGTTGATAAATTGGACACATTTTCTATCTCTTTGAAGTACTGAAATGGAAGAAAGTTTTTCATAAATCTTGAATTTGTGAGCTTGGAGCTTGAACTTTGGATTTGTATTTGTGTTCATGTGAAATTACATTATTAAAATTCACACTTAAATTGATTGGTAAAGATGATGAACTCTTACATGGTCGTGTTCAAGCATGGACATTTTTCCTTTGATAATCAGGATAGTTTCTAGAAGAATGGTTTGGAGTAAACAATACGTGGAATTCTTTGTTACAGCCTGCTTGCTCGTCTGTACCTTTTTGTGTTTCTGCATGACCAAATGCAATGGCTGTAAGGAATACAGATTAAGAATTACGACACACAATGCAAACCGTTCTACAGTTTACATGGTTGATAGCCTTCCAAAGTTGCCATTATTGGGATTCATACCTGTACTTGGTTGCCAAATTATGTGGAACATGCACCAATTGGAGCTTCAATCTCTGCTAGTACATGTCTTGCAGCATAAAGATCATCACTAACTCTTCATTATTAATCCTTTTGTTAGCATCAAGGGAGTCCATTAGTGGTTGATGTAAATAGGTGAACACCAATTTGATCCAAAAGTTTAAACCTATCGGATCTTAAGTTCAATCATAAATATAAGTATCCATCTTCTATTATATTTTTCGTACGTGAGATAAACCCACAGGTGAAATTCTCAATAATTTCTCGCTTGTGATTTCTAATCACTTCCCCGTAAATAGAAAAGCATTCTTGATCATTTAGTGTACCTGATTCAACCTCTCCCTCTTGGGTAGAATTGTCTCCTTCCTAGATCAAGTTTAGTTCTCCAACAATTGCTTAAGTGGTTTTACTCTTGCATCTTATGTTGTTGAGATTGTATTCCATGTGTCTTCAAACCAATTCTACCTTCCACTTCTTGATCTTATTTTGATCCATCTTCTAAACCTACAGGACCCCTTATTGGTTCAAGTCACACTTACTCCAACTATTAGCACATCAAGAAAATTAATTTCACATCTTAACCATACAATGTCGCTCATCTAAAGTTATGAAAGTCTACAAGTAGGCTTGATTCACATGAGTAAACATCAACTTAATCTAAAAAACTAAAGCCAATAGAGTTTTCAACCCAGCCATGTATATAAACACCAATTTTCAACTCTATTTTTCTAATGAGACGTGAAATTCTCAACACCTTCATAATAATATCAAGAAAACATGATTGTCAATGATTTGAGAAATTCACCTGATGCCACAATAAGACCCATAGCTGTAATTAAGACTACAAAGAAGATGACAAAGTATAAGACCCATAGCTGTAATTAAGACTACAAAGAAGATGACAAAGTAGCACCAATTAAAATTTTGGGTGCATAAATTGTATTGTGCATGCATTGAGTGCTAATGACGCTCAACTTCTTGTGTAGCTAATTTTCAAACTTCCAATCAGACCTATTGGAGTAACTTGATTGACAATTTTGTATTCATCAATAATACTAATTATTTCACCCAACATCCTACATATGATAAAGGAGACATTTCCTTGTTGAAACTTAAAAGAGTAGTTAAACCTTATCTCTTCTATGTTATGGATTCATAAAAAAATTAGTTGTTTTATGATTACAATATTTTAAAAAAAATATAACTATAACTAATCTATTCCTATAAATACACATTCTGAAAATCAAATGTAACCTAGTTATAATAAAATTATGATTGATCAAATTAAATTCAAATTTCAAGAATTTACAAGCAAGTTTAAGTAAACTAATACAAGGTCTAAAGCGAAGTTCTTTCAAGCTTAAAATTTGGATTCCAGCATCCTGAATGATCATAACGACATTTCTTTGCTGCTACCACAAAGGAACATGCCATGAAGCGCAGCAGGGAACATGGCAAGTCGCAAATAATTTAAAATTTTGGAGGAACAAAAAATACAGATTGAAGGATTCCAAGGGCAGTCTAGTTGTAAAACAGCCCTGCTTGAAACATCATGAGCTCGGAATTTCAAATCTCCCTTCTCCTTCCCTACAAGTGCACCCATTCGATGCTTTAGAAATGTACAAAGGCAGGTTCGGCACCAAGCTTAGACTTCAGCTGACACTGAGTTAACAAGTGAGAATGTTAAATGAAAATTCAACATAAATATTGGTATAAAAACGTAGATGATTCATTTTTAACCACCACCCTGGTTTGCAGCAGGGTTCAATCCCTTAGAAATAACACCAATTAAAATGAGAAACAAATTCAATGGAGAACAATAAATGTTGCTGTATATTTCTGTAAACATAATGGATACAAAATGCAATCAGCTCAATATGGGAGCATCAATGAGGACAAGAAATACATACGTCCGCCAGGCAAACACACTTGCCTCATTATGGCCAGATACAAATGAATAGGCCACTTGCTCGATTTCTTTCTCCTATTCCCTGCATCAAATAACCAGAACAATAATGACGGCTTTTCATGTTCCAACACTGCCCGAGTTCACTCTTTCCAACTCGCCATCTTTGCCATCTGGTTTTGAATCAGAATCATGGTCACCATCACGGGCCATCAAGCCCAAGCTCAAATCCAAACTTTCATTCAGATCTTGCCGTGCTACCTGTGCAATGTCAATTGCCTGAAACACAAGTCATGGTCAGAATTGCATCCAGACTTGTCAAGGTCAGAAATCACATTCAGACTAGCAATTTGGTTTTTATAGAAATATTTGATTTTCTTGAAATATCCAAAATTTTGTTCATAATATCAAATTTTGGATACCAAGATTGTTTTTTGAAAATTTTGAAAAAAAAATAGAAATTATAAATATTGAATTCCTTAATCCCAAACTCATAATAGAGAACTTGAATTCTGAAAAATAGGAATGTTGAGGAATACAAATGCTTCAAGGGGAAAAATTGAATTTGTTTTGTTCCTCAAGAAATCTTGAGGAGAATATTTCTTAGCTTATAATACAGTGCAATGCAATAACAGAATTCTCACACAGAAATGTCCAAATGGTCAAGGCCCATCAGTTCATCTTTAGTTTTATAGCATAATTAACCACCACCACCACCACCACCATTATCTCGTTAGTTGAAAAAACACCCATAGACAACTCATATGGGCTTTTTAAACAAATCAGTGTGTATGAACACTACAACAACCAAGCCTTTGATCCCGAAAGGTAGCTGCGAGCTATACAAATCCTTTTCCAGATGAACAGTATTTTTCTTATATAAGGGCAAAGTTCCAACTAGAGATCGCATAAAGAACACAGGAGAGAAAAATACAAAAGCACATCACCTGGCTTTCTTCCATTGGCACATCATTAATGTCAGGTTTTTCATCAAACCCATTACTTTTCGAAGTTGGCTCTGCCTCACTTGGGTCGGTATCAATTGGTTTAGCTTCATCATCAGCCTTCTCTGCAGCCTCATTTTTCTGTTCTTCCAGCACTGCAATCTGCATTTTCAGACATCCAAATAATCATTGACAAAAATCCAATTAAAATATTATCCACTTAGTTACATTCCAAAAGCAGCAATGCAAATATAGACCATCTAATGGATTTATAATGGTCGCATAAACCACATTTGTTATATGATGAACAAAGCGTAATGTGTAATTGTCACACACTTGGAAAATCCAAAGCCAAGAAATCTTCAGAGAACCTAAAACAATTAGCTGCAAACCATGGGGCAGCATGGTTGCAGGGTCAAAGGATAGGAACCCCATAAATTTGTGTTGTCTTTATCGATGTCCAGAAGTCAGTAGCATAGTTTAAAATTATGTAACCAAACAGGGAAAAAATTCTAAAAAATGAATGATCCTTCAACCATGTTTTTATCAAATATTATCCAGTGCTTAGCATCATTCTCAGGAAGTACCCTTCCACTGCACCTTTGTCCAAAAATGCTGATCATTGGAAATCCATCAAAATCTTATTCAATATGGGGTGTTTTTTTGGCGTTGGGGGAGGTGGGGGGGGGGGGGGTTGCGGGGAGGGTTCCTATATGAGTTTGAGGACTCAAATATCACCTCCATAAGGACAGGAATATCATATTGCTTGATTAAACTTGACAGAATGGATTTTTAGTTATGCATGTACAATCTTAAAAACAGGGCATAGGTATACATAACCAACCTTCTGCATGTAACAAGAGACCTCCAAAGGTGCATTTCTTTAATATGACAAAATCAGAGAGGACTATGAGCCAAACAACACTTGTGTCCTTATTTACTAAACTCATACAATCATGCGGTAGTATCCTCATTAACTAGTTCCACACAAGCCATGTGGTCATGTCCTCTCTCTCTCTCTCGCATAAATTTTAACAATAAGATGTCAAAATAAATTAATTGCATTACCACTAAAACTTAAGCGTTGCCCCCCTGCAAAATAAGTATTAAATTTTCAACCTCATTGCACAAGAAAACAAGGACAAATTCTGTGATAAGTATTTAGCACAAGCACTTCTATAAAGGGACTGTCTGCAAGACACTGACACTTGGACACTCCTCTAAAACTTTTCCATGCTTCTTTGACACTGTTAGTTCAAACACAATGAACCATATATTACTATATTGACAGACTTATGTTTTATTTATTCATAAAAATAATTACTTTAAACTCTACATTCACATATCTTTATTTTGAAACTAGTGCGTCATGGATAGAAGATAACTATACAAGTGTGGCCCAAAAAAATTCCAACAAAATCACACCCAGCCAAATATCCTCCCTAAAATGAACCCAGTCACCAATGCCCACAGTGAAACAAGTGAGCGAAAAAAATAATCAGATATCTGGGACACAAATTTCTAGAGACTCGCATGAGAGTAAGGATGTAAATGGAGCAATGCAAGAGGGGCAAAACCCGAACCTGCCCCACCTACTGCCCCAAATCCACCTCAAAGCATTATTTGCATCCCCATCCTTGCCTCATCAGGGAACCTCACCTCCCGCCATAGGTCCAAATCCGCCCCATCATCTATAAAAAGAACATACAAAATTTTGGGGAAAATTTATACTATTTTAATATAATTATAGATAACATAGCAGAATAATCTAAAATAAAATAAAAATAATACATAAAAAAGCTATGAGCAATTGAATGAAAATGCTATATTTATAGTTATACGTACACACACCCATATATATATATGGGTGCGTGTGTATATTTGTTTATTTATTTATATTCAAGGCAGATTCGGGAATGAATTTCAGTTAAGCGAAACAGTGTTTGGAACGGGCAGATTTTGGTGAGAAAATACATTTTCCACTTACTGCTCTGAATCTGCCTCAAATGACAAGATTCATCCCCACTATGCCCCTAATCCATTCAGGATCAATGCGGGATGTTCACCAACCTACTCCATTTACATTCATTACAGAGACAGCAAATCAACCCAATCTAATCTGATCTCTCCAAAGTTTCTACCCCAGCATCTCATAAGGTCCAAGACTGTCCTTGGCACTACCCAAATGCACACAAAAAGAAAAAACACCATTACCAACAATTTTCTAGCTGCAGAAGCAGAAAAATAAAGCAAAATGTTATACATTGTTTCACCACTCTTTTTGCACTAACAACACCAACAAGATATCCCCTTTTGCACAATTTATCTGATGTTAAAACATGATTAGAGGAAGCTGACCAAACAAAGAAGATAACTTTTTTACAGAACCCAAGAATGACAAATATTACCCCAAGGAAACCTGCTGTTTCTTTCAGCATAATTTTGAATAATAACTTCCAACTCTAAAATTCCCATTTGCGAGTACAAACATAACACAACAAATCCTTTCATTTAGGGGTGTGAGTCAAGCTTACTCCCAAGCTACTCAGAATTGACTTATCCCCTAACTCAATTCTACTCAAGTTCAAGTCGAGTTCGAGCTACTCAAGTATTTTAACGAGTTAGGTTCAAACTCAATAATAGTAATCGAGTTGAGTTTCAAGCCTAATCAAACTATTAAATTTTATTATTTTTATATTATATATGTCATATAGTATATATATATTTTATAAAAATATTTAATATTATATGTACATTATATATATTTATATATTTATTTAATATTAATTTATAATTGAGTTGAGCTCGAGTTTTATGAATTTGTAACCAAGTCAAGTTCGAGTTTAATAATTATGAAATCGATCGAGTTTGAGTCAAGTTTTGAGCTTCACATTTTTGAGTCGAGTCAAGTTCAAGCATTATACTGTATCAACTATCAACTCAGCGCAAGTCGACTCAACTCGAGTACACCCATACTCTCATTCCCATAAACTTTACACCAAATTTGAAAGCATCCAATGTCCAAATAAAAAAAAAACATACATCACAATGAATAGACTAGAGTTTGAGACCAAGGGAGGGGTTGTTGCTAGTGATCAAGAGATCATTGACGAGGAGATTAGTTGGGGGAGCATTTGATTTTGTATCATCCTATGATAAGGATTAGATTGGTGCCCTATACCAAGCACTCAGTCATAGTGGCCAAAGAGGCTTTTTGTGGAGTAGCAGATTAAGAGAGTGGAATTTGGAATGGACTGAGAGAAAGCACCAGCCACCGATGGGTTTAATTTTGCTTTCTTTCAGCACTGCTGGGATGTGGTTAGCTCTGACCTGAAGCATTTCAAGAATTCTATGCCAATTGAGGATTCCACAGAAAATGATTCCACTTTCGTTACTTTAGTTCCTAAGAAGAATCATTCGATCAGGCACTTTGGTAACAAGTGTGTGTAAGATTTTCCCATAGTCCTTGCTGATAGGCTTAAGCGGTATGGGATAATATTTCTTGTTTCCAGTCTGCTTTTGCTGGAGGAAGATAAATTTTTAGATCCTGTTCTTGTGGCCAATAAGTTGCTGAAGAAGACTAGAGGAGTAAGAAGAAAGGTTTAGTGTTTAAATTTGATTTGTGGAAGGCTTATGATAGGATGAATGGGAGCTTCTCAGATAGAGTTTTAGTAGGGAGAGTTTTTGGTGCAAAATGGAGAGGGTGGACTAGGGATTGTCTTTCTACTACTTCTTTGATGATTTTAATGAAGAACCCAAGACTTGGTTTTCCGCTTCTCGGGAGTGAGACAAGGGGATCCTCATACTCATTCCCTTTTTATTTTAGCTGCAAAAGTATGATCCAGAGGGCATTGATTGCATGCACTTGCAGTTTGCAGATGATACTATATTATTTTTGTCTGATGACACGTTCTCTTTTTTGTAATTTGCTTACTATTCTGCAAGTTTTTGAGTTGGTCTCAGGGCTTAAGGTTGGATAGGTATAGTTTAGGGGATCTTACTTTAAGTTTGGAGATGACTTCTAGTTTTTCAGGCTTGTGCATGCGAGGTGTTAGAGTGACCTTTGACTTATTTAAGAGTTTCTTTACATGGCAATCCTCAAGATTTTGAGATCCTATTGCTAAAATTTCCAAACATCTTGACGGGCTATTTTGTAGGGGGTTGCATTACTTTAATTTAGGCTCACCTTTCATCAACTCCAATTTTCTTTCTTAATCTAAGATTCCAGTTTGGGTTGCTGATAAATTTGAGATGAATATCAGGGATTTTGTTTGTTAGGAATGGGCGAGAGGAGAGATCATCTCGTAAGCTGGGAGGTTGTTAGGTTTATGAGTGAGGAGGCTTGGGTCTCAGTAACTTGGAGTCTAAGAACATTGCTCTGGTGGGTAAATGGTTATGGTGTTTCCCCTAGGAAATTAATTCTCATCGGCATGAACTAGTCGAGCAAATTTGAACTGCAGGGCAGTATGCTAATACTCGACTTTGAGTACCTCACGAAAGCACATGGAATTCATGTCACAGGTATTTCCCCTTTTCATTCATAGTGCTAAATTTAAAGTGGGAGATGGTTGTTGAATGTCAGGTTCTTTTTGGGGAGGATTTTTTGTTAGAAGGGCAGTGTTTTTCAATAGCCTTTCCTTCATTGTCTTGTCTCTCTATATATCATAATGCACCTATCCTTCTTTTTTTAGCATGGTTAATGACCTTATTTTTTGGGATTCCATTTCTGTAGAGATCTTAATGACAGGAAGAAGAGGAGCTACCTGCTTTTCTTTTGCTGCTAGATTCCTTTTGCTATCCCTATACCGGGATATCATGGTTTGGAGTTTGGATACTTCTGGTGTTTTCTCTTGCAATTTGTTTGACCTAGTCCTTGCCTTTTTTTTTCTGCCGTTTGACCTAGTCCTCGCATTTTTTTCTGTCTTGGTAAACATTTGTGGAAAGCTAAGGTCCCTTCTAAGGTTAAGGCTTTTGGTGTGGTCCATGTGGATGACCATTCTTAACAGAGTTAACACCCACAATTGAAGGCCATACAAGGCTTTGTCTCATGTGTGTGTGTGACATGCATGCTCACATTTTCCTTCATTGTTCTATGTTTTGGACTTCACGGAACAAATTCTTGCCTCTGTTGGCAGACCGCTGGGTATGCCCTAGCTCTTTAGAAGATTTTTTTTTGGTGATTTTAGAGGTTTTGAGAGGCATAAGGATGTGAAGCATTACAGTGGTTTTGGAACTTTTTTTATAAATCATAAAAGAGAACTTTATTAGTAGGGCATCAACAGGATGCCACCCAAGGACAGACAAAAATAAAAAAGATCACCACACTGCTGAGAGTCAAAAAAGTCAAGAATTACAAGAGAATTGATAAAAAACACCCACTATGCCAGCTCATTACATTAGCAACCCAATGGAGTCAGGGCGCAGGCGATCCTTCAAAAGCTCTCCCTTTCTTTCCCTCCACAAAAATCAAAATATGGCAAGGGGAATGAGGGACAAGGCTTTCCTCTTTTATTTGCTGGCTCAGATGCCTTTCCAGACCCATAACTATTCTCCCACAGATCTGGCGGTGACCCCCACTGCTGCCTGGTCAAAGAAGTGGCCAAGTTCCAAAAGTTCCTAGTCCAGGAGCAGTGCAAGAGGATGCGGTCAACAGATTCCGCATTTTCGGAACATAAAGAACACCTATTAACAAGGGGCAGCCCCCTTTTCAGCAAGTTGTCAAGGGTTAAAAAATCATCCCATATGCTGCCTCCGTGCAAAGAAAACAGCCTTAGTGGGTGCTGCTGTTTTACTGATGGATCTAACCTTGAATATGCCATTTTAATCCAGGATCCATTTTGGATCATTAGTAGTGTTTCAACAATGAAACTTGTATAAGCTGCCATAAAAGTCTGTAAGGTGTTCTGTTCAATTTCCCTATCAGCAACGTTTATAACAAAGGGAATGTTCCAAAAGACCCTTTGATCTGCAATCTGAAGATGTTTAGGAGCATACTCTTTGCAAGACAAACTGAAAATGGAAGGAAATTTTGCAGTGAGGGGCATTTGGCCACACCAAATATCATGCAACTCCGTAGGATCCTCTCTCTCATGCAAGGTGACACCAGTCATCGAAAGGAAGACCTTTGACCGGGTACTTAACGGAAAATAAGTGGATTTCCACAAAATCCCAAAGCATCACAAGGACAGTAGGATCATGACTTCTTGGAGGTAGGTGAGATTGAGTGGTTCCTAGCCACATGGGAGGATTTTTGAGTGTTCAGAAAGGAAAGACCCTCGTTGTCCTCTTGGTTTCATTGCACGAGGAACAAGGATAAAACCTGTTGCTGCAACTCAAAGTGAACAAGTTTGGTAATTTCCTAGCCCTAATGGAGAGATAAAATGTGGTGGCTGGAGGGGAGAGGGCTTCAACTTGACGGATTAATGCAAAATCTCATTTTTGAGTTGAGTGATCCTCACTCTAGAAGGGGAGTACCAATTCTTTGCACCAAGGAGGGAGATGGTGATCAGCTCACAATTGGAGGAGGAGGAGTCCACCACTCTTAGAGTAGCTCTGACCCCAACCTGCAAGAGGTTGAGTGTTCATGTCGCTATTGTATAAACTCCTGGAGGTTCTTTCTGATTGCTGTACAGAAGTTAGGCAAGCAAAGTTCGAGCATGGGTTTAAATAGAAAAACTGGTACCATAACATAATGGTAATGGATGTGGATGTGGCAGGAATAGCAGATGTTAGATAACTTGAAGTGGGTTGTAACAGACATGAATTCTTTTCAAGTACACACAATCTTACGTATATTGGTTTATTTGCATGTTTTAAGCTCTTAAACCTTCTTAAAGAAAGTTTTTGTGCATTTTGGATGTGTTAGTTCAACTAACTATATGGTCTTTAGTTAGGGGGGCAATAAATTTTGCATTTGCTTTCTATATATTTCACTTTTTCATTGATCATATGTGTGAAAAAATAATTAATAGAACAAAACATACACTCCATTAACCAATTATGCACATAATACATGCAAATAATACAATAAATTAAACAAGTTCTATTTTTATTTAATAAAGTAATAAAAATCTAATAAATTTTGAGCAACAAGTCATATTGTAAAACCAAACCTAAGCTTTAAACTTCCCCAGGCCAAAAGACTCCCCACTTGTGAGGGTAGGGGGAGGGTTGTCACAATGTAGACAGCCTTACCCCTGGTTTTGTGCAAAGAGGCTGTTTCTTTGGACTCGAACACAACCAACTAGTCACAAAGGAGCAACCATACCATTGATCCAAGACCCACACTCCCTTAAAATAATGATGAATAATCATAATTCAACATTAAATATATAAAGTATTAACAACTTGAACACAACAAAAACAAGAAAGAAAACATTGTTAAAGTTGAAAAAAGAAAGGAAAATAAATATCAAATCACTAATATTTTCAAAATAAATATTTAAAACTATGGGCTCAGGGAAGCTGAGTGGTATCAGATGCTCATTCACGAACATCAACAGTGGTATCAAGCTTTGTTTGTCTTGTGGAACTTTGGCTGGAAAGTAATGCTTGTATTTATTGAGATCAGATTTTTCCTATTGAATGTATCTCGTTTATCCAACTGCATTTCATATTAATTAAGGTCAACTATCGAATAGGCTCTTGTGAGCCTAAAAATAGACCCATTAGCATTGACACTCCATATCAATTCTCACTTCATCCAAACTTAAAGCAATTTTGTAAATAATATAGAGCTTGTGATGAGATGACCATCAATATTTAGAAATTTAAGATTTTTATTTTGTTTTGAAAAGTTTAGCTTTTGGTTTTGTCGATTGTCAATTTTTTACCCAAACAATTTCATAACCTAGTTGAATATATGGAAAAATTAAACTAAAAAAAATTGGTGAAAGAGTATGGTACAGGGCAATTAACCAGCCATTTAAACGCAGTCGACCAACCCCCTTTTCTTCTCTATTTCCTTGCACATTTGCAAAGGAATTTTGGTGCCACCTGATAGCAATCAATCGGTCCGCATAGGGCGGCCGACCGGCCAAAGAAATTTTGAATTTTTGAGTTGTTTCAATTTGATTGGTTGGTGGATATAGGTGTGTCAAGTCTCATTGTCATTGCCACATGTCTGACAACAACCAAGGTCATTGGTAGTTGTTGGTTGGTGGTTATTTTAGTTGAATTCGAATTTTTAAAATTCAAAATTCAAAATTGTTTCCCTCCACTTTGGCATGGTCTACAAATAGAGCATGTGGGAGAATTTTTGGGGCACATCCAAGTGGGGATAAGGAGGAGAAATACAAAGAGACTTTGAGTGTTTTTAGGGTATTAGAGAGAGTGCTTTTGGGGCACGTCCAAGTGGGGATAAAGAGGAGAAATACAAAGAGACTTTTTAGTATTTTTGGGGTATTAAATAGAGTGACACTGTGGGGAATTTGTGCAGATCATATCCTTTTCTCTTCTTGCTTTCAGGTTCTTTGGGGTGTGTGCATTCTAAAGCATGAATCCCCACTTGAAATACCATTGCTGCATTGATTCAAGGTCAGTCCTATCACTCTACTCTTGTTATTTTCAAGTTTCATAGTTTTTGCATAAGAATCGTGCTGTTATGTAGTGTGTTTGTTTCATTGTTCTTGCATTGAAATCATGTATTTCGTGATGCATATGTCACCTAAGATTCATTTAGAGTGAAGTCGTGGACTGAATTGGTAAAAAAGTTGCATAAAAAATGCATAAAATTGCATCTTTCAGAAAAGGGCATGCATACGGCTGATGTCTTGCAGGCGCAGTTGACTGCACCTTCCAATATTAAAAAATGTAGCTGCCACTAACTGTCAACGGTCGACCAGCCTACAGACATGGTCGACCGTCCAGTCCAGAGGCTAGGCTTTTGACCATTTTCTCTTAACATTTTTTTTTTTTTGGTTTTTAATGATGTTGATGGACCAAAACACACAATGTATGGTCAAGTATGTTTTCTAATATTTTGACATAATTTTATGGTTTTTCCGTTAAAAAAAAAAACCCAAAAATTCACTTTCTTAAGTGTTTTTAAAATTTCTTCAAATGTTCTCAAGTTTTCTAAAACAAAATTCTGGAATGAATGCTCATGATGTTGTTTTTGGGAATTTTCCAAATGTTTCAAGTTTCTTTTCAAACTCCGCCTGTGATGCACTTAATGTCCTAATTTTTTCACACACAACCGGTCCCAAGCCCGGGTAAAGGAGGAGGGTTGCGTTAGGTAGCTGACAGCTAGCGAAAATTTTTTTAAATCACTATGATATGAATCCTTACCGAATATTTGCTAGGGCGTCCCCTACAAGCGACGCATTGCACTTGTACCATCCGGGTGTAGCGAAAAGTGGGCGAGGGTGGGCTAGGTTGTTGCCCCGAAGCGGCGCGCCGTGTCGGCGCCCGGGTACGGTATCAAATATGCGAGGGTTCCTACATCATTCTGGACGTGAGCAAGTAAAGACGATAGTTCAGGAAACTAGGATTAGATTAGCAACTTGGAATATAGGGACACTTACGGGTAAAAGCATGGAAATTGTGGATACAATGATCAGAAGAAGAATTAATATAATATGCCTTGAAGAAACTAAGTGAGTGGGGGAGAAAGCTAGAGAAATTGATAAATCAGGATTTAAACTTTGGTACACTAGAAAAGAAAAACATAAGAATGGAGCAAGAATTATTGTAGACAAAAACTTAAAAGATAGCAGCGTTGATGTAAATAGAGTAGGGGATAGAATTATAAAAATCAAGATGGGATAAGGACAAGAGATAATAAATATCATTAGTACTTAAACTCCTTAAGTCGGCTTAGCAGAAAACATTAAGAGACAATTTTGGGAAGATATGGATAGTATTATACAAGGCATACCAGGGACAAAGAAAATATTTATTGGAGGAGATCTAAATGGACACGATGGAAGGGATAACAAAAATTATGAGAGGATACATGGAGGATATGGATATGGAGAAAAAAATGAGCCTGGGGAAATGATCTTAGACTTCACTATGTCATATGATTTTAGTAAAATGAATACTTACTTTAAGAAGAGAGAAAAACACTTAATAACCTTTAAAAGTGGACAAAATAGAAGTCAAATGGATTTTTTTTTTAACTAAGAGGGTAGATCGTTTATCATGCCAGGATTGCAAAGTTATTCCAAGTGAAAGCCTAACCACATAACATAGAGTCTTAGTGTTAGATATATGTATTAAAAGATGGAAGAAAAAGGATAAAATAAACCAGTGTAAGAGAACTAGGTGGTGGAACCTAAAAGGAGAAAATATAATAAAATTTAAAGATAAAATGATCAAAGATAGGGATTGGACTATATAGGATGGGATAGATACAAATACTCTTTAGAGTAGATTAGCTCTATCAAAAAGATAGAAAAAAGAGATTTTAGGTGAATCAAGGGAGAAAATCTCCGAATAGCAAAGAAAGTTGGTGGTAGGATAAAGAGGTACAAAAAGTCATAAAGACAAAAAGAATTTGGTATAAAATGTGGCAAAAATGTAGAAACAGGGATAACTTTGAAAAGTATAAGGAGGCAAGAAAAGATGTAAAAAAAGGTCGTTAGTAAAGCTAAATACAAATCATTTAATATTTTGTATGATAGATTAGATACAAAAGAAGGGAAAAGTGATATATTTAAACTTACTAAAGCTACAGAAAGGAAGAGTAAGGACTTAGGAAATGTAAAATGCATAAAAAATGAGAATGATATTGTCTTGGTTAAGGACGAAGAATTTAAAGAAATATGGCAAAGTTACTTTAGTAAGTTGTTTAAATGAAAACCAAATAGAAGACTTAAACTTAGAATTATCAAATGAGGAAAAGATTAAAAATATGAGATTTATTCGCAAAATTAGAGTTAACGAAGTTATGTTTGCACTAAAAAAGATGAAAAATGGGAAAGCTATGAGACCAAATAACATCCCAATTGAAGTTTGGAAATGCTTAGGTGATAACTGAATTATATGGTTAACTAATTTATTTAATATAATTATAAAAACTAAGAAAATGTCAGATGAATGGAGGAAAAACACTTTAATACCTATATACAAAAATAAAGGAGATTAAATTGTAATAACTATCGTGGAATTGAACTTATGATTCATACGATGAAACTATGGGAAAAGGTAGTTGAACAAAGATTAAGGTTAGAAACGAAGGTCTCAGAAAATCAATTTGGTTTTATGCCTGGGAGATCTGCCACAGAAGTTATATATCTTTTAAGAAGATTAATGGAGAAGTTTAGGGAAAAGAAGAGGGATTTGCATATGATATTTATTGACCTTGAGAAAGCATATGATAGGATACCTAGGGAAGTTCTATGGTGGGTTTTAGAAAAAAAGGATGCATGTAGTAGGCATATCAATGTCATTAAGGATATGTACGGGAAACCCGAATTAACCGAATTAACCGACCAATTTCGGTCGGTTTGGTTCGGTCAAGAAATAGGGTCGGTTCGGTTCGGTTACGATTTTACCAATTTTCGGTTAATCGGTTATCAGTTCGGTTAATATGAATTATCAATTCGGTTAACCGAATTAACCGAATTGATAATTAATGATTCTAGTGATTCTACTCTTATAGTTTAATACCAAAATATCTTTTTTATTAATAAAATTAATAGATGAGATGCTTAATTAAGCTCGAATTAGTAAAAAAGTTATAATTATATTCTGTTTTTAATAATTAATTTCAAATTATTTCGGTTAAATTCGGTTAACCGAATTACCCGAAAGGTAATTCGGTCGGGTTCGGTTCGGTGAGCTTCCTTTGTTCGGTCGGTTTGGTTATCAGAAATCATTAACCGAAAATTTCGGTTAATTCGGTTAATTAACCGAATTTGGCCGAACCGACCGTTTGCTCACCCCTAGTAAGGACTATAGATGGAGAAACTAGAGAATTTCCAATTACCATAGGTGTACATCAAGGATTTGCTTTGAGTCCTCATTTTTTGCTTTAGTGATGGACCAACTGACTAAGAGTATTCAAAAGGAGGTTCCATGGTGTATGTTGTTTGCAGATGATATTGTATTAATTGATTAAACTAGGGACAGAGTAGAGGCCGAGTTAGAATTATGGAGAGAAGCTTTAGAATCTACAGGCTTTAGGATAAGTAGAAATAAGACAGAATATATGAAATTTAATTTTTTGTAATGATAGAAGAAATATTTGAGACAAAGTTAAACTTGATGATAAAGAAATAAATAGCACTTGTAGATTTCGATACCTTGGATCTATTATGCAAGTTGAAGGAGAAATTGAAGATGATGTAATGCATAGAATTAAAGCAGATTGGGTAAAATGGAGAAGTACTTCAAGTGTGCTCTGTGATCGTAGAATACAATTAAAATTGAAAGGGAAGTTTTATAGGACAGCTATAAGACCAGTTATGCTATATGGATCGGAATGTTGGGCGACGAAGAAACATAATATCCAAAAAGTAAAAATTGTCGAGATGAGAATGCTTAGATGGATGATTGGTATAACATTGAAAGATAAATTAAAGAATGAACATATTCACAGGAAGTTGGGTGTAGCTCCTATAAAAGATAAGATAAGGGAGGGACAACTCAGATGGTATGGACACTTGCAACGTAGGCCACATAGTGCACCAGTGAGGAAGAGTGAGTTAGTTACTTTGGGGGCATTAGAAGGGGTAGGGATAGACCTAAAATAACTTGGGAGGAGATAGTAAGTAAGGATTTAATATCCCTAAATCTTTCAAAATAAATGGTACATGATCGCATAAATTGGCGAAAAAAGATTCAGATAACTGACCCCACCTAGTGGGACTTAAGGCTTGGTTTTGTTGTTGTTGTTGTTGTTGTTGTTTTCAAGTTTCTTTTCAATGAGTTTTTCAAGATGGGTTTGTGGTTCTCTCACCAAAAAATCAACTTTTCAAAGTAAAAAAAAAAATGGTTCGGAAAGTGCGCCACCTTGCTCAACTTGATGTTCGAATGGCATTTTTCAAAATAGTCACCTATGAAGTTGCTTGAGGGTGGAAATGTGTTTTGTTTTTCAACTTTAACTTGGTTTTTCAAGATATTGTTTATTGCAGAAAGTTCACTGAGAAATCAAAGTTTTCAAACAAAATGAAGACTTTTCAACTAAAGAGTTCAAATGTTTTCAGGAGATTTGAAAATCATCAAAATGTTTTCAAAGTTCTAATTTGAAAATGTTTTGATAGGCAGTCTACATTAGTAGATTCAGCCATATCAACCAAAATACAAAACAAAACAAAAAATTATTTCTTTCCTCTTCTCTCTTTCTTTGTAAGTTTTGTGTGTTTGTTTGTTTGTTTGGAAGGGCCTAAAGTAGTAGGGTCTTCATGACGTTAAGTCCTCGCATAGATTTTACAATAGCCTCTTCAAGAGGGTGTTTGGGTATGAAAGGGTTTCTGCAAAAAATATCAAGAGGGAGAAGTATGTTGCAGGTGGTCAATTGGCCGATGTTGCACTTAATTCTCCATGATTTTCAAATGAACTTTTTTCAAAAAAAAATTGTTTTTTTTCCCTCAAGGGAGAGACACAAACACACACACAACGTAAGTACAGTAATTATTCATGGAATGGGTGTTGTAGGGTGCTAGTCCTTTAAATTTCATCAAAAAAGAATCAAAGCTACCTTCCCTAGTCATAATTGTATTACCCAACCTAAATATCTTCTAAAATATTTTCCTTTATTTTGCCTTTCAAAACTAAAATAAAGTGGCGACTCCGTTTCTAAAATAAAAAAGGTGAGTTTGATAATCAATGGTTTGATTATCTACTACTTGGTTTTAAAATGGTCACCAAACTAGTTGGCAACCAAACAGGCCACCCAAGCCTAGTGTCAACAAGTTTATATTGTGTAATAAGTACGTTGGTAATATTTGCAATTATTTGCTTCAGTAGTACTATTGGGGTATAACTGTACAAGTATGCAACTTTTGTGTATTTTATTAGACTTATAAAATTTGAATTTGGAATTCAAGACCAGTTTTCCTCTCTCTCTCGCGCAGCCCTCTTCCCCCTCTCCTCCTTCCCCCTCCTCCCTTCCTCTTGTTTCTCCTTCTTCCCTTCTCTCTGTTTCTCTCTCTGTGTTCTGTTTCTGACTTTCTGTTCTGTACTGTAACAGTTTCACTCTCCTTTAAACCCTCTCTAATCTATTCTATTGCTGTATCTGTCCATCAATTTGGTGTCAAAGCCACTTTGATTCCATTCTACAACCTTCCCCTGCTGAAATTTTCATGTTTCATTCCCCAAAACATGCACAAAGAACCCAACCTTCTTGATCCAATTGTCTTTTACGATTATAATTGTTGCCATAGACCAAAGAATTTGCAGATATCCATACAAAACACAGATACACGATTGTGCTAGCACTGTTCAACATCTGCAATTTTACCACCAAATTACAACAGCTGCCACTGATTTTCAAACAACCCTTTGCCAGAAGATTTTTGCAATCAATATTTTTTGAATAGAAGATAATTTTATTAAAGCAAAAAACAAATTACAACATAGATGACAAGGATTTCTCCATGGATAACAACTTCACAAAAGATACAAAAAACTATAAACTACTAAAGAAACCAGGAACAGTAATACAAGTATCATTTACAAGAATGCTGCCCGCCAATCTCTCGTGAGGTCAAAGAGCGGTAATCCCCAAAAAAAATCCAAGAAAGTGAACCCAAAGGGATGTGAGGAAATTTGCTTTATCTCAAAGTAAGCATGTATAGGTTGAGCGACCTTCAACAAAATCCAAGCATTCCTCTCAAACCACAGGGTCCAAAGGATGACGAAGACAGCCACAAACAAAAGACCCTCCTCAACATTTCACCTACACTCAACAAGGTTTGGTTTGTTGTTGTTGTATTCAACAAAGTGTGCCCCTGTGCACCCCCTGAAGCTTCTTCAGCTGACAACCCTCGAAAATCCATTTTTATCAGAGTTTTCTTGACATGCTGCCACCACCAGTGGACGCACCACCCCTCAATTCCACCAGTAGCTGGAAGACAATTGGTGGAGGACCCTAGCCCAGCGGCTCATGAACCCCTCACACTGGCAACATGTGAGTGAAAAGCTGCCAGCACCTTCTGCAGCTTCTCAGAATTGCGAGAAATTGGTTCCAGCTATGAGATTGAGTTTCTTCCAGAACTTTTGAAGCTGTCAGACAGAAAACTGATTGATCATGTTCAATTCACATTTGACTTATATTTTGTGAGAAATTTGCTGCCTTTGTACCATTGACACTTCATAGTCAGAACCAGTGCTGCAACACCCTATTTCACGTTTATTATCTGCAAAAGATTGAAGTGAAATATTTGAAGAATCTCCTGAGACTACAAAAGTCAGCGTAAAGATCTTTCCCCTATGCTCAGAGGGGCCTTGGATTTGGATTTTTATTGGATTTGGATTATTAAAATTTGTCCAAATCCACCCAAACCCAAAGATCCGAAATCCATGCTCCCAAATGCAACACTCAGTAAATTTGCATGAACTTACGTCACTTGGACTCCACAGAAATTGATCTAAAATTACTTATCTAATTGATACTTGTCTGAATTTGCATCAGCCAATATGCTCTCTCTTATTGAAAAAAAGATGGGGAGTCAATTTGACATATCTAGTTCCCACCTAGTTGGCAATTCTCAACAATTGATAAAACCTAGAGGTCCTTGTGCTTTTCACAGCTGTTCAAGTCCTCATTTTCCCTTAGATTGGTTGGAAGACATGAAGAATTATTTAAGTTGGTATAGATCATATGACCACACTTATTTGTTGGCAAAGCAATAATGCAAAAATTTGGAAGGAACAGAAATTATCTGGGAGAACCACATAATACCATTTGGTTTGAAATGAGACACATTCGAAGAGAGAAATATGCCCCATATTTTAATAAGGAGCAACTAGTAGACCAATTGTGTTGTCTTAGGCAACTTTCTCCTACCGCCCCTGATTATTACCTTAAATTTAGAGACCTCATGTATCAATGTGTTATTCATAAGGAACCTAGAGGTGATGTTCCAGAAAGGTTGAGAAATGAAATTAGAAAGCAGATTATTTTGCAAAACTTAAAATGTCCCACCACTCTATTTGAGGCATACTGCATAGCTTTGAAAGGTGAGAGATTTCTCCAACAATCCACTCATAACACCACTTCTAACGTTATAGAGCTTCATCGTCCTAAATCAATTTAAGTGGTCAAGAGGTAGTCATAGCCCCACCCAGCATGTTCAAGAGAAAAATCAAATTGTTGAGGACAAACAATCAAATATTAGTAGAGCTCATTCAAATTTTTTCTATAATTGAGTCTTGTGACTATAAAGGGCATGATTTTTTTATTCTTGAATACAAGTCATGCATCTTTGGTGCTTTAATGCCAGAGATGGACCTTGACTTGTCACCAGACTTGATTTTGAGACTTGTGATGAACTTCAAGATGAGTTGTTGTCGATGACCCTGTTCTTCAACCTCAATTGTCCATTTCTAACCCAAAGAATGAGCAACAATTAGCTGCTTCATAATATGTTGGAAATTCTTTAATCATGGAACCTACTGTTGAAAACCCCCCCTTGAGATGATTTCTCCTCCATCCAGTAAATATTTGCCTCCACCCCTAGCCTTTTTCTCTTTGAACATCTTCTTTAACCAAATCTTGTGAAACATTTTCCATCTTCCTAGAATATGGACTGAGTTTGTATTTGCTTGAGTTGCCAATAGATTTGGATATTAAATTGATATCTTGTATGGAGGACTTGCTATTTTATTGAAGGACATTAGAGCCTTCTGTGCTACTTCTAGTTGGAGGATCTCTTAGATACTCCCCAAGGTGAATGAGATAATGCAGTTTGTGTCACTTCTTGAATTTCCTAGATATTTGACCTTGTTCCTGCTCATGGAGTTAATGCTACTATGCCATTTTAGAACTTGAGGTCAAATTTTCTCTAACAAGGGAAGTTTGATGGAGGATCACCAATGGAGAACTTTTCAGAATCTTTAGTGAAGCTATAGCTTTATAAAATAAGATTTTAAATTTGAAAATATTTAATTATTTTAAAAGTTCATAAGTTAGGTTTATTTTGTGTATTTTAAGTTTGCGATTATTTTGTAATTATTATTTTTAGTTGTATTTTGGGTGTATGAGTACCTTTTTTGTTCATTGTATTGGAGTTATTAGATTTGAGTTCAGAATACAACACCTGTTTCCCTCTCTCTCTCTCTCTCATGTAGCCCTTCTCCATCTCTTCTTCTTCCTTCTTATTCCTACTCCCTTCTTCCCCTTCTTCCCTACTCTTTTTCTGTTTCTCTCTGTTATGTTTCTGACTTCCTGTTCTGTCCTGCAGCAATTTATCTCTTCTTCTCCCTTTTTCTTTCTTCTTCTTTTCTTCTCCTTCTTCTATTTCTCTCCCTTAACCCTCTCTGTTTTTTTGTCTATTGCTATACCTGTCCAACATTAGTTTCTTCCAAAGAATGGTGTTTCTTTTTTATAAGTAATAAGTTTATTGATATAAAAAATGAACACCAAGTCCACAAGGGGTGTACATGGGATAAACAAATCAAAAACAGAAATTACAAGAAACTAGTAAATCAAAAACAGAAGAAAATGATTGGTTTCACAAAGTAGCCAACCAATCCATCAAAGTTGTAAAGAAAAATAGCTTCAGGTCCAAAATGGATCTTTCCTTATCTTCAAAACACCTACTATTTCTCTCCCTCCAAAGACACCACAATAAACAATGACAAACTATCAACCAAATAAACCCATTTCGATAACGACCAAATCTGCCTTGCCAACATGCTAGAAGTCCCACTACAGATTGCAGCATAACCCAGCTCACTCCAAACAAACCCAACACCATAACCCACAAGTCCATTGCAAAGGGACAATGAATAAAAAGATGATCGACCGTCTCATTATTACACTTGCACATGTAGCACCAATCCAATATCCAAACCTTTCTTTTTCGTAAATTGTCAATCGTTAAGCATTTCCCTAAAGCAGCAGTCCAAACGAAAAAAGCTACTCTAGATGGAATTTTCTGTTTCCAAATACTTTTCCAAGGAAAGCCACAATCTATGGAGCCCATTAAAATACCATAATAACCTTTAACCAAGAAGCCCTTCTCTCTATCAGATTTCCAGCACATCTTATTTTCACCAAACCCCTTCACTGATGCACCGTATATGGTATCCATAAAACCAGTCAAGGCCTCTAATGAAACTTACATCCCAAAACAAGACTCCATTATCCAACTTCATAAGCTCAGCCACGCTAGCTTCTGCAAGAGACATCTCACCACACCAATGATCTTGCCAAAATTTCACCTCAGTCCCATTTCCAATATCATATAGAACGTGGCAAGAAAAAGAAGGCCATCCTCGACTAATATTTTTCCCCAAACCAAATGGAATTTTGGAGCTTTGGACTCTTCCATTTGAGTAGAACTTGTGAGTTGCACGATTCAACCAGCCTACTGTATCTTGAGGGACATAATTCAAGAGGTGATATGTTGCACCACTTCATGAGCTAAAGTCTAAAACCGTAAAGAGGTTGAGTCTTCTTAAAGAGAATATTTCCACTTCTCAGCCTAACTACATCTGTGCTTCTATCTAATCTCTCAGTTATCTATTTTCATATATTCATACATATTCCTTTGTCTTTATTGTATTCTCTCTTTTTGCGTTTCTATTTTGGTTAGGAGGATTTCTTATTCTTCTTGTACATTTCCTATATCAATATAGTTTTTTTCTCTATCAAAAATCCTTCCAATGAATAGGCCAACTGTTCTTTTATACAACTGGATACAAAATCAAAAATAAACTTTTCAAAGGGGCAGCTGTACAACACAAATCTTCATAAGACACCACCTTCTCCCTAATACCAACTTAAAATCTCATAGACGTCTAAAAGGAATCCTAACTACTCCAATTTTGGATAAGAAAAAATAGTAACCATCCACAAGGGTACAGCAGGGAGAGGACAAGAAGTCATCCCAACTACTCCTAATTGCCCACTAAACTCCAAAGACCCAATCCCATATGGGCCATGAACTGCAAGAATGATCACCCATCCCTCAACATTGACAACCCTCCTCCATAGGTTATCTTTTTCAATAATGAACCTCCATACTTAAAATTCACAACCCTCCTCCATAGACCATCTTGTTCAGTAGCAAACCACCACAACGACTTCCCCAAAAGAGCTCAGTTAAATACCATGAAGCTCCAAAGACCTAATTCCTGTGCTTAACTGCTCACAAAATATCGTCTCACTTCGCTAAACAGAAGTTTGTTTCACTTTCACTATCCTTACCATTCCAAAGAAATTCCTTTTTGTTTTTTTCCCACCTTCAAGACACATGCCAGGATAAGGAAAAGGATAAAATATATACTGGCAAGCTTGAAAGAGAGTCTCTGCTGAGAATTTATATAGCCCCATTGGACAAATACAAATGCTGCCAACCTGCCTTCTTCCTTTTTGTTCTCTCACCAGTTGCTTCAATAGAAGCCCCTGAAGGTAAGTGTAAATATAACTTTGGGAGCAAAGTAACTTTATGTTCCAAAAAAGCTACAGCATCTTCAACATTACCTGTTTCCCCAACTGGAGCACCACCCTCCTAGATAACAATTTGAACCAAAAACAAACTGAAAACAAATTTGCACACAAAAAAAATCAACTGCTCCACACCATCATCACAAAATAACAGTGTCGTGAACAAATAACAAATAAGTAGTTGGCATCTGGTTGCCACCATTACACACCAAAAATCCTTTTGAGTACACCACCTTCATAAGATTTGTAAACTAAACTACTAAATGCTTCCAACATCATGACAAGCAAAAAAAACACAGACAACAGATCCCCTTGCCTAACACACACAGAACCCCACAAAATCCAACATGAAACCATTAGTCAAAAGAGGAAACCTACAATTGAATCCTTGCTAAACATTTGCTCCCAAATACTATTCTTCATAAAAAGTATAGCAAAATTTTTAATTCATCTGATCATTCAGCAATCCCAGGGTACTTAGTTGCAATTGAGGGGCAGTACACTAATTGACTAATAATACTGAGTCCAAATTTTGCTTCTGTCCACATGTGGATTGAGAATCTGAAATATTCTTTTCTAGAAATAAAGCAGAAAAAACCAGCATTTACAATTACAATAAAATCCATAATTCCAAAAGGAAACCTATTCTGCATTATAAATTTTCATTTAATAATCAATCAATACATAAGGGCATTTCAGAGATTGTTGGGCCTGTCCACATTCTCTAGAGGCATTTCTAATGATTGATTTTAGAGTATTTGGGAGGCATGAGAAGGTAAGGCCATTGTGGTGGTGTGCAGTGTTTGCAGTTTTATTCGATCTTCGGCTGGAGAAGAATGCTTGGGTTTTTCCAAGATTGTGGTTCATCTATAGATTTGAATTGGGGGAGGATTGTTCTTTTTCACTACATGCTGTTTCGGCGATACAACCTTTTCTGATATCCAGTGCAATTGGTTGTGTTAGAGAATTCTTCCCTATGGCATAGAGTTGTAAAAATTAGATATGGATTAGTTGAGAACGGGTGGGATACCAATTTGAGATTTAGATGTTCTTCAGAGAGTTCATGGAAAGCTATCTCTCAGATTTATCTCATTTTCATTCCCCATATTAAATTCCTATTGGTAGGGGTTGTAATATCCACTTTTCGAAAGATCCTTGGTTGGGGAATGTAGTTTTGTCCACCTCTATTCCTCACCTCTTTCACTTGAGCTTGGGCAAGATCCATTTCCTCTTTTGTTGCTGATCTAGGTGGTCCTATGCCTTCTTGGGATATTCACTTTTGAAGGTCATTGAATGATAAGGATTTGGTAGAGTTATCTTCTTTCTAATCTTGTTGAATAACTGTTGGTTTTCTTTGGAGGAGGATCATTGGTCTTGGTCTTTGGATCCTTCAGGGGTTTATTCTTACAAATATTTTCGTGCATTTCTGACTAAATCTAATTCTTCTTTTCCTCTCTATGAATCCAAATGGAAGGCCAAAGTCCCCTCTAAAATCAAGGCTTTCATTTGGTTGGTTGTGCTTGATAGAAATAAATACCAATAAGTTGTTGCAAATCAGGAGACATTTGAAGGCTCTCTCTACATATGTTTGTGTACTTTGTTTTAATTGTTCAGAATCTGCAATGCATCTTTTTATACAACTTGATTAATATGCTTAGATAGAGGGTACGGAGTAAGTTTATTTGGTTTGTTAGGTAAGTGTTGCGTGAGTTTGAGAGGTAGTGGAGTACTTTCTGGAAGTTTCTTTTTGTTGGTTTTGGTAGCAAAAAGGAAAGGGCAGCACTCTGGAAACGTGCTTTCTTTGCAATATTTTGGGGGTTGTGGATGGCGCATAATGCGCGTATTTTTTCAGGGAAGAAGTTGTCATATTTGCTGGTTTGGGAGAAGATACATTATTTGACTTCTCTTTGATGTGTGGGTCATAGCCTCATAGGAATTTTAAGGGGGTGAGCTTTTCAGATATTCAACGCAACTGGCAGCATTTTTTTTATTGTTAGGTTGCGCTGGCTTTATTTGTGCTTTTTGGTTTTCAATTTTTCTATATTTTTTTGCTTGGATTTTTACATCCTTGACTAAGGAGATGTCTTATTCTCCTGGTTGTAAATTCTTAATCTACCAATAAAATTCTTCTTTCTATATCAAAAAGTTTTGGTTCTCTTTTTGTATTAGCTTCTTTTGTCTTTAATTTTATTTTTATTTTGTTTTGTTTTTTGAGGATTTCACATCCTCTTTGTATATTCTTCTTTCTTAATGAACCTCCTTTTTTTTTTATCTCCTTTTTTTTATATCCCCAAAATGAAAAAAAAATAATAATAATCTACAAGGGACCTTTGACCAACAGTAAATTGATTTAACAACACATGCTAACACCATCCCAGTGTCATTGTACAGTAGTTGGAAGCCCTTTTAGGTCCTAACAACCTTTCATATCTTCTATATTGACAAACAGTGACATGACACACTCAATATTTGGCCCTAACTATGATAGAATAGCAAAATTGATAACCAAACAAAACCATTAACATAGGCTATGTCAGGTTATGGTTATAAATTATCTTCCTAACATTTTAAATTTTCTAGATGAAGATGCTCTAACTCAATTGCATAATAAACAATGTCCATTTTTCATTAAATATTGTCAAAATTCAACATTTCCAAGGTGTCATAGTAGGTAACCAAGTCATGCTGACTCATAGACCTTTAGAATGAAGGCAAACTCCCAAATCAACTCCCCACAACTCAGAACCAATTGTTCTACAATGCCAATTCCAAAGGCTTCTTCAATACAGTTGTTATAGTGTCATCTAAACAAAAGGTTTTGGTTAGTTCTCTTCGCACAAGGAAAAACAGATTTAAAGGGACTGATGAGGTAGTTTGGTTTGGTTAGTATTATCTATTAAGCTAAACCTTGATGCGCTCACAAATTATTGCATCCCTCATCCTCTTCTTGCTTATTCTGCAAACATTTCAATCACAAACATGTAGAGTTTTGTATGAATTTACTTCTTCACACTTCAAACCTAAACAAAACTAAAAGCCCAAAGAATTTTCAATGATCTCTCCCTCTACACGAAAAAATTCATACCAATGTTAATCCACAAACTGATGAAATGAGCAGCTAAATAATGTCCAATTCAGGTAATAATTCACCGGCACATATTTGATATGCTATCAAAAATATCAATTCATGCCAAAATTCTACAACAACCCTATAAACAATAAAAAAATAAACAAAGTAGAACTAAAACCAAAAAAAAAAACTGAAAATTATCAAGTAAAACATTGAATTTGACAGGGACGTACCGGCACATATTTAAATCTCCGACGAGGCGGCTCTTCGGTTGCGGCAGTGGTGGCAACGGCAGAGGCAGCGTCCTTGCCGGAGCTTTTGTCGCCGTTACTGTTGTTGCTGCTTTGGGAGATTGGGGTCCACTTGTAGAGGAGGAGATGAGAGCCGTTATTACCGTTAGTCCCGTTGTTAGTTTGGGAGAGATTGTTGGCCACGGCGGCCGCGGCGGCGGCGGCGGCACCGGATGGCGATACGTGGACCCATTTCTTCTTCCATTTCCTTACTGGACCGTTGAACACGGTGGCCGGACCGTACCGAGTTGAGGACCGGCCGAGTCGGGCCCCCACTCCCTCCATGTCCCTCCGCTCAAATCGGCGGCAACCGAGTGGTGGATCGGATCGTGACTCGCCTCGATCCCGATCCTTGTAAAAAGTCCCTCTCTCTCTAACTTTGTCTATGCTCTTTAAGTAAGGAAATGATTAGGTATTCTTAGCGCGGGGTTGGTTGGTTCTCTGATCAATCGGGACCGTCCAAAAGCGGGCCCGTAAAAGATCTGAATTTGCAAAAATTACACACAAAATATTTATTATTACTGGTCCTAAGTACGGACTTAGGCTGCAAACCTACTTCGTACCTGTCCTATTTTTAATTTTTAAAATTATTATGAAAAAATAAATAAGAGTTGAAGGCAATTTATTTTGATTAGAAGAGTAGTGTGAATAGTAAGACGTCTCACACGTTTATTATTTATTATTTTTCCTACTAATGGTAGTTATAATTTACATATGTTATTAGGGAATAAAGATTATGTGGTAACCACTTATTTTAACTAATGGACATTACCTCCTTTTCATTAATCATTTCATGTCTTTTTTTTTTTTTTTTTGATCTTATATAAGTTAATAACTTAATGTTGAGTTTAATATCGGAGTCTCTTTTAGGCTACATCAGTTGTCATCTATTCTCGAATTTTACAATTACCTTTTTTGTTCGAAAGTATATTGCATTTACTGTTAATTTTCTTTTATTATCACAAGGTTCAGATTAAGTCATCAAATAGATATCTTTGTGCCTCATGTACAGTGTTCATTAAATGGGTCAATACTTGTCGAGCAGTGTTTTTTTTTATTGTCTCATGAGTACGCTCATTAAATGGGTATTTGGAATTTCATGAATGGTATTAATTAGATGTGCTAATTTTTATTTTTATTTTTTGCATAGTAGCATATGTTTCTTGTTGCCTTATGAATGGTATTCATCAAATGGGCATTTTTAGGTCTCGTGACCGGTACTCATCAAATGGACCAATACTTTGTTGAGCACTGCCCGTTTCTTGTTGTCCATGAGCGGTTTTCATCAAATGGATATTTTTAGTCTCATGAGTGGTGCTCATCAAATGGGTAAATATTTTGTTAAGCAATGTATGCCTCTTGTTTCCTCATAATTAGAGGCGCTCATTAAATGACCATTTTTGGGTCTCATGAGTGATGTTCATCATATAAGCCAATACTATGCCAAGTAGTGCCCGTTTCATATTGTCTTATAAACGGTGCTCAACAAATGAGCTTTTTTCAAACATTATGAGCAGTGCTCATCAAATAGCTCAATACTTTGCTGAATACTAGTACTCATTTCCTTATTGTCTCATGAGTGGTACTCATCAAATAATCATTTTTTAGCCTTATGAGCAATGTTCATCAAGCTAATACTTCTCCGAGCAGTGCCCATTTCTTATTACTTAATTATTGGTGTGTTAGGACCGGAAGAGCCCATGGGTGGGCTTGATACACATGGGTAAACACCAACTTGACCCAAAAGCTTAAGCTTATTGGGTTTTGAGCCCAACCATGTATATAAGCACCCATCATCTACTATAATTTTTCAATGTGGGACAACTCACAAGTGGAATTCTCAACAATCTCCCCCTCACTTGTGAGTTCCAACCGCCCCCCTTTGAACGGAAATCGTCTTCCTTTTGGGAGTAAGCCCAATTTTCCAACAGTTGCTCAAGTGGGTCTTACCACTGAAGCCTTATGTGCGTCGGATTGCATTCCACATGCCTCCAAACCAATCCTACCTCTCACGTCTTGACCTTATTCAGATCCATCTGCAGCCTAGATGATTCTTATTGGCCTCAATCACACACTTGGTCTATTAGAGATGGAGCTAGAAGACAGCCAAGAGATGACGCGTTGCTGAGTCAGAAAACGCGTGGAATTATATCTCAATTAATCTCTTCATTTCAAACTTCCAATTGTGATTAATTTGATTGATTTGTATTTAATTATGATGTAAATTCCAAGCCTAGATAAAGAGGGCTGTGGAAAGTGTATCATATAGCACAGAACAGTGCAAAGAGAGCAGAGAAGCTCAGGAGAGCTGAGAGGAAGAAGGGAGGAAGAGAGAGAGAGAGAGAGAGAGAGAGAATTGTAATATTTTTCGACGAGTTAGTGAATTTTGGTGTGTGCTCCATGGACGTAGGTCGTTATTGACTGAACCACATAAAATCTTGGTGTCACTTTGATCTGAATGCTCACAGGTTCCTAACAAGTGGTATCAGAGCTCGGTTGGAGTAGAAAAGCCAAATCAGAAGTGATCTCGAAATTCAGAGCTTTGTCCAATAGATCAAAACTGCTTTTTGAGGCCACCATTGCATTAAGCTTGCCGAGACGAAGAGAAGGGTGCAATCCGGAGCTCGAAAGGAATTCTGCGGAAGGTACACGCGCCTACATGCGCCTTGCCAGATCAAGAGGTCTCTCCACGCGTCGTACGCGTCTTCTTCGCTCGATTGGCCTCAACCTGACCCGCTGATAACCCGACCCGGACACAGACTCATCTTGGGTTGATTTGAGATCCGATTCCTGACCCGGGTCTGACCTCTGGATCAGCGCCACATCAGCGCCCACGCTATATCACGCGCCAGCAGGGCCATGCCACGTCGGCGGAGGCGCCACGTCATCAATGGGCCCACCCTGCCACGTCATCATTGGGTACCACTTCTACCACATCAGCAGAGGTGACACGTCAGCAGGTGCACACGTCAGCAGGTGCACACGTCAGCTGCCACGTCAGCAAGCTTGACCAAGTTTGACCAGTTTGATTGAGCTTTTCGGGGTCGTTTTAGGTCCTTTTTTCGAGCGACTTGAACCATTTCTAGGGTTTTTGATTGTTTCGAACCCAACCGAGCTATCCATTTGAGCTAATTCCATCTCTAGATCAGCAAATTGAGATGTCGAATGAAAAGAGCTCAAAAATTGAATTTTGTTCAACGGGAACAATTTCGATTTCTGGAAGATGCAGATAGAAGACTATTTGTTTGGGAAGGAATTGCACTTACCGTTGAAGGGTAAGCCAACATCCATAAACGAGGACGAGTAAGAGTTGTTTGATCGAAAGGCCCTCGGGGCCATCAGAATGACGTTGTCGAAATTTGTGGCATTTAATATCAAACATATAACATCCACCAAGTCTCTAATGGATACGCTCTCTAATATATACGAGCAGCCTTCAGCCGCAAACAAGGTATATCTTATGAAAATATTATTTATGATGAACATGTCTGCAGGTGAGAGTTTCAATAGGCATCTGAATAACTTCAATGAGTTGTCTGATCAACTAGCCTCAGTCGGGATAACGTTTGATAATGAGATTCGAACTCTACTGATTCTCAGTCAGTTGCGTGAAAATTGGAATGGTGTCGTCACTGCCATCAGTAGAAGCTTGTATACAATGAGGTCATTAGCATGATTTTGATGGAGGAAATAAGAATGCAGCCGAACCATAGCTCCAATTCGAGTTCAGCCTTGAACATGGAGAGTCGAGGCAGAGGAAATAGGCATGGACGATCAAACAACTGCTACAGATCTAGGCCTAGACGGTCTCAATCCGGAAATCCCAGAGGTACTCAGGACACAGGTTCCCAAAGCACAAAAGTTATTGAGTGTTGGAACTATGGAAAGACTGGTCATTTCAGAAACCAGTGCAAGAGTTAGAAGAAAGAATTCGAGACGAGGGCAAAGACAGAAGCAAATATTACTTCCGAGAATGATAAGATATTGATCTGCTTTTTGGAGAGCAAGCAGGAGTCTTGGGTCTTAGACTCCGGAGCCTCATTTCATGCCACATGCTGCAGAGATTGCCTAGAAGAGTATACACCAAGTAATTTTGGTAAGGTGTACCTTGGCAACGATCAACCTTGCAACGTAATCGGCAAGGGAGTTGTGAAGATCAATATAAACGAGTCAGTATGGAAGCTGAAGGATGTCAGGTCTATTCCAGACCTGAGAAAGAATTTGATCTCATTTGGTCAGCTGGCAGATGAGGGATACACGACGAAATTCATTGGTGATGAATGGAAAGTCTCAAAGGGTGTACTAACGATTGCACGAGGTAAGAAAAGCGGAACACTTTTTCTAACCTCTAATGCCTTCATGTCTATTTTAGTTGTTGCAAGAAATGACGACAGCAACATCTAGCACCAACGACTTGGTCACATCAGTGAGAAGGGACTCACGGTGATGCACTTAAAGGAAAAATTGAGTGGTCTATAGTTAGTGCAGGTTGACATGTGTGAGGATTGTATAGTCAGGAAACAGAAGAGGGTTAGTTTCCAGATAAACACTTGTGCCCCAAAGAAGAAGGGAATAGAACTGGTCCACTCAGAATGTGTTGGGACACATCAGCAGAATGCCGAGAATTCTCAAGTGGAGGAACCAGTGGACGTCGCACCACCATCTTCTACTCCAGCACCGGAGCTTAGGAGATCTACTCGGTCCCATACACCAGATAGAAGGTATATTGATTACTTACTTCCTACAAATGGAGGAGAGCCCGAATGCTATGATACAGCATGTCAGGTGGCAGATACGAGCAAGTGGGAGCTTGCGATTAAGGATGAGATGAAGTTCCTCACCTCCAACAGAACGTGGAAGTTGCCTAAAAGCCTTCAAAACAAGTGGGTATATAGAATTGAAGAGGAGCATGACGGCTCTAGAAGGTACAAGCCTCGGTTGGTAGTCAAAGACTTCGAGCAGAAGGACAGGATTGACTACACCGGCATTTTTACACCAGTTGTGAAGATGACAACCATCAGATTAGTCCGCAGGAATCAAGCAGACAGGAAGATGGTGACTACAGAGAAGCTGAAGTTATGTTCAACTTCAGTTGGTCTTCATGCTTGAAGACACATATTATGAGCACATCATTTATTCATGATACTCTGGTTGAGAAGGTGTCTCTGTCTCCAAGTGGGAGATTGTTAGAGATGGAGCCAGAAGACAGTCAGGAGATGACGCGTTGCTGAGTCTGAAAACACGTGGAATATATCTTAATTAATCTCTTCATTTTAAACTTCCAATTGTGATTAATTTGATTGATTTGTATTTAATTATGATGTAACTTCTAAGCCTATATAAAGAGAGCTGTGGAAAGTGTATCATATAGCGCAGAACAGTGCAGAGAGAGCAGAGAAGCTCAGGAGAGCTGGGAAGAAGAAGGGAGGAAGAGAGAGAGAGAGAATTGTAATATTTTCCAGCGAGTTAGTGAATTTTGGTGTGTGCTCCGTGGACGTAGGTCGTTATTGACTGAACCACGTAAAATCTTGGTATCACTTTGATCTAGATGCTCACAAGTTCCTAACATGGTCCTCCAACTGTTAGCACGTCACGAGAATTAACTTCACGTCTCGACTTTTTTACGATGTCGCTCACTCAGAGTTATGAATCGTCGGCCCTAATACCACTTGTTAGGACTGGAGGAGCCCATGGGTGGGCTTGATACACATGGGTGAACACCAACTTGACTCAAAAGCTCATGTCTATTGGCTCTTGGGCCCAACCATGTATATAAGCACCCATCATCCACTCTAATTTTTCAATGTGGGACAACTCACAAATGGAATTCTCAACATGGTGCTCATCAAATGAGTTTTTTTTTTTTTGCCTCATAAATGATACTCATCAAATGAGCAAAAATTTTACTGAGCAAAGCTCGTCTTTTGTTGTCTCATAAGTGGTGCTAGTCAGATGGACATTTTTAGGCCTCATGAGTGGTGCTTATCAAATGGGCCATTTATTTTTATTTATTTTTTGCGGAGCAGTGCTCATCACTTATTGCCTCATGAGTGATGCTCATCAAATGGACATTTATAATTTATTGTGTAGATGAATCTCTATTATTTCCTTGGTAAAAAGGGACCAGAAGATCTAACTAAGGTTTCCCTTATGAAGGGCTTGTTGCGAACTTCTTTCACTAGTTTTTCTAGTAATCAATTTTCTTGAGTTTTTCTTCAAATTCTTAAGAGCATTGCTTATTAACACTAACATTGTTAGCTCCTTCTACTTTCTTTGTTGGCTATGAAATTTTTAGGGTTATTTCATATGGTACAACCACTAGATGTCATTTCTGCTTGAATAATCCCCCCGAGTCATGTTTCATGAATCTTTGTTTGTTTGTTTGTTTTTTTTTTTTTTTTTTTTTGGGGTTTTAAGATCATACTAAACATGTTCTCCACCCTCCCTTGTAAGGTTAGAAATTAGTTTAAATGCACAATTTGCAATGAATTGTCTAGTGGTGGGGAGTGAACTGACTGGGGAAATTGATCCCCAACAATGGGTTTGGATTCGAAATTGTGCGATACAGCCATAATTGAGTTTTTTTTTTTAAAAAATTCTTCCAATTTTCTCATAGACAACACCAATTGTTGTATAAAAAAATTGACTATGAGAATTTGGATCAATCATAACTTCAATTACCTACCAAGAATAAAATAAAATGACTTGGAGGACCTAGAGTGTACTCTGATGGATCGCAGATCGCTCCAATGCCTAAGTTAGGAAATTTGGAAGAATTATGTGATTGCAACAGTCAATGAGTGAGTGAGTGAGAATGAGATGAGATGTTTTACCTTCCTTAGGAGGTCATTTTTATAGATATTTGAGATACTTTCCTATTAATTTTTCTACTAATGGATGTAGGGGTTATACTTCAGATATGTTATTAGGGAGTCAGATTGGGGGTGATAACCCATTGCCTTAATTAATAAAATGTTACATCATTTCCATTGATGTCTTAATGTCTTTTCACTTTTCCATCTTACATAAATTAATACAAAATTTAATGTCAAGTTCTCTTTTAGATTATATTAAATAATAATAAAGCAAGTGTCAAATCCAAACTAAAAAACACAAATAGATACAATTCATAGGAGATCCTTGCATAATTCCTCTTACCATTTTCTTGTTGGGTCAATGGCAAAAAGCATAACCTCAAGAACAAAGATGAAGGGCTCTTGAATCATCATGGGCTCGTGACAAGCAGCATTACTCAAATCAAATACTAAGCCCCCTTTATTCACTTTAATGATATTTTTACCTTCTAAGAAAACAAATACTAAGAGTCTCCCTCTCCCTCCCTCTTTCTCTCTCTCAAACACGCTATCTAATAAGCAACACAGCTACACTTGCAGGGTAGCATGCATTTCTTGCAATCAGAGAGTTTGGGGTATTGACTAATCCCACCATTAAAGCACTCACATCTCTTCACACAGTACGACTGCGATTTGCCTCCCCACAAGCACCGACCCAGGCACCGCAGCGCCGGGGCGCACGCCGGCGGGCAAACGTGCCTCATCCTATCAAGAATGCAGTTTCTACATTCCCTGCCGTCCGGAGGACACGACGTCGCTGGCAAAACCATCACCACCGCCGCCACCACCGACACGATCAGAAGCGTCGTTATTGACTCCACAGTAACTTCTTTGCGCAGCTTCTTCTCCACCATGACTAACTTATACGAAATATGCTTATAAGCTTCTGCTAAAATTATATATATGCTTGTGACTTGTGAGCTTAGACGGCCAATGTGCTTATTTATAGCTGAAGGTTTCTCTTGTATATGCATTTAATGTTTCTTGTTCGTAGTTCCCTATGTCTTGGATTGCTCAATTCTTAAGTACCTGTTTTTATCTGTATCTTTATTATTATTTTTTTCTCCATCCACTAGCTGCTTATTTAATTAATTGGTGTTAATTTTGTGGAAGTGGTGAATTGAGTGCTTCCTGTTAATTTCCAGCTGCTTTCTGTTTTTCCCACAGCACAGAAACAGCGGGAATCAATACAGGATCAGACTTTCAGAGCAATCCAGGATGACTCTTAGGAAAATGAAAAAGGAATTTATTTTTTAATATATTTTTTTCTTATATTAAATATTAATAAACATTTATTTTAATATAGTTAAAAAAAAAGTTTAAAAAAATTTAAATGTAAATGGTGTTTGAAATTATATTTTTATTAATTAATAAAGTTTATTTTTTGTTTTTTTCATACTTTTATTGATAATCAAATATAAAAAAAATATTTTTTTTAAAAAAAGTTCCTTTCCTTGATAACCAAACTTGTAGAAAATGGATTCCTTGGTACCCATCTTAATCTTTTTTAGTTGTTAAAAAGTTTGAAAGAAATTATATAAGATACATGTCCTTTTGTCGCGGTCCTACATTAGATGTTTGTAGTAGGGAGATTTGGAGCTTATAAGGAGGGTTTGGACTCCAATTAAACAAGACACCTTTTATAAGACAAACTCGTGAAACTAGTGAGTCAAAGTGGATAATTCTTCATTAGAGTTGACCTCTAGAGTACTGTTACATTTGGTATTAGAGTCATCCTTGAGGTATTATAATGTGAGTGGATCCTACATAGGAGTGTAAACCACTTTGACGAAAACATTAGAGATTGGACGAGAGATTCTGTCACGGTCTTACATCGAATGTGTACTAGAGAGATCATTATGACGAGAAAGTCAAAAATCATATGGGAGAACCTATCATAGTCCCATATCATATGTGTATTAGGAAAATCTTGAGCTTATAAGGAGGGTTTGGACTCCAATTAAGTAAGACATCTTTTATAAGACAAACTAGTGTGGTCAATGGACCAAAACGAATAATATTTCACTGGAGTTGACTCCAAGATCGTTACATTTGATATCAGAGCCACCTTGGGGCTCTATTATGTAAGTGGATCTGCCCTATGGGTAATATCATATGAGTGGATCCTACACAATGGTGTAAGTCACTTTAACAAGGACATAAGAGATTAAACAAGAGAGCTTGTCATAGTCTCACATCGAATATATACTAAAAAGATTTTAGACTTATAAGGAGGGTTTGAGCTCCAACTAAGTGAATCACATTTTTTAGGATAAATCCATGAGACTAATGGACCAAAAACAGACAATACTTCACCAAAGTTGGGCCCACAATCTTTGCACCCTTCACATATTCATGCGTTTGTTTTTTTAGATGTTAAACATGTGATTAGTGGGTGCCACATTCATTAATATTATATATATAAATAGTACAATCCATTTTCTACATGCTTAACATCTAAAAACTAAACACACAGATAACATGAAGGAGTAGGTCTCTTGTGTAATTCTTCATAATCAAAAACTTAGATTATGTTTGGTTGAGGAATGTCTATTCTCAAAAATAGATTAGTTTTAGTAAGTTAGCTACATTAGTTATATAAGAAATTATGTTGTTACTATAAAGCAAATAAAGGTGTGAAATATTTTATGAGCCTATAATAAAGAATAAATAAGGACTAACTATTTCCAAAGTTTATCATGAGGATGTTTATTTCTTTTTTATTACATAATGAATAAAATAATTAAGAATATATAAGGAATGGTTATTCTCTTAATTTTCAAAATTTAAACTATATTCATTTTAATCCAAGGAATACCTATCCTACCGAACCAAATGAGTCATAAGGAATTTAGTATTATATTCAAAAAAAATAGGTGTCTTTGAATTATAATTATTTTTATTGGGATGGTTTACTTAATATTCTATAAATTTTTTTATTGACAAGTTTTTGTGCCCTTATGTGGAAAATGGGCTGAAATTCATAGACCCCATTTTCACATGAATCCTAGCTATTTGTCTTTAGCAAGGATTGACATGACATTTAAAAGAAAAACATTCAAACTATTAAGGTCAGTTTAGAATTTTATTTGAGAAAAAAAAAATCATTTTTCCTTCTCAATTACATATTAACAAAAATCAAAATTTATTTTAATATGTTTAGGAAAAAAATATTAATGATGTGTAAAATTAAATTTTTTAAATAAATTTGACATATTTTTTATTTTCTTTATTACTTTATTTAATAACCAAATATAAAAATATAGATTTCTTAATATTTTCTTTTCCTTCTTTTAATATTTTCTTAGTTCCAAATGGAGCCTTAAAACTTAAGATTTTTATTTTACATTTCTCATATTCAAACACTAGAAGGCGAGAATTATACAAGTAGGTTCAGAATAATCACAGTCAAGATTTAAAGAGATAATTGAGGCTTGACCGGAAAAGTGATTGACGACTTGATTGGGGGAGCAATGGTAGTGTTAGAGATTGAGTCAGGAGACACAGCTGGAGACGCGTTGCAAGCTAGGAGCTGAGTCAGAAACGCGGTGCATTTATCCACCATTAACCTCTCCGTTGTAACTTCCATTCATGATTGATTTTATTTTAATTGTGATTTAAATTCCAAGCCCTATAAAGAGAGGGTTGTGGAAGATGTAATAGTGTGTGCAGAAGAGTGAGAAGCTCAGAGAGTGCAGAGAGGAATAAAGGAGGAAGAGAGGGAGACAGAGAGAGAGAAAATTGTAATTTTTTCCGGCGATAGTGAATATTTGGTGTATGCTTCGTGGACGTAGGTCGTTATTGACCGAACCACGTTAAATCTTTGGTATCACTTTGATCTGGATACTCACAGGTTCCTAACAGGTAGGCGTTGACTTATCAAGCATAAATACATGATTTAAAATTCAATTAAGGTAAGAAGTAAAGGGGTGAAAAACCCTACGTTTGCTTCATGAAATGTCTACTTCTACAAATCAATTAGTTATACTAATTTATTTATTTTAGATATGACGATGTTTGAAGTCTTTTGACTCGCAACTAATCCATCGAAATAATTGACCCGTCTTTTTACCTTTTTTCTACTTAAATATCAAGGTATTATCTCAAATAGAAAACTAAAGCTCCCAAAACTTTAAACCATGGCAATTTAATCAGTAGAGTCTTAAGTTTACAATCTAAGTCACTTTTGGGGTAGTTATAATAGATTAACTATACTTAATAATTCCCAAAATTATGTTAATGTCATAAAATAAGATAATTTTAATTATTAATTTTTTGAAATTCAGCTTGATAATAATAGACAATAAATTGTAGAATTTTAAATTTTAACTAATGAATAATTAATTTTAAATTTTGAAAATTTTGATTTTTTATTACACACACACACACACACACATATATATATATAGAGAGAGAGAGAGAGAGAGAGTGAGAGAATGGTTTGGCCAAGAAAGTGAAACTTATCTTAGCATAAATATGTGATTTAAAACATAATTAAGGAAAAGGGTGTCGCATCTAAGTGATGGAAGGAAACAAAGGGGCATAAATGAACTTAAAGACACCTACATTAAATATATAGGGTATCTTATCTATAAAAGATTAGAAGTAAGACATCTAAAAATTCATCTCTTTAAAATTACTACTTGATTGTGTCATTCTAACTTGTGCAACTCCTTGAAATGTGATGAAGATTATTTAGTTAAGACAATTGTCATAAAAAAGAGCTCATTAGCATGAAAGGTGAATCACGCATCTCCTACTCAAGGAAGCGAGTAAGTGGAGAATCGCTTAGAGGCGGCATAGGTAAGACACAAATTGTCCATGGGGTGAAATCACTCATAATTTAGGTAACAGAGAACATGAAGTCAATATGCAATGATGGTTACCTAACTCATTAGGCGAAGTCGCCTATCATTAAGTGACAAAACGGATAAGCATTCAACAAAAATGTCATTTATAATAATATAGACCTTTAATATTATGAAATGGTCCCAACTTATGATTAGGTCTTAAATGTTTTACGAACTTTCTTTGTTATTATGATTTATTATTTTGAATTTACACTTATAATCATGGAATTGATGCCGATTTGGGCCAGAAGGGTATAAATATGTGTAACAGTTATTTTATGTGGATATCCAACTTAAGTCAACAAACATCATAAAAAAGTCTAGTGTTAAACAAATCCTAATGTCTTTTATTTCTCTTATTTCTTTGTCTCTCACTTTTTTTTTTTTTTTTTTCTCTTTTCAGTCTCTTTCTTCTCCGTCTCTTCTTACCTCTTTTAATTTATGTTTTCTCACCTCTGTCTTTTCTCTCTCGTATGATTTTATCGATGCCCTTGCACTTTTAGTGAAAGAAAATTGATATAATGAGTTCATTCACGACTAATCCAACATCTATTTTGAATAATGGTATAATATAAATTATACATTCATTCTCGTATTTTGTGAAATTAAATGTGTCATCATGGTAATACCAGACTCTCTAAGAATTTGATAATGCAATTCAGATAAAAATTCTGGACAAATATTTTATGTTTGAAATTAAGAATCGTATGTCAATACATTAACATCTTAAATTTCATAAATTAAATGATATTTAGGTAGTGTTTGAGAATGCGGATTTTGAAGTTTAGATTTAGATTTGCATTTCATGTGATTCTACACATATCTAAATTACAACTCACCATGTAAATATACATACATACATATATATATATATATATATATATATATATATATATATATACATATTTGGCAAGTATAGTACAAAATATTCCCCCAAAATAAAGAATTTATTGACACACTTTTAAACCCATGTAAAAATTGGCGAAGGAAGGGATATCGAATTCTCTGCATTGGATATAACATATTTTGTATGAACATACTCCTGTTATTGGAAAGTGATAATCAATAGAAATTGTTCTCGAAAATTCATTTCAAATTTGGAGAACACAACATCAGAATTTCATAAACAAGCAACTCGTAACAATGTTGTCAGATTTTCCCAAATTAGATTATTTTTTTCTTCTTGTCTTTTTAAATTTTTTCTCCCAAATAATGATAATGAGATTTGCACACTTGTCCGTCCAAATCTACTTTTCCAAAATCTTAAAATCTCATGTCTAGTTGTGAAAAATATTAAGCTGAAATGAAAGCGGAGAAAATATGGAAACAGAGAAAATAAAAACACTTTTAAGAGGATGAGCTGCAGTCGCGTGCCAAATTCATTCTATCAAAAAATACAATTATCACGTGCTAAAATAATCCATTAAAATACCACGTACTCATTATCTCTTTAGAATGCATTAACTCCTTTCCTTCTATTTCTATCCTATGCATCTATAAATATGAACATTTGTGTTGTGTGAAGTATGCAAGTGAAGTGAGTGAGAGGGAGAAAAGTGTGAGAAGAGTGAGTTGAGTGTATGTCTCATTCTCTTGTTTTTCCCTCAGCTTGTAGTATATTCAGTGTGCTCCGTGGACGCAAGTCATATTAGACTGGATCACGTAAATCTTCTTATTTTGTGTGCTTATTTTGCTTGTGTGTGTGATTATTGGTCATAGATTCCTAGCAAAAAGTAATTTTATTTTTATTATTTTATTTTTTTTGAATAACTACAAATATGTTATCTTATTTTTAGGTTTTAAATTTTTATACAGGAAACATTGACAACTATAAAAATATATTTTTAAAATTTTCCATATAAATTTTGAAAATTTTAAAAATATTGCAGCATAATTGTAATTTGTTGGAAAAATTAAAAATTTTAATAGATGGATCGACTTATAATACAAAGTTTGATAATTAATGGGATCTCTGATGAGTATAAACCCAAAATACTCTTCTCTCTAACATGATGAGCGGCTGAGATCGCATCTTCCCCTCGGTCCAACCATTTAAAACCTCTCTCTAACATGATGAGCGGCGGAGATCTCATCTTCCCCGCCGTCCAGGTCCAAGTGTCCAACTATTTAACTCCAGTTAGGGTTCAATACTCACTCAAGCACCATTTGTGTGAGCTTGGATTTAGGGATTTAGACCTCCAACATCTTCCCTCTGGCCAAGATCTGCTCGTGCGCCGATAGATTTTCTCTGGTTTTACTTCTCCATATCCGGCTACATGTACCGAGGGAAGGGCGATCTGTGCTCCTGCTCTCGTCTCGCCAAGGTGGCTGTAGCTAAACCGACGCGAGAAGTTTACTGGCCGTTTGTCGCGAAATCTTCTGATCTCCGTCGGCAAATCCGCTTACCGAACTTCGCACACTCTTTTCTCCATTCTATCCGATCTTTCTTTCTTTTCCGATTTTCTGATCTTTGAGAAGGGGAGAAGAGGGAAATGGCATAGGGTTTAGCCTTTCTAAGAGACCCTTCTCTTACATCAATTACTGAGTCACCTTCCAGGCAGCCTGCTTTGATTTTCCGGCAGCTCGCGTCTACGGGTGCCTACACATATAATCGCATTTAATTTCATTCCAAAAGGTGAGTGTTTTTTGGATGAATTTTGCTTTAGATTTTGTGCTTGTTGACGGTCCGGTGCCGATTAGTGGTTTCTCCGTCGGCGCCTAACATAATCGCAAGCTAGATTCACAGTAGCCACCTTGTCTTTCGAGCGTTCCCTTCTTTGTTCGCAAGGAAATGCTATCCATGCGGTGGCTTACATATCTCTTGATCCGTATTTCATCATCATCTTCTTCTTCAAATCCCTTCTTGGGATTACTTCTACTGCTCAATTTGGGAAACACGAACATAATTATGATAATGTGTGCAGATTATAACGAAGGTATACATCATCTAAATTTCAAAAGATTTAAGTTGAGGTGTCAGGTGTGGGGGTAAGATTATTCGTTCAAGTTTCTGCTGTAAGCAGTCTAATTTACAGGGGAACTTGAATGACACGAGTTTTTCGTTGTAGGAACAAACTTTAAGCTTGAAATTTGTCTAAAATCTGGTTGATTTTGTGTTTGGGATTCTCAGTTGTTTTGTTCTAATCTCATTTTGTTTATGAAATAATACTAAAAATAATTATAAACTGCAGAAAATAATTTTTTTGAAAACAAAATCTGAGTAAATTTGCTATTATTGGTCATAGAACCAATTAAAAACCATTATTTAACCAATGTAACATATGCATGAACCCTCGGATCAATTCAAACTCTTTTTGTCAAATGGAAATCATTTTTCTCGTGGGAGAAGTTAATTTTCTAACAGTAGACTTAACAGGAGTCTTACATTGGCATTTCATGTATTTTCAAATCAACCTTACTTTTCATATTTTAAAGATGTATGGATCCATGGAACTATGTGTCTATATTAGCGGTGAGCATAATTTGGTTTTACACGAATTAATCGATCGATTTCGGTTGGTTCAGTTTGATTAAGGAATAAGTTCGATTTGATTACGGATTTAGCAAATTTTGGGAATTTGGTATTTGATTTGGGTATGGTGAATGCCTAACATGTGTGACTACATTTTTAACACGAGCAATTGAATCCTCCATTACTTTCAAATCATCTTGTACAATTAGGTTAATTATATGTTCAATGTATCTCATGTGAATGAATTTATCCCCTAGAATGTCTTATCTCTAATTTGAAACTTTTCTTTTTATGTATGCAATTGCACCGCCATTTGAATTTGTATTATCTATTGTCATTATCTACCCCCAATCAAGCAAATACCTCTCAATAACCAGATCTATCTCCTCACCTCTATGACTAGAAATTGGACAAAAGTTAATGATCTTTTTGTTTAATTTCTAATCATTATCTATAAAGTATGCAATCAAACATAAATGATCTTTTGCAAGAAAGTCCACATATCAATTGTGAAATTAACCCTTTGAGATGAGGTTTTCAAAAAGTTTTTTAACTTTAACTTCTCTTTCAATGGAAAAGTAATTACAATTGTGAATTAAAAAACGAGGGCATCCAACTTCATAAGATGTTTGTACCTTATATTATCTATAAATTTAAGAGGCAGTTCATTGAAAGTAAGCATCTAAGATAATGTCTTTCGTATGACTTATTGATCAAATTTTTAATTTGTAAGAGTTGCCTTGAGCTCTCTACATTTTTAAGGCTAGTTGATAATTTAGTTGTGTCTGGTTTGTTTATTCAAAATTTGGATTTTGTGAACATCTAGTCATATGATATCTAAGTGTGTCTATACTATTTTTTTTAGGATTAGCATAGTAATTAATATGACAATAATGACACTTATCCTTAGTCTCATCGAACTCAATCATGAATTTAGTGAAGTGATCCCACACTTTAGATCTTGGTCTCATTTTCTTTCTCATTTTTTGATTAGTTTTAGTGGGATGATTAGTACCACTCTCACTTGTCATGATGGGATTTGAAGGTTGATGTTAGGAAGCCCCTTGTGACATTTTTTCATCCTCTAAGTTTGGTACGCAAGTCATTGCTCATTTACCCTTTAATATTTAGAAAGGCAAAAAAAAAGGAAAAGGTAAAGTGCAATCATAATGTGAGTAAAGTAGTAAAGTCCATCTTTCAAGCATAGGGTTATGAATTGCAACTTGTGACAATAAGAACAATACAACATAATAAAAATTATGAATTTTTAGTGGTATAAGTTTTTGTCACATGAAACGGGATATAATAACATTAATCAACCCCATTTTCACTGGCAATAATTAAAGCCAAAACAAAGAAAATATTAACATAATATGAATGAACAATCATCAAACACAAGCTGCTAGCTTAGCCATTTGGGTTGGCTAAGAAGTTTTCACTCTTTTACATTACAAAATTTATTGCTACTGTAGATTTTGGTCATTGACTAGATTATAGCTCAAACTTCCTCAACAGAATATTGGAGACTGCCAAGCCAAGCATTTAAAATCAAACTAGTTTAATTTAAAAGAAGGAAGGTTTAAATCTATTCGTAGAATTGTATGTGTACGTTGGTGTTGAATGACCACTTAAAACACACTCAAAACACATTAATCTTCGATATTAAAGTATTGCAAACAGGGAATAATAGAAATTAAAATCAAAACAATGCCCTAAATAAGAACAAATCATTCATACTAACATCATAGCAGACAACACCAACGCAGGATCAGTTCCAAGAACAACAAAGAAATAAAATAGAAGATTTAAGAACTGGGCCACAAATTTCCACAAAAGCTATATCTCATCAATTTACTATAATCTAAGTAAACAAATTTCAAAAGAAGAGCACCATTAGGGCATTATCCACTGAAAGCTCACGGATGCTATACAATCTAACCAAGAAAAGTTTATTGGACATAAAACATGAAAAAATTGAAATTTACAAGCAGAATAAGAACTAAAAACAAACAAAATAAAAATAAAAATAAAAATAAAAATAAGAACCAAACATTTTTGGTATAGTGCTTAAAGTGAGAGAGATTTCAAGCAATGAAGACGAAGGTACTTGAGTCACTTGAGTATTGCGATTTATGACACCCCTAGTGTGAAGTCTTGCCATTGTCAAAGGAGCAAGAGCCAAGCTGCCAAAGTCTGTGAGACTCAAGAGGGAACACAGGGAAGAGAGAACTAGGAAGGGAGGAGTCGAAGAGGCCAAGCCTCAAGAGGGAACTCAGGGAAGAGGGATTCTAGATTAGGACAAGAATTGGGAAAAGGCTAAGGTGGACAGGCGATTTGCAAAGAGGGAGAAGTGGAGAACTCAGAGGACACGAACTGACAAACACGAATAGAACCCTAGCCCTAGTAGCAGTTGGCCTTTACAAATTCTGCCTTTGACGTATAATATATGTATATATATTACTAATTTATATTTAATTTTTAATTAATTAGTAATTTGGATAATTTAGTTAATCGAATTAAAATTCTCTGCACCCGAACCAAAAATTGAATATCTGAAATTTGGTAAATCCATAATCGAAATTTGGATTTGATTTTGATTATTGAATTTTTATTTATTTTGCAATAATAATAATAAGGGCAAAAAAATTATACCAGATTTGATAAAAAGACATTGAACTCTTGAGATTTCAAAAATTTCAAGGATTTATTATGAAATTCAAGGATTTTAAGGATCTCCTCTGAAATTTGTTAAAAAGATACAAATTTTTTTTTTTTTTATATTTTGTAAAAAGTAAGACTTTAGAGGGGAAGTTTATATTTTTTTGACAAATTTTAGGAAAAAGTCTGTAATATTTTTAAAATTTTAAGGGAGTTCAATGAAATGTGTGTGTGTGTTTTAAAAAAAAAAAAAAAAACTTTTGACCAAATTTAAAAAAGGAAGAATGTGTTTTACCCTAAAAATAATTAAAAAGAATAATTCCAATCGTGAGATGAAGTACAAGAATAAAAAATGAAAGTGATGAGAGAATAGAAAGAGAGGGAGAAATAACCATGCTAGAGATAGAGCACAGTCGGCAGCTACTCTTTTGGTGAGCCAAATATTAGCTTCGGCAGACATTCATGGTGATGCACATAAATTCTTGTAAAACTAATCTAATAGTAAACCTGACAAAATGGATAAAACTATGTTAATCATAATCCAATATGATCCATTTCAATTGATTCATAATCACTCTGTACATTAAATGAGTCAAATATATTTTGAACTTTTTTTATTCTCTTTTAAATGAGTTGATGGCAGATTTAGGGTTATATTCCATGGAAATCTGTCTATCCGTCAACAACTAATGTTTAAATTCATTGATAATCTGGTATGCTCTTATAAGGTATAAAATCAATTAACATAAGCTTTATTAGTTAAGACTTAATTCCACACTCTCATCTTTTGCTTTACTTATATGCATCTTTATGTCTACCCTATGCCTACATTCAAACTCAAACCCAAATGTTTAATTTTTTTATTTTATTTTTTATCAAAATAAAAGTTGTTAAATTTATGCTCTGAAAAATAAGAAAAATTTATAATTTTGTGATTAGTTATTAAATGTTTAATATATTACCAAATTATAATTTTAAAAACAACTTTAGTTGTTGTGTTATAAAATAAATTGTTCATTGGATGGTAAAAAATATATATTTTAGGTATGAAAATGACGGATTATCCACCATCCTCCACGGATTATCTGATCTGAACCACTATAAATCTGCAATTTAACTGAGTCGAATATGGATTATAATAGTTTCGCTCAGTTATCCGTCTAATTCTCTACAGATTATCTGACCTGATCTGCTTTGTCAGGTCTATCTAATAGTTGTTTCAAGTAACAATTATTTTAAAAAAATAAAATAAAAGAAACACTTCTTAGCATCTCATTATTATTAATTTATTATTTATTATTTTATTTTACATGAAAGTCCTAGGCCTTTTAAGTTTATTATCTTTTAAGAGTAGGGATAAACATTTAATTTATTATAAAGTCCTCTCCATTTTCAGAATTTCAGTGGACGCACTTGCCCCCACTGAATTGCATGTGAGTCCGCCACTAGTTCCTGAGGCTCCTGCTGAGGCGTAGAGAGGTTGGAGACGCATCAAAAAATGGTTACTTTATGTTCAAAGAAAATTTTAATTGCATAATTTTAAAAGTGTAAGTCCCTAATCCGCGTAATCGTATTGACAAAAAATATAAAGATAAAGCCCCCACGACATGGCGCTGTGGAAATGTATCAGCAAGTAAGAAGGAGCATCAGATGTTCAATTTCAAGTAGATACACTCACGGAATCAGCGGTATCTGTGGACGATGAGAGTTTACTCTGTGAGTCAGCGGGAATCGTGAATGGTGAGAGTTCGTTTTGTGAGCCAACATAGACTGTGAATGACAATAATAGAGATGTATCCGGGGGGTCGGGTTGGCCGAACGTCTAAGTGATGCACAGAAGCTGTATCCGCATTCAGACTTTACCCTGACAAGCGAGATCTGGGGGCGGAGGACGCTAATTCGTAAGTTCGATGCTGCATCAGGGAGTCCGAAAGACTCGTTGGTGGCTGGAGTTTCTATGTAATCAATATATAAAGATCGAAATGAATCATTTTAATAGTATAGTAACTAACTTATGATTTCAATATTATTAAGACAAAAATTATTTTCCTTCTTTAAGGTTTGACAAAAAGATAAGGACCTTTTCTTAGATTTTAAAAACGTTAGGAATCTTTTTTAGGCCCACTAAAAGACACAAACTTTTTTTTACTAAATATGAGGAAATATTTGCGTCATTTTGATAAATAGTAGGATAGATCACTGAAATTCTTAAAACCTCTCAAGAGATGTTTGAAAATTTTAAAATTTTAAAATTTCAAGAGAGGTAGGTATTTTTTGTCAAACCTCAAGAGAGGTTAGTATGTTTCGCCCTTATTTTTAACGGTGAATTGGTAGCAATAAAGTAATATTAGAATGATATATTAATATTTTCTTTCCTATTTTGCAAAATCAAGCTTGGAATGAAATCAAATATCAAGATGAAGGTTGTATTCCTGTGTTTGGTTTTAAGGATCAACAATGGAATCATATTCTAGTCAAAATACAATTCATGTGAACGAGGGAATTATGATTTTCAGTCCAAATTAATAGTCTGGAATTAATTTTCATTTCATGCAATCAAACTCATTTTATCATAAAAAAATGCTCAAAAACAACAATGGCTAATGACACTAATTAGTATTACTATTATAATAAAAATAATAACAAGATAATTATGATAGCAATAAATAATGTTTATTATTATAACAGTACTAATAACAACAAGAACAATATTAATAATAAAAAGACCAAAAATTTAATTAATTAATATTTTAAGGATAATATTTATTATAAAAATAATAATAATTACAATGAAAATAATATTTATTATTGTAAAATAATAATAATAAAAAATAATAATAATAATGCAAAATAATGATTATTATTATTTTAAGGATAGTAATTATTATAAAAACAATAAAAATAGTAATAAAAACAAATAGCTACACTAATAATAAATCACTATTATGAAAATAATAAAAAATAATAATCAGACAAAAATAACAACAAATAAGAATACTAATTGTTACCAATATTTTAAAATTAATAACAACTAATAAATAATTACAACAATAATAATAACAACAAATATTAATATTTATCACTACTAAAATATTAATTAAAATAATAAAAAACAAGAAAATATTAATGATTAAATGCCAAAATAATAATGACTATTTAAAAAAATAATAATTTTTAAAAAATAGTAAAAATAATACAAACTATAAATAACTAAAATAAAAATAATATTTCTCATTTTTAAATAAAAAAAACAATAATAATAAAGGAAATAAAAATAATTTTAAGGATAGTAATAATTATTATAAAAATAATGAAAATTTTAATTACAATTATAATAATCACTATTATGTAAATGAAAAAAATAATAATCAAACAAACGCAACAACAAATAATAATAATACTAATTGTCATTATTATTGTAAAAATGATAACAACTAATAATAATTACAATGAAAAAAATAACAACTAATAATAATATTTATTACTATAAAAATGATAATAACAACAAATACAATAATAATAAAAAATGAAAAAGTAATAATTATTATTAATATTTTAAGGACTAGAATTATTACAAAATTAATACAAAATAATAATAACTAATAATAATTACAATGGCAATAATAATTATTACTATAAAACAATAGTAACAAAGACTAACAATAATAATAAAAAAGAAAATATAATTATTATTTTAAGGATAATAATTAGTATAAAGAATAAAAATTAATAATTATGATTGATGGAAATGGTGTGATCCCAAGAGGGGGGGGGGGTGAATTGGAGATTTAAAAACTTTTCGACAAATTTAAATGTTTCGCCAATTCACCATATATCATATTACATTTAATATTAAACGCGTGTATGTAAAAAGATTAAGTTATATGGTTCATGTATACATGTGTATTTCATTCAAAGTAAATGTGTGTATGCAACTAAATATAACAGTAAATAAATAAGCATATACATACCGAATTTGAAGTGCATTAATTTAAATGAGATAGGGAGAGAGAGACACACGATTTATTATCGGGGCCAAACCAGTCTATGTCTCCGCCTTGGGCATACCCCCCAAGAATTACACTATACCTGCATACTTAAAGGGGCGGAGCAGAAGTCGTTTACATCCTCTCCTTACGGGGCGAGGAAAATCTCAGCTCAATTACTAAGTTGAACCGAATTAATCTCACTTACGGGGCTGAGACTCCCCAATTCAATTTCCGGATTGAACCGAACCAGTCTCATTTACGAGACTAAGACTCCACAGTTCGATTAACGGGTTGAACCCAACCAGTACATGAAAAACATTTTGTACATGAAAATGCTTCTAAAACATATAAGTAGAAATGTACACATTTAAGCTCAAATGCAAACACTATAGTATGATATGAAATGTATGTTCACTAGAGTAAGAGTGTTTTTCAAATAAAGTATGTAATCTTTAAAAATGATTTATATGAAAAACACATCAAAGATTTATATGATCTTTAATTTCAAAACAGAAATATGCAATAAGTATTTTTCAAAGATCTTAAAACCCTCAAGATATTTTCCCAAGTAAAGATATTAAAAATAAGTTCATGGAAAATTAGGGTTTTTAGTTCAAAAAATTTTTGCAATGAAAATACACTTAAAAAAGCAAATGGCTAACTAAAATACTCTCTTTAAAAAATATTTGAATGAATAATAGAGAGAGTTGGAGAGAATAAGATTTACCTCATAAAAGATTTTTGCACTAAAAACATGTTTTGGGGGAACTTTAATTAAGAGAAAATTAGAAAGAAAAATTGGCTAATCAAAATTACTAATTTTGACAATTGAGGGGGTATTTATAGTTTTTCTAAGAATTATAACCGTTAGAAACCAATTGGGAATTTTCAGAAAAGTTTAATTAAGTTTTAACCTTAATTATCACAATTAAAAATGAGCAACCCGAGAGTTTCAGTTGACTGAACTTGAGTTTGGCCGCCCAAGCAAACATAAGAGAAAAAGAGAGTTTTTGAGGTTCGGGTGCCTAAAAATGGGTTCGATTTACTGAACTAAAGGCGATTTTAAAAGACCGCGATTCGAGTGTCTAGTCCTGAGTTTGGTCTGTCGAACGCATGTGCTCGGTAGCTCGAGGCAAATTTGAACGTGATGTTCGGGCGCCCGGGGAAGGTGAAAAGTGACCGCTCAAAGGTTCGGTTGCCCGGGGACACTCAGTTCAATTTGGTTCGGTCGCCCGAACCAAGTCAAACTTGTTGACCAGTCAAACATTTAGTTGACCGAGGTGTTTTCAATGCACACAGTTTGGTCGCCCGAAGCCCTTTCACACTTAAATTTCATCATGATTTTTAGAAAAATTATGTGTAGGGCCCTAAGGTTAATATAAGGTCTAGATATTTTAATTTACCCTAAAACCTGGCGTCGATTGACCTTCGGTCGACCGAAATCAACCCTAAGATATGTCTACGATTCTGTTTAAGAATTGAAATCATTTCATGCATATGCATGCATTATTACAGACCAGAATAATAAAAATTAAAATGCATATACAAATTGAAACAAATGTCTTCTTCTTCTTCTTCTTTGCTCTCCTAGCTTTATGAAATATGCCAGATAATATCGCTATTCAAGTTCTTCTGGCATCCATTTATTAGTATCTTATGTCCGTACTGAATTGGAAACTTGTTCACACACTAAAGGCATACATTAAATACTGATGGTTTGTCAGCATTAAAATAGAGATTGGACTCAAAAAACCAACAATGATGCATAGGCAAAAGGTTGTTTGAGGACTTCATGACATCAAAATGATCTAGTTGTGCACTTTTCAAAATTATCTTTTTAAAAAGTAAGGGGAAAGGTTGACACATAATTGACCCTAGTTTTGATCGAGTGAGTTAGGTCAATACCATCGATGTCATGCCATCTTCGGTAGGGTTGGTAAGGAAAATTGGAAAACCAACCAAATCGAGCTAAAAATCAGTTTATTACAATTTCTTGGTTAGGTTTCAATTAAAAGTTTTCAATTTTTGAGTAAATAGTTCAGTTTCGGTTTGACTCAATAACCATGATTAATAAAATAAAAACGATACGCTATAAATTTATAAAAATGTATTATATGACTATATATCACATATTATATTTAATATTTAATATTTAACAAAAAAGTAATTTTCATCACTCTAGAATTAGGATTGGTTATTTTTATGTCACTTTTCAAAAATTAGAACTTATATTATGGATCTTGTTTACGTATTATTGACACCAAAATCAATTCTCTTCATCTATATTTTGTTGAAATTCTCTGCACAACCAATAAGTTAAAAAAAAAAACTTGTGAGACTCTTGATGACTTTTGGGTATTCTCTTCAACCCTTAAGTAAATTATGGATGATGTAACTAAAATCATTTTACTTAATCCAAATCATTTCCATATCCTTCTCTTAGTGCCCTTTATATGGCTTTTATATGTGCCTTTTGTAGGAATGTGTTCGAGCCGATAAGTCGACACAACAAGATACTCAAAGTCAATTCAATTAGAAAAATGTTTAGTTTGAAATTCAACTTGATTGAATTTGATTGATTCAAAATGGTTAAACTTTGAACTTAACTCAACTACAAGTAAACTCAATTTTGACTCAATTGAACTCAACTTCATTATAAATTAATATTAAATACATACGTAAATATATAATGTATATATTAGATTAAAAATATTTAGAAACTATACAATATATGACTTACGTAAATAAAAATAATAAAATTAAAAAACTCGATTAGGCTCTAAACTCGACTCGTATATATACTATTATTGAATTCGAATTTGACTCATTAAAACATTATAATAGCTCTAACTCAACTCAAACTTGAACTCGAGCAGAATTGAATAAAGTAGAGTTAGCGGATAAATGGAGTCTGAGCAACTCACGAGTAAGGTTGACTTACTTACACCCCTAGTTGCTTGGATTATAAACACTTTCTTCAATGGTGAAATAATGATTGGTAACCTAACAATTTATGTCTCTAAAAAAATAATTTATACATTTTAATCTAACTTTGAGATCGTCAACAATTTAATATAATAATCTCTATCTGATCAAAAGAATAATTTCTACGAACTATCATATTATGGATAAAATAAAATAAATAAATGAGATTAAAATGTGTTAGTGGGCCAAAACTACTCTATTGTCATATGACTACTTTTGTATAAGAGAATTGGACAAAATTTAATTTGGGTTATGTTTATGTGGAGGTACCCAAAAGGAAAAAAAATCCTCGTATGAGATAATGCTTATCACTTCATATACTTCTTTGGATCACATTCTGAATGTAAATCTTTCAAATTTATTATAAATAAGATGATATTTACAAATGCTTCCATTTCCATCTCTCTACATTCAAAAATTTTATCATAAAAAACAAATCACAATGAAAACAAATGGTATTCCAGTCGAATTCACATTTAGATGAGAGATCTACTTCAGTATGAAATCTTCTCGATATACTTACTCTTGGAACACACGATTCGGCAACATGCATTATTTTGAATAATTAATTGCCATTAAGGGCAGCTGCCAAGTGTCCGACTCCTAACCCATTGAGCCCTTTCCTTCTAGAACCATCTCTACAGTTATACGGTACTCTCGCCGCCGGCAAGGCCTCGAAGCCCACCGACCGATTAGCCGCAAAAGCGTCGTCCGATTCCGCCGCCTTTCTCGCCGGAACGTGGTTGGTCGTCCGCTTGTAAGGACCAAACCACTTGGACTGCATGTACCCATTTCTTCTCCAGGGCGGCAAGTGCATGTCGGCGCTTTTCAGGGACTCTCGGACCGCCGTGCACATCAGCCTCACCACGCGCTTGAGATCGTCAGCTTCGCCGACGAAGATGGTGGGGAAGAGGCTCAGCATTGACGTGTACTGGCTCGTCGGCCGCGCTATGTCGAACTCTCCGGCGAGAAGCAATTCGATGATGTATCGCTTCTCGGAGAGGTTTACGTCGATGTACTCGTAGGTCCCCGCCGGGAAGCGGCTGGTTTTTTCCCACCGCGACTTGCAAATACCTTTGGAGATTATAAAACAAATGTTAACTTAATTATACAAGAAATTAAACCTGTAAATTGACATTAAAAAAAAAATTAATGACGTGGACCTATAATGAGAAGCACAAGGTGGTCCCACTCTAGCATCTTTTTGGAAGATGCTGAATTGAATTCATTTTCGAGTTTTAAGAAGTTATAATTAAGTTGAAAATTTAATAATTAAAAAATTCAATCTATGCTTATAATTATTCCAACCATATTGCTTCATTAATTATAACAAATTTGATCAGTAATTTAATACAAATTCCATATTTAAACCGAAAAAAAATTCGACTCACCGGCTTCGAATCCCCGCTCGCGCAATCGAGCCATCAGCCGGCGCTTAATATCCGGCGACGAGCTCCCTCCGACGTGCCGGAGAGCGAGCTCTGCCTCCGCCCTCAGTTTTGTCCTAACACCGTCGTCGAAGTCTGACACCTCGAGCCCCAGCAGACTCCGCAAACTACTCGTCGTCTCGGAATCGGACGAGCAATTACCGCCGCCGCGCTCCGATTCGAGCTCCTCCCTCTCTAGTAACTTCTCCGACACCTCCGCCTCCCGATCTTCTCCCACCACTCCGTTGTCCCTTTCAATAAACGAGTTGATCAGGTCGGAGAGATCGACGGCCGGAGAGTGTTCGCTGCCGCTGCTCTCGCACAGGCGGCCACGAGCCTCCTCGCCCATCGCCGCCATCACTCTCTTGAACCTCACCGGAATCTTCACCATCGCCGATCGTTCCGACAGCTCTCTTTCTCCGGATTCGTACAAATCAAACGCTCTGCTGCTTTTATAAATTGAAACAATGTTGCGATGGTGACGACATGGTGTGATGGAGTGAGGAGATTGGAACGGACGGCGGAGACTGACTGGTGGGGCCGGGTGGACGTAGAAACTCGGACCTGAGGAGAAATGAATCATTTACTCCCCTGCTGATTGAGGCGCTAGTAGGGGAGGATGAATCTGGCCGGTTTCGCGGCCAGATTTAATATTGTTTAACGACGAGTTTGAGGGGTGGGGAAAGGATACAAATGATATTATCAAATTTCATGCTCACATTCACATACGTAATTATCTTGAAAAATTGAAATAAAGAATATAAATATTTTCATAAGCATATAGTGCCAAAATTTTTTATTATTGTTTTTTATTTTTTTATGAATGTTATAAAAATAAAAAATTAGCTTAATTTTTAGCCTAGAAGGCTTTCTCGTAATATTTTTATTTTTAATGATAATCTTCACTGTCGTCAAATTCATAATTAACAAAAGATTACGTCATGCAAGGTTAATCCCTTCAAATTATTTCTCATTTAAATCTATGTAAATTTATATTAGAGGAGCTAGTCCTTTAGTTTGTCGATCCTTTCGAACAAATAAATTTAATTTTATATACTGTAATATTTTATTTTTCTTAATTTTGAAACATATTAGGAAAAAAAATTATTTTTAGTAATATTTGATATATAGAGAAAAAACCATGAAAAACAAGTTTTCTTCTCATTTTCCTTTTTTTTTTTCTTTCCACCACTAAAATCTTTGATCCAAGCAGATCCTAAATATATTTTTTTAAGATGAGATTAATAGAAATGTCAATATTACTTTTTTTTTTTGTGAAATATGTTAATAATAAAACTCTCGATTTTAAAATATAAACTAACACACGAAAGTATTATCAATAATAATTTGTTAAATCTACGAACCAAAGGACAAATATTTATTTATTTTTATTGCGTATTCATTTATTACTTTCTTTTATTATTTCCAAATGCCCATTTTACCCTCTTTACTGCAAATGCTATAAAAAGCCAAAGAATTCCTTTCCTTTTTTTTTTTTCTTGGTAAAATTTAAGGAAAATTATTTTATTGCATATATTTATTTTTATTTTATTTTGTATGAGCATTAAGTTTTGAAGTTGCACTTTTACCTAAATATCACAACTCACAAAAGGTTCACGCCAATCATGAGGCTTTGCCATTTAGGATATATGGCCAGGTTCAATGAATCTAGAATTTGTCTAGATTCATTGAATCTCAGTACCTTTAACTTAGTTAAAATCTCATTCCCTTTACTTAAGACTTCTCTTTAATTCTATATATCCCCTGTTTAGAGTTGCCCATTTGTTGCATGCACGTAGACATGCATGAGAATGATTCACTTATTCCATATTTAAAGTCTATAAAATATGTCTACATTTATTGAATTTTTTCTCTTTCTAATACAAATAATTTTAAGCCTTTGCATAAATATGGTGTACTCGTGAGATTTGACAACCCCCCCCCCCCCCCCCCCCCCCCCAAAAAAAAAAGTGAACATTTGTTAAGATTTATAATTAGGCAAAATGCGAGTCAAGTCAATTCAGGAGGTATTTAAATTCAACATGATCATCATATAATGCGATAGTCTAGTTCAAATTTTGAGATAGTACTTGCGAGTACAATCTAGATCTTGCAATTGAATTCTATTGTTATCATAAAGTGTATAATGAATACCTTTTATAAGCTTATTGGATTAAAATGAAATCTTAAAAATTTAAAGCTTTTTTTTTTTTTTTTTCTTGAAATGCCCGAGAATGAAGATAATTGTGTAGGTTTTGAGGATTAAAAATGGAAATCTGCCTGCAAGAGACATAAGAGTGCCTTTAATAGCCAAAAGAATTTCTAGAGTAGACTGTGAAGTACTCGTTAAAAGGATTTCAATGAGGATACACACATGGACTTATAAGCTGGCAGTGAAGCACTTGTTGAAAAATTTTCAATGAAGATACATATACACTCATTAGCATCTAAAATTATTGCTGTTATTTGTGACTCTTATACTTTTATTTTGATAAGTAAAGAAGGAAGGAGGAAAAATATGAAGGAGGCAGTACAACAGGACTCGTTGACGAAGGGCCTATGCTCGTCGACGAGAGAATATCAGAGTTTCTTCTACGAAGGATCTGAAGCTCGTCGATGAATAATTACTGAGAGTAGGAAATTTCAGACTTCTGACTTTATCGATGAGAGCCCTATATTCGTCAACGAGAGGCGCCTGAGCTGCGGCAGTTTTTTTTTGAATTTTGAATTTTTGAACATTGGGTGATTGGGCGCAAACGGGGGGGAAACTCCGAGGAAACTCTATATATGTCATCTGAGCATATTTTGAGAGAGAGAGAGAGAGAGAGAGAAAGAGAGAGAGAGAGAGAGAGAGAGAGAGAGAGAGAGAGAGAGAGAGAGAGAGAGAGAGAGTGAGTGATCATTATTGAAGTGTATTGCTTACATTGTGATTTTTATAGTGAAATTTGCGTGCCTTTTCCTTCCGTGGATGTAGGCTTTGCCGAACCACATAAATCTTTGTGTTGCTGTGCTTATTGGTTGTGTTATTTATTTCTTGTTGATTATTCCGTTGTGCATTTTCATTATACGATTCATATCACAACAATTGCCAATCATATAGGTAGCGTAACTCATTATAGAAACATGAAATAAAATAATCATCAACCTTTAAGTATTAATATGTTGATTAGAATTCCACTTAACCTTTAAAAAAGTTATTAATTAAAGTTCCAATTAGAAATTTACAAACATACAATTCATTTTGACAGTGTGATTGATAGAATTCTTAATGTTATTTAATATTAATCTAATTTTGTTTAAGACTATAGAAAAATATAAAATAACATGGACAAAGTCAATGCACCTCTTTCGACATCCGTTGCTTCAAACTCTTAGCTTGGACAGTATCGCTTCTTAGAAACATCATGTGCTCTATCATTCGATCTATCTAGCTGTCAATGCTACACTGTGTTTCCATGCAATAAAACGCATATCATTAACCACAAAAGGTAGAAAATGGAGGGACAAAAAGATCAATTAGAAACAATATTAGAATAATAACATAACAACACTAACACTAAAGAAACCCATATTTGCACCTCCTTGACCTGATCTTGGATCATTGTCTACCCCTTGGTTTTGGCTTGTGGTTATCACCACTTTGGGGGTTTACATTATATAACTTCTTAGATTGCATAAGCCAATGCCCCTTTTTTGGCTCTTTATTAATCAATGTGCTCATTATGTTCTTAAATGTAGAAGCTAAATGATTGCGCGTCAAAAATAGGGTAATTCAGTATTTAAATTCATGCATTAAAGGTTATAATTTTAATTAAAAGCTCGATTATGTCCACCATTTTAATCAATGAGTTTGTTTGATAATTATCCTATTTTGTTGAGGAAATTTATGGTCATTCATGTTTTAATATTGCAGGACAATATTTGGAAATCAAGATTGAAATTTAAAATGTACGTGAAGCCATGCACGTACTTGTATGCTGTCGTGTTCGAAAAGAGCCGCATACGTGAGCCGAAGTCCAAATCGAGACCGTGAGCATCCGAGGTTTTCCAGGATATTTAAAGGACAATTTTTTGGAACTTAAAACCGAACCATGCACGAGTATGAAGAGGGCCTAATTGGAATTTTAATCAAAAATAAATATAAATATAAATACGTCTATGTATATATATATATATATATATATATATATATGTATATACATAATGTGCTTATGGGCTTCTAATATGGGCCGTGTGTGAAATCCAAAAGGAGATTGGGCGTGCGTGGGCTGGTGAATGGAGGTGCTGCCATGCGCTAAGCGTGTGTGAGTGGAAATGAAAACAAAAAAAAAAGGGTGGGCCGGGTCCTTGATGTGACCTAGCTATGCAAATGTAGCAAGCAGCCATGTGTGTGTGGACTTGGGAGAGGAGTGAGGCGTAGGGGAGTGAGGGAAGAAAAGGAAAAGGAAAAGCAAAAAGCAAAACGAAAGAAAGGAGAGAAAAGGGGGAAGGCTAGGGTTTGAGAAGGGCATGGGGTTAGTTGGAGCTTTTTGGGGCTTAGGGTAGAGCGCCGCACACAATGGCTCTCCAAGGGGGACCCGAGCACCTCACTGAGAGCTTCTTCCCTTCTTTCACTCTATCTTGTTGGGAAAAAAATATAATATATACGAACAAATTCCCACAAGTAAATCAATGGAGTAATGCAAATAATAAAAAAATTGAGACACAAGAAATTTAACGTGGTTCCCTCAAATGTTGAGGTACGTCTACGGGGCACGGCGGTCCAAATCTACTATCACTAAATATATTGTACAAAGTGAATACAAAAGGTATAAGTCTTACAAATACACAAGTAGGGGTGGCAAAACAGGCGGGCGGGCCGGGTTTGGGAGGGCCGCCAACGGGCCGGGTCATAAACGGATTGGGTCTTTAACGGGTTGAGGTTAAACGGGTGCCAATCATATAAACCCTAACCCGCCCGTTTAATAAACGGGTGAGTCACGGGCTACCCATTTAAAAAAATATATTATTTTAAAATTTTAAAACCCCAAATTACAGCACATCTCTCTCTCACGGTTGAAGGGGAATTAAGCTTCCTCACTTGTCACATCTCTCTCTCACTCTCTCTCTCTCTCTCTTGGCTTCCTCACTTATCAGATTCAAACAAAATCAGTATACCATTAAGCCAGTAAGCCTGAATGACCACGAGTCAGCTAGAGACAGAGGCGAAGGCAGAGACGGAAACTAGGACGAAGACGACGCTGAGCCCTGAGAATGACCAGATTTGTTTTGGCAGATCAAACCAAACATGAGTGGAGAACTGCAAAGTCAAAGTTCAAACTGACCTGCGAGGCTGCGAGGTTGCGAGAGTAAAGAGCGAGAGTCGAGGGCTTAAGAGGCGAGAGGATATGCCGCAGGAGAGGAGGCTATCTACGAGAGAGAGGCGGAGCCGTGGAGTCGGGGTTGGGATTTTGTGAGAGAGGGAAGGATACTGCAACTTTGCAACCGGATGATGATTGATGAAGATGGCCGCCTATCTCCCACGCGACGAAGCAGAACGGACAAAGGTAGTGAAAGCCAACAGGAGGCAGCCGCGGCCACAAGGAAATTTAGGGTTTCATGGAGTAAGGTTAATGTGTAATATATATAGGAATATGAGCCAAATAAACGACCCGGTTAACCCGTTTATAAACGGGTCAACCCGTGACCTGTCTGTTTATTAAATGGGTTGACTTCCTTAAACCCGAGCCCGTTTAAAACGGGTGGGTCCGGGTGACCCAACGGGTTATGACCCATTTTGCTACCCCTATATACAAGAGTGTATAAACAAATGTAACAAGATGGAAAGCTCTCACCAAATATTTTGAACTAAACTCCCAAAAGAACCAACCAAAATAGTACAACAAGAATATCTCAATATGTTGTTAATAATACACAGTCGGAGTCCAAAAGTGTGGGCAGTAGCTTGCAGCCGCAGCTACAGGAGAAGAAGACTGGCAACCCTACAGTTGTGAGGAGCTGCTGTAGGCAGAAGGAATGCTGCAGGCGTGAGGAAGCTTATATTTGAAAAATTGAGAGTGAAGTCACTACTAGCAGAAAAAAATGCAGATGAAACAAAAATGGAGATGAAGGGGCAGCATGCTACCCCTGCATGTGAGGCCTTGGAGCCTAAATCAACAAACATGTTGTAGCTGTTTTCCTTTCTGGGAAGCCAACAACAATAAATAATGGTGCAGCTTTCAAGTCAAGGGCCCCACAAGGAGGGACACCCAACATCTCCCTTTTTGAATTTAATTTCATTGTTAAGCTTTTAATTTATTTTACTTAGTGTTAGTGAGTTTAGTGTATTTTATTACTGAAAAACGCTTTATAAGATTAGTGTCTCGTTTCTCTCTCTCTCTCTCTCTCTCTCTCTCTCTCTCTCTCTCTCTCTCTCTCTCTCTCTCTCTCTCCCCCCCTAATCTCTTTTATTAATTAGTTGTTTATTGTATTTGTTTCATTTTGTCATTTCAATACATGTTTAAATATTTAATCTCAGTTAATTATTGCGGTAAATATTCTTGCTTAGAGTTATTATTAGATTTATTTATGTTTAAAAATAATAGTGGATTAATTTTAATTACAGTTAAGTTAATGCTAAGTTTGTTTCATTGGTATGTTTAATTTACTTTTATTTTTTATTCTCTCTTTTTTTATCTTGTTTCAATTTAATATGTGTTTTGAGTACCTTATTGTTAAGTTTACTTTCCTTGATTTAAAGTCAATGTTGGGTTAAATTTATATTTGTTTAAGGTATTATTGTTTGAGTTTATTTTAATTGTTGAATGCTCACATTAGATTAATGGAATTTTTCGTTTTGGTTCGTTATTTGAATATTTGAAGTTTGGGTTATTTCTTGTCATTTATTTGATGCATATTATGTTTGTTTAAAGTTTGGTTCGTTATTTGAATACTTTATTGTTGGGTTGATTTTCATGTGAGCTCATTTTTAATGTGGATTTAATTTGTTTAAGTACTTTGTTAAGTTTAAGACTTTGTGTGGGTTAATTTATTTTTGTTTAGGATTTTGTTTGAGCTTAGTTCATTTGCTTGTTTCAATTTCACCACAAATTTTCAAAACCCCCAAGATTTCAAATTTGAACCATGTTCAGTACATTGTTTTCTTATTTTCTTTTCCTGTTTTGCTCTAATTTAAAACTAATCTGCATTCCTCGTGGAGACGATCTGACCTATTTGGGCTAATTATTAAATGACGTAACTCATATACTTGGGATAGCCCTAGTGCTACTCATTTTTAGAAGTGAGTCACTAAAGTTAAAGAACTAGAAGAATGATTTCTACTTCTGACAAAAAAGTGCCAATGTCACTCAAATCTATCTAACAAAATCATCTCCAACCAATGAACTTCATTTAGTTGGTTGTGCGTTGTTGAGGCTTGGTGATTTGTTGCAAGTTTACATCTTCTGTTGTGTGTGTGGGTGTGTGTGTATCCTATACTCAATTCAAATCACAACACATAGCTATATATATATATATATATATATATGTTAAAATTGATAAGCAGCCTTGGGAGGATTAGTTATTTGTTATGATTAGTTAACTTTGTATTTTCTTTTCTTCAGAAAGTAGTTATTTAGTTAGCTTAACAAATTCTGTATATAAGGAGTTTTATTGATTGTATTTTTCAGTTTTGCTCGTAAGCTCAATTGTATTCAAGAAATAAGATCAAGTTTATTTTAGATCTTGTGTTCTTAGAGTTTTACAGATTTTGTTCTGAAGTTTTATATGGTATCAGAGCAATCAATCAATTTGCATATTGAAATTGCTTCTGTTCTTAAATACAAGTCCGGAGGAGGTAGGAAGGACATAGAGAGGTTGAAGGTGTATCCATGGCATCTCCAGATTCAAGCAATCAATCTGATCCATCCTCACAACTGAACCTCTCAAATCCATTCTTCCTCCATTCGAACGAAAATCCAGGTAGCATTCTGGTTACACAACCACTACTTGGTATGAAAAACTATCATTCTTGGTCAAGAGCCATGATTCTTGCTCTCACTGCCAAGAAAAAGATAGGTTTATCAATGGAAAAATTGTTGAACCTGATCCAGAGTCTTCTCTCTATGGAGACTGGTAGAGTTGCAACACGATGGTAATTTCTTGGTTGATTAACTCAATGCACGCAGATGTATATGACAGTGTGATGTATTGCAAAACTACTAGATAAATGTGGCTGGAATTGCAAAATGTTTTTCCTCAAGGCAATGGTCCCAAAATATACAATCTTCAAAAGGAACTTTGTTATATTACTCAAAATCAGATGTCAGTAACTGAGTACTTTACAAAATTCAAAAGGTTATGGGATCAATTACTAAATCTGGAACCATTACCGAAGTGTACATGTGGTGCGAATAAAACCTTAAGTAATAATCATGATAAAGTCTATGTCATGAGGTTTCTTATGGGATTGAATGAAAATTTTGAAACCATTAGGACCCAAATTCTGATGTATGAGCCTCTTCCTTCAACAAACAAGGTTTATGCATTAGTTCTTCAAGAAGAGTCTCACAAGAATGCTGGACATGGAGGTTCTTATGCTGCTAAACTTGTTACTATGGCAATGTATGCAAATTCAAAGGGAAACAGTTTTGGAAATTTAGGATGGAATGAAGGAAACAACAAGAAAGAAAAACCTATGTGTACTCATTGTAATATGCTTGGGCATAATATTGATAAATGTTTCAAACTACACGGATACCCACCTGGTTATATACCAAAATGGAAATCAAGTGCAAATCAAGTTTCTTGTCCTCAAGGAACTATGATTGAGAATTCTTCTCAAAGCCAGATTCAATGTTCCATCACCAAGACTCAATGTGAGCAGTTGTTGGCTTTTCTCAATACATGATCAATTTCTAGTGACAATCATCATGTTGCTAATGCAAGTGTTGGTAATGGTTTGTCTGGATTGACCTCTGGATTTGCTGGTGTTCATGGTGCTGTTGCTGTGACAATAAATTCTTCCTAGCCTCAAGCACATAATAACTATCTTGAAACCATGTCAGATTTTATATCTAATTCTTCCTTCACACCCAATTTGACACACTCTATTTTCTCAGCCAAATTGGTAAATAAGAATTGTTTTGGATCTATTGATTGGGTCATAGACACAGGAGCTACTGACCACATGGTACATTCAATTACCTGTTTTACACATATCACAGCCACTTTGAATACTCATGTGAACCTTCCTAATGGTGAAACTGCTTTGTTTACACACATTGGAACATACTATTCAAATCATTGAAATTTTGATCTTATACAATGTTCTTTGTGTTCCATCTTTCAGCTTTAATCTCATATCTGTCAGTTAATTTGTTAAATCATTTTCTTGTTGCCTTATTTTCTTTGGAAATTTTTGTTTTATCCAGGACCTTGCTCATTGGAGCACGACTAGTCTGGGTAAAGAGTGCAATGGGCTCTATCTGCTGGAAGGAAGCAAGTCTATTTCTTTTTCTTCTATAGTTCTGTCAGTCAATAAGCCACAGTCACATGTATGGCATTCTAGGTTGGGACATTTATCAAATGCCAAATTGGTTTTGATTAAATCCAATGATGTACCTCTTGTTAATTCAAATAAAGATTTTTTTTTTTTTTGTGATATTTGTCCTATTGCAAAGCAAAAGAGATTACCTTTTAATAAAAGTTCTCATATTTCTGAAAATTGTTTTGATTTGATACATTGTGACTTGTGGGGTCCTTTCTCTGTTCCTACCATAGATTCATGCAAATATTTCTTAACCATTGTAGATGATTATTCTAGGTCTACTTGGGTTTACTTGCTAAAACACAAGTCTCAAACACAACCTGTTTTGGAACAATTTTAAAATATGGTTGAGACTCAATTTTCTAGAAAAATAAAGATAACAAGGACTGATAATGGAAGAGAGTTTATCATGAGCAATTTTTTTGCTCAAAAGGGAATTTTACATCAATTAAGTTGTGTTGAAACTCCTTAACAAAATGCAATAGTATAAAGGAAACATCAACATATCTTAAATGTTGCAAGATCCCTTTTGTTCCATCCTCATTTGCCCTTAAACCTTCGAGGACATTGTGTTTTAACAGCAGTTTATTTGATTAATAGAATCCCAACTTCAACCTTGTCTCATAAAACTCCTTATGAAGTGCTTTATGGTCATGCTCCTTCCTATGGTCACTTGATTAAGGGTTTTTGGATGCGTTTGTTTTGCTTCCGCTCTAGCATATAATAGATCTAAGTTTACTGCTAGAGCTAGAAAGTGTGTGTTTCTAGGATATCCTTTTGGTGTGAAAGGTTACAAAGCCCTAGATATAACTACAAATACTATTTTTATTTCTAGAGATGTAGTGTTTCATGAAGAAATATTTTTTTTTTGTTGATGCTAATAAATCAGTTTCAGATCCTTTTCTTTTTAGTTCTGAAGTTGAGGACATTGCAAATTCCATCTCAGGTAATAGCTCTTTTGTAACGACCTACTCCTTTTTCACATATATTTTTTTTTTAATAAATAAATTATCATCACATCATACATTCCAGCTCAGCAGGTCACAATCCACCTGGGCCCGTGGGCACTAGGGATATATCAAAGCATAAAGCAAAAGCCCTAGCAGCAGAAAATATACAAACATGTACATCTCAACACCATATACCAGAGTTACTACAATCACTGTATTTTCATATATACATCCCAAAAATAAAACCTAGGGACATTTCCCACAAAATCTAACTGTCCCTACAAAACTTACCCTTCAAAAAGGGTAGATAGACCGTACTATATCAGCGGGGCTTTTCCCGCTCTCCTATCCGGGGCTCCTGAAAAGTTAATAAGATTTAGGGGTGAGACACGTCTCAGTAAAGGAAATAAACTAATATCAGTGTGTGGCAACATGAGTATTATGTGTTCTACATATACCATACATAACATATTCAATACTGTTTATCAAATCTGGGAAAACATATATATATATCAACACATAGCAGAATATACTGCACTTTCATAAACATATCTCATCTCATACACTAATAATAACATAAAACAATCCTGATAGGTTAGCTGGCTGTTGTCATGTATTACCCCCACATGACTGGGTTGTGTGGCCCGAAGGCGGGACCTGACCATGGTTGGCCGACCACTGCCAAGTCAAACAGTAGTCTGTAGGTTCGATGGGTCTACCCAGACTAGTCCGTACACTAGGGGCGATAACAGCACACTTCTTGAAAATAACCACATCGACCATCCAATTTCACACCACTCCGTATAGCTGCGTTAACACAGATATCATGCTCACGAGGACCATGGACACATAGCAACGGTACCGTGCAAGTGCTAGCCTAGACCAAGCCAACCAGGTTCTGATATCATATACATATACTAAAATCGTGATACATGGATATCTTATATCAATAATTATCAAATCAATCATATCATTTTTCATATATACATATTTCATGAAAATCATCAGCCCGTACGCCGGAATTACACATTTTATCATAACTCGGCCCGTACGCCGGCAAATCACATAGCACAGCCCGTACGCTGGCAAATCACATAGCTCGGCCCGTACGCCTGCAAATCACGTAGCACAGTCCGTACGCTGGCAAATCTCATCCACATAGTACGGCCCATACGCCGGCAAACATATCCACATAGCACGGCCCGTACGCCGGCAAATCACATATATATGTATATATATATATATATATATATCTCAGCCCGTACACCGGTTTTCCATCATAGAAATCCATATCGTCCCCATTCCCAGAAAATAGTATTTCACAACATTTTTATACTCATGCCACACTAAACAGATTTTCCATGTATTCAATATGTCATCATTTAAACATATTTTCCAAATATAAATCATATATATAAATATATTTATTTTTCTTGAAACCAGATGCTACATATATATACATGCATTTTCTCAAAACAAACTTAGTTTATCCCCTTACCTGATTCCTGAAAAGCCCCTAAGAAAATCTTCCCCGTACCCACAAGGTTCTCAACTCAACACCCTGAAAATGAAAACTCGCAGAATTAAAGTTTAGTATTTTCGTACGTACAACATTTTCTATAACTACCACTAAGTCAAATTCGACTTAAAAAGTCTTACCTCAACTTAGGGATGATTCCCAACGTTCCCGATTAACACCCTGAAACTGAAAATTTCCAGTATTAAAGTTCAGTATTTTTACGCGTATATCACTTTTTTCAACTGTCAAAAATCCAAATATTGAATATAAAACCTTACCTTGGATTTGGGATGAAATCCAACTTCGTTTCCCTGACGATCCGCTCCGGCAGACTTGTAGAGAACTTCGCCAGGAGTATCGTGGTGGCTTCGGTTTGTCGATCCAGCGTAAAACTAGCCCGGAATCGAAGAGAGAGAGAGTCGTAGGAGAGAGAGAGAGAGAGAGAGAGAGAGAGAGAGAGAGAGAGAGAGAGAGAGAGTGCACTCACGCACACCCAAAAATCCAATTCAATTTGGATTTTGACTTTCAAAACTTCTTGAAGAAGCTTGTGTTATTATATATATATATATATATATATATATATATATATATATATATATAATAGTAAACAATAATTAAAGTAAAGCTTCTTGAAGAAGCTTTCACACTTTATATATATATATATATATATATATATATATATATATATATATTTGTTCCTTATCATACTATTCATTTTACTTGTTAATTTAATTAATTAATTTTATTTTATTATTTTATTATTATTTTGTTTTAAAATTTTATTTTTTTTTCCGGTTACTACATCTTTTGTTACTCCCATTTACATTCTTGAAAATCATATTCCTGTTTCAAATCCACTTAATAATTCTATTTCAGCTGAGGTTCCATATTCTAATTCTAATCCTTATTCTTCTTCTGTCATTCCTATTATTACTTCCCCTGCTTATCATAATTCTATTGTGTCTTTGGTTCATTCTTTACCCGACCATACAATTCCTAATATAGTCTCAACAACACATGTTCATACAACAGTAGCAGAACTGTTAGCTTTGGTGCAATCCCAAGAGGGGGGTGAATTGGATATTTAAAATTTATCACCTAGGTTAAACCAGATAAACAGTATTACTTAACCTAGGGTTTATTTATGCAAATGTAAACCTAATCATTCACAATATAACATACACGTGCAGTAAGTAAATTGCGGAAATGTAAGTGAACACGCACGATATGTTATCGAGGTTCGGCCAACAGTGCCTACGTCCCCGTCTCTAACTCGCAAGCCAGAGGAGACGGCACCGTTTACAACAAGGTCAAATTAACACAGGGCTGACCTCAACCTTAACTAGGTCAATTAGTGGGGCTGATCTCAACCTACACGCCTTAACAGGATGACACACCTAGCTTTCCTAACCGGGTCTAAGCCAATCCGGAACTATTCCAGGGCTAGTCTCCCTCTTCAAGCCCGTGCCTGGAAATACAATAGATTTGAAATACAATCAAATGGTACAGTGATTGTACTTTCGTGTAAAGCAGATATGTACCCAGTTACGCACAGTATAATCAATACACTACCAAAAGATAGGTTTTGATAAGCTCGATGTAGTCTAAGTGTTTACTCTCAAATATTTATGCAAATATAACAATCAGGGCGTGAGAGTGTAAATGGTATGATCTTTGTGTCAAAATAATATTTCAGTCACAATGCACAAACAAAGATCACAAGCACACTTCAAATATCTCAACAAATAATATTTCTTAATATAAACCACAAGAAATATTCAAAAATGGTTTGCAAAAATATTTATTTGATCTTTGTATTATGACGATATTCTCAATAAAAAAAGTATAGTAACAAAGATCTTTAGCACACAAGCAAATATCTCAAAATATTTTTCTCAAGATAAATCACAAGAGATATTTGAAAAACGATTTGTAAAATATTTTTCGCAACCAAAACTCAATATGAATTCTTAAGTATCGCAATGAAAATGCAAAACTCAGAAGCCCAAGGAAGTTTTACTATGGAAGGCTTATTTATGAAGCCCCCTAGGAGAACTTATAGCTTACTCTATATGAAATATAGATCACAAATAAAGCAATCAAAAGAGAGTTTAAGTTAGGTGAGATAAGCACAAGAATACTCTTACAAGGAGGTATTTGCAATATAAATGGGTAAGAGTAGGAGTTTAAAGCTTGAATATGAAATATGGGCTTTTTGAGATTAAGAGGATTTTGGCTAATTATATTTGCTAATCTCTTACTAATTATTCCAAATGAGGGGGTATATATAGACTACCCTTAAAATATAACCGTTAAGGACACATATGGGATTATTAGAAAAGTTTTATTATATTTTAACCAAGTTAACCCCATTTAAAAATATTAACCACGGTAAAAATTAAGGGGCAACCCGAGAGGTCCGGTCGACCAGAATTGTTTCGGTCGACCAGGACTCAAATGGTTCGATCGACCAGGGGGATTTTGAATTGAAGGCTCGGTCGACCGTATATATGTGTCAAGGGCAATTTTTTGAGATTCGGTCAACCAGGAGAAAATTAAACTAAATGGTCGGTCGATCGGGATAGGCGATTTTTCAAATTAGCGCGGTTCGGTCAACCAAACCGTTGGGGCATCTCCCGAGGACCCTCGGTCGACCAGGTAGTTGGAGTACAAAATTGGCTCGGTCGACCAGATGGTCAAATTGTTTGACCTAGGGAGGTTTCGGTTGACCGGGAATTTTGAACTATAACGGTTCAGTCGACCGTACTGTGGTCAAACGATTGACCTGGTCCGGGTTCGGTCGACCGGGCGTATTTGTACTGTGAAGTACGGTCGACCGAAAGTACCCATTTAGAGCATTTTTGTCCCATTTAAGCATGCAAACACTCTATTTAAATGAACATTTATATATATGCATGAGTGAGTGTCCTAGGGTCATTTCTAGGCCTTTTTCAAGACACCGAAAAAATCCGATGTCGATCGACCTAGAGTGTTCCCTAAAGTCCATCTATGGTCTTGAGCTTATCGATCCTTCCGTGCAGGTAAGACATTAATTATTACAGACCATGTTCTCCTAATTACTATTACAGACCCAAATGAATGATTAAATTACAATACAACATAAATAAGGTCTTCAGGTCTTCACTTCATGTGTCGTGTGCATGCACCATATTATACGTTCGATCGGTCCTGCACACAAACTCATCAAACCATTAAATACCGTATTTGTCATAATCAAAACAGGGTATGACCTGTAGGGTCAACAAGAACCACCATCTGCACCTCTCAAAAAATCAATGAGACACACCAAACAACTTGCTTACTTAGAGGATTATTCTTGTATTGTTACTCACATTCCAGGTGCACCTTATGATATATCTCAACACCTTACTTATTCACATTTGGAACCAAGTTATCAATCATACATGATGACAGTCAGTTCTTCTCCTCAAGAACCTCAATCTTTCTTTCAAGCAGTTAAAGATCTTTTGTGGAAAGAGGCAATGGAAAAGGAAATTCAAGCACTTGAGAAAACTCACACTTGGGAGTTTTCTACTTTACCACCTGGTAAATCTCCTATTGGATGTAAGTGGGTATACAAAATTAAATTGAATTCTGATGGTTCAATTGAAAGATACAAGGCAAGATTAGTTGTAAAGGGTTACACTCAATGAGAAGGTTTAAATTTTCTTGAAACATTCTCTCCAGTAGCCAAAACAGTCACTGTTAGAGTCTTGATTGCATTAGTAGTTGCCAAAGCTTGGCCTCTCTATCAATTGGACATCAATAATGCTTTTCTGCATGGGGATTTGGATGAGGAAGTATATATGTCTCTGCCTCCTGGTTATCACAATAAAGGGGGGAGTTCTTCTTCTCTTCTTGTGTGTAAGCTACTCAAATCTCTTTATGGTTTAAGACAAGCTTCAAGACAATGGTACACTAAACTTTCCACCACTATTCAACAGCTTGGTTTCATTCAATCTACTGCTGATCATTCCTTGTTTGTACATGTGAAAGGTCCTTTGTTTACAGCTTTATTAGTATATGTGGATGACATGGTCATCACAAGAAATAATCCAGACTGTGTTGCTGAACTGAAGTTAGTTTTGGATGCCAAATTTGGGATTAAGGACCTTGGTTCACTTAAATACTTCTTAGGGCTTGAAATTGCTAGAAGTGAGAAGGGTATCAGCTTGAATCAAAGGAAGTTTGCTTTTGATATATTAAAAGAAACAGGTATGATGGGATGCAAGCCTGTTAATTCTCCTATGGAATAGCAGCTGAAGTTGTCCAAGGATTCTGGAGACTTGTTGACAGACTCAAACAAATATAGAAGACTCATAGGCAAACTAATGTATTTGACTTTGAGCAGACCTGATTTGACATATGCAGTAAATAGATTGAGTCAATTTTTGGCTAAACCAAGGCATCCACACATGCAGGTAGCTACCAGAATATTGCAATATATAAAGGGAACATCAAGGCAAGGGGTATTTTTCCCTAGTGATTCAGATTTACAATTGAAAGCCTATTGAGATGCTGATTGGGCAGGATGTCCAGGCACTAGAAGATCATTAACTGGTTATTGTGTTTTTCTTGGGAATGCTTTAATCTCATAGAGATCAAAGAAGCAGTCAATGGTGTCAAGGTCTTCGGGTGAAGTTGAATATAGATCAATGGCAAGTACTACCTGTGAAGTAACTTGGTTATTGTATCTATTGAAAGATCTTCAAGTGAAGCGTGATAAGTTAGTGCTAATGTACTGTGATAACCAAATAGCTTTGCATATTGTTGCGAATCTTGTGTTTCATGAAAGATCAAAACACATATAGGCAGATTGTCATATTGTGAGAAATAGAGTTCTTGATGGTACTATCAAAACTTTTCATGTTACTTCCAGAAATCAATTGACTGATGTCTTTACTAAGACACTTGGTGTAGATAGCCATATCAGATTAGTCAAGAAGTTGGGATTGATCAACATATATGCTCCTAAGATTGAATATCCTGATTATGTGAAGGAGGATCAAAATGCAAGAGCATTGCTCTTGAAGGGGGTTGTTAAAATTGATAAGCAGCCTTGGGAGGATTAGTTATTTGTTATGATTAGTTAACTTTGTATTTTCTTTTGTTTAGAAAGTTAGTTATTTAGTTAACTTAACAAATTTTGTATATAAGTAGTTTTATTGATTGTATTTTTCAGTTTTGCTTGTAAGCTCAATTGTATTCAAGAAATAAGATCAAATTTATTTTATATCTTGTGTTCTTGGAGTTTTACAGATTCTGTTATGAAGTTATATATATATATATATATATATATATATATATATATATATATATATATGTAATTTTTAAAATTATCTTGTTAAGAGTGCAACGTCTCATCGGCCATTCGAATAAAATCTAATGTTGATAACCGTCTAATATAATCTTTGCAGGAACTCTAGTTTTAGAAAATTTAGTGCAAAGTATGTGGTTCCCTTAATTGATTTCTAATGATTACTACCTCTATAGTAACATTTTAATATTTTTGAAAAAAAAAATAATGTAATTTTACAGTAACATAAAAAATAAGCGATTAATATATTCTTTGATTGTGCTTCTCAATTTGCATTTTTAAATTAAGCCATATTAAACTAACCATCATTGCATGCATATGGAAATTTGATTTCCAATGCAATAGAAAAATGATAACCCATTTTTTAGCGTTTATGATTCGCATGCAAATATTTAATTTTGATGTTTAAACTCTTTTGCATGCAACAAAGAGAATACATGTTGTTGTGCAACGAAGAAAGCAACTAGTAAATTATTCTTACGAAGAGTTATATAAGTGCATAATACGTACATATTTAGGATCCTTGTATGCCCACATGCATGGTCATCTCAAGATGGCTCAAGCTTTCTCGGCTAGGCATCTTCACGTTACATTAATTTAGAAGAAGAAGGCGCCAGCCACAGCGGCAACACCGACGACCGTGGAGATCTTTGCTCTTGACACACCATTCGACAAACTAGTTTTCACTATAGGCGCATCTGCAAATATGTCCATTAAATTTGCATCTGAGCGTGGCAGGTATTCGTTGGCAGTCGGACCTGAAGCCTGCAGGGCCTTGGTCCTTGCTGAAGAAAATTCTGCCCCCACAGTTGTGGCTGACTCATCATCGCGCTTGATTTTGTGCGATGCAGGGGCGTCTGCAAGGATCCTAGCAGGTGCCTCAGCGACAGCAGCCTCTGCTATGACTACAAACAGGACAACCAAGACGAGAAGTTGATGAGCCATTAAATTTGATCTCACAATACTAGAGAAGCACCACATGCATAGACAAACAATGACGAAGCGAGAGGGTTTAATAAGGCAGAGGGGAAAAGGATGAGTTAATTTTTAAACCACCATACCGTCAAGTGCCCACATGGTAGGAGAAGAGGGGATGAAGTTGTCACGGGCCCATATACAATAGCATTATTTAGGACGGAGGTTGAGGGAGACTGTTATGGAATGTATGGATGGGATGTGTGATAGTTAAAAATAAGCCAAAATTATTGGCTTAACCTAACAAATTCTTAAGGATTTTGTATTTTTGTTTTCTAGTTGGAGGGGGAGGGAGGTGGTCCATTGAAAATTAATTGGGTTTGAATGACATAAAAAAAAGGTAGTTCGTGCTGACATGAAAACCATTCCGACCTTTTCACAATCTTAGAACTCAATAACTTGATATTGAAGTTTCATACTTTAACCATTAACATAATATCACTTCTTGTCTCTCCTAAGCGAAATTCTCATGGTTAAATTAAGTTTGGATTTTTATATTGGATGTCTCGGTTTCAAATCTAGGAAGAGTGAAGGGGCATGGAACGAGATGGCTACATCTCATTTTGTAGCTTAGCCTAGTGTTGAATTCTGCAGGTATGGAGCCGCAGACAGCCGCAACAACCAGCCACCATCTTTGACACTGGAGATGGATGGCCACCTGCTCTGTAGGCTTTGTTGAATTTGCTAGCCACCATATTTGATTTTTACTCCCTCTCATGTATATATATATATATGTGCTGTGAGTTGTGAGATGTGTGAATTTTGTGAGTTGCGTGAAGAGAGGTGTGCAGTGTACTGAGATTGCAGAGAGCAGAGAGCAGAGAGGTGTGAGAGTGAGAGAGAGAGTTGAGCAGTGGCTCCTCCGTGTGTTATTTCTCCCAGATTATAGTGCAGTGGTGTGCTCCCGTGGACGTAGGTCAGTTTGGACCGAACCACGTAAATCCGGTGTTCATTGTGTGTGTTTGAATTTTTTCTTTGTGCGTGATTATTACTCCAGGTTGGTTTATTCCCCAACAACTGGTATCAGAGCTTTGGTCGGAGTAAAATCGCCAGATCGAGAAAAAATCCCGGATTTTGAGCCCCTGTCCAGTAGCTCAAAATTTAATTTTGAGGCGACCATCGAACTCCTCTCGGCGATACGAAGCCAACGGCAGTAACCGGAGCTCAAACAGAGCTCAGACAAAGCCGCACGCGCCGCCAACGTCCAAAGGACGTTCCCACGCGCCCTCACGCGCCGGCTACTCGTCGGGAGTGGTCCTCACGCGTTCCCACGCCACGTCAACAGTGGACCCCACAGTGCCACGTCAGCAGTGGGCCTCACAGTGCCACGTCAGCAGTAGGTCCCACAGTGCCACGTAAGCAATGGGTCCCACGTGCCACGTCATCAGGGTTGACCGAGTTGACCAGATTTGACCGAAAGTTTGATTGGGTTTTTTGAAGCCATTTCGGGTCTGTTTTTCGAGCAGTTTAAGTCATTTCTAGGGTTTTCGACCGTTCCGGATCCAACCATGCTGTCCGATTGAGCTAATTCTATCTCTAAATTAGCGAATCGAGATGTCAAACCAGAAGAGCTCTCACATCGAGATGTTTGACGGCACGAACTTCGGTTTCTGGAAAATGCAGATTGAGGATTTCTTGTTTGGTAAGGAGTTACACTTACCACTGATGGAGAAGTCAGAATCCATGAAGGAGAGTGAGTAGGAGTTGCTTGACCGAAAAGCTCTCGGAGTTGTGAGGATGACGTTGGCAAAGTCTGTTGCCTTCAACATCAAGCACTTGACAACCACCAAGTCCCTTATGGATGCGCTATCAAACATGTATGAGCAGCCATCAGCCGCAAACAAGGTACATCTCATGAAACGACTGTTTACAATGAGCATGTCTGTAGGTGAGAGTTTCAGCAGACACTTGAATAATTTCAACGAGTTGTCGGATCAACTCGCCTCGGTCGGGATTACCTTTGACAGTGAGATCCGTGCTCTATTAATTCTCAGCCAGCTGCCTGAGAGTTGGAAAGGTATTGTAACTGCGATCAGTAGCCATGCAGGAAAATCGAAGCTGAAATACGACGAGGTTATCAGCATGATTTTGACAGAGGAGATCAGAATGCAATTGAACAATGCCTCCACTTCAAGTTCAGCTTTGAATGTGGAAAGCCGAGGAAAGGGAAGCGGGCATGGACGATCTAACAATCATGGCAGATCTAGGACCAGGAGGGCCAAATCCAGAGATCCCAGAGGTTCCCAAGGCACAAAGAATGTTGAGTGCTGGAACTATGGAAAGACCGGACACTTCAGAAACCAGTGTAGAGGTTCGAGAAAGGAATCTGAGGGCAAAGACAGAAGCAAATATTGCTTCCGAGAACGATGATTTGTTGATCTGCTCTTTGGAGAGCAAAAAGGAGTCTTGGGTGTTAGACTCTGGAGCTTCATTCCATGCCACTTGCAGCAGAGATTGCCTGGAGGAGTATACATCAGGTAATTTCGGTAAAGTATATCTGGGCAATGATCATCCTTGCGACATTGCTGGTAAGGGGACAGTGAAGATCAAAATGAACGGGTCAGTATGGAAGCTGAAGGAAGTCAGACATATTCCAGACCTGATGAAGAATTTGATCTCAGTTGGTCAGCTGGCAGATGAGGGATTCACAACGAAATTCATCGGCGATGAATGGAAAGTCTCAAAGGGTGTACTAACGATTGCACGAGGTAAGAAAAGCGGGACACTTTTTCTAACCTCCAATGCCTCCATGTCTATTTCAGTTGCTGCAGGAAATGACGACAGCAACATCTGGCACCAACGACTTGGTCACATGAGCAAGAAGGAACTCAGGGTGAAGCACTCAAAGGGAAAATTGAGTGGTCTACAGTCAGTGCAGATTGACATGTGTGAGGATTACATAGTCAGGAAACAGAGGAGAGTCAGTTTCCAGATAAACACCCGTGCCCCAAAGAAGTGTGTCGGGACACAACAGCAGAATGCCGAGAATCCTCAGGCGGAGGAACTAGTGGAGCAGATCGTCGCACCACCATCTCCTACTCCAGTACCGGAGCTTAGGAGATCTACTCGGCCTTATGTACCAGACGAGAGGTATATAGATTGCTTACTTCCTACAGATGGAGGAGAGCCTGAATGCTGTCAGGCAGAAGATGCGAGCAAGTAGGAGCTTGCAATGAAGGACGAGATGAAGTCTCTCACCTCCAACAGAACGTGGAAGTTGCCCAAAGGCCTTCACAACAAGTGGGTGTACAGAATCAAAGAGGAGCATGACGGCTCCAGAAAGTACAAGCCTCAGTTGGTAGTCAAAGGCTTTGAGCAGAAGAAAGGGATTGACTACACCGGCATTTTTACACCACTTGTGAAGATGCCAGCCATCAGATTAGTCCGCAGAAATCTAGCAGACAGGAAGGTGGCAACGAGAGAGAAACTGAAGTTATGCTCAACTTCAGTTGGTCTTCATGATTGAAGACATACATGAGCACAACATTTGCATATACACTGGTTGAGATGCTGTCTCCGCCTCCAAGTGGGAGATTGTTGAATTCTGCAGGTATGGAGCCGCAGACAGCCGCAACAACCAGCCACCATCTTTGACACTGGAGATGGATGGCCACCTGCTCTGCAGGCTTTGTTGAATTTGCTAGCCACCATATTTGATTTTTACTCCCTCTCATGTATATATATATATATGTGTGTGCTGTGAGTTGTGAGATGTGTGAAGAGAGGTGTGCAGTGTACTGAGATTGCAGAGAGCAGAGAGGTGTGAGAGTGAGAGAGAGAGTTGAGCAGTGGCTCCTCCGTGTGTTATTTCTCCCAGATTATAGTGCAGTGGTGTGCTCCCGTGGACGTAGGTCAGTTTGGACCGAACCATGTAAATCTGGTGTTCATTGTGTGTGTTTGAATTTTTTCTTTGTGCGTGATTATTACTCCAGGTCGGTTTATTCCCCAACACCTAGTGCCTAGTGTGCAAATAAAAACATGAATTTGAATATAAATATTTAGATAAATAATACATTTCAAAGTCTAAGTTATAGAATTTTGATCTTTGAAAAAAAGGAAGGTGATCATTTCATGATAGTAATAAAAAAAATAAAAGATTAAGAGTACACAATATGGTAATTTGATAATAAGGCTAACTCAAATTTGGGCTTTATGCAGTTTACTCTCATTAGTCTTCGTATTGATTTTTTTTTTTTTCTGTACCAAGTTGATCGACCAACTCTAATAATTATAATCATATATTATTTGGAGATCTTGGATAATTTTTTATGATGATTTGATGATCTGCAAATGGCATCAAAATTTTGATCCAAAGATAGCCCTAGTTGACAGAGTGACTACTTAGGTTACTTGCCAAGACTACCTATTGAATATTATGATAGGAAGTTTTTGTTTGTGGGATATAATTAGATGAACATCAAAGCATGAGAAGTGTGCGCAATTCAAAATCAAGGTTAACTTTTCTAGACCATTATTATCTTGATAGAGATTGCAGAAGAAAGTGCAATGGAATTAGTACGAAGGATCCATTTGGTGTTTTTTAGTTATGGGAAATATAGGCATGTTATTGACCTCTGTAAAGAGATTGTTGGTAATCCTTCAATAGTTCAAACTCGTGTAGAAGAGTTTTTAGATAAAAGCTTAAACTTTTAGGTTATGGGCCAACAATGTATATTAATCTTTACCAATATGGTTGATCAGATGCATCGTACGGTGATTGATTGGGGTGTGGAAGGCTTATGGATTGTCATGATTGTTGACTTAATAGGTTACACCCAGTTTTGATCATGACAAATACTCTTGGTACTGATGGTTGTACTAAAACTTGCATGTAGGTTCACTGTGCATGTGTATTAGGACTGAAATACATACCATGATGGTGTGCGGTGTTTGTGCGTATGTGGTGTATTTGTAATTCTTTTTCACTTTTTCATTCTGGGATGTAATATTGTTATGGATTGTACACTCCTATGACTTGTAATAATTTGCATCATGCATGATAGGTAGGTATGCTCATACAGACCTTAGTTGGACTTTAGGTACTTACATAGATCATAAAAAGACCTTAGGGATCACCCTTCGGTCGATCTTCAGTCGATTGACGCCAGATTTTTTCGGTAGGATAGAAATTCATTAGGTCCTTAAACAAATGCACAAACAGTCCCCATGTTCCTTACATAATTAGGGAAATTAAATAAGACAAAAATGGACTCAAATTGAAAATCTTGAGAGGTAGGGTTCGGTCAAACCGTGTAAAATGGCTCTAGCGAGCGAACAAGTCAACATGTTGACTTTGTGTTCGGGCACCTGAACCACTTTTGAGCATATCTCCCTCGAGCACCCGAACTTGTGTCAAGTTCCTTTTCAACTACCCTAGCACCTGAATGATCACATTCAAAAAGGGCTCGAGCGACCAAATTGGTTGGTTTAGTTAACTGAATGTAGCCTCAAGCATTCAAACCTCGGGCATTTGGCTATTGACTTTAGTTTAGCTAACCGGTCCTCAATTCGAGCACTCAAACCATTAAAAATTGGATTTTTGACTGAATCTGTTCGGTCACCCGAACCTCAAGTCGGGCACTCAAACCTCACGGAATAAAATATTTTTGCTGTGTTTTTAAAGGGGGTAAAATGAGTTAATTTTCCTAAACCATTTTAAAACAATTTTAAGAATCCTCATTTAGTCCCTAATGGTCAAAAATCCTTCCTTGCCTATAAATACCTGTTCATTTGTCATAATTAGCAAGGATTAACAATTTCATTAAGGACAAAATTTTCTCAAATTCAAAAATCTCTTTTTAGCCTATACTACTCTCATACACTCCATTTTCCTTGATCTTTCAAGTGTTGTGAGTATTTCTAAAGTGCTTTTGTCTAATCTAGCTTGTTCATACTCTCACTAGATTATATTAATTGTTTGATTTTATTAAGAGTAGAAGCATCAAGTTCTTCCGCTGATTTAACTTGATAAATCTTGTGTAGGAAGACTTAGAAGGTTGCGGTTCTTGCATTGTCATTGCAAGACACCTAAACCTATATTTTTTGCGTGCAAAATCATTTTCAAAAACTTGTATTCAAACACTCCTTGTGCTTAGTTCATTGAGAATATCTTGTTGAGTTTGTTTGAATCAACTAGCTGACATATTTGAAACTTTGATATGATATTGTGATATTCAAATATAGTGTTTCAAATCTTGCTTAAATACACACTCTAGATCTTGATTGATTATCATATTTGATTGAGTGTTTAGCACACATTAGAGCATTGGGCATATTTACATATCATACGTGCTTGCATTATTGCTTGAGTTATACTGGTGTACATATCTTCTTGTGAAGAAGTGTATTTTCGTGTACAAAAATTTCAAATCATTTGTTGTATTCCAAGCATGGGCCTGAAGAGGGAGACTAGCCTTGTTGAATAATCCCGGACTGGCTTAGACTCGGTTAGGAAAGTTAGATGCGTCATCCTGGTAAGGCGTGTTGGTTGAGATCAGTCACTTGAATTGACATGGTTGTAACTGGTGCCACTCCACCCGTTAAGTGAGTAGTAGTGGAATCCTTGTGCTAGTGTGACCAAGGCAGGGACATAGGCTGTATTGGCCGAATCCCGATAACATATCGAATGTGTTGTTTACTTTTCGGCACTTTACTTTTATTGCACATGTATGTTTGTTTATTGATTGTATAGACTGACCCTAGGTTGTGTAATACTACTGTTAAACCGATTGACCTAGACGATAAATTTTAAATACCCAATTCACCCCCCTTCTTGGGGTTATGCCAAAACTAACAATGGTAGAGAAGGCGGCCATGGTTAAATGAGTTACATCAACAAACAAACTTGATTCCAAAGTTTTTTATGAGGTTTTATTGAGGTTTGGTGGAGTGAAATTTGAAGGCTGAAAATTTGGGCTTGCTTGGGTATTTGACCTATACGAGATATAAATGTGGCAGTATTATTAAAGCTAGGTTGGAGGTTAATTTTACAGCCTTCTTTGTTATGGTCAAGGGTAACCCAAGGAAAGTACATAGGAGGTGGTTCTTCATCCCATGTTGTTTATTGTAAGTGTAAACACCCCAATTTTAACCGAGCCTCTCTTTTCCTCTTAATGTAGGGGCCCTTTGCTGTTCATTCCCTTGCATTATGAAGGATTTGTGGGGACCATTCGTAATAACATGGTAATTTACATGAAGAGGGGTCAATTTTAGATTTCAAAAATTTGAGGTCCTTTTTGAAAAATCTTATCGAGTCCATTTATTACTAAGTCCTCCTTAGATCCCTGTTATTTTAAAATTGAGTCCCTGTTATTTTAAAAATGAGTCCCTAATATTTTGAAGTCCTTTTCAATGGTTTTTGTGAGAAAAAAACCATGAAAAACAAGTTTCCTTCTCGTTTTCCTTTCTTATTCTTTCCACCACCAAAATCTTTGATCCAAGCGGATCCTAAATATATTATTTTAATATGAGATTAATAGAAATGTCAATACTATATTTTTTTTGTGAAATATGAACCATTATTAATAATAAAATTCTCGATTTTAAACTATAAACTAAACACGAAAGTATTATCAATAATAATTTGTTAAATTTATGAACCAAATGACATATATTTATTTATTTTTATTGTGTATTCATTTATTACTTTCTTTTATTATTTCCAAATGCCTATTTTACCCTCTTTAATACTGCAAATACTATAAAAAGCCAAAGAATTCCTTTCCTGTTTTTTTTTTTTCCTTCATAAAATTAAGAAAAATTATTTTATTGCATATATTTTTTTTTTTTATTTTGTATGAGCATTAAGTTTTGAAGTTGCACTTTTACCTAAATATCACAACTCGCAAAAGGTTCACACCATTCATGAGGCTTTGCCATGTAGGATACATGGCCAGGTTCAACGAATCTAGAATTTGTCTAGATTCATTGAATCTCAGGTACCTTTTAACTTAGTTAAAATCTCTTTCTCTTTAATTCTATATATCCCTTGTTTAGAGTTGCCCATTTGTTGCATGCACATAGACATGCATGAGAATGATTTACTTATTCCATATTTAAAGTCTATAAAATGTGTCTAGATTCATTGAATCTTTTCTCTTTGTAATACAAATAATTTTAAGCCTTTGCATAAATATGGTGTACTCACTCATGAGATTCGACCCCAAAAAATAAAAAAAAAATGCAAACATTTGTTTAGATTTTAAATTTTTTTTTTAATTTTTTTTAATTAAGATTTACAAAAAGTATTGGTCTCTCTGAGATTTTAAATATTATATATACCTCTCATAAAGTTTGTTAAAAAGGAATTTCAAAGAGTATCAACAGTTCGAAATCAAATGTTAGAAGAGATATGTGAAAATTTTGAAACCTCAAGGAGGTATTATTTTGTCAAACCTTAATCTAGGTCCAGAAAATTTTTAAAATATCAAGAATGTTTGTGTATTCTAACCAAATCTTAGAACATGTCAGTATCTTTTACCTAAAATTATTAATTTAAAATAAGGGTGAAGGATGCTCACCTATCTCGAGGTTTGACAAAATGACAGGGTTCCTCTCTTGAGGTTTCAAAAATTTCATTGACATTTCCTGAGATTTAAAGGCCTCCCCTGAGGTTTACCAAAAAGTCACAAACTCCCCTTTAAATGGTTTATCTTTTTACAAAATATAAGGGGGGATTTGTGGCTTTTAGGTAAAAAGAAATTTTTGTATGTTTTGAAAGCTCTATAATACCCAAAGCTACTTTATGATATAGTATAATTAGGGAGTGTGAGCGAATCAAGTCAATTCATGAGATATTTGAATTCAACATGATCATCATATAACGTGATAGTTCAGTTCAAGTTTGGAGATAGTACTTGCGAGTATAATCTAGATCTTGCAATTGAATTCTATTGTTAGCGTAAAGTGTATAATGAATACCTTCTATAAGCTCATTGGATTAAAATGAAATCTTAAAATCTGAAGTCTTTTTTTTTCTTCTTGAAATGCCTAAGAATGAAGATAATTGTGTAGGTTTTGAGGATTAAAAATGGAAATCTGCCTGCAAGAGACATAGGAGTGCCTTTAATAGCCAAAAAAAATTTCTAGAGTAGACTGTGAAGTACTCGTTAAAAGGATTTCAATGAGGATACACACATGGACTTATAAGCTGGCTGTGAAGCACTTGTTGAAAAATTTTCAATGAAGATACATATATACTCATTAGTATCTAAAATCATTGTTGTTATTTGTAACTCTTATACTTCTATTTTGATAAGTAAAGAAGGAAGGATGCAGCACAGTAGAACTCGTCGACGAAGGGCCTATGCTTATCGACGAAGGGCCTATGCTCATTGACCAGGGAACAACATAGGTTTGTCGACGAAAGATCTAAAGCTCGTCGACAAATAATTACTGAGAGTAGAAAATTTCAGACTTCTGGTTTTGTTGACGAGAGCCCTGTATTCGTCGACGAAAGTTCTTCTTAGTCTCGTCGACGAAGCCCCTATGTTCGTCAACGAGAGGCGCCTAGGTTGCGGTAGTTTTTTTTTTTAATTTTGAAATTTTGAATGTTGGGTGATTGGGCAAACAGGGGAAAACCTGTGAGGACACTCTATATATGTCATCTGGGCATATTTTGAGAGAGAAAATGAACATTATTGAAGTTTATTGTGTACATTGTGATTTTCATAGTGAAATTTGTGTGCCTTTTGCTTCCGTGGATGTAGGCTTTGCCGAACCACGTAAATCTTTGTATTGCTGTGCTTATTGGTTGTATTATTTATTTCTTATTGATTATTCTGCTGTGCATCTTTATTATACGATCCATATCACAACAATTGCCAATCATATAGGTAGCGTAACTCATTATAGAAACATGAAATAAAATAATCATCAACCTTCAAGTATTAATATGTTGATTAGAATTTCACTTACTCTGCTATAAGCAAGAGTATGTATGTATTGTGATGGGGCTGCGTTGTAAGTGGCTGTCGACTTTTCCTAGAGTCGGGTATGTGTATTCGGTTGTGTGGATGAGTTCGTAAATGAGAGATTACAAATTTTGAGGACGAAATTTTTGTAAGGAGGGGAGGTTGTAAGAACCCGACCCGTGAGACATGGAATAAATAAATAAGAAAAGGGTAAAATAGTAAATTGAGCAGGCTTCGTCGACGAAGCTGGTGTTTCATCGACGAAGGCCCTTCTATTGTTCGGTGACGAAACGCAGTAGTTTGTCAACGAGGAGAAGCTGAGAGATTTTGGAAAATCTTGAAATCTTAGACTCGTTGACGAGGCCACCGCTACGTCGACGAGCCAGCGAAGGAAATTTGTCGACAAAGACGCCGCCTCGTCAACGAGGTTGGCTAGATCAAAGGCTCTATAAATATCTTTTTATTTGCTTCTTGGCTAAGATATCAAAATACTCTCTCCCTCTCTCTAGAACTTGAAGCTCCTCTCTCTCTCTCTCTCTCTATATATATATATATTTCTTCGTCATTCGTTGTTAGAATCAACGATCCAAAGTTACTGTGAGGATCAGGGAAGGAATCTCTACGTGTTCTGTGGAACAGATCTTCGTTTTGAGGTCTTCAGGGTTTTAACCCAAAATTGAGGTAAGGCTCGATTTTAATTTCTGTTTCAGTAAATCAGTAGAGAGTAAGATTGTAAGTAATTATCGTACTGTGATTTATACGTTTTGGGAACTCAGTTCGTTGTTTAGGAGCCATAGAGTTCGTGTTGGATTTTTTTGCAAAAGGTAAGGGGATTCTATTTATATCGGTTATTTTTGAAATCGAATTCGGTGAAACTGTGGTTCACGATCCTAAGTATGTTTTGGCTACTTATTTGGGGAAATCTAACGGGTAAAAATTATGGGATTTTCACGCTACAGTTTTGAGGAAAAGGGAGCGTTCAGTTGCATCTTTGATTTCGTTGGAAAACTGTGGATATATTGTTGAGTATATTGTGTTATGGAGATGGTCGTGTCTTGACTTGCTTTAAACTGTATTTTGAAAATCACGGTTTTGTGGTTACCCAAAAAGTGTGGAATGAACTATTATATGAATATGCATTGAGTTGTGATATGCTGAAATGAGATATAGGAACGTGTACTCCAAATTGTTCCAGGTTGTGAAAGAGTGTCCGACTCTATATCTGAGGGCATGAAATATCGCCTCTTACCGATTGATCACTGAAGGGTGTAGATCTACCAGATGTACCAGTACAATGCCATAGGAGCCCAGGGCTGTGCTATGTGCCAGGGACACCATGTAATGCAGGTTGGCTTCCTACCAAAGGGCGTGACGACTGTAACGATCCAAATTTAAAATGAAATTTAAATAATAAAGAAAGGGAAATGGAAACCGGAAACAGAAGGAGGTCGTAGACTTCATCGACAACATTGCATTTCAGAAGAGAAAAACAAAAAGGGGGAGTTTCAAGGCTTCGTCGACGAATCTCCTGTATTCGTCGACGAAGGCTTAAGAGAATTCGTCGACGAACACAGGGCTTCATCGACGAGAAAATACCGAGAGAGGTTCTAAGGTAGCTTGAATTTTGTCGACGAACGCAGGGCCTCGTCGACGAAATCCTGTTTTATAAGAATGAAAAATCCGGGAGAAATATCATTTTCTTACGAAACCTCTCTCTCGCCTCTCTCTCTCTCTCTCTCTCTCTCTCTCTCTCTATGGTTCTCTCTCCCTTCTCTCTATGTTTCCGGCCCCACCAGTCGTCAGATCGACAATCCGAAGTCACCACGACGCTCTTGACGGAGTTCTCTCCAAATCTACTGGAACAGATTGTGGGAGAAAGCTAATTTGAAATCATCCCAAAGTTGAGGTAAGGCTTTTTAAGCCATATTTGGTCTTGCGCTAGTTAGAAGAAATGTTGTGCGCATGAAAATACTAAAATTTAATACTGGGAGTTTTCAGTTGCGGAGTATTGGTCAGTAAACCCCTCATGTGTTAAACTTGAATGTTTTTTGGTGAAAATTTTCTACTCAATATGTGGGTTTTTGACAGTTGAGGAAAATATTGTATGCTTAGAAATACTGAACTTTAATTCTGAGATTTTTCATTTTCAGGGTGTTGAGTTAGGAACCCTGCGGGTGCGGGGCAATTTTATTAGGGGCTTTCTAGAGATCGGGTAAGGGGATAAACTAAGCTAGTACTGTTTTAGAAAATGTTTATATATATATATAGTTATCATTTGATTTATGGAAAATGTATATATATATATATATATATATATGTTTTATATTTGTAAAATACTGTGAAAATGATCGTATGTTGAATATGTGGAAAATCTACTGTGTGACATGAGTAAAAAAATGTTGTGAAATGCTATTTTCTGGGAATGTGGATGAGATGGATTTTTATGATGGAAACCGGCGTACGAGCCGAGATGTTTTCATATATATATATATATATATATATGGATGTGATTTGCCGGTGTATGGGTTGTGCTATGTGATTTGCCGGTGTACGGGCCGTGCTATGTGATTACTGTTTGCCAGCGTACGGGCTGTGCTATGTGTAGCTGGCGTATGGGCCGAGCTATGATAAAATGTGAAATACCGGCGTACGGACCGATGATTTTTTATAATACATGTATATATATGAAATGATATGATTTTATGTGAAAATAAATGAAATGAGATATTTATGTATCACAGTTTCAGTATATATATATGATATCAGAACCTGGTTGACTTGGTTTAGGCTAGCACTTGCACGGTATCGTTGCTATGTGTCCATGGTCCTCGTGATCATGATATCTGTGTTAACGCCGCTGTACGGAGTGGTGTGAGATTGGATGGTCGATGTGGTTATGTTTGAGAAGTGTGCTGTTATCGCCCGCGGTGTAAGGACCAGTCTGGGTAGACCCATCGGACCTATAGACTAGACTATCGACTTGACAGTGGTCGGCCAACCATTGTCAAGTCCCGCCTTTGGGCCACACAACCCAGTCATGTGGGAGTAATAAATGACAACAGCCAGTTAACCTATCAGGATTGTTTTATGTTATTATTATTATTATTATGACATGAGTTGAGATATGTTATGAAAATGCAGTATGTTCTGCCATGTTGATATATATATATATATATATATATATATATATATATATATATATATATATATATGTTTTCCCAAATTTGATGAAATAGTACTAAATGTGTTATATATGATATATGTTGAACACGAATTACTCATGTTGCCACACACTAGTATTAGTTTATTTCCCTTACTGAGAGGTGTCTCATCCCTAAATCTTATACATTTTTCAGGAGCTCCTGATAGGAGAGCGGAAAAAGTCCTGCTGATCTAGAGCAGTGTTTGCCTTCTTTGGAAGGGTAAGTTTTGGTAGGGACAGTTAGGATTTTTGTGGGAATTGTCCCTAGATTTATTTTTGGGATGTATATACTGAGAGATAGTGTTTGTAATACTCTAGTATGTGTTATGCACATTATGATGAGATGTATATGATTTTATACTTTCTGCTGCGTAAGCTTCTACTGTATGTTTTGTTATATCCCTGGTACCCACGGGTTCAGGTGGATGGTGACCTGCTGAGTTGTGATGTTTGATGTTGATATTATTATAAAAAAATATATATGTGAAAAATGAGCGGGTCGTGACAATGACACTGAGTTGCTTGATCATGTGTGTGTTGTGAACTATACTAAAACTATTTTGTGAAAAATACTGGAACTGAACTGTGTATGTTTTATGTCATGATAACACTCATATGCCACACACCGATATAAGCTGATTCTGCCTTACTGAGATGTGTCTCACCCCTATCGTATGTACATGTTTTCAGGTCTTTCGAATAACTGAAACTTGCGTCCTAGTGTTGGGAGCGTGGTGGTTGATTTACTGCGTAGTGTACTTGTGTAAGTATTTGGACTGTAACAAGGTTGTCGTTTTGGATATTGTTGGCACCCTGGGTTATGTATTGTATTATAGAGTTTACACTCTATTTGTATAGACTCTGGTAAAGTACTATGTATGTATGGAATGAATTTTTTCGCTGCGTATATGTCGTGTATATGAATGAGTATAGGGTGTACGGGAACCCCACGGTATCAGATCCTCATTTATTATAGTATCATGTGTGTATTGTATGATACAGGGAGAGGTTAGGTTACTACATCACACCCTGGGTCCCATTGTCGAGTTCGGGGCGTGAGAATAGTAACTAATTTTGAGTAATACTAATGCATGTTTAATTATCTATCAAGAACTCAAAAGTTTGATAGAATGACGAGAAAGAGTAATATTTGTTGTTAGATTCTGTAAGTCTGAAACTTGAATTTTACTCTCAATTTATTTACAAGATGAGGTTTAGGCATGGTACTATTTGGCTTGTTACCAAACACTCCAAATCCAAGGCGCAATGGTACCAATACCTTTTCCAACAAATTAGATTCAACCCCAATATTTTATTCCAAAGTTTTACTATTATTAATTCAACATCTCTAATACTTTAAAGGGAAATTTTCATTTGGTGTCATCTTTCAAAAATTTTAAATTTATCCTTATAACTATCAATGATTATTCCAAAATACTCTTTAGCCTACCTACAATTACCTCAAAATACTCTTATAATTATGTCAAATGTATCCCTATAACTACTCATAATTATCTCAAAATACCCTTATAAATATCTACAACTATCCAAAATACTCTTATACTATTTAATTTTTTGTTATTTTCTTTATAATTTCTCAAAAGTTTAAAAAAAAGAAAGAAAGCCTAGAGCACGCATATAGTGTGTGCCCAGGACTAGTATAAACAAAGGATTTGACTTTCTCAATAAATTATAGAATACATAATATTTTGCTCCATAGGCCAATTGGGACAATTGAAGACATAATATTTTGGCATAATCATTTTATTACTCATTAAATTCATGTGGTAAATGACATAGATTAGCACAATGATAATTCGATTCACGGAATTAACCAAATAACTATTACATTAATTCAGTTCGATTTGATAATCAGTATAATACCTTATTCAATTCGGTTCATTATGCATTTTTCATTAATCAAATATTTTTGGTTAATTCGGTTAATATATTGAATTAATCATACTGTCTGAATGCGCCCCCTATTTTAAATGTTAAAAAAATAATTCTATTATAAATTAAAATAAAATTGTTAAAAATACTTTTTTTTTCAAAATTTTTTTTAAATGTATAGACATTTTTATTTTAAATTTTAAATTTTAGGTATTCAAGTTAGTTTTAAATTTTCACAACCCCGTAACCTATTAAAAAAAAACTGCCTACACAATCTTTTCCTGATAATAGAAAAACCCGGAAAAAGATAAACTGCAAAATAAATCAATAAATAAATAAATTTATATAAAAAATAAAAGTAAAAAAAAAAAACTAAGTCGCCGATCACCGTCCTTCCCCTGCCTGCCTCGGCTCTCGCAAAAGCGGTCTCTTTCTCAGATTACAGCAGAGAGAGAGAGAGAGAGAGAGAGAGAGATTCAGCGGAGCAGAGAAGAAGCTATTTCACCGGTAAAAGCTCTTTCGGCTCATGTCTTCATAGTTATGTGTAGGGCTTACTGTTTTAGGGTTGTTTTGGATTTGGGGGCGGGTGGTTGATTTGATGGTTGCATTAGTGAGATTCGTAATGAACGACCTTTTTGTTTGTTTGGAGTTAAAATAATTAATGAGTCGTTGTTATTTGTTTGTTTCTTTGTGGATTGATTGATTCGGATTTTGCATAATGGAGAATGGCTCGAACTGAATCTCCATCATTGGTTTGTGAATTGTGAGGGTTCTTTTGATGCCCCGATTATGCCAATTTTGATATGAGTCGGAGCCATTGATGTTCACCGTGTTCATAGTTTTGAATTTAGGTTATCTGTGAATCTGTTTGTGCATTGTTTGCGGGTAGCTACCCTTCACACGCAGCCTAGTGGTGGTGGCGAGTGCTCCGGCCGACTGCCAACTTCCACATCCTGATTTCGATTATTTATCGAATCAAATCTGAACTTCGTGGCTGTAGTTGCTGTGTTGGATATCATGGAGCTAGCAACCACTTGGCGAGTTCTAGGGCTAACTGTCAACTCGCATGGCCTGAGTTCGATTCTGAACCGAATCAATGCTGAACTTTTGTGGCTGGAGTTGCTGTGTCAGATGTCATGGAGGTAGTAAGTCAATGAACCCGCCCGGTATTAAAATAATGTTTGCTGGGAATTGGTGTGCTTAAATAGATAGCATGCACGGTTAAAACGTGCTGAAAAAGGGAAGGAACTCGAAAATGGATATGATTTTTGAAACACTGTTTTCAACTAATAGCAAAGTGCATTATGCGAGATCTCACTAATTGAATCTTGCCTTGTGTGAGGCTAAAGGAAAATTAGTCTAGGTTTTAGTCTCTGGGATTAATTTTTAGAGCCTAATAAGTTGACATAAATACAATCAATGAGAGAGCTAAACATTTCCGTTTTCTTTTTTTCTTACTAAGGGGCGAGTAGAAGCACCATATTATATATATATATATATATAATCCAAAATATTATTGACTCAAGTACAATTTTCTCCAAGAAGAGATAAGCAGAATAAAATATCTCCTCTTTTTTTTTTTTTCATTTTGGGTGGGGGGGAGGTGGGGTTTGAAAATCAAGATTTCTCCAAGAATAGATGTATTGTCTGGTTAAAGCTTGTGCTACTCTTTTCAGATGCTATAGTTAACAAAGAGTAAGTTTTATATTACAAAATTATGATACAAAATTTTTTTAAAAAAAAAAACTTGTTTTCATTGTGTGAAGAAAATGATTTATTTTCGTTCCAACATTGTTGAACTAGAAATTTATTCATCATGCTTAGTTTCTGGAAAATAGGATCCCTCACTTTTAGGGGTTTGACTTGGCTAAATGCTCTTACCCAGTGTACATTAAAAGACTATACTGTTTGTTAACATAAGCACACAGAGATGGACGTCCCAGTAAGTAAATAATTACAAATTTACAATAATTAACTCCTTGACTATTGTTGTCTTCTTGAATGCCACTGCTGCTTTAGTCTTCAATTCTATGGTCTTCTTGAATGCCACTGCTGCCTTAGTCTTCAATTCTATCTTCTTCTTGCTTTTTTTAACTGGCATAAGGTAAGAATCGATCTATTAGCACACGGAAATACATAAAGGGCAGAACAACCAAAGCAGCAGCTTCCTAAAACAGACCAGGAAGCAGCAACCAAAACAAAAACCGGACAGTTAGTCAAAAGAGACTTAGCTTAAATTTCACTTCCTGCACTATTTTCAGAACCACCTCTTCAGGATTTACAGGATTTTGAGCATATAGCATAGAGTTTCTTGCTCTCCAGGTAAAATATATGGTTGCAACCCAAACCAATATGCTTCTGTCTTCCTCTTTCCCCATTTCAAGAGCCGAAACCCTCCTGAGCTCCTCATTCTCGGATCTGAATCTCCTAGGTTTATTCAGAGCAGTACAAGAAGCTTCATAGATACCTTTAGTAGCTTCACAATTGAAAGAGCAGATGATTTCTGTCGTCAACTAGACCATTGCTGGTATAGCTTTTCAGCCCCTTTCAAAATTTTTTCGAGAGTAGGGAGCCTATTCAAAATTGCTAGCAGAATGATAAAAGCATGCTTAGGAATATGGTTCTTAAACCAGACAGTGTTAGATTATGTGACTACATTATTCTTACCCCTTATGTAGTTCCATGCTGAATTGGAAGTGAATTCCCCTGAAGTAGATAACTGCCAAATACTGAGGTCATCCTTTCTGGAATCATAGTTAAGCTTATTTTTTTTGTGGCCAGCATTTTTGGATAGTCTTCTAGGCCAATTCCACCCTCCATTTGCCCATAAATCAGCTACTTTTGCCCCCGTGGAGATTCCCCAGCTCCTAATGTAGGTGAGAATTGAAAGCAAGATTAAGAAGAGATAGATCCCACTGATTATCATAGAAGAAGAAGCATTTTTTACCATTTCCTACTTCATTTCTATCATTAGTGTTTTTATTCCTATTATTTTTATTTGTGTTGTAGTGCTGATCATTGGATTGCTAGGTGTTGGCTTACTTTTTGCAGGCTTCATGAACTGTACAACATCCTGGCATAAGGGATTTAGTTGCATACTTTAGCTGGTTGGGCAGCTTATACAAGAATGGCCGATGGATTCTCAAGTTTTTGGGGTCCTGTCACTTCCACAACTGATTCGTGTGAGAAGAATTATGCCTACTCTACTTATATTGCAGAATTTTGCAACACTATATCCAACATACCAGGCATTCTTTTGGCACTCATTGGCCTTATAAATGCACTAAGACAGCGGTTTGAGAAGAGATTTAGCGTTCTTCACATATCTAATATGATACTTGCTATTGGAAGCATGTTATTCCATGCCACGTTGCAACAAATGTAAGTACTATCCTCGACTATGCCATCTTCTGTGGTGTTTTTTCGTTTGACTACTGTCTCATCTCATTGCTTCTTTTGGCTCTTGGGAAGGTAATTGAAGTTTAATTGACTCCTTGTTCTCTAGCTTCTGTGTTTTGTCCTTCTCTCTCAATAATTTTATATATATATATATATAAGATTGACAATTTTGTTAATGTTAATATCTTTGATTTTTTTTAAAATGTTTTTTGAGGACCACTTTTGTTGAAATTGAATTTTCATTCATCTTTTTAATGTATTTTACTTGTTAAGTCTATTTTATTTTTGCCATCTAGCTAGCTTTTATAGAGTGGAGCTTAGGGCTTGGAGTTGAATTAACGTAAATATGCATGTCATTTTATTGATATATTGTATGATGTAATGTAAAAATATGTATGTATCAGATAATGTAGCATTTTATTTGCGCATCAGAAAACTTAGAATGAAGTGTGTGCACACTATCTTTCCTGGAGGTTTGTATGAGAACTGAAAGAGCGGTGGGCTTTTTAGGGGATAAAAATTGTAAGTATGTTCATGTCAATTATTAATGGATTGATAATAATATAGTTTCAGTTGTTAATATACTATGTATGATATTCATAAGCCTTAAACATTAGGCGTTGAGTTTCTATTGTTGTTATTTGGTCTCCAAGCTGCATTATTTTTTTTGTAGAGTGTTCTTAGTGATGCCATTTCCACATTGGTTGTTATTGGCGTTAGAATGACGATCATTATAATTAATTTGAGTAATTTCTTAATTTTGCCCTCCTGACAGTTCATTTGATCATGGAGAATTTATCTATATGCATACATCAGTGGAATTTCAAATACACGTGCTGAGACTGGATTTAAGGAGTGTGTGTGGCTGAAAATAATTTAGGTTTACCCCTCCCTCCTTATAGTGCTTGTGTGTAAGTGCACACGTTTTATGTGCCTGCGCATGCATGTGTGTTTGGTGGATGCCCAAAGTTAATTGAAAACAAAGCAGAGATTAGTAGAGGGTAGTAGCAGATACATATATAGTAACAAAAATTGAAATGGAGGAAGTAACGGGGAGTAATGAAGAGAGGAGTCATGACAGTCCAGTAATAATAACCATTTTAGAGTAAGCAACGAAAACAGCCCATCTTAGGCAAATGAGAATGGTGGCAAGAGTGCAGTGAGAATGATGGAAATTTACAAAAGAATCCCTGAGATCCGAAGCTCTTAAAATAGGCATCAAATATTTGTAGGCAATTGAATGCAAATGAAACAGCTTGAGAGTACGAAACAAGCATGTGATTTATGCTAGTAAAAAAAGCATGTGATATATGGAATGCTGGTTGTTCTGGTATACACACTAATTGTAGAAATTCTAGTGACCTATATTGATGTGAGTTGGACGACTCACTATTCTTGCTTTGTGCTATAAATGTAACCTAGAATGTGGAATGTTCTGGTTCGTGGAATAGGCACGGGATCGCGGTACGACACATGCTCTAAAATGTGGAACATTAAGGGTATACTTAATTAGATATATCAAAGAAAAAAAGTGTAATGACGCTTGTATAGTTTGGAGAGGATGTTGAGCTGTTTCTAAATCTAGAAAAGATTTTCTGTTGTGCAATTGATTAATAATGACAGAAATAGAATTAAAATGTCATGATTCCCCACTTTTACCTAATAAAAGTTATGTCATGTAAAGATATTGAATTAAAACTTTGGATCACTGGATTTAGTGATGTACCACTTTTTGGAACTTTCATACCAATACATGGTCTGCTCAGTTGTTAGCATTTTCTGGTAACTATGTGCTATACAATCCTGAGAGAAACCTGTTCAAAAATTTGCACATGTAAACTAAGGTTTTATCAGATGGATAGCTAGGCAACAGGGTAGAATAATGAACAATGTGTCTGTAGGAACATAGATCTGGTACTTATTCAAGAGCAAGATGAGAGACAATTGGCTAAATGGTTTGATAATCTATGCTAAACAATTTAATTCGTCAAATTGATGGGACTATGTGAAAAAGATTGATGTAGAAAGAGAGCTGATTGATGCTGAGAGAGACGACATTTTGGTATATGATTGTATATTTGCATATGAGGTTTGAACCTGGATGCAGAGGAAAAGATCAAATGGATTCATCTGGCTGCCATAAATAGTTGTGATTGTGCTGCATTTTTGATTAGTTGGCTGCTGAATATAAGTGGTTTAGGTTTTGATGAGATTAGGTGGCAATGTAGGAGATTAATAGAGAACAGTGGGAATAGATGATGCACGTTACAGAATACTGCAAGATAGTCTAGTAGATGTACTGTTATTAGTTAATGTTAAAAGATGCCTCAACAGCACCTGGACCTTTAATATTAGGCATGTACATGGAAATTTTTCATATTTTCTTCAAGTTTTAACAGTCCTGTCAACTTGCCGAATTGTGGAGTACCTCAAGACTACTGTAAGGATTTCAGACAGCTTTTATTTCCTCTGAGATAGTTGTGCTCACTGGGAACCCTTTTCAGTAGGAGCTGCTCCATAGGTTTCCTTCTAACATTTCCAAGTCTTTATCAAGGGTTTATAAACAAGGCTTGATTGACCACATTATGTTTTAGGCCATGTTGCATTTGGCATGAATTGTCTGAGTTATCTGAAGCTTCATAAGAAGGGAATTGTCATTTGTCCCGTCCTTTCAGGACCCAGAATCTTCATGCCTGTGCATACCTTACTATATGATAGAACCTGAATGCCAAACTGAATTATATCCCCTCTCTGAGATAAAGGATCTAAGGTTGGAAATTATCAAAGTATAGAGCAACACTAAACTCTGTTTAGGTTATTTTGTCTTCTAATGAGCAGTCTCTGGTTGCACTTAAATGAGAAGCTAGCGCCTTTTTTTACTGCTGTACTTGCAGAAACTACCCTGCGTTACTTGCACTAAAACTTTTTCTTAGGTCAACCCAATAATTCTACTAGTTTTTTTTTTTTATTGCCTCAGAAAGAATGCTATAATTTTTTTCTTTTGAATGTTGTGAAGATATCATTATACTAGTTCAGGGCGTGCCATAAACATTTAGCTAAGACAATGCAGAAGTGTCGTCTCTCAAACTGCTAAATTTTTTAACAGATGGGAATTCATGGCCTTCCCTATGTAGTCTTTCATGGTTAATGAACTGTGACACTTGTTTCTTGGTCAGTCTGGTTAATTTTTGCATGATATTCTTCATTTGTTTACTGCTGCAACACATGAGATTGAATGCCCATCATATATGCAAGGAAATCTGTGGTCTGGAAATTATTTTTTGCAGTACCATGAGGAGCACGCTTATTTTTTACAGTAACTTTTCTTCTTTTGTTTTCTGATTCCAAAATTTTTTTAAGATTATTTCTGAAACTTATTTTCAGGCTACAACAAGGTGATGAAACTCCAATGGTTTGGGAAATGCTTCTTTACATCTACATCCTCTACTCACCAGACTGGCACTATCGTAGTACAATGCCCACTTTTCTCTTCCTGTATGGCGCAGCTTTTGCCATTGTCCACTCGCAGGTCCGTTTTGGCATTGGTTTCAAGTTGCACTATGTGATCCTTTGCCTCCTCTGTATCCCCAGAATGTACAAGTACTATATCCACACACAAGATGTCTCTGCCAAGCAACTTGCAAAGCTTTACATAGCTACACTTTTCTTTGGTACATTGTGCTGGCTCTGTGATCGTGTTTTCTGCAAGGAAATATCCCAGTGGCCCATTAATCCACAAGGTCATTCCTTGTGGCATCTCCTCATGGGCTTTAATTCTTATTTTGCCAACACTTTCTTGATGTTTTGTCGTGCTCAGCAATGGGGATGGGCTCCAAAGGTAGTCCATTTTATGGGGTTTTTACCTTATGTGAAGATTGAGAAACCAAAAACCCAGTGAAGAAGATACAGAGGAAGTGCTAGATGAATGGTTTTTTCTTTGTTCTTGGAGATATGCGAGAGGAGAGAAAGTCTTTTAACACATTTTTTATATTCATGGTTTAGCTGGAGATGAAATGACGATTGATCGAAGATCTCAAAATTTTCCTTGTACAAATAGAGGATGGTTGCTTTGTACCATATTTATTTGCTTTTGTTTTGACTATTGGGTGGTTTGTTTCTTAGCAGGTTTTGTTTGTTTAATTGTTTTAAGCTTTGGTCCCCATTTGGGGGTTTCTGATTAATTTCCTTTTTGAGTATTAAAAATGCTCTGATTCCAGGTGACATTCATCTGAGGTTTCTAATGTGTCAATTTTACACTCTTTATTAGCACATGCTGAGGGCTAAACAGAGAACTTGCATTATAAGATAATATAGAGAATTAAGTATTTTAAAAGCAGGGACATTTTCAGTTGATTACATATTAATCATTGCATGAGCAACCAAATGAATGAAATTGAGTTTTATTGTTTTATCACTTAAATTTTATCACGCTTCTTAAATTTTCGTTTCAATTTTGCAAATGATAGAAACCAGAATCGTGGGCAAGTGCAGATCAAGGTGCAATAATGCTTTTACATTACTCTCTTACAAATCTTTTTACTTAAAAATAGACCTAAAAAACTCAATTCAAATATCTTTTCTATTTTTTTGCACTATCCTTACTGGATTGATTTTGAATTGACCTGAATTTACATAGGTCACTATTACTTGAACCCAAGCTAGGCCATTGGCTTAGCTGGAATGTTGCACACTGAGAAACGAGGGTTAGGGTGACTACATTATAATATGCTCTATATTATACTGTCTCACTTCATTCATGTTAGAGAGAGAGAGAGAGAGAGAGAGAGAGAGAGAGAGAGAGAGTGTGCACCACTGTACAGAGCATATATAGAAAAAAAGAAGAAAACAGCTACACCAAAATATTTCAAGAAATTTGCTTAGAACAGAGAAGAAAGCAAAACAAATTAAGAAAAAGTATACAACATCATGTACAGTACATGCCCCAGGGAAAATAAATATACATCAGACTGATCATTAGGTTTGTTGAGGCTTCAAGACTGTCCGAATTGCCTCTCCTGGAAGATCTGCCCAAGTTTCATGTACAGAGCTTGCTGCTCCTCAGAACTCAGGTTCATCAATATCTACAAGCAGTAAACATCATTAAGACAACCAGCAATGCACAATCGAGACTAAATGGAAATACATGGCAATGACATTAATAAAAGATGAGCATTCCTGAGTAAACGGAAATCCGTATAATTCATTCGCTATTAAGAGAAACACAAACATGCCCAACAACTAGAGCTGGAAATTTTACCTGTTCCAAAATTGTCTCAACCGAGAGGTTTTGAGCCATTATAAATGACTGGTGATAAATGTATGCAAACACAGCCATCACCATCTGCATAAAACAAGATGAAACATTAGCTGTGCAGCACCACATACACACACAGATGTAGGGTGCAAGATTCCATCTAGATTATCAAATACAAAAATATAGGTACACTACCAATTCAGAGTTGGTTGAGCATGATCATGTGAAAATTATGGGAATCACTTATGGTGTCATTCTCCCCAGGTCAGCATACTGTAACCACGCATTTGGTACATAAGAATGGAATAGAACTGACAGAATGAATTGAAATCATTACTAGATTTCTTTATGTTTTTTGTTCAAATTTTGTTCCATTCCATTCCCAACCCAATTCATTTCACAAACCAAATGTGACAACAATCTTTGACATGTGGTGAAAGATAGATAAAAGGATACGTCAGTCAACTGATCAAGTATTGGTACAATATTGCAGCATGGGAAAAAAAATGGCATGCATCAGTGAGACATATCTATTGAAAATTCATCCAAACATACAGGGTAGCAAAATTGAAACTCACTTCATCAAAAAAATAAAATAGCTACATACAGCATATACTCATGCAATTTCATGAATCATATATGTATATTAAGTGCTGAAGTTACAAAATCCCTGGCTTTAAAACAAGTGTTCAAACGTGTCTTAGGAGTTCCCTGGTCCAAGCTTATCACCCAAACCCTGATTTGCACAATTGATGTGCATCAATTTTGCAGCAGGACAGCAGTCAAAGTGGAAATGCATGTTCAAAATGAAACAGCAACTATAGGTGCAACACCTGACATTTTGTATCTCACCTGGCAATCCATTCTATCAGTAATGCCACCATGTCCAGGAATACTATCACCAAAATCCTGAGAGAAAATAAAAATCCAAAAGATTAAAAGCAGCATTTGCAAGGCTAATATGTGTATTAATTGCTTACACTCCATTTGGTTGGGGCAAATGAGAGAGAAGAGAGAAAAAAAAATATATGAGAAGATGAAATAAAAGAAACCACAGTCCAATTTTTGTCTATTTTCTCGCCATTTTCCCCAATTTTAGAGCGAAACCAAGGTTCTTCCTTTGTTCTCTCTACTTCTTCAATTTCTCTTTTCTCCTCAATAAAAACAGAAACCATTAAGTTTAGTTCTCAGATCTGTGCTTCTCCCCAACCAAACGGAATGTTAAAAGGACAATGGCAAGATCTAACCTTGATCTTAAATGCTCTTTTGAAACCACTTGCAAAAAAGCCTCCAAAAGGTGCTATTATAGACGCAAACAGACCGAGACATAAGGCATGCAATTGAACAGGCAAAACTGAGACCTCTTTCCAAGGAATCTGCATAAGAAAAAGATATAAGCATTATTATTTGATACTAATATATTATAGAAACTAAGAAATTTAAAATGTCCTGTTTAATTGAAGGTATTACTTTGTGACACTGATATGACAACTCGGTGACATGGAAAATATGGGACAAGGTTCCTATTACTGGATTAGATAAAGTATGTGGATTCACTGATTGATCAAAAGAGTTCAGTTAAGCATCACATGCCAGAAGACAAAATGGAGGAAGAATGTTTTAAATAGAAAAAAGTCAAAAACCAAACAGAGCCAGAATAAGTAAATATCTCCACACATACATACATACATACATAACTATATATAATTTTAAATTTATACAGGTGCAACAAATGAATGTTTTGGCAAATGGCAGTAAGTTCGCAAATATTTAATCATAAACGAAATCCTACATAAGCCAACTTCACTATGACAGTTTTATCAGCCTGAACCTGAATAAAAGGCAACGGCCATTCTTTTGAGACAGATCATAATGTTTTTCACTTTCCAGATGGCCATTGCTATGCATAATGAGTAAGTAATAGGCATCTAGCATTGCAACTTAAACATAAAAATAGACAAATGTGAGTCAAAAGTGCCAAAACATCCATCACTAGGATGATACAGAGATATTGCCAACATCTCAAAGCTCTATTATGGTTCACAAACTACAAAGCCCTGATGTATTATTATGCTGCATGTTCAAATTTTAGAATATTTAAATAACATGTATTCATAAGCAACATATGAAAACGTTTCACCCATATCCTCTAGGAACCAAATAAATATTCTGTTATGAGAAACCAAAGCAATTTCCAGAACAAACAAAAAAAATGTTTGTCACACAAAATCCAGACAAAATGAATCTTAGGTTCTGCTTACCCATTGAGCAACCCACTTGGGTAAAGGAAAATGCTCTGGTGTAAATAAAGGACCAGGATCACAATGAAGCCAACCAGTTGATAAATCCTGCAAGTGTGATACATAAAAATAGAAAAGTGCCTTAAAACTGAACAAGAATATCCATTTTACACAATTACACAATAGCTTTTATCCAGTCAGAAAAAAATACCTTTCTGGGACATGTTAGCCACTGAAAACGACCCATGACATTTGCCAGCTGCACTCACAAGTGCACACAAATCTCCCATTGGTTAGAATTTGAACAAAAATACAAGCTTTATGCCAGAGATATATGCTGAAAACAATATAAGGGTTGTCACGCACACAAATTCACACTTGGCAATGAAACCATTAAAGCAAATGGTTAATAGCCTTCTAACACTTGTTTTAAAACTAATAAAACGAAAAACTGCTTTAAAACACAACCAGCAATAAAATAAACGAATATAAATAGAAACCATATAAACTCTGAACAGGGTAATCAGAGAAATGTGACCATGCTCACCAAAAAGGCCGAGATAATAGTAGTAATAGATGCCCCAATGAACCCCTCCCAAGTTTTTTTTGGAGATAACTTGATCAAAGGTGTCTTTCCAAAGAAGAAACCAAATATATAAGCAGCAATGTCGTTGATTACGATAAGTGATGCTGGAAGAAGAAACCTGCATTAATATAGCATTAATATAAATTGTGTCAGGAAAAATAGTAAAGGAATTCAAAAAAATGACAATCACAAACAGAACTCATAGAAAGAGCAAAGAACCCATAACGCAACTTTCCCCATAAAGTGAAGGGAAAAAAGCCAGTTAGATACAGAAGACAGGAAAGTTAACTAGGTCATACAGTGCACCAGCACTAAAGAGCAAGCAAAAGAGTATAGCGAATCAAAAATGATCTCCTAGGCTGGATCTTTAAAAGAAATAAAGAAGAAACTATGTTCCTTGTTAATTTCATATAAACAGTTATTAGTGTCTGGCCTTCTCCACCCCCATGCACAACTTTATTTTTTTTACATAACCTCATAAAGACAATATAATGAAAACTCATAGATAGTTCGTAACACTCCCTCATACACAAATATTTTCTTAAAAATATGATACAATTTATTACACAATAACAGCACCTACGCTCAGCATATGACCCTTACCATTGGGCAGAGGCACACCATCTACAACAACAACAATAACGAAACCAAGCCTTAATTCTCACTAGATGGGGTCGGCTATATGAATCCTTTTCCGCCAATTTATGCGATCATGGACCATTTCTTTTGACAGATTTAGGGATATTAAATCCTTCCTCACTATCTCCTCCCAAATTATTTTAGGTCTACCTCTACCCCTTCTACTGCCCCCCATAGTTTCTAACTCACTATTCCTCACTGGTGCACTATGTGGTCTACGTTACAAGTGTCCATACCATCTGAGTCGTCCCTCCCTTATCTTATCTTCTATAGGAGCTACACCTAACTTACTGCGAATATGTTCATTCCTCAATTTAACATTTGTTATACCACTCATCCATCTAAGCATTCTCATCTCGGCAACTTTCACTTTTTGGATATTATGTTTCTTTGTCACCCAACATTCCAATCCATATAGCATAACTAGTCTTACAGTTGTCCTATAAAACTTCCTTTTTAATTTTAAGGGTATCCTACGATAACAGAGCACGCTTGAAGCACTTCTCCATTTTACCCAACCTACTTTAACTCTATGCATTACATCATCTTCAATTTCTCCTTCAACTTGCATAATAGATTTAAGGTATCGAAATCTACATGTGCTATTTATTTCTTCATCATCAAGTTTAACTTTGTCTCCAATATTCCTCCTTTCATTACTAAAATTACATTTCATATATTCTGTCTTATTTCTACTTATCCTAAAGCCTCTAGATTCCAAAGCTTCTCTCCATAATTCTAACTCAGACTCTAGTTTCATCAATTAATACAATATCATCTGCAAACAACATATGCTATGGAACCTCCTTTTAAACACTCTTAATCAGTTGGTCCATCACTAAAGCAAAAAGATAAGGACTCAAAGCAGATCCTTGATGTACACCTATGGTGATTGGAAATTCTCTAGTTTCTCCATTTAAAGTCCTTACACCAGTCATTACTCCATCGTACATATCCTTAATGACATCAGTATAACTACAACATACACCCTTTTTTTCTAAAACCCACCATAGAACTTCCCTAAGTATCCTATCATATGCTTTCTCAAGGTCAATAAATATCATATGCAAGTCCCGCTTCTTTTCCCTAAACTTTTCCATTAATCTTCTTAAAAGATATATATAGCTTCTGTTGTAGATCTCCCAAGCATAAAACCAAATTGATTTTATGAGACCTTCATTTCTAACCTTAATCTTTGTTCAACTACCCTTTCCCATAATTTCATCGTATGACTCATAAGTTTAATTCCACAATAGTTATTACAATTTTGAATATCTCCTTTATTTTTGTATATAAGTATTAAAGTGTTTTTCCTCCATTCATCTGGCATTTTATTAGCTTTTATAGTTGTATTAAATAAATTAATTAATCATATAATTCCATTATCACCTAAGCATTTCCAAACTTCAATTGGGATGTTAGAGGCACACCATCTACAGAAGAATAAAAGTTAAGGTTCAATATTACGTTAAGAGCAGCAGGGAACCAGGAACAGCAGGCCATTTCTGAAAATATACACCAAACCTCTCAACCCCAGATACAGATGTTGGCACAGACACCAAATAGCAACGCTTAAAATAGCTCAATAAATATAAATCTGCAATTTAAGATCTGGAGAAAGGCAAGAACAAAACTAATAGGGTATTACATCCGTAGCCAGACCATTTTCCTCCCCAATGATGCATCACCTCAGATGATTAATCACTCCAGAATAAGGTAACATAATTTTAAATCCAAAACACTAATTCAGTCATAATCAACATTAAACTTCAATTTTGGATTTTGTTTTAGTCACTTTGAAGGTAAAAAATTGTGGAAGTTTCAAGACTATTTCAACAATTTGACCTTCTCGAGGAAAATGAAAGATGTCAATTGCCTTAGAAAAACACGTTGAGAGTAGAAACACATAAGAATGGGATGACGCCACCAAACAAACACAATTTAAGGAGAAAAAAATTCAAGGTAAATATGGAGCTGTCAAAATTACTAGAATACCATAATGAACATAAGCATGCCAAATGATAACATCATAAAATTGCAACTATTCGAGACAATCGTATATGACATAGTCAGCACTCCATGGCCCATATTATAAGGCTGAAAACAGAAAACAGTAAGGTTCAATGCTTAAAAGTCTGAAGAAAAAAGAACAAGGCATGATTAATATTTAAATAAACCTAACACCATGCTACATAACAATCTATAACAGTTGTAGATCCAGTAACAATAAGACAACTATAATCATTCCAATTATCCTCGTCTATCATCGGAAAAAAGAAGGCACTTAATTCATAAGTAAATACAGAATAAATATTATACAATATATGCAAAAGACATAAGAGAGCATAAAACAATATTTAAGAACCAACAGCCCCCAGATGCATGACTGCAATCAAGGGAACTGTGCTAGGCGGGCACATATCAGGCCCAGGGGGCCAAGGTGATAAACCTGCATAAAGAACTAAGCAATTGTATGGTAGTACCATCAGACTCCACCGGAGGAAAGCCCACTCACATCAAATATAGAAACCTAAGAGGATGCAAAATTTATTTGAGTAAAGATCCAAAAGGGATTTGCTTTTTGTGTGAGTAGCATTACCAGAAAATTCCTTCAAATATATTGGCTACAGTGAAGGAAGACTGCGTGAAAACAACAATTAGAATCATGTGTGTCCATGCATACTGGCCAAATTGATACTTGTACATCTTCTTCTTCAGTGTAAGAATGAACCACATGAAACCTGAGCCAACAACACAGAGAACAATGATTTCAGCAGCAAGATATTATAGAGGCCCTGAAGATCATATATCCCTGGAACAGTAATAATCCAGCAACAAGTGCACCAATGATAGAAAAAATCACACAGTAAAAGTAGGTTTGGCCCCCCCAAAAAAAAAAAATTGAGATAAATTGAAAAATATATACCAACCTGCAATATACAAGAAATAGCAGATAAACATTTGATACTTGATAAGGCTGCTCACAAACTGATACAAAAATTTGTCTGAAGTTACGGTATTCACAAGCCGTTGGCTGAGAATACGGCCATAAACAAACAGCATTGCAGTGAAAAAAAAGTGCCTGATAACAAAACCAAGGAATAGATACAAACAATGAAACAAATATGAAGTATTAAATAGAATAACTGGGCAGTACAATGAACAAACTTCATGTTTTCAAAAATTAATAATATAATACTCAAAAAAGGTTCCCATAAAATATAAAAATAAGGGGAAAAAAAGAAGTTGGGGACAATGAACTGGTTTTCTTACCAATTTAGTAGCCTGAATCCTGGGAGATGGCTATCTTCATGGGCTTTCCTGAGTAGACTGAACAGCTCTCTCGCCATGAAGATTTGGATAACCACCACCATGGCCCATATATAGAGATGGCCCATGTAGATAATGAATGCAAAGCCCCCGATCATCCAAATAGTTGAATATGCTCGAACCAAAAATGACTTGTATTTGTTTCGATCATGAACAAGTAAATGGCTTCCATTTACCTTGCTAGTTTCCGAAGGAACCTAGCAGCAGAGTGAAACCTATGTAAACTCACAAAATTTCTAACCCTCCAAAACAAGCCATGATATCATTTCAAGATTGTTTATGTTCACTTTTCTCAATAAGCAACACAGAATTGTTTCCTAACTACAGGGATTGTGGCCAATTTTCAGAACAAACAGCATCAAGAAGCTTCTGCTAAAGTACATCAAGGAAAAAAGGGCAAAATGTACCAGTATGAAACACATTTTTTATTTGATAGAATATATATGGATAGACAACTGATTCGGAAAGAATCAGATCTCATTATATGACAATTATAAATATATCATATTTAAGTAACTGACCTCATTCGAGCGTTTACGATGTCGAAACCGTCCAGTGACTGATGATGGGCCACTATTACCATGATCCTTCTGCATGGCTCTTTCTTTTAGCTTTTATTCAATTAACGTAAAGCATGTATTGACAGAATTGCCTCCTAGGCCATCAAAACAGGGGGGAAAACTCAAAGAATTGAAAAGATATTTTAATCACTGCATTCTTTTAGGGGAGAAAATATTAGAAAGCAATATTGACAGAGGCCCAATATGATGTTACCAACTCAAACTAACATTATGGATTAAGCAAAACAAGAAAAGGTCTAGAATCAAAGGGAAAAAAACCATGTCACACGATCACACTCGTATCACACAAGTGCCATTGTTAGATTTTAAAGAAAAGGTTTCAATCCAAAGTCAATTTGCATAGTAAGAATTATATTTGAAAAAAAAAAAAAACCTGACAAATAAACGAAAGAAAAACTAGAACTAAAACCGAAACTAGAAAAAGAAAACAAACAAGCACAAACTTGAGTAGATTACAATAGAACTTTAGAAGAGCCAACTTCCCAATATCACAGTCCCTCACGTTCTCGTTTTTGTGACATACACAAAAGGGTCGTGATGGAAGCCTTGGAGTGGCTTTGGTGCACATATGGAAGTACCATGAACAAAGCACATGTGAATAATGGGCTTGGTTATGGTTATGTCCTAGATATAGCTTAATTGTCACTATATGACCTCATATCGTATCCTTACAAATATTCAGGTGATGTTCTAGTAAATAAGGGAAGTATATACTAATGTTTCCTTATGCCAAGGAGAGAGTGACAATAGAAACTCTTTAACCCCAGAAGGGGTGGAGGGCGTAGTGATCACCCTAATTGAGGGCATGCTCTTAATACACAAGAGGGGTATCTTGGGCTGCCATATGGCATGGGAGCCCTATCGACAGCACTGTTAAAGTGTTGAGTAAATTGGAAGAGCTAATCACATTGGGTGGTCTCAACCACTATTTATAATATATGCACTATGTTACAGCAACCATAATACCCACATTAGCTCTTAATTACAAACTTAGGTAATAATACTAAATAACAAATAACCAATAACACTCCCCCTCAAACTGAAGCATAGAAACCATATGCTCCTAGCTTGTTACGAATTGATTTAAATTTTAACCACAGCAACACCCCCCCCCCCCCCAAAAAAAAAAAAAAAAAAGCTTCAGTGAACAGATTAGCAGTGGGTGTTCAAACTTCACATGACAGGTTTCAATGAGCTTCGGCACAACTCTCTCTCGTAAGAATGAGTCACCTTCAACGTGCTTCGTTCTCTCATGGACAACTGTATTAGAAGCAATATAAAAATACACATCAACTCTGTAGACTGAGCCTGCGGGAAATCAAGTTCTGCCAACATGTTCTCCAACCAAACCAACCCACATGTAGCCTGTTCCATGGCCCTACATTCAAACTCAGGCCTTGATCAGGCCACAGCAATTTGTTTCTTACTCTTCCAAGATACTAAGTTGCCCCAAAACAAACACAATGGTGAATCTCCCATTGAAAGTGATCCAACCCGATGTGCATCTGTATAGCCCTGGATACAAAGTGTGACCAAATTCTGAAACAAGAGGCCTCTCCTCAATGCACCTTTGAGGTATCGCAAGATAGAAATAACAATTTTCCAGTGGCTCATTAGAGGAGAATCTAGGAACAGCCAGACAACACTTGCTGCAAAAGATATATTTGATTATGTGACTATGAGGTACTTCAACTTCTCAATGAGTCTCCAATACCACCGAGTGTCAGCCAACAAATAACCTGCATCTAGTAATAATGTGTTATTTGGATCTGTACATGTATCCTAACAACCTAGTCTCATCTGAAGATCTAGAACATACTTCCCCTACAACAAGATGGTCCCCACAAGAAATATGGATACTTATATATCCAAAGAAGTATTTTAATGGACCTAGAATTTGTCCAAAACTTTTTTTTTCTTAAGGAGCCACTTCAAACCCTGGATAAATCATCAATTGCAATAATTAATGTCATCTTTATGCACAATCAGCCAAATTTTCACAGCAGCAGTATGGCATTATGTAAATGAGTGATTACCACTAGGGGTGTAATCAGTTTTATTCAGTTCGGTTATTGGTAAAAAACCGAACACCAAACCAAAATTTTCAGTTTTGAAATTTCATGAGCCAACACCGAACGGCAAACTGTTGATTTATTAAAAATAAAAAAAACAAACCACTGGTTTTCAGGTCTGGTTCAGTTAAGCTTCGGTTTTAACAATTTTGGAACTATAATAAACTTTGGATAAGTGAACTGAGGACCATTGGCCCACATTGGCTGGCAGCACAAGCCCAAAATATGGGCTGGGTTTGTAAAGCTGAAGAGCGGGGAGTTGATATTTATAAGGGAATCAATGTGGGACAAAAAAGATGGTGTGTCTGGAAGGAGGGGCAGGCAGGCAGCAGCAGCACAGCAAGTGTGCAACACAACCTTCCCATTCTTTTTGAGAGAATTAGACAGCAGCTATCCGTGATTGTCCCACATTGACAATCTTACAGCTGGGGCAGCCACACCATCACAATATAATGCCACACTGCCACCCCAGGATTCTTGTATTAATTCACTCTAAATTGATGATGCTGCTATAGTGTTTTATTATTAAGGGCATTAGGCATTTTGATTTGTAATTAAAATATTAACTAATTATAAATATGAGTGTGCAACAACTAATATTAGTATTATATAAAAATATACAATTATAATTTATTAATTCAGGTTTCGGTTTTTCCGGTTCGGTTTTGGAGCAAAACCGGAACTGGAATTTTTTATCTTTCAAAACCAAAACCGAAACTGCAAACCGAAAGACTGAACCAAGATGTGTTTTAGTTCAGTTTCAGTCCGATTTTCATTTTTTTGGTAATTTTTGTACATTCCTCATTACCACACATTGCTAGATGCCAATTCAAGCACAACTGCACTAAACCTACCAAAACATACTCTACAGATTGCTTCAAACTACATAGGGAGCATTTAGTTGACAACATCTTTCAAAAATTCCTAAAAAAATGAGATGCCCATGGCATCTCATTCCCACATTTGTTTGACCATAGGAATCAGACACGACGGGAAGGTTCACATTCACGAGGAATGAAAATATTCCCACAAAACCTACGCATCTTATTCCTACCCTCCCCATGGGTAAGTTTGATGAGAATCCCATTTCCCTGAGAACCTTACTTTTTGGACCAAATTGCCCTCATTATTTTGACAAGTCGGACAACAATGCTCCTATAATATGTATTATTACATTGTATTATTATATTTAAAATAATAAATGATTAATAAAACAATTATAATAATGTAATATAACGGTTAACATTTAGACACTATATTTCCCTTAATTATTCTAGTTAATTGATTATTCAAGTGTTCAATCTTGCAAAGGTTGTTGAAAATTTTAGGACATGGATTTAATTAAATACATATACTCAGTAGCTTTTGCGTTGAAAATATAATTATTCTTTATATATTGGTTGTACATCTCAAGGGTAATTAGGTCATCATGTTGAAAAGTGATTCCCCTATATGTTAGTGATTTAATGGTCATCTTCTTGAAATGCATCCCATGTTGAGCTAAACATCAACATGAGAATCCTATGTACAATCCTGGAAATCTTACAACATGAACTAAACAAACATACTCCCATGAGACACACATCCCATTCTAGGAATGAAATTCCCGTGAATGTCATTCCATGTGAATATTTTTTATGTTGCAAACCAACCGCCCCATAAGGATTTTTCTAGACGGCACATCAATGCTGATGACTCCCCCTAAGCAACAAACTTCCACATAGACCTCCTGAAGATCACCATGCAAAAGGTATTCTTCACATCTAAGTGTAGATCAGCTAAGGAGATGAACATACAAACCATGGCATGTTCAACAACTACAGAGAATTTGTTAGAATAGTCCAAACTTTTGAGATTCACACCCAACAACAACCAACCAGAAACTTATGAGCGTGAAAGGTACCAATTTCTAAATATCATTATCCCGTAACACATGCATCTCTTCAAGTAGTGAGCACATATTCACTCCAAAAGACCTCCGACTCTCCGAGACATTTATTTAGTTGGAATAAGTCTATCTTTCCTCTGTATGATTCCATTTTGTTATGGAGTGTGGTTATTGTAGGGCATCAAATTGAGTCCTTATTGTATAACAAAAGACACATAAAATATTAAACAACTCAAAATAATCTTTCATTAAACACAGCCAAGTCATCCTAGAGTACTCATCAATAAATGTACAAAATATCGAAACCTCAACTTTGATATGACACAACTAGGATCTCAAGCATTAGAATGAGCTTAAACAAAAGGACAGACACAAACAGAACACGATGGTGCTTTCCCAACTAACAGACACACTTAATATTAGACACATAACCCAAAGTAGGTCTGTATGTCCAATGACGGATGACCAAGGCTACAGTAGATTTGAAATTTTGTAGCAGCTGCAGCACAGGAAACAAAAGGATAAAGCGGCTCAGACTAGTGAAGCCCACCAACCTCAAGTCTTTTGCTAATCATCTTCCTCATCTTCAAATTTTATATAACAAGAGATTCAAGATGTTACCCAATAATTTAGTGATCTCGTAATCTAACTAAAAAACATGAGATTAAAGGGGAAAATAGGAATATAAAACACATAAGAAAGAGAGACTAAGGCACTACGATTTACTATTCTTATCCCCTTAGTGGATCAATCAGCAAGAGTAACTTGAAGTAGGTTTTCAGAAGGGAAGTAAGATGTTGGATATACTTGTTGTCAATGGCAGAAAAATCAATGACCCAATGACTAGTTGAAGAGATAGGTATGACAATGCCTGTTATGGTATTACCTTTCCGACCAAGAGATGCAATGTGATAAGATGCTTGTTGGGATGCCTAATACCATAGGAAACTTGAATACTCCTCCTCTAAGATAGATATAGTGCAGCATTCACCAATGGCTGCACAAGGGTGGAATTTGTGGTGACAAATGAGGAAAACATACTTTTGGGGTTGATGAAGTGACACTCACAAACAAAACCAATCAATGACCAAGATAAACAATCAAAACAAAAACACAAACACACTGATAAAGCACTACCATAGCCCCATTCATCACTGACAAACAACTCTTAAAAATACGGCGCAAACATTCCCTAAGAGCCACATACGAACAACTAAAAGGTTGGATCTTTGAAAAAAAAAAAAAAGACCCATCACAAAAAACTTGATAATATGGTTTATAAATGAATTGTACAACACAGGAAAATTTCAGCCCAAAAACATGATCATATGAAGTCTCATGCGACAGAACATGTTGTCGGAAATGCCAGCCATTGGTTTGCACCTGAGGCTGTTTACAGGAAGCTTTAGCAATGAGATTTTGGGGATAGTCAAATTGAAAGTGTTTGTGGATAGCCGTGTGGTTGGTTTTGCAAGATCCCAAGGAGTTTGGCATTCCTGAACCTGCAGCATTGTCTAGGAACTTTTTGATGACTGCGACGTATTCTGACAATTGCAAGGCTGTTTTCAAACCTACAGTGGTGCTAGCAACTCTCCTATGGTAGTAGCAATGCAGAGGATTTAAAAAGAATAAATTTTGGGTTTTCTTTGATGACATTTTGATCTGCAGTGTGATATTTTGCGAATAAGTGTGATATTTTTATATGAAAGGCTAAAAAGTGTAGAATTAGTGAACCATCAGCACTTTGGAGCAAGGATTTATTATTGCTGGCAATAAAAATCAGTTTACAACACTGAGTTTGTGAGTTTCTTTGTGAATTTTTTTAACTTTTACACGGACTCTAGACTGCATGTCAATTGAAGATAGTTCTTGAACATTGATAATCAATTAGTGGTTTAAAAGATTTGTGGTTTTACATGAATAGATCAAGAATTGGCTCTTGATGATATATAGTTGCGGTATATATATGTATAAATCCGGCAATATGTTGACAAATTATAGGAAAAAAGAATGCCATTTATCATACTTCAGGGATAATTCCAAACTTTTTCACACCTTTCACAAGTGTGGAGGAAATCTTTACAAAATCATCATTGATGGAAGATGTCTTATGAACATGGTATATAGAAATGGAGTCAGTTGTATGCAACTTAATCCAAAACCCTACCCAAAGCCATATCTTGGATTGATAATACTACTTTACATGTTTGCGAAAGAAGATTAGTTTCCATACAAATGGATCAATATTTGCTAATGTTTGGTGCGATATCATACCGATGAATATTGGCCATGTACTCCTTGGTTCTCCATGGTTGGATTCGGGCTTGGAAAGGCATTAGAGCAACAAAGGAGAAGCAAAAGGCTTTGAACCTCATCCCCCTCACCATTTTTAGTGTGCTTGGAAAGAAAGAAATAAGAGAGCCTTCAAAAATTCAACTACTTTGCTTCATACTTGCAAAGACCAAAGAATCCCTGCTGTCTCCAGCTGGCTTAGTGGGAAAATTGTTAATGATCATTATGTAATCCTTCGTGTTTGCAACAATCTTCAGAGTGATTGACATTTTGTACCATGGGCTGGCATCCTCTTCATGACTTGCTAACATATTTTCTCTTTGCTAATCCAAAAAAGAATCCTCCATTATAGACTAAAAAGGTACAAAAGCGGCATTTTGTGCTTTATATTTATGATTTTCCTAGTTTAAACTTTACTTATAATTAATAAAGTAGTGAAAGCAGCAAATGTATGCTTCTTCTTGCCAATTGCAACTAAAGAAACCAAGATGACATCTAATACTTGTATTATATGTTATATTTAAATAGATTAAAATTTACTAAAAATCAGTTAAAGAATTAGTATATAGAATTTTGGGATCAAAACATGTGAATTTGTATGTTTTTTATCATGTTCATCAATGCAAAAAATTAATTCACAAATGCAGTATCCCTTACACATTACACAACGTATGCAATAGCCATAACCGTTACACTGCGACTGTTACCATAATGGGAACCATGATTGTGATGTAATACTATTACCCATAAAATTGGGTCAAAGCTCACTCTCAATAGAAAATTCAAAATTATTGGAATATGTAAGTTTAAAAAATTCAATAATATGGAATTCTTGAAAAATGCATACAAAAATATCTCTACGTAACTCAATGGAAAATTTCCTTACTTGACCAATTTCTAATGAATCAAGATAAACTTAATTGCATTATCATAAATAACAAATGAAATATTCAAATGGTAATTTTATTATTATTAAATGTGCCTAATACAAGAACTTCGCATATATTGGGTCACCCAGAAGCTAAAAGATCAAAGAATATAAGGTTCTTTGATTTATTCAACACCCATCCCCACCCCCACCCTCAAAATCCCCCAGCCAAAGTTTCCGCGGCACTCAAATACAGGTTTATGAAATTTTTCAGAGCCACACACTGCAAGGATTGATTTATTATACAAAATTAAGTAATAAGGTTTTTAATCACTCGACTTTCACTCAATATTAGCTACTTTATCATAAAAAATAAATCCAACTTCCCAGTTTCCACTAACAAGCTAGGCTCTGCTCTCGACCGTACAGCAGGTACAGGCGTACAGCAACACTTGAAGGTAAAAAATAAATAAATAAATTGAAACAATGTTGCAAAGGATGTTTTGAACAAACGCGAAAGGGAGTAACAAGAAAGCACATGACACATCGCAAATTTTAAAAATTCAGGAAACTTCCCCTTGTTTGCAGAGAAAACTGGGAACAAAATCATTAGAGAAAAACGAACCTCTAACTCTTCTATTCTCTCGTTTCGGTTTGGATAGAATGGAAATCGCCCAAACAACGCAAACAGCAATCAAGTGAAAAGTTCAAGATTCAATTCAAAGTTTCCATTTCTTCCTTTCATTCTCTTTTACCTGCATTTTCTCGGCAACCAAACAGCAAGGCGATGCAAACAACGTAAATTAAACCAAACAAAAATGGACAAAAAGAAGTTGCAGCTCTACAGTCGCATCTGAATCAGACCAGACCTTATTTTCTGAAATTCGAATACAAAGCGATCGAAATCAAAACAACAGACATACATACATACATAACAACTGAGAGAGAGAGAGAGAGAGAGAGAGAGAGAGAGACCTCGTTCGAGCTCCGCTCAGTGAGAGAGAGAGAGAGAGAGAGGAGGAGGAGGAGGAGGAAGCAAATGGAGGCTTTTGGTTACTGATTGATTCTATGGAAAACACAAAAAGAAAATGAGAAAATTTGAGAGCACGAAAGGCAGCGGGTTCTGTTTTATTTGCTAAAAGGAGCCGTGCTATAACGACGGTGACGGCAGAAGGCTCTCACAAGGACGGTTGGGCCTCAGGCTTACACGTGGATTTCTGGACATCAACTTTAGCCTGGAGGGGACTTGGACGAGTGGGAATTCTAGAATGACGGGCCGCAGTCCCTTGAATTCATATTTTAATATGTATAATTATAAATATATATATATATATATTTATATTTATATTTTTTATTATTATTATTATTATTATTATTTATCAAAGGTAAAAGTATATTGATCAAGTATGGATACTTACAGCTCCGCTGGGCAAACCCAATCCAAAGGGGAACATATTCCCTACAAAATTATATCAGAACCTGGGCATTCCCAAAAAGTTGCATTTCTTTTACATCTCAAGAACCTCCTTCATTCTCAACGCTTTAAGCATAAGTATCAATACCAAATTTATCAAATGTGGCCCTATAGATGTTTTTGAATTAATGGGAACATTTCCTGGGCGGTAATAGTATGCCCTTCAAACCTACTTCTATTTCTGAAATGCCAAATAGAATATACTGTAGCCACCAAACCAACATTTTTTCCAACCGAGCAAAATCCATTTCCTTTTACCCCTTTATGCAGCCATTTTACAGTAGCCTTTATCATATTAATTTTCCTCCTTATGCCCAGCCACTCTCTGATTTTCTTCCATACCCCAACTGTGAAATTGCATCTAAAGAATAAATGATCAAGGGTCTCGCGACCAGCTTTGCAATAAGTACAGTTATGATCCATCCCCTCAACAGTTACTTTGTCACAAGTAGGGAGCTTTCCCTGGCCTTCATAGATAACCAGAGGCAAAATGCATGCTTGGGCAAGATAGCACTGTACCAGACCACCCTAGCCCACGACACAATCTGGTTTCTGTTTCTCCAAAATTCGTAGCACTGGTGATTGTCGACTTCCCATCTTTCCATCAGTTCAGTGGCATTTCTCTCATCTCCACATTTCTCCAACAATTTATCTCTAATCTCCAGTAGTTTCTTAAAGAGATTGGAGTCGTCTTTCTTTGCTGTCACTTCCCAAATGGATGCATTGCTCAAATACACATGATGCATCCATTTTGACCACAAAAAGTCTTTTTTTGAATGAATGTTCTACAAGGTTTTGGTTAGCAGAGCCTTGTTCCAGGAGCTCAAATCAACAACTCCCAAGCCCCCTTTTGTCTTGGGGACATAGATATCTTTCCAAGCAACCAGAGGCTTTTTCCTCCCACCCCACAGGAAGCCTCGCCAGAGCTTATCAATTTGGTTTAACACATTCAGAGGGATGGGGAAGATGGCCAGCCAAAAACATTCAATCCCTTGAATTATTGAATTAAAATCTCCAATTTTCCTGCGTAAGAAAGTGAGTTACCCATCCAGCCCTTCAAAAGGTTTGCTATTCGATTCACCACTGGACCATAGTGAGCAGAATTCAATCTAGAAGCCAACAGGGGGACTCCCAGGTATCTAAAGGGAAACTCCCCAAGGTTCACACCAGTTAGATTCAAAATCTTTTCCAATTCTTGCTGTTTAATTCCTACCTGATAAATACTCGATTTCATGTTATTGGCTGTCAACCCAGAGCATCTGCTGAATAAATTTAGGCACTCCATAAGGAACTCAACTGAGGCAACATCTCCTCTTGAGAACAGCATTAAGTCATCTGCAAATATTAAGTGAGAGATCTTCAGCTCCTCACATCTTGGGTGAAATCTGAAATATAATTCGCCTTCCAGAGTTTTCAATTGTCTCGACAAGTATTCCATGCCTATGACAAAGAGGAGGGGAGAAAGGAGATCTCCTTGCCTTAACCCTTTTTTCCCTTTAATGTATCCAAAAAGCCTTCCATTTACTGAAATGGAAAATGAGGTGGAAGTTACACATTCCTTCCATTTATTATTGTTTGATCATGAGATGTGTTAAATATTAGTAAATAGTAAATTAGAAATTAATGGCTATTTTATTCAAATATAATTTCAATTATTATTTTAATTAATGTTTTATTTTAATAGAATGATAGTTACTAAGACCTATAAAACTTGTTACATTTTTTTTTTTTTTTTTGGGCAAGTATGATAATAATGGATGCTGTCTCATTTCATGTTTGGACTATTAGAATACACGTTAAGGTCATTCAAAAAAATAGTTAGAGGTGTAATTAAAATTTACTTTTGAGAATCTCTTTGGGAGAATTTACTTAGGGCTCTTTTAAGAAAAAAAAAAAAGTTCTAATAAGAATTTTAATTAAAGGTAAGTTTATTACATAAATTTGTGAAACCAACATATACAAATACGAACATGAAATGGTGTGATGATGCTGCTGTTGAGCATCTTATTGTACCAGCAATTGTAATTTCTAAAGGTGAATGAGTTTAAAATTCTTGTTTCTTAATTCTTATTACTCCAAGCATAGAGATAAGGATAGATTTATCAAATAGACTAAATGAGATTCACAACTTTGTTGTGCTCTTATTTGGATCTTGAGTGAGTCCATCAAGTTTTTAAAACAACTTAATCCGAGCATACCAATGAGTCAAGATGAGAAAATATTGTTCACGAGTTTAAACGAGCATCACAAATAAATTCCAATATTTTAGAATCACTTATCATTTATACTAATGAACGAGTTGAGTGAGTGTTTACCAAATCAAGTTACTGAACTACTTACGAATGATAATTGATTTGTATCGCTATGCCAAACATGTTGGTTGGTCCAACCAAATGGTAAGACCTAACTGTAGGGAAAAATTATCACGAAATTCCCAAAAAAAAAAAAAAATGTGAGAAACAAAATAGAGAAAAACACACAAAAGAAAAAAAAAAAAAATCACACACACAAGACAGTATTTACGTGGTTTGTCAATTTGCCTACGTCTACAAAGTTGTAGGGATTTCACTTTTATCAAGAAAAAAAATACAGAGTGCGGCAATACAGTTTTTTCCTCTCTCTCCAAGACTGCATCAAAAACCAAAACCCTAATCATCAAAACAATGATTTCTATATCATGCGCATAAGATTCACAATGGGCTACAAAATGGGCCAAAAAAAATTTTGGCCCAAACCTCCGCTCCATGGACTAAGCTTCAGAAAAATCTCCAATTAAAAAACCAGGCAACATTATTTTGAGTCGGGTCATTATCCGGATCAAACACAACTAGGCTCCACAAAGCCCAACAAATTTCCCACTTGGAGACTAGTTCAATCACCAACATCAACTGCAATCCTCCAAAAGAACAATCTCTCATCCCTGCAACTCATCCTCATGTCCTCTAGCTAGAAGGTCAACTAAAGCTGCATACAATTTCAACTTCTCAATAGTGACACCCTTAGTCAACATGTCTGTCGAGTTCTTAGATCCACAGATTTTCTCAAGTATTACGAGCTTAACTTCAACAAGGTAATGGATAAAATGGTATTTTTTCTGTATATGCTTCGACTTTGAATGAAAAACCGAATTTTTAGTTAGAAAAATTACACTTTGGTTGTCACTGTGTAGAATGTCCATTTCCTCATTCTTACCCAATTCAATTAAGAAGTCATGTAGCCAAATCATCTCCTTTCCAGCTTCAGTTGCTCATCTTCTGTAGTAGACAAAGTAAAAAGTAGATTTGAAGCCCAAGATATAGCTATACCACTCAGAATAAATACAAACTCAGTAGTACTCTTTCTACTATTAATATCACCATCAAAATCAGCATCTACATAACCCTGCAATTTTAAACTTGCACCTGTGAAGCAAAGACATATATCTGATGAACCCCTCAAATATCTCAAAATCCACTTGATTGCCTCCCAATGCTACTTTTCTGACCTAATCATGAATTCACTTACAACTCCCACAGCATGTGCAATGTCTGGTCTTGTACACACCATAGCATACATCAAGCTGCCAATAGCTGAGGCATAGGGCACCTTGCTCATATGGTCCCTTTCTTCTTCTTTCTTTGATGACTGTTTTTTGCTTAGGTTGAAATGACTACCCAAAGGTGTGCTCACTGGTTTAGCTTCATGTTGAACCTGCAGAGAATTTTATTCACATACTCTAACTGTAAAGATTCAATGTGCCATTAACCTTGTCTCCAATGATTCTCATACCAAGGATTTGCTTTGCAGCTCCCAATCCTGCATTGCAAATTTTTTTGACAATTGCTTCTTTAGAATATTAATCTCCACAATGCTAAACCCTACAATGAGCATATCATCTACATACAATAGTAAAATGATGTAAGAATTGCTAAAGAACTTAACATAGCAATAGTGATCAGCTTCACATCTCTTGAACCCAATTATCTGCATAAAATTATCAAATTTCTTGTACCACTGTCTTGGAGCTTGTTTTAGGTCATACAAGCTCTTTCTCAGTTTGCAAACTAGATTCTCTTGTCCCTGAACAATGAACTCTTCTAGCTAAATCATGTAAATATCTTCCTCCAAGTCACCATGAAGAAATGTTGTCTTCACATCTAACTGCTCAAGATGTAGGTTTTCTACAACCACCATTCCCAATACCAGTCTAATTGTTGACATCTTCACAATTGGAGAAAATATTTCTGAGTAGTTAATGCCCTTCTTCTGCTGGAACCCTTTGATAACTAATCTGGCCTTATAACGCTTGCTACCATCATGCTCATTCTTTATTCTGTCTACCCACTTATTGTGCAAAGCCTTCTTTCCTATTGGCAATTCATTCAGTTCCCATGTCTGATTCCCCAACAAGGAATCCATCTCATCCTTTATGGCTAACTCCCACTTGCTTGAATTTTCATCTTGCAAGGCTTCATCATAACACTCTGACTCACCACTATTAGTCATTAGAAGATAATTTAGAGTGGGTGAATAACGTTATGGAGGTCTAATGGTCCTAAAAGATCTACGGACTTTAGCTACAGGTGTACTCTAATCTACCTATGATCCTACATTCTCCTTATCCTCTTCACCCATTTTTTGGACTTTACTTTCAGTAAATTCATCTAAGTTGACAAATTTAGATTTCTTTTGATCTATCTCTGTGACATCTGACACTATAATTGATCTGTCCTTGTACATAACTTGTTCATTAAATATCACATTTCTACTTTTGATGATTTTTCTGTTTTACTCATCCCAAACTAATAGCCAAATTTCTCATCACCATAGCCAATGAAAAAACATATTTTAGACTTTGCCTCAAGTTAACTACAAGCATCGGAATCAATATGAACATAAGAAACACGACCAAAAACTTTTAAATGAGAAAACTCTACTTCTTTATTGCTCCAAACCTCCTCAGGTTAGGAATATGTCAAACCTTCTCCAGTAACTAAATAAACCCATTGGATAACAATATTTGGACGTTTCCCATACCCACAACATCCAAGGCTGTATTTATCGGCCAAATACATCTTACCAAAATCACCTACAACATAGTTTTGTATGATTTCTTAGTGTGAAGTGGTATGAAACGAAGCTCTTAAGTCCAAAATCCAATCATCAAATGGACTGTCTACTGCAAGAAGTAATGCATCATGTACCTCTTCCATTATAGAATTAGCATTATCATCTTCATTCTTTTTCTTAAGACTTTTGCATTGCCTCCTAAAGTGACTTGTTTTTCCATATTTCCAACATTGTACTTATTGGCCTAATCTAGATTTATTTTTGTTCTGATTATAATTTCTGGATTTTAATCTGCCTCAATTTGAGTTTCTGTCATTACCTCTGCTTCTTGTCTCAAGGTTCAGGGCAGAACCAAATCCTGAGGTTTCACCTACATCTCTTCTGTGAATCTCCTTAGCTAGAATTAAATCTCATATGTCATTGTAGCTCAGTTTTTCTTTTCTTGTAGAATTGCTTACTGTCATCCTCATTGCCTCCTAAATGTTTGGTAAGGAAGCAAAAACGATCAATGCACGAATCTTATCATCAAAATCAATTTCTACAAACGACAATGATTTGTGATATTGTTAAACTCGTTTAGATGTTGTACTACTGATGCATTCTCTGTCATCTTCAAATTGAACAGTTTCTTCATCAGATGCACCTTGTTGTATGCTGATGACTTTTCATACCATACAAAGCCTTCATCAGATTTGCTACGGTATTCTCCTTTACAACATTATGTGCAACAAACCTAGACAGAGTTAACCTGATAACTCCTAGTACCTGTCTGTCAAGAAGAGTCCATTCCTCATCCTTCATAGTCGCAGGTTTTCCCTTAAAAGCAGCAGATGCAACTTCTACCCATAAAGATAATCCATGATTTGTATCCTCCAGAATCCAACGTCTGTGCCATTGAACTTTTCTATTCCATGCGCCTTTCCTGTTTCCTCTGCCATGGCTCCCACTCAAACCTAATCCTAGGCTCTGATACTAGTTGTAGGGGAAAATTATCACGAAATTCCCCAAATAAAAAAAGCTTGTGAGAAAAAAATAGATAAAAACACATGTCAAAGAAAAAAAAAATTTCACGCACAAGACATTATTTACGTGGTTCGTCAACTTGCCTACGTCCATAGAGTTGCGAGGATTTCATTATTATCAGGGAAAAAATATAGACTGCAGCAGTGCAATTTTTTCCTCTCTCTCCAAAACTGCATAGAAAAACAAAACCCTAATCACCAAAATAACGGTTTTTATATCCCACGCACAGGATTCACAATGGGTTACAAAATAAGCCAAAATTTGTTTCATGAACTAAGCCTAAAAAAAATCTCCTTAAAAAACCACGCAACATTATTTTGGGTCGAGTCATCATCCAGATCAAACACAATTAGGCTCTACAAAGCCCAACACTAACTTACTCAAATTATTTAAAGGGATGGTTATTTTTTTTGAGAAGATGAACTTTACATACAAAATGCATAGAATACAATGCTAGTTTTCATTTCATTCCACTCTCAGCCCATTCCATTGCAATGTACCAAACATTAAACTAGCACGTGCATAATTTGTTATGTCAAACTTTTTTGAATGACAAGTAAGTCCTTTTTTGAAAAGAATAGAAGTTCAAGCTAAAAAAAATTGAGTTTATAAAGGGTTCTTCCCAAATTCTTTCTCTTACACTCTTTTTTTCCTTTTTTGTGTTAGAATAGGGTTTCCCATTCTTTTCGTAACTTATGAAAAAAATAGTGATAAATTAATTAAATTCTCTTGTTATATTCTTTTTAATATCAATTAAACTCTTGTCGAATTTCTCATAAGCATAAATATAATATCATACACATAAATTGTATTATGATTTATTTGCCAATTGCCTTCCAAGTCATCCTTGTGGATCCTCAACTTTTACCTTAGCTCCATTAAATCTCAACTATCAAATTCAGTAATCTTGCATTAAGGTGACTTTTCCTCGATGATGGTGACCCAAACTAGTCAATTTTCCCATAAGCCCTTTTTTATTTTGCATAGGAAAACACATGATGCCATGTGTTGACACTTTTATACATGTTGAATAAGTTGGACCTTTGGCATGCAAAGCTTTGAGAAGAGAAGAAGCATCCAAAGCACACCTACATGCAAAAGCAAATGTAGATGCCATGCCTACCTTGGGTACCAACTCTATGTGGGTTCTACCTAAATAGTTTTGGATTACTATAATTTCATTTTTTTTAAGACCCGAAGGCCAAAACTTTAATTTAGACAAACACTCTGTACCCATTGAGGTGATATTAAACTGAAGAAGCGTTCTTGATAATTTATTAGACAAATTACATGTGAGAAATCAAACCTGCCACCTTGAGATCACTGAAGTTTAACTTCGTCCTTACCATTTGAGCAAACCCAACTAGACTTTGAATTACAATAATTAAATATATGTATACACACATTACGAGCTTATCGATTCAATGGTATTTTTTCACATATCATAAGGGTTCCAAAGGGATTCGATTTCCTCCGATGTCAAGAATATGTGTACAAGGGTCAAATAGAATTTTGTGTAAATTTGGATGCCTTACTTCTATGCAAATTGTTGTATAGTTGTGTTCAAAATAATTTGACTGAATTCAAATTGTGTATGTTGTATATATAATTAGCTTAATTGTAAAAGGCTTTTGTGTTGCGTTGAAAAATACAAATTTAGAAATAGTAAATTTAAAATTGTGAGCATTTAAATAAAATTAAAATATTTTTTTTGTTGTAATTGAAGAAACTTACATGATTTTGAATATTTTGACATACCTAATAGAAGCATGTGATTTGGTTCGCCAAATCCTCATGCTCTCCCATCACTTGTGGCATTTAATTTTCCAAAATTTTGGCCCAATCAAAATTAGGAAAGGATGGTCCTGTTCATACATACACACAACCCAAGGAATTTGTTCAACTAATAAAATGCATTTTGGATTGAAATTAACCCAAATCATTGGATCAAAGAGGTCAAGACAAAAAAAATTATAAATTTATCTATTTTTCTTTGTTTTCATAATTATTAATGATAAAATTTATGTCCTAATGCATAAGATATTATCTACTTTAACTCGTAAATCTCATGATTCTATCATAAAAATGTTTAGCATGACTGAGTCTCAACTTTGTAAATTAGAAATTTTCTCAATTCTTAATTAATGTGGGATTTCAAGCCTTCCTTTTGAACATCATCCTACACTCCAGTTGAGTCTATGTGTGGTTTGTCAAGTGCTTCATCTTGAACTATGTTTTTCTGACAATGGCACTAATTGTCAACATTAGAGTTGCCTATTGGCTAATGCAGGGTGTTAGGGATTGACAGTGTGACCTCGGTTAAATGGGGAGGAGAGATATCTTCACTTGCCCTCATCAGAGGTTTTTATACTAGATGTTGAATTATTCAGATGACAACTTGTGTGGTTGTCTTGTTGATTGAATATAACAACTAGATCCACATGTCATTGAGTATGAAGATCACTTGTTTTCATGAATTCATAATTGTTGGAATTGATATTTTATGCCTATGATAGCTTTCAAAAACCTCTGGAGTGCTCATGACCGCCGTATTGAACGAGTAGTTGTTGGCTGACTCTATCAAGTGAGGGTCTCGAGGAGTGTTGTGCGGCCCCTTAATTAAGTTTTAAATGGGGTTCTGTAACAATTGGTATTAGAGCATGGTGTGTGTGAGCTCGGTGGGTGTGAACACTATGAGTTGGAAAATGAGAATTTAAATTTTTTTTAAAATAGAACATTATAGAGGCATGTAAGGCAAGGGATGACTCAAGAGAAAGGCGTGCTAATATAATTTGAGGCCGCCAAAGAGAAAATTGGTCCTGAAAATAGAATTGTGAAACTTGAATAAATCACTCCATGTAATTGAAAGCCTTGAGAATAGGTTGAAGTACATTAAGGGCATGATGCCATCTCCCATATCATGAAGGAGAAAGACAAACAGGGCTTGCAGTATTCGAAAGGAGGATTGAGCAGTTGGAAACTCATTGAGGACATGATTTCATACATAATCCCAAGGGGTAGTGCCAATAGAGCTTGAGGCCTCCCTACGAGAAGAAAAAAAATAGAGCTTGAGGTCTGCCAAAAAGTATCGAATTGTCACCTTGAGTAGGCCGAAACACATCAAGGGTGTGATGCCATCCATTATCCCAAAGGGGTAGCGCCAATAGAGCTTAAGGCCTCCTTACGAGAAGCAAACCAATAAAGCTTGAGGTCTACCAGAGAATATTGAGTTATTGGAAGCCTTGAGTAGGATGAAACATATCGAGGGTGTGATGTCATTCATTGTCCCAAAGGGTATAGCCAATAGAGCTTGAGGCCTCCCTGCGGGACACAAACCAATAGATCTTGAGGTTTGTCAGAGAATACCAAGTTGTCGGAAGCCTTGAATAAGCTGAAAGACATCAAGGTCGGATGCAATCCAAAATTCCATGGGTTTGTGCCAATATAGCTTAAGGTCGCCCTACAAAAGTTCATTGAGATCGTTGCTTATATTGCGCGTACAGAGGATGGGAAAAGAATCCATGGCAATTTGATGGGTAAGTAAGCAGAGGACTTCTAGTAAGACTACAAAGAGATGGTAATGGTTCACACCAAGCACCCAGGAAAGTAGGCAGGGTGCCATGCAAAAGTGCAAAAAGGAAGGTAATGTGAACGTTGCACGCTGTGTAAGTCAACATGGGAGAGAAAGGGTAATGGTTCACACCAAGCGCTCATGAAAAGCAGGTAGGGTGTCATTCTAAGCGCTAATGGGTTGGAATAGTAAATGATGCATGCTTCGGTTGGCATGGCAGAGAAAGAATAATAGTTCCCACCAAGTACTTAGGAAAGTAGGTAGGGTGACACGCCAAATGCGAGAAAAGGGATAGGTAGGGTGAACGCTGCATGCTCTAACCAAGTTAAGATAGATAATTGCAAGCCTCTGACGACTTGAACAACACTACAATGAGAGTTTCAGTAGGTTTTAATACCCAGAAGACAACCAACTGGAATGGATGAGTCCTCGACCCTTTTTATTTCTTTACCAATCAGTAATCGTAGATACCTCACATAGTTGATGAGTCGTATCCTTTTTCATATCCTTAGCTGTTTGTTGTTGTAGTTATCTCACATAATCGATGAGTCTTATTCTTTTTCAATTCTTTAGCAGTCAGTTGTAGTGGTTGCTTCGCATAATGGGTTGAGTTGTATCCCTTTTTAGCTCTTTACAAGTCAGTGGTTGTATTTCTCTTATACCATATATGAGTCATATAGAGTAGATACTAAATATATAGAGTATAACCTGGTAGACATGTAGTCAATGACGAAGGTCATAAACAACAAGAATGTGAAATCTTCTTACAAATACATCGATGAGGTCGTTGATAGAGTGAGTGGGGGAGAATGTTAGGGGTTGATAGTGTGACCTCGGTTAAATGGGGAGGAGAGATGTCTTCACTTGCCCTTACTAGGGATTTTTTTGTTGAGAATTTCACTTGTGATTTTGTCCCCCATTGGAAAAATTGAGTGGATAATGGGGGCTTATATACATGGTTGGGACTAAGACCCAATAAGCTTAAGCTTTTGAGTCAAGTTGATGTTCACACATGTATATCAAGCCCGCCCATGGACTCCTTCGGTCCTAACAAGTGGTATCAGAGCCGACGGTTCGTAACTCTAGGTGTGCGACATCGTGAAAAGTAGAGACGTGAAACTAATTCTCTTAACGTGCTAACAGTTGGAGGACAAAGTGTGTGGCCGAGGCCAATAAGGATCATCTAGGTTGCGGATGGATCCGAATAGGATCAAGATGTGAGAGGTAGGATTGGTTTAGAGGCACGTGGAATGCAATCCGACGCACGTAAGGCGCCAGTGGTAAGACCCACTTGAGCAACTATTGGGGAATTGGGCTTACTCCCAAAAGGGAGACGATTTTTGTTCAAGGGGGAGCAATTGGAACTTATAAGTGAGGGAGAGATTGTTAAGAATTCCACTTGTGAGTTTGTCCCACATTGGAAAAATTGAGTAGATGATAGGTGCTTATATACATGATTGGGCCCAAAACCCAATAAGCTTAAGCTTTTGGGTCAAGTTGGTGTTCACTCATGTGTATCGAGCCCACCCATGGGCTCCTCTAGTCCTAACATTTTATACTGGATGTTGAATTATTCAGATGATGACTTTTGTGGTTGTCTTGTTGATTGAATATAACAACTAGTTCCACATGTCATTGAGTATGAATGTCATTTGTCTTCATGAATCCATTATTGCTGGAACTGATATTTCATGCCTAGGATAGCTTTTGAAAACCTTTGGAGTGTTCATGACCGCTGGATTGAACAAGTAGTTGTTGGCTGACTATGTTGAGTGAGGGTCTCGACGAGTGCCGCGGGGCCCCTCATGGGTTTCACATTTTATATTTAAAAAGTACTTTAAGTAAGTGGAATTAGCCCCCAAACTCCGAGAAAACTTTACTAAGGTTGGGGCTCACACTACTCATGCCAAGCATTTTAAATTAATAATTTTGTGAAAATAAGCTAGTTCTTTTGCAATAAAGGCGTCTTATGAGGAGTAGATAGCCTATTTAAAATAGCTAGTCAACATATGAAAGTGTCTAGGATAGACCCTTTACAATACAAGTTGGAATTGTGCAATTAATCAACAATACGAGTTTTTATAACTCGAATGATTCCAAATTGACCCAAAAAAGAAATAACCAAGAAAGAGAGAGTCTAAGTAGCAACATTAATGGACAGTTCAAACATGATGAAATCCAAAAGTTTCATGGAAAGGGCATCAAATGTGCCAATTGTTATGAACTATATGTGTATATTTTCCATCACCTATTGAGCAAAAGAAGCATGAGAAGGCCTTGACTCTTGATCTATTCCTCATCAAATCCAAGTATATAAGAGGTTTAACTTCCCAAATACTATTATCTCTTAATTTTTAGGCATGAATTGAATAATTCCAAAAAAATAATAATTTCAATTGCGAATATGCAATAAGAGTTTAACATGGTCCCAACTTATCTTACAGTTACTAATCAAATGTTAATCATTGTCTTTCCAAAGTTAGAAGTTAATTTTTAATTCTATGCCTAAAATGGTAGAAAAAGAGTAGAGCACTAAACTAAACTGTATCATTGTCTTTCCAAAGTTAGAAGTTAATTTTTTATTCTATGCCTAAAATGGTAGTAGTAGGTAGAAAAAGAGTAGAACACTAAACTAAAATGTTAATCATTGTCTTTCCAAAGTTAGAAGTTATCTTTTTGTTCTACGCCTAT